>NC_042618.1:449806422-450406422 GCF_901001135.1 Rhinatrema bivittatum | reverse complement strand
GGATATGCGTGAAGTATCAGTTTTTCTTCTCCCCTGCCGTTGAAGCAGAGAGCTATGCTGGATATGCGTGAAGTATCAGTTTTTCTTCTCCCCTGCCGTTGAAGCAGAGAGCTATGCGTGAAGTATCAGTTTTTCTTCTCCCCTACCGTTGAAGCAGAGAGCTATGCTGGATATGCATTGAAAGTGAAGTATCAGGCTTATTTGGTTTGGGGTAGTAACCGCCGTAACAAGCCAGCTACTCCCCACTTTGTGAGTGCGAATCCTTTTTTCCACATTTCCTCTTGCTGTTGTAGCTTAGAGTGATGTTGGAGTCACAGTAACCATGTGTATGTTTATTGAATAAGGGTATTATCTCCAGGCAGTAGCCGTCATTCTGGCGAGCCACCCACTCTTTATTGACGGCCTCTTGATTTTATGGATCCACAGTGTTTATCCCACGCCCCTTTGAAGTCCTTCACAGTTCTGGTCTTCACCACTTCCTTCAGAAGGGCATTCCAGGCAACCACCACCCTCTCCGTGAAGAAATACTTCCTGACATTGGTTCTGAATCTTCCTCCCTGGAGCTTCAAATCGTGACCCCTGGTTCTGCTGATTTTTTTCCTATGGAAAAGGTTTGTCGTTGTCATTGGATCATTAAAACCTTTCAAGTATCTGAAAGTCTGTATCATATCACCTCTGCTCCTCCTTTCCTCCAGGGTGTACATATTTAGATTCTTCAATCTCTCCTCATAAGTCATTTGATGAAGACCTTCCACCTTTTTGGTCACCCTTCTCTGGACCGCCTCCATCTTGTCTCTGTCTCTTCGGAGATACGGTCTCCAGAACTGAACACAATGCTCCAGGTGAGGTCTCACCAAGGACCTGTACAAGGGGATAATCACTTCCCTTTTCTTACTCGATATTCCTCTCTCTATGCAGCCCAGCATTCTTCTGGCTTTAGCTATCGCCTTGTCACATTGTTTCGCCGACTTCAGATCATTAGACACCATCACCCCAAGGTCTCTCTCCTGCTCCGTGCACATCAGCCTTTCTCCCCCCATCGAATACAGTTCATTCGGATTTCCACTCCCCATATGCATGACTTTGCACTTCTTGGCATTGAATGTCAGCTGCCATGTCTTCGACCACTCTTCCATCTTCCTTAAATCCCGTCTCATTCTCTCCACTCCTTCCGGCGTGTCCACTCTGTTGCAGATCTTAGTGTCATCCGCAAAAAGACATACCTTACCTTCTATCCCTTCCGCAATGTCGCTCACAAAGATATTGAAAAGGACCGGTCCCAACACCGATCCCTGCGGTACACCGCTTAAAACTGCTCTCTCTTCAGAGAGAGTTCCATTTACCATCACACATTGTCTTCTGTCCGTCAACCAGTTTGCAATCCAGGCCACCACCTCGGCACTCACTCCTAAGCTTCTCATTTTATTCACCAGTCTCCTGTGCGGGACAGTGTCAAAAGCTTTGCTGAAATCCAAGTAGATGACATTGAGTGCTCTTCCTCGATCCAATTCCTTGGTTACCCAGTCAATTGTTGAACTGGGAACCACACCCAAGATGTTTTGACACTTTAAATGTTTGAAGTTATTATCTATTTTGTGCAAACCTAGCCTACATAGATTTTTAATTTATTTGGCATGCTAATTTTAAGATGTCCCTACAGCTCTTTCACATTGGTTGGCATGTTTATATGCTCCTGTTGATCACTGCCATCTGTATGCTCACCCTCAAAATGGTATGTGAAAAAAACATATTTATGCTATGAAACTAGGGATATCTTCCAGAATGAAAACCAAGAAGTAAGATTTGCATAGTAACATAGTAGTGACAACAGTAAAGGAACAAATGGTCCATCCAGTCTACCCAACAAGCCTAATGTAGTAACTGACTCTCTGAGCAGGTTACTCCCATATTTCTCTTAAGGGTAGAAACTGTCACTCTATGCGGTTAATCCCCAAATCTTATGATATACATAAACATTTCTGATAGCAACATTTTTTTTTACTGGGTGATGAGCTTTCTTGAAAATTCATAGTGTTATTTTACGTGCTCTGCTTACGGACTTGGCCATAGAATCAGCCTTGTGCCTTTTCCCTTTTCCCTTATGTCTGCTTATCAGTATCCCAGACCACAGAAGTTGGTTGTTGTCTGAAACCAATTCCTCTTCCCCCACCCCCACCCCCCTCTTAGGGGGAGCATCTGTTAAGGGTGGTAACTGCTGCACCAGCATATTACCCCCTGCATGCCATCCATTTCTGATCTCTAGCCATCTAAGAGGGGAGCAATGTTGCAGTTGCATTAAAGGCATCAAGGCTTATTGGTTAAGGATAGTAATCCCATGCCTTCTGCTAAGGTAACTGCCACACCAGCAAGTTACTCCCCGTATGCTTTTCTTATTTCCTTCCTTTAGGCTTTAGAGATCCATGCCCCTTTGAATTCTTTGACTGTTTTCGTTTTCATCACCTCCTTCAGAAGGGCATTCCAGGCATCCATCACCCTTTCCATGAAGAAATATATCCTGATTTTGGTTCTGAGTTGTCCCCCCTGGAGTTTTATTTCATGACCTCTACTTCTATTGTTTTCTTTCCAAAGGAAATATTTTGAAGTTCATGCATTATTAAAACCTTTCAGGTATCTGAAGGTCTGTTTCATATCTCCCCTGCTCCTCCTCTCTTCCAGGGTATATATATTCAGATCCTTCAGTCTCTTCTCATAGTCTTCCGATACAGACCCCACACTATTCTAGTCACCCTTCTCTGGACCACCTCCATCCTGTTTCTATTCTCCTTGAGATATGGTCTCCAAAACTGAACACAGTACTACAGGTGAGGCCTCACCTAGGACCTATAGAAGGGCATTATCACCTCCTTTTTCTTACTCATCTTACTCTCTTACTCTCTTTATGCAGCCCAGCATTCTTCTGGCTTTAGCTATCGACTTGTCACATTGTTTTGTCATTTTCAGATCACCAGACACTATCACCCCAAGATACCTCACTTGGTCCATGCATATCAGTCTCACCCCCCATCATATGCAGTTCTTTTGGATTATCGCACCCCAGATGTATAACTCTGCACTTCTTTGCATTGAATTCCAGCTGCTAAATCTTTTACCACTCTTAAAGCTTTCTTAAATCACTCTTCATTCTATCTACTTCTTCAGGTGTGTCCATTCTGTTGCAAATCTTAGTATCATCTGCAAACAAAATTTACCTGCTATCCCTTTCACAATGTCACTTACAAAGATATTAAAACAGAACAGGTCCCAACATGGATCCCTGTAGGACTCCACTTAACATTGATCTCTCCATTTCCTATTACATGCTGTCTCCTATCAGTCAACCAGTTTGTTATCCACACCACCACATTGGCGCTAACTCCCAAGTTTCTCATTTTATTCACAAGCCTCCTATGCGGGACTGTATCAAAAGCTTTGTATTCAAGTAGATCACTTCAAGTGCTCTTCCTTGATCCAATTCTCTAGTCACCCAATCAAAAAAGTCAATCAGATTTGTCTGACAAGACCTTCCCCTGGTGAATCCATGCTGCCTTGGGTCCAGCAATCCACCAGATTGTAGATAGCTCACCATCCTTTCCTTCAGCAGCATCTCCATTAATTTTCCCACTGTTGAGGTGAGGCTAACCAGCCTATAATTTCCAGCCTCCTCTCTGCTACCACTCTTATGAAGCAGGACCACCACCACTCTTCTCCAATCCCGCAGCACCACTCCCGATTCCAGGGATCTATTGAATACTAGGTCTTTGGCATACCCACCAGCACATCTCTGAGCTCCTCAGTATCCTGGGTATATCTCATCTGGTCCCATGACCTTGTCCACTTTCAATTTGCCTAGTTCCTCCAATACATACTCTTCTGTAAATAGAGTTTTGTCTACTCCATCCCCAAGAATGGTCTTATTAACCAGCAACAGTCCTTCTCCAGGGTCTTCTTTAGTGAAAACTGAACTGAAACATGTGTTTAATATTTCTGCTATTTCTTTGTTACCCTCCAAACATTGATCTTCATCATCTTTCAGTTTCACTATACCACTTCTGGCCTTTCTTCTTTCACTGATATATCTGTAAAATGTTTGTCTCCTTGCTTTACCTCTTTGGCCATGCTTTCTTCCACCTGACTTTTTGCTTTTCTTATTTCTTTCTTTGTCTCCCTCAGTTTTTACAGATATTCTTCCCTGGGATCTTTTACACTTCTTGAATGCTGTTCTTTTTGCTTTTATTTTTTCAGCCACCTCCTTAGAGAACCAGATCAGTTTCTTTTTCTTCTTACTTTTGTTTACTTTGCTAACATATAGATTTGTTGCCTTTGTAATAACTCCTTTTAACTTGGCCCACTGTTGTTCCACCTCACCAGTTTTCCCCAGTCTTCCCATTCTTCCTCCAGGTAAGTCTCCAGTTTGACAAAGTCCATATTTGTGAAATTCAAAATTCAGGTCTTTGTGTCACCTCTCTGTATCCTATTCACAAAATCAAACCATACCATCTGGTGATCACTGGTGCTCAAGTGAGCCCCTACCCGAACATTAGAGTAATTATCTCCATTAGTG
This sequence comes from Rhinatrema bivittatum, assembly GCF_901001135.1. Taxonomy (NCBI): domain Eukaryota; kingdom Metazoa; phylum Chordata; class Amphibia; order Gymnophiona; family Rhinatrematidae; genus Rhinatrema; species Rhinatrema bivittatum. Next base: position 450,401,861 of record NC_042618.1, on the reverse strand, counting down.
AGCACTAGATTGAGTATCACACTCTCTCTCGTGGATTCCACTACCATTTGATTGAGCAGAGCCCCTTGAAAAGCATCCACTATTTTTCAACTTCTCATAGATTCCACAGATGGGATATTCCAATCCACAGCCAGCAGATTAAAATCTCCAACAAGCAACACTTCGCCCTTCTTTCCCACTTTTTGGATGTCTTCAATGACTTCTCTGCCCAGTTCTTCTGTTTAAGTCTGTGGCCTGTAGATCACACCAGTAAAAATGGAAGCAATCATCTTCTTTTTTTTAGGACTGTCCATAATGCTTCTTCTCTACCCCACATCCCTTGAAATACAGTGGCTTGGATATTGGTTTTGAGATAAAGATCTACTCCTCCCTCTTTTCTGTCCTCTCTGTCCTTCCTTAATAAGTTATAGCCCAGGATGGCAATATCTCAATCATGTCTTCATATCCGCAACAATGTCCAAGTCTGCCTCCATTAGGGCCTGCAGGTCTGGGATTTTGTTGCCCAGACTACAAACATTTGTAGTCATAGTTTTCCAGCTGCTCTTCATAGTCACTTTTTCTGCTTTTTTGAACTGATTGATTTGGTTACTTTCTCTTCCCTCTTCCTGTTTTGCTTGTGGGTGACATGCAAAATTCACTGTCTACCTCCTGCCACCCTGGTTCCCTATTTTAAATGCCTAATTATGTATGCTCATTCATTCATTGAGTATGTCCGATCCTCCCAGTGTGGTCAAAATATTACATTGAAGAGTTAAGTCAAATTAGTGGGTTTTACCATAGAATTTTAGATATGGTATTGTGTGAATGTTTATCGCTTATAATATACAGATGGAGTCTCAGATGTGCAGATCCCTGCCTGGCAAATGTCTGGGAATCACTTGAAAGCTTAAGATTGTAGAATTAGAGAACATTTTTGCTATTACCACAGTAACATTGCATTCAGCTGCTCTTTGTCATTTCAGTGTGTATACACACAGACACACACACACACAGACACACACACACAGCAATGACCTCAGGTTATTCCTGTAGTATTGTCTTCCAAACATGCCATCTCTAGGGACATAAAAGGTGTTATTAAATGTGTGCAAGATTTGAGAACTTTGTTATTTTTACCATGAGTTTGCTGTATTGTTTTAATGAGATTTTGATTGTGATTTGTCAAAATCCTACCCAATGGGAATTACCTGGATTTGTAGGTGATATTTGTGATCATGTTCCACATTTGTGATATTTTACCCCTCTAATTTTGTTTTTCAATTTCTGGCCATCAGCTTATCTATTCTCTCACTGTTTGCCCAATCCCACTGTATTTCTTTGTAAAGTGATGATTTAACCTTGTTATTATCCTGCATAAAACTGCTACAACACTCCAGTCACACATTATGATTTTGTTCATACCAACTGTGCCAATTCCCAAGAAGATATAAAGTAATTGACCTTATTGCTCAGTTAATTGTACAGCGCTGCTCTGCCTACTGTTTTGTGCCACTCAGTTCACACATCTCTTAAAGCCATGACCCTTGTAGTAGATATTACTCTCCAGCAGAGACAAAAATGACTTTTGCAGAAAGGATAACCTTTATGTATAATCAGTTCAGCTTTCTGGTGAGAATCAAGGCAAACAAACATACTGTGCCAAGGTTAGAGTGTGCATAACATGCTTTTATGCAAGTTCATATATGGTAATTATGCTATGACAATTGCAATTTAGTTTCTGTAGTTATTATGCAAATATGGGCTGCAGGTGATTAAAGTAGAGCAGTCTCTTTCCTCAGGAGTGCCTAGTGCCTTCTAACGGTACTCCTAAAAGAATGGGACATAGTCTTCACAATGAAATACCAGTAAGGGCCGTTAAGAAAATTAAAGATAAAAAAAAGACCATGGCTTATTACTGTGTTTATCCAATTTAAATCAAATTCATCATCTGTACAATAGCATCATGTGTACACAAGTGTAGATTTGCATTGAAATTTGAAACAGCACATTTTATGCTCTCTCCCCACTATTCTTCTCCTTTTCAGCCTACAAATCCCCAGGTTTGGCCCCCCACCCAGTTATTCTCCCCCTTTCCAGTCTTAACCCTACCCAGCTTATTCCCTCTCTCCCATGCTCCCTTCTCAAACCCCTCATCTTTTTCCTCCCTCCAGCCTACCTGAATCAGTGCAGCTCCCATCAGCCCAGCCAAATGCTCATCCACCCTCAGTTCAGGCACCAAAACAGGGGTTATTTGGCTCTCAGCCTGGGCACCTTTGGCAGCAGCAGAAGCTTTTCAGCCCGCAGCATAGGACCCAACAGACTAGAGGTGGCGCCAGGCTGATTTGCTCTGACACCATGGCATAGAGAGCAGGTCAGCCCAGAGGAAGCGGAGTTCAATCACATGCTCTGTCTTACTGAATCCAGGCAATTGGCCTTTGGGGATTGGCTCTCCCTCACTGGATCCAGACAGTCAACCTTTGGGACTTCTTCTGCACTGCCAGGTCCCATTCTCTTGCTTTAGGAACAATGCCTCTGCAGCAATCAGTACATTTATGAATTGTTCATCTGTCCTGTCCACTACTCCCTTCCTGTGACATCCATGTCAGATAAGCATAGGAACAAAGCAAAACCATAAGCCTTTTTTATTGAATAAAATGTGCTGAAAAGCTGAATTTCACACCAAGATCTTCTCAAACAATTAAGAAATGAGCTCTGTTACCATAAGAGATCTTACTTGCTTTGGTCTCTCTTGACCTAGAGTAATTCACAAAACAATTTGCTAGTGGGTTTTTTTTTTTTTTTTTACTTATCTGCAGGATTATTGAAACTGTTCCTATCTAGCTCACATACAACCATAAATAGATGAGCACTTCTGTACTGAGCAGAAGATGTGACATTAAAACTGTTGGCCATCCAGATTGGCAGGGTGTCTGACTGCTCTGCTCCATTATTCAGCTTAGACTGAAATTGAATTTTTCCCATCCTCAGCTCCACACTGAATAGCAAGTGCCATTTTTAAAGAAGCAGGCACATTTCCACATAGTAATTTAGTGCTGGGTGTTTGCAGCCCTAAAGCTGGCAATCAAATCTCATCTGCTGCCAGAGAGCTAAGTCTCAATAAAACAGATGGCAAGCTCTGTTTGTGATACCTGTTAGATGTTTACTAGAATTAAGAATGAATCTTCAGGATAACACCATTAAATTCATCCCATTAAGCCTCGGCACCTCATCATGAGAGAAACTGTGCGAGCCAAGGCTTCACTTAATCTGCATTTAGAAATATTTTATGTGCAAACTTTAATGCAAATCCTCTAAAATTAGAGCAAAAGTATCTGACATTTAAAAACAGTTAACTTTATTCTTAAAAGTGTGGTCTTAATTTTCCTTCCAAAAACACAAAGCTTCTTCCAAATTTGGTTACACTGAGATTTTATTTTAATTCTTAATTCTGTATTGCACAAATGTCTCCAACCATTGCACAAACAACAGTCTTCATATAAAGGGTACTTTTTCATTGCATAGTTACTCTGTCTACCCTTACTTTTCTAATCCATACATACATTTTACCCGAACCAATACCAATCCATGCCTATTCTACTATAAGCAAACTTTAACGTAAGGAATTGATCAAATGTGAAGGATGCATGTGAACACGCTGCCTACATCTTACCTCCTAAAAGTGTGCATTGTGTTGATCCCCACACATATTTTTAGGTGGGTAAGGTCTGGACAATTATCAGATAAACAGGCATTTATTGTCATCATCATCATCATCATTTTTATTTGTATCATGCTTTTCCAACCAAAGAGTTCAAAGCATGTTGAAGTAAATTTGGTTTATAAAGTGAACATCCGAGTATGGTTACAGTGGGTACTTATGCTCTCCACGGGAACACAAAATAATGTCTTAAGGGGGCTATTGTCTTCTGCAACTTCCCCAATTTTATAAAGTTCAAAGGAGTGGATTCTTTCTATGGAGGAAAAGTCTTAACCATTTAAGCCCAGGCGGTGAAGAGATATCTCTGAGGTGTGTTACTGTTCCTTTTTGTGGTGTAGGTATGGTAGGAACAGGCAGGACACAGTGTGGGTATTCAAAATAAATTTTACTTTGATTTAACAGAATTAAAATAATGTCAAATCAATGTGCTACTTGTGTTACTTCACATCTGTAGTCAATCTGGGTCACACACGGTGAAGTCTGTCTTCTTTCCTCTGTGCAGTTGTCCGTTACACTACTCCCTGGGAAATGCTCTCTCCTTCTTAATCTGAATAGGCAAATGTCCCAGCTGGGAAGGGAAAATCTATTGATGGGGGTCCCCTAAATCATGTCCCCAGCTTGAGTTCTGCATTATACAGGGTGGAGATCCAGGTTAGGTCCCCAATTATCTTGAATCTTCTACTCTGGACTCCTTCTGAAATGACCTCTTAGGGGAAAAGGTCCTTTTATGGATCCAGAAGGTTTGTCACAACCCAGTCTCCCAGTAAGAAAGGAGTGGCATGATAAATCTTCTCACTAAGACGTAACTCTTCAAAAATCCCTAAATTTCACCACTGGGCATGGAAGGAAACTATCCTCAAGATCAAAATTGTAGAGCATATAGAAAGACATGATTTAATGGGACACAGTCAACATGGATTTACCCAAGGGAAGTCTTGCCTAACAAACCTGCTTCATTTTTTTGAAGGGGTTAATAAACATGTGGATAAAGGTGAACCAGTAGATGTAGTGTATTTGGATTTTCAGAAGGCGTTTGACAAAGTCCCTCATGAGAGGCTTCTACGAAAACTAAAAAGTCATGGGATAGGAGGCAATGTCCTTTCGTGGATTACAAACTGGTTAAAAGACAGGAAACAGAGAGTAGGACTAAATGGTCAATTTTATCAGTGGAAAAGGGTAAACAGTGGAGTGCCTCAGGGATCTGTACTTGGACCGGTGCTTTTCAATATATATATATATCAATGATCTGGAAAGGAATACGACGAGTGAGGTTATCAAATTTGCGGATGATACAAAATTATTCAGAGTAGTTAAATCACAAGCAGACTGTGATACATTACAGGAGGACCTTGCAAGACTGGAAGATTGGGCATCCAAATGGCAGATGAAATTTAATGTGGACAAGTGCAAGGTGTTGCATATAGGGAAAAATAATCCTTGCTGTAGTTACACGATGTTAGGTTCCATATTAGGAGCTACCACCCAAGAAAGAGATCTAGGCGTCCTAGTAGATAATACATTGAAATCGTCGGCTCAGTGTGCTGCAGCAGTGTGCTGCAGCAGTCAAAAAAGCAAATAGAATGTTAGGAATTATTAGGAAGGGAATAGTTAATAAAACAGAAAATGTCATAATGCCTCTATATCGCTCCATGGTGAGACCACACCTTGAATACTGTGTACAATTCTGGTCGCCGTATCTCAAAAATGATATAATTGCAATGGAGAAGGTACAGAGAAGGGCAACCAAAATGATAAAGGGGATGGAACAGCTCCCCTATGAGGAAAGGCTGAAGAGGTTAGGGCTTTTCAGCTTGGAGAAGAGACGGCTGAGGGGGGATATAATAGAGGTCTTTAAGATCATGAGAGGTCTTGAACGAATAGATGTGACTCGGTTATTTACACTTTCAAATAATAGAAGGACTAGGGGGCATTCCATGAAGTTAGCAAGTAGCACATTTAAGACTAATCGGAGAACATTCTTTTTCACTCAACGCACAATAAATCTCTGGAATTTGTTGCCAGAGGATGTGGTTAGTGCAGTTAGTGTAGCTGGGTTCAAAAAAGGTTTGGATAAGTTCTTGGAAGAGAAGTCCATTAACTGCTATTAATCAAGTTTACTTAGGGAATAGCCACTGCTATTAATTGCATCAGTGCATCAGTAGCATGGGATCTTCTAGGTGTTTGGGTAATTGCCAGGTTCTTGTGGCCTGGTTTGGCCTCTGTTGGAAACAGGATGCTGGGCTTGATGGACCCTTGGTCTGACCCAGCATGGCAATTTCTTATGTTCTTATGTTCTAAGGTATATACAGGTCTTCCCTCTTGTCCTTTGGTTACAGAGGTGGCCTCACCAGCAGGAGCAAGATTCCATCCCAGGTATAATCAAACTGGAAAAACAAACTTCTTGCAATTGTCCTTATTGCTCACAGAGAGGGATAGCTCCTACCAGGCAAGGGGTGCACTGAAAATAAGTAATCTCCCTATGAAAACATGGCTCAGGAACACAAATCAACACCTCAAAACCCAAAATAGTTTAGTCAGTTTATCTTAAGGCTCCACCAACCCCCCCCCCCCCCCCCCCCCCCGGACCAAGGACTGAACTAGTACAGACATAAAAAGGAAGGATAACAAAGACAGGAAATGAGGAGGAGTAGTGCTTCATGCAAAAACAATATCCAACTAACTGAAATGCAAGACAGGTGGGGTAGGAAAGAAGCATTATGGGCTGTCCTAAAAAAGAGAATGGTGTTTCCATTTATATTTATGTGGTCTACAGGCCTCCGATTCAGACAGAAGAGCTGGACAGAGATCCGGTCAAAGACAACCAAAAGATGGGAAAGAAGGGTGAAGTGTTGCTCATTGGAGTAACCCTTCTGCAGAATCTGCAAGAAGTAAAAAGATAGTGGATGCCCTTCAAGGAGCTCTGCTCAAACAAATGGTAATAGAGCCCATGAGGGAGGGTGTGATATTCGATCTGGTGCTCTCAAATGGGGATAATGTTTCTATTGTCTATGTAGGTGCGCATCTGAGCACCAGTGATCATCAGACGGTATGGTCTGATATCACAAATAAGATATGAGAAAGTCACACGAAGACCGAGTTTTGAACTTCAGAAACACAGACTTTATCAAAATAGGGATGTTCCTGGAGGAAGAACTAGACGTCTGGGAGACAATGGGTGAGGTGGAACAACAGTGGATCAAATTATTTATTTTATTTAAAATATTTATTACCCACCCTTCCTACTTTCAGGGCGGGATACAGCAAACATACATAATAAAATTAAAACAATATAACATCAGTCAATCACAGTGACACGAGTTACATTAAGCAAAAATTATAGTGGAGGAGATGAGTGGTATACCCACTGGCAAAGAGCCATATATAAAAAAAGTATAGTGCTAAAAAATTGTAAGATCCTTGTAGAGGTAATATAAATCGAGACATAATCAGTGAGGAATATTTCCAAATCCTTTATTCAAAGGTGCTGTAAGGGGACCGAGATCTACAGCGTCTTTGAAAACAAAAGGACAAGCAGAAGAAAGGATTGCCAAAGAGGTAAAGTGAGGGGCCCACAGGGGGAAGCCCAATCCTGGGGGATTGGGCTCCCCCCTGTGGGCCGGCTGCTTTAATCACGTGATTTTTTTTTTAACTTCCTGGCCAAATGGAAGAAGAGGGGCTGCTGCGGCCTGAAGAGAAGCCAGTGGGGCTGCATCAGACAGCCATGCGGGGCTGGGAGGCCTGCAAGGCCCTGGTAGAGCCCATCCTGTCGCGGCTGGAAGAAAGCCCAAACAGAGCCTGCCTAAACAGAGATTAATTTTCAAAAGCCCACTTACACATGTAAAGTACAGTTACATATGTAAAACTCAGTTTTAAGTGTGTAAAGACTTTTGAAAATGAACTCCTTCGTGTACTTTTCTGGCCACCATATCTCAAAAAAGATGTAGTTGCATTGGAAAAGGTACAGAGAAGGGAGAACAAAATGATAAAGAGGATGGAACGGCTCCTATGAGGAAAGGCTAAAGAGGTTGGGTCTGTTCAGCTTGGAGAATAGACATCAGAGAGGGGATTTGATAGAGATCTATAAAATCATGAGTGGAATAGAATAGATAAATGTAAATTGGTTATTTACTTTTTCAAAAAATACAAAGATTATAGGGCACTCCATGAAGTTAGTGAGTAGCATATTTAAAACAAATCGGAGAAAATTCTTTCACTCAATGCACAATTAAGCTCTGGAATTAATTACCAGAGGATGTGGTTAAGGCAGTTAGTGTAGCTGGGTTTAAAAAAGGTTTAGACACATTTCTGGAGAAGTCAATAAACTGGTAGCTTTTTTTTATGTTTTAAGGGATATGTGCATATATATGTAAATTATATATGTAAATTATATTGTATGTGTAATTGGGCACCCATGGGCCAGTGTGGAGAAAAATCCCCTGGGCCACTATTTTCTCACAATCCGCCCCTGCCCATAGTTGTAGAATGAAATTGAAAGACGAAAAGGAACAATGTGTGGAGAATGATGAAGAAATGGCAGAAATATTAAACAAATACTTCAGTTCAGTGTTCACTAAAGAAGACCCTGGAAAAGTACCGTTGCTCTTTGACAAGACCATAGATGAGAGTGGAGTAGATGTGACCCCATTTACAGAAGAGAATGTATGGAAAGAGCTAGGAAACCTGAAAGTGGACAAGGCCATGGGGCCAGAAGAGGTACATCTCAGGATTCTGAGGGAGCTCAGAAATGTGCTAGGAGGACCGCTGAAAGACCTATTCAGTAGATCCCTGAAACCAGGAGCGGTGCTGTGTGATTGGAGAAAAGCAGTTGTGGTGCCACTTCACAAGAATGGTAGAAGAGAGAAGATGGAAACTACAGGCCGGTTAACCTCACCTCACTGGTAGGAAAATTAATGGAGAATCTGCTGAAGGAAAGGATAGTGAGCTATTTACAATCGGGTGGGTTGATGGACCCAGGGCAGCATGGATTCACCAGGGGAAGGTGCTTCCAGACAAATCTAACTGTTTTTGATTGGGTGACCAGAGAACTGGATCAAGGAAGAACACTCAAGAGTTACGTGGATTTCAGCAAAGCCTTCGATATAGTCTCATGTAGGAGGCTCGTGAATAAAATGAGAAGCTTGGGTGTTAGCGCCAAGGTGGTGGAATGGATTGCTAACTGGTTGACTGACAGGAAACAATGTGTGATGGTAAATGGAACCCGCTTTGATCAGAGAATGGTGTTAAGTGGAGTGCTTCAAGGATCCATTTTGGGAGCAGTTATGTTCAAAATCTTTGTGAGTGACACTGCAGAGGGGTTAGAAAGAAAAGTTTTCCTTTTTGCAGATGATACTAAGATCTGCAACAGAGTGGACATATCTGAAGGAGTAGAGAGAATGAAAAAAATATTTAAGAAAAATTGAAGAGTGGTTGATGATGTGGCAGCTGAGAATCAGTGCCAAGCAGTGCAGAGTCGTACACCTGGGGTGTGGAAATCCGAAAGAGCTGTATGTGATGGGAGAGAAAGACTATCATGCACGGACTAGGAGAGGGACCTTGGGGTGTAATTGTCTGACTATATGTAGGCGGCAAAGCAATGTGATAAGGCAGTAGGTAAACCCAGAAAGATGCTGGACTACATAGAGAGAGGTATAGCTAGCAGAAAAAGGGAAGTGATAATGCCCTGGTATAGATCCTTGGTGAGGTCTCACCTGGAGTATTGTGTTCAGTACTGTGTAAAGTTCTGGAGACCGTATCTCAAAAATGATAGAGACAGGAAGGAAATTGTCCAGAGGAAGGTGACCAAAATGGTGTGGGATCTGTTTCAGAAGACCTATGAGGAAAGGCTGAAGGATCTAAATATGTACACCCTGGAGGAGAGGAGGTGCAGGGGAGATTTGATACAGATGTTCAGATACTTGACAGGTACCAATGATGCACCAGCTTCAAAACTTTTCTGCTGGAAAGGAAAGAATAGAACTAGGGGTAATGATTTGAAACTCCAGGGGGAACAACTAATAACCAATATCAGGAAATATTTCTTCACAGAAAGGGAGGTGATGCCTGGAATGCCCTCCCAGAAGAGGTGATGAACTTGAGAACAGTTAATGAATTCAAAAGAGCATGGGACAAATACTGTGGATCTCTAAAGACTTAAGGAAAGGGATGGTATAACATTTCTGCATAAGGTAATTTGCATGGAGCAGCAGTTATTACCCTTATCAGAACACAAGAGGGTAATCTGTACAGAGCAGTAGTTACTATCATAAGGAAATTGCTGGGCATTCTAAATGCACCATTAAGTCTTTTTCTGCTGTCATTACTATGTTACTATCTGCTGCAGAAAATGGTCTATCCCACCAGCTATGATACAAGGGGAGCATTAATATTTGGACAAGATGGATGGGCAACTACACAGAGTGGATAAAATAAATTAAATATAGTTTGTAATTTTGTTGTGACACATGAGGTATGTATTTTAGGCATATAATATCAGAATGTTGTTAATATATACATACATAACACATATCTGAGAATAATATAAACTGGATCTAACTGGTTCGGGTTTTGAGTTTTATATGAGCCTCTCTAGGGGAGGCTGATCACTACTGGACTTTGAGATGGCTCTTTTCTCAGGTCTAAAGGCTGTTTTGAAAAGCTGAGGGCTTAGTATTGGATTTTGAGATGATTCATTTCTAATATCTAAAAGCTGTTTCAAAAAGCCAGATTTTTAGTAGCATTCTGAATGTTAGGATGTCAGAAGCTTGTCTAATGTTGGGTGGTAAATAGTTCAAGAGGTCGGGGCTGCTTTGAGAAAGATTTGTTATTGGTCCTGGTGAGGAGCCAAGGCATGTCGAGGAGAGTTTGTTCCATTGAGTACAGAGGATGAGAAAGTATGTATGGGGTGAGGCATCTGTTTAGGTAAGGCAGGATCCAGCTTTAAGAGTCTTGCAGGCCAAGACCAGGATTTTGTACTTAGCAGGTAGAGAATAAGGAGCCAATGCAGGGATTTTAGCATTTCTAGCTGCTGTGTTTTGCAGGTACCAATTTAGTTTCTTTGGGATTCTAGAATAGAGTGAACTGAAGAAGTCCAGGCAAGTGATGATGATGCAAGAGACAGGGCATTGAAGAAAGGGCGGAGGTCGCAGATTTGACAGAGTTGTAAGAAGGTTGACTTGGCCCTGCTCAGACTTGAGCTTCCATAGTAAGCTGAGAGTCTCGTTCGATGCCCAGACTCTAGGCTTGAGCAGTTAAGGAAAGTTCTATCCCTTCAAGGTTCACTTTTTCATTTGTTACTAGATTCTTTTTTGCAATTCATAGTGTCTTTTGTGGCTTTAATTTTAGCTAGTTTTTGTGCAGCCAAGTTGATATTTCCTCTAGGCAGGCATTAAAGTTGGTGATTGTTTCATCTGGATTTGGGTCAAGAAGGATCAGCAGTTGAATGTCATCTGCATAGGAGTAGTAGGTAATATGGTAGCTTTTCATGAGTTTGCCAATGGGGGCAATGTATAAGTACTGGTGATAAGATGGATCCTTGAGGTACTCCACAGAGAAGAGGATTGGGATGTCATAATGCTGACTTGAGTGAGACAGTTTGGGTGTGTTTGGAGAAAAGGATGATCACCAGGCTAAAACGTTTTCTGTTAGAACTCCATGGACGATGGCATCAAATGCTGCAGAGAAATCAAGGATTATCAGCATCGCTGATTGCCCACAGTCTAGACAAAGCTGATGTTCATCTATTAGGCATATTACTACTGTTTCTTTGCAATGGAGGTGCCTGAAGACTGATTGGAATGGATCTAGGCTATTTATTGTTGACAGGAATTCTGATAGCTGTAGCAGCACCGCTTTCTCAATGATCTTGCCTAGGTATGAGAAATTTAAGACTGTGCAGTAGTTGTTTGGATTGCTGAGGTCAAGGTTGTGTTTCATTAGTGTTGGGTGCACAATTGTCTGTTTAAATAAATTGGAAGGCAATCTACTGCGAGGGAGATGTTGATGAATAGTTGAAGATGATTGAATAGTCCTGTTTTTGCTTATATGATTATCCTAGAAGAGCAAGGATTCAGCTTTGAGAGTCTCTAGGACAGTGATGGCGAACTCCAGTCCTCGAGTGCCACAAACCACCATGTTTTCAGAATATCGACAATGAATATGTTGCGATCCCCCCTGCTGCTGCGCTACAGGAGGTCTCTTACCTTCCTCCAGAGGCCGCTCTGAAGCCTGGGCCTCGCCTGTGTTCCATCCGGGACTTGCTCCAGGGCCTGAGAGGCCTAGCTGTGCCTGTGGCTTGCATGCCAGCGTTTGGACTTCCTGTTTGGCGACGCCCTTTCCTAGGGGCTGGCCCGCAGCTCTCCACCTGACTTATAGGACCAGCGGTGGGCGGTCCTGGCAAGCTCCTCCCAGGGAGTTGCCTTCTACCTCCAGTACTTAAGGACTTTCTGTTCACTTGCAAAGGGCCTTTGGATCGGGCTCTACAGTCGTCTGTATCCTTGCCGATCCAGGTCCCCCGGTTTCGCCTATGCCTTGATGGGTTCCTGTCCTGTGTCCCTGCCTAGATGTATGCTCCTGTTCCTGCCAGCCGTAAGGACTTCGGATGTGAGTATCCCAGCATCGGAGTTCCTGTTCGCCTGGGTCTTCCCCGCACCCTCCTTCTCAGCGTGGTCCGCGACCAGCCTTCCTGGGCTGTGTAGGGCGCGTCTGGGACAGGGTGGTCCGCGACTCAGTCCCACGGGTGGGCTGAGTAGGGCGCCCTGATGGACAGTGCAATGTTTCCGTCCAGCCTTGTCTACAGTATCTGCTTCAGCCCTTGCCCGGATGTCTTCCTGTCTCTGCCTTGACCTACGTCCTCGTCTGGTTCCTGAGCCTTCTGTCCTGTTGGGCCCTGGAGTGGCCAACAGGAGGGATGCGTCCCACGGGCTCTTGAGCTTCTGCCAGCCGAGGGGGCTTCGGATGTGAGTATCCCAGCATCGGAGTTCCTGCTCGCCTGGATCCTCCCTGTGTCTCGCTTCAGCCCTTGTCCTGATGTCTCCGTCTTGCTTCAGCCTGCTTCTGCCCCGTCTGATGTCTTCTGTTTAAGGACTCTGTCTGCCCTCGCCTCTGTCCAACCTGCTGCCCATTGCCGTTCCCTGTGGCAGGTCCGAAAGGGCCGGGAACAGTCGGAGGACCGTTCATTAGTCAACTTCCCCGTGTTGGCTACCATGGGCATGCAGGTCCGGCTGAGGGTCGGACTCCCTGCTTCTGTTTCTGCCTGCCTGGCTCACCATGCCTGCTCAGCTCACCTCCCACGGTGTGGCTTGGGGCTCCTCCTTGAGTCCTGCCGTGGCCCAAGGGCTCACCACCACCCGCTTACGACGACCGCGCCCGCGCGCGCTCGTAACAGAATATGCATGAGAGAGATTTGCATATGATGGAGGCAGTGCATGCAAATCTTTCTCTTGCACATTCATTGTAAATATTCTGAAAACCTGGCCTGTTTATGGCACTAGAGGACTGGAGTTCACCATCACTGCTCTAGGATGATGTTGATGTTTTCTTCCTGTAAAAGATGAAGATGGTAAGGGTGTGGCAATGAGTGGTCTCTGGACGGTTTCTTCCTAGATTAGTGTTCTGACTTGATTCTTAGGATTTTATTCCTAAAGAATTTTGCTAGGATGTTGCAATGTGCTTCTGATGTGAGGGAGGGGATAATGACTTTATTGATAGTGTGCTTGTGTGATGGTCTTGCCATTTGCGTTCTATTTTATTTGCGTGTAACAATGATTTCCACCATTTTCATTTTAGTCTTTGATTGATCTACTTGAGCACTTCCATTTGCAGCATGAACGAGGGGATGGATTTTAGGTTTATGTGTGTGACAGGGCTACGTCAGTCACTAACATAATCCCTATGTGATTTTTCTCTCTATGGGCAGGATGAGGTATTTTGACATTTTTTATTCCTCTTATTGTTCTGATCCCATCTTTTTGGGGCTCTAAAGAATTTTGGAGCATACTTGGGCTTTAGTGGTTGAGGCACAGGGTTGGTGAGAGGAAGAGTGAGGAACTGAAGTCTTCCTCAGGGTTTCAATTGAGAGAGAATTGAAGAGCAAGAGATTTCCCCAAGATCTCAAAACCAGCTGGTTGGAGAGCTGGAGATTCCCCTGGATCTCACAGAAGGCAATTCAATCATTTGGCAAAGAGGTTTTGAGGAAGACGTTTTGCGATGATTTTTTGGATTTTTACTGACCTTTGCCTAAGGGAAGGGCATTACCCTGGTGTATCTCAAAGGGCTGGCACAAAGATCTTTTGACCCATTTAACCAGTGAAGATTGGGTGACAAGAAGGATGTAGACTTTTGATCCACTAACTCAAGAGGCTTGTATTTTTGAGAGTTGAATTACAGTTGAAGAGTTAATCCTTTTTGAATCCAGTTTAGATATTTTACTTGGAGATATTTTCTCCAGACCAGTTCATGCCAGAACTGGAATTACACTATAGTTATCCCATTCTCACTGGTGAGGATATTATCGATCAGGATGAAGGTGCAAGAGTGGGAAGAGAAGTGAACAGAAGAAAGATGGACAGAGAAACAATTTGATTTTTATTGATCATTGCATATATGCTGATTCTTATTTTTGTATTCCTGACTTGGATCCTCTTTTTTTTAAGTTACAGTAAAGACTATATTTTATTTCAACACCAACTACTGACTCCAGTGTTTTATTTGAGTGTTCTCCATGTGAACTTAGTAGGGGATGGATGAATCCTTTTAGATTCCTTATTTCTCTCTGTTTTTGCTATTTTTGGCTTCCCTGCTGTAGTTTTCAATATCTAGCACCTTCTGGAATTATTTGATGTAGCGTGTGAAGTGGCCACAGAAATTGTGATCAACAGCACCAGGGGCCCCGGAGGAGAAGGCTTCCTCCCCATCCAGACTTGAACCCAGACCCCCATAGCACTCCTAGTTTAGGATAAAGTACCAAAACAGGGGATCTACTACATATGCATGACTTTCAGTGGGGCCAAGAGAGGATAATTTTCAAAAGCATTTCCATGAGTAAAACAGTTCTTTAGCCACGGAAGTAACCTGTTAAAAAATTGCCCACCCAATATGCAAGTACAATTTTGGACTGTGTGTTCTGTATGCACATATAGTTAATCTAGACTGAGGAAGGAATTCCTGGGGATGGGGTTGGGGGATACAAGATGTCTGAGTTTGGAAGGTGTTTCTATATTTGAACCCTTGAGGCAGGCAGTTAGATGCTGAAACATCATTAATAGTGAGTAAGGCAGGCTCAATTGTTTCTGCAAAATGGAGTAATCAACTTAATTCGGCATTGATAAGTATTGATATTTATTTTTTGTAAAAGTAATATTAAAGAAACTATTGATTGTGCTGCAATGAAATAGTGAATGAAGTTGTAGTATTTTTTCTACTATAGACATAAGATCACACGTGAAGCACTCTTTCACTGATACCACTTTATTGGGACTTATATTTATGATACGTCACCTTAATTGTTTACCTGATTCCTACCAGTGAAGTAGATTGTGTTTAATAATTATAGTTTTCAACTATTGATTTACATTATGGCATAATTTGTGTTAGGGAATATAAGTAAGTATACTTTCAGCACTTTTCAATTAAAACAAGCAATTATGCAGTGATTCAATCTGTGGATCCAAAGACAGCATTAACCTTGGCCTCCTCATGCCCATGAGGGTTTCTCTACACCTATTCTAGATATTTAGGGTCTCATTCTGGGAAGAAGGGCAGTATTGGTACCCTGTTTGCATGAAATTTCTGAAATATGAAATATCCCTCTCCATATACACAAGCAGCATTTTTTAACACAGGATATAAATGTTTGTAATCATTGAAACCTTTGTAGCCATAACATTTGGTTGAATTGTATATTTGTGAACAAGTATACTGAGTGGATGTTTATTGTGAACATACTGTATTTGCCATGAAATAACTATGTTGCTTTAAAACACAAAATAGATCTATTATCAAATTGTATATAACCTTTTCAGAAAAACTTTGTGGCAAGTATCTGAGCAATTTGTGTGCCTTTCCTGTTCATGAATTGCATTCTGTAATTTTCTTTTCTCAGCAAGAACTCATCATCAGGTAGCATCTGATAGAAGAGTCCTAAGTCCTTCTGTATCTAATTTACTACGGATTCATTGGCAGGGTTATCTGTCGTAAAACCGATTGCCTTAACTGCCAATCACAAGTTATCACAAAAAAAAAGTAATTAATGCTTCTTTTCACATCCTTCTCCTCTCGTTTGCCACCTACCAGGCTTGAAATTTTTAAGGACGTGTAGTCTGCACATTCGACTCCATTTTCTGTGCCTGCACATTACAAGACTCTTCCCTATGCTCTTTATTTCTCAGCAATGGCAGAGTTGCCCAACAAAGCAGAATGGCCTGTCCGCAGTGATGCATTTAACGATGTTCCCTTCTTTTGCCCCAGCTACAGTACAGCAGTGTTTGGAAAGTGTTTAGAAACAACAAAAGGGTGAGTCGGCCTGGAGGACATTAGTTCAATTCCCGGGGTCAGTTCCTCCACTACTCAGATAGGTTGGGGCTGAGGATGCCGCCGAGGCATCATTCACAGCTTCTGGGTGGAAGTGGGCAGAGGAGGGAGGAGAGGGCATTGGAGTCACAGTCATCTCCCACTAGTGGGCCAGATTTAGGCGATCGGCAATCGGCGCCATTTTGAGTATTGGCGGGACGGCGATTTTGAGTCTCAAAATGGCGGCGATCGGCGCCATTTTGAGTATTGGGATCGGACGGACGGCGTGAAAGGAGGTCGCTCCCGGACCCCCGCTGGACTTTTGGCAAGTCTTGTGGGGGTCAGGAGGCCCCCCCAAGCTGGCCAAAAGTTCCGGTTGGGTCCAACGAGGGTCCCGGAGCGACCTCCTGCCACATGACCCACCTGTCACGTGGTAGGAGCACAAGATGGCGCCGGTGACCATGTGACAGGGGCTGACCAATGGCACCGGCAGCCCCTGTGACACAGGCTATCGGCACCGTGAGGAAACCGCAAACGAGTGCAGGGATGGCTTCCTGACTCCCCGCTGGACCACCAGGGAGTTTTGGTAAGTCTTGGGGGGGTCAGGAGGGTGGGGGGTTTAAATGTTTATTTAGGAGGCCGAATAGAACGGATATCTGTTGAATACGTGGGGAGTCGCGATGCGTTTCGCCTCCCCACGTATTTTTCAGATTGCAAAAAATAAGTTGCAGATTACAAATATGTGGAAAACGGATGTACACCCCTACCAGTCTATAGTTTCCCAGATCACCTCTGGAGCCCTTTTTAAATATCAGGGTTACACTGAACCACCTTCTAGTCTTCAGGTATTATGGATGATTTTAATGATAGGTTACTAATTACTTATATTAGTTCTGAAATTTCATTTTTTAATTCTTTCAAAACCTTGGGGTGTACACCATCTGGTCCAGGTGATTTACTACTGTTGTCAATCAGGCCTACTACATTTTCCAGGTTTACCATGATTTGGTTCGGTTCATCAGAATCATTAGCTTTGAAAACCATCTCTGGAACAAGTATCTCCCCAACATCCTCATCTATAAACACCGAAGTAAAGAATTAAGGCCATTGCAGAAAGACTAAATTATCTTCCCTAAGTGCCCCTTTAACCCCTCGATCGTGAGTGAAGGCTCATGGCACTGAATCAAAGAGCAACTCTCCATGCTGTCTTTCAGTACACACAAGGCTCATCTGGATATATACTCAGAATGCCACTGATGCAAGAACGCAGCCTGGAAAGGCCTGACTTAGATAAGGCACTGCACAGAATAATAACACAGTTTTAAATGTATCTTAATCTTCAAAACCCAAGTATCCACTAACTAACAGTTCTGGTGCCTCAACTAAAGCTGCACCCATCCTCTACAATAACTTTTGAATGATAGCACAAAAAGATCTTTAGTATATAAGTCACAAAGCGCCCATTATGCTCATGAGTAAGTCAGCTCAAACCACAGCTAAGTGGGCTTTCATTTTATTTGAACATTTCTGCATTCGGCATGTGACAACATAGCCCGCATCTCACATGGAAATAGGAAGATGCTATAAAACCTGATATTGTGGTGAAGGAGAAAAGCACAAGAATGGCATTGCTGATAGAGATGTCAATACCCAGTAACTATTCTGTAGCTCATATGGAGAAAACGAAGATACTTAAGTACCAAGGGATGCAGTCAGAGACCAAAAAATGTGGCAGAAAGATACAGAAATAGTGCTATTCGTACTGGGTGCCACTGGCCTGATTAAGAAGAGCTTCCAAACGCAGCTCGATATCTTCCCTGTAAATATTGCATGCTATGAACTCCAGAAGGCGGCTCTCTTTGGCAAAACGCAAGTACCAAGAAGGGCATTAATAGTAAAGCTGAGAGATCATTCCAGTGTACCCTGGCTTACAAATGAGATTCACTCCTTTCAAGGATGCGCAAAATAAATTTAAATCGTGAGATTGCAGAAAGACATGCGCTCGCCCAGTAGATTTTAAAAGCTGCTTACAGGCATGCATGTCTCACTCCAATTCAAAAAGGGGAATGGTGTGGGAATTTGCCAGGTTCTTATGGCCTGGATTGGCCACTGTTGGAAACAGGATGCTGGGCTTGATGGACCCTTGGTCTGACCCAGTATGGCATGTTCCTATGTTCTTATGACATGGTTTGGGTTGGGTGTGGCAGGCCAAGAGATGTGTGTGCAAATACTTACACATCCCGGCACGTGCCCAGGTCCTGTGCCATGTAACTTTGCTACTGTTATGGAGGAGGTCTACGTTTGAAAAAAAGAAATAGCCATCCCTGAGCAGTTTAAAGGGTCTGGAGTAACTGGGGGGAGTGCAGGCTATTAAACCAGGGGGATTTGGAGGACCTAGTTCTACACTGGGTGAACTGGTGGATAAACTGGTGAAACTGATCACGGCATGGCCACTTACCCTCACTTACATGGTAGAAATAGGATTTACGTGCCTAGGTGTGCGCCCACTTAAAATTAGGCGGACATGTGCATGCACTCAGGCTTTTTTATAATATGCATGCATATGCATGTGCAGGTTATAAAATCGCCGTGGCCTTGGTCATGCACTGATGCACACATGTCAATGTGTGCCTGCGTGCTGCTGTAGAAAGTTATAGTCCCTTAGTGCAAAATTATAATCTACGATGAAAATAAAATAAAATAAGTGTTTATTAGATAAACACTGGGAAAAACACCACTTCCCCTAGTACTCTCACACCCCTGCTTTGCCTATCCTGGATCCTCTGCTTTGTTTTTATGCCTTTTCCATGCTAACAATTCCTAAACTGCTCCAGTCTATGTATTTAATTCAGCTGGAAACTGTATCCAACAATAATGCCTGTGCCGAAAACAACATGAGAGTGGGCGAGCGGGCGCTCGCCCACTCTCCCGGCGGCGCACAGGCCACTCTCCTGTGCGCGCGATTCAGTAAAAAAAAAATATTCAAATTAGGGCCCTTGGTAAAAAGAGGCACTAGGGACAATAGCGCCAGCAAAATTGAGCATCCGGTTTTCAACCGCGAGCCGCGGGCCGATTTTAAATTTTTTAAATTTTAAATTATTTTTAACTTTTGGGACCTCCGACTTAATATCGCCATGATATTAAGTTGGAGAGTGTAATATCACTTTCCCGGTGCCGGCAGAAATTAACACCTACCTTTGGGTAGGCGCTAATTTCTGAAAATAAAATGTGCGGCTTGGCTGCACATTTTACTTACTGAATCACGCGGGAATAACTAATAGGGCCATCAACATGCATTTGCATGTTGTGGGCACTATTAGTTTCGGGGGGGGTTGGACGCGCATTTTCGACGCGCTATTACCCTTTACTGAATAAGGGGTAAAGCTAGCGCGTCGAAAACGCGCATCCAAATATGGGTTAACAGTGCGCTCCGCTGGAGCACACTGTACTGTATTGGCCTGATAGTTTGCATGTTGCAGTTTACTATTGCATTATAAATGTGTGCAGATAGAAACAAGAGCATGGGGCAGGTATTTAAAGATTGATTTTGCTCAAGCCCAAGATTACATCTAATCTGATTTAAAAAACAAAACAAAAAAAAACTACTCCCATATTAATGCACAGTAGTCAAGGCTGCACAAAATACCGTAGGCCAATAACCCTCTGAGCCTGCACTATGTTGTTTTGTGGAAAATAATAGAAATTAAAAGCATAAAAAAGAAAAAATGTATTTTCAAATTTAAGATTAAAAACACAACATGGAAAATACTTCTGGCCAATTTATAGATATGTACAGGTAAAATACCTGAACTCAACTATAAAGGTTTTGGTTTGATATACAATTGGTTTCTAAAACTTCCAAAGACATGGCGCATTAACCAAATACACCTAGTTACAGTGCATTGCCACACTATAATAAGGCAGTGTGCCAAGGCAACAGGGTATGACAGGCCAATTAGACTGACCTGAGAATGCCCTATGGCTTTGAATACCATTAGTGAATGTTACAGTAAGTAATTGCATAAGCCCTGTGCACAGTACATGGGCAGACAGCAAATTAAAACTGCCCAAAGCAACCTGAGCTCACATGCAAGCTGTCTCCCTGGAAAATGCCCAAATTGTTTTATTTTTTCAGTGATCATAGTTCAGGAGGGAGGGTGGAATAGCATGAACTGCTTTCGTTAAGTTCACCATCATTTTGTACCTCTCAGGGAATGGATGAGAAAAGCAGAATTACATAGTTTCCACTGTTAGCCCTGTAAGGGAAGCTTTAATAAGTAAAAGCTCCTAATTGATTCGTCTGGAGAAAGTTTGTGAGAAATCTAGATTCGGTATATAATTCCCCATCCTTCATCTGTACTGCCTGGTTTCGTTTAAAAATCTATTTTAGCTAAGGCTCAATTTGCTCAAATTCTTTTGACCTCTAGAGAGCAAATCGAGTTAAAAACATGAATCTGCCATAAAAGCAGATTAATCAACTAAAAAGAAACAAAGGACTACACAGATATCACAAGATATGTACATTACAATTCTACAACATATCTACAGGACCCTAGTTCAAATTTTACAGTACACATGCATGATTTAAACTCTTCCTTCATAGCACATGCATGCCACCTGGTGAAAGATGTGGTGGTGAAGATTTCTGGGTCCAGCTGTGATGATCATAGATTAGGGTAGAGCACATTGTATGAATACATGTGGAGTCAAGATACTCGGCATGGTTGCTGGCTAAGTGTGATTATTAATGAGATCTGTGGAGTATTGTGAGGCACATGTGAAGCAAATCTTGTAAGTTATGCCCTTATGTGGTGTTTGAAGTATTTCTTCTTTCCCTGTTAACTCTATTCCTGTTAGTTCTGAAGAGCACTGCAATGTACATCCACCAGGGCAGTTGTTAAACACGTGTTCAGTCTCCTAAAATCCATTTTTTCATGTTTGACCGACACTGGAAACTTTCTGCTTCTGTCTGTCAGGTTCAACACAGCTTGAACTTGTGCTCAATCTTTTTCAGGAGACAGATTACCTTTTTTTGTTAATGATAAATTCAATTTGACAGCATTGCCAAGTTGTGATTCTAGAGGAGTTGTATATGGCATCTGGTGTCCTTGTCCATTGCTATAAATAGGGGGGCGGATTTTCAGAGCCCTGCTCGCGTAAATCGGCCCAAAACCGGGCGGATTTACGCGAGCAGGGCCCTGCGCGCTGGGAAGCCTATTTTACATAGGCCTCCCGGCGCGCGCAGAGCCCCGGGACTCGCGTAAGTCCCGGGGTTCTCCGAGGGGGGCGTGTTGGGGGCGTGTTGGGGGGTGGGCCTGGTCGTCGCGGCGTTTCGGGGGCGTGTCGGCAGCGTTTTGGGGGCGGATACGGGGGCGTGGCTACGGCCCGGGGCGGTCCGGGGGCGTGGCCACGCCCTCCGTACCCGCCCCCAGGTCGCGGCCCGGCGCACAGGAGGCCCGCTCGCGCGCGGGGATTTACTTCTCCCTCCGGGAGGCGTAAATCCCCGGAGAAAGGGTAAGGGGGGGGTGTAGACAGGGCCGGGGGGGGTGGGTTAGGTAGAGGAAGGGAGGGGAAGGTGAGGGGAGGGCGTTAGAGGATTCCCTCCAAGGTCGCTCCGATTTCGGAGCAGCCTTGGAGGGAACGGGGGTAGGCTGCGCGGCTCGGCGCGCGCCGGCTATACAAAATCGATAACCTTGCGCGCGCCGATCCAGGTTTTTAGCAGATACGCGCGGCTCCGCACGTATCTACTAAAATCCAGCGTACTTTTGTTTGCGCCTGGAGCGCAAACAAAAGTAGGCTATTCGCGCGCCTTTTAAAATCCGCCCCTCGAAAGACAAAACGGAGTTTGAAGACCCGCTTGATAGAACACCGAAGTGCTATGGTCAGAAACAGATTGGAGGCACACCTAGTTCAACATTGTTTAGAAAAAGGTCATGCATTTTTGGATTTCACTTTCGCAGTGATTGAGCAACCGAGACTATGCAATCGGGGTGGTGATTTTGATAATTATTTGTTATAGAGGGAACAAAAATGGATTCACTATTTCGACACGGTAACTCCGAAAGGGTTAAATAAAGAAATAGACTGGTCTGTTTTTTGAATGACTAGATGATGTGTTTTTCTTTAAATTGGATTTGATGTTTGAATTATGGGCTTTGTAGTCCCTGTTTTTTGCATAGGGAGTGATCATTTCCGGTGACGTTAGAGAAGGACGGACATTTAAACTTGACATTTTTTACTTTGAGCAAGCTGAGACGCCGAGACGCCATGATGTGGCATTGACTTTGAAGAGACGTTAGTTGAGTGTCCGGGTAAGCGGCTATTTCTATGATATTAAGTAGATATTAACACAACAAGTTTTTGCAAATGAAGTTTGAGATGTGTTAAGATAATGTTCTTCTAGAGTTGGATGTTTGAGATAGAGATTTGTTATGAGCGAGATGGACTTAGTTTTGGAAAAGTGTGTGTGAGTTTTATTGTATGGGTTTTGTTTTAGGTTAAGAGAATATTGTGCCGATGGTGGATAATAATTATTTCCCCTGAAGAAGACTGTAATAGTTGAAACATGGCCCATGTCAGGTGAAAAGTCAAGAATGTGTTCCAGTCAAAAATTGGTGGCTGATGAGCATCTGAATTGGCTAAGTATTCTGTTTTCAAGACAGAGACATTAGGTCTGTGCTGGCTCAATAAGAAATATATGATTTTCCCTCATCCAGACAGCTGACTCCTCCCCTTAATCAGTCAACAGGCAAAGATCTTTTAAGTTTGAAATATTTATTGCACAGATAATATTCCATTACTCACAATTGTTGCTTCCAAACGTGTATATATATATATATATATATATATATATATATATATATATATATATATATATATATATGCCCCAGACAGAGATCTTTGTAGCTGGAGGTAAGCAGGAGAAGGGAGATGGAGTTTCTTGGGATTCAAGATGAGAAGGCAAGGGATTCTGAAGCTGATTAGTCTTTAGAATTAAAGCGATGAGGAGAGGTGTAAAAAAGCTAATTGTATTTCAGAGCCTGCAGACACTTCTAGTCTTTAGGCAGCATGGCTTAGACTGACTAACAGTCTTGGGAAGTGATTACAGGAAACATCCCAACAAGCTGGGGCTAGAGGGTGAGATCCAATGGTAGCGAGCCTAGGATCCATGTGATGCAGGGGGGGTCATGAAGGGCAGTTCCTTGAGCCAATAAAGCACTTAAGAAGACTCAAGTTAGATTGAGAGGGCAAGCAGACCCTTCCCAATGAGAGAAGCAGGGGGGTAGGGAGTTTCTCTTAAAGACAAAACTCCCCTTAAAGGCAGGGCTCACAGGCTTTTTTCATGGGTTACAAATAAAGACTGTACTAGGCACAGTTAAACTGCAATGTATATACAGATTAGGGATGTGAATCGTTTTTTAACGATTAAAATTATCGTCCGATAATTTTAATATCGTCTTAAATCGTTATAGAACACGATACAATAGAAATTCTAACGATTTATCGTTAAAAATCGTTAAAATCGTGTTAGTGCGCACTAACGGGAGTTAGTGCGCACTAACTCGGAGTTAGTGCGCACTAACTCGAGTTAGTGCGCACTAACTGAAAATGATACAAATTGACACTTTCCAGGTCAGTAAAGGTCAGTTAGGAATGAATATGTGTTCCTATTGGCTGGCTGCCCTCTTATCTATTGATGTTAACCAGGTTCCCACTGAGGTGATGGTTGGGGGGATGGAAAATGGAAATGGAAACTCAGGAACACTAACAGAAAATGATACAAATTATTGACACTATCCAGGTCAGTAAAGGTCAGTTAGGAATGAATATGTATTCCTATTGGCTGGCTGCCCTCTTATCTATTGATGTTACCAAGGTTCCAACTGAGGTGATGGTTGGGGGGATGGGAAATGAAAACTGTTGGTAGTTGACAAAAAAAGTAATGTGATCAGTCAATATGACTAGAACCTGTGCCCTATTCCTGATACCAGGGGTGTTGTGATCTTCCTGTACTCAGTGCCCTATCCCTGATACCAGTCTGAGACAGCTCCCTCCCTGCATTACTAGTGAGAGGCTGGCTTCACAGACAGGGGGGAGCTGCCTGACCCTCACTCCTGACTTCCCCCATGTCCCAGCTAGTGAATGGTGTGTGGGTGAGGGGGGGAGGATGGTGAAGTCTGAGACAGCTCCCTGCCTGCATTACTAGTGAGAGGCTGGCTTCACAGACAGGGGGGAGCTGCCTGACCCTCACTCCTGACTTCCCCCATGTCCCAGCTAGTGAATAGTGTGTGGGTGAGGTGGGGGGGGGGGGGTAGGATGGTGAAGTCTGAGACAGCTCCCTCCCTGCATTACTAGTGAGAGGCTGGCTTCACAGACAGGGGGGAGCTGCCTGACCCTCACTCCTGACTTCCCCCATGTCCCAGCTAGTGAATGGTGTGTGGGTGAGGGGGGGGGGGGGGGAGGATGGTGAAGTCTGAGACAGCTCCCTCCCTGCATTACTAGTGAGAGGCTGGCTTCACAGACAGGGGGGAGCTGCCTGACCCTCACTCCTGACTTCCCCCATGTCCCAGCTAGTGAATGGTGTGTGGGTGAGGGGGGGGGGGAGGATGGTGAAGTCTGAGACAGCTCCCTCCCTGCATTACCAGTGAGAGGCTGGCTTCACAGACAGGGCGGAGCTGCCTGACCCTCACTCCTGACTCCCCCCATGTCCCAGCTAGTGAATGGTGTGTGGGTGAGGGGGGGGGAGGATGGTGAAGTCTGAGACAGCTCCCTCCCTGCATTACTAGTGAGAGGCTGGCTTCACAGACAGGGGGGAGCTGCCTGACCCTCACTCCTGACTTCCCCCATGTCCCAGCTAGTGAATGGTGTGTGGGTGAGGGGGGGGGAGGATGGTGAAGTCTGAGACAGCTCCCTCCCTGCATTACTAGTGAGAGGCTGGCTTCACAGACAGGGGGGAGCTGCCTGACCCTCACTCCTGACTTCCCCCATGCCCCAGCTAGTGAATGGTGTGTGGGTGAGGGGGGGGGGAGGATGGTGAAGTCTGAGACAGCTCCCTCCCTGCATTACTAGTGAGAGGCTGGCTTCACAGACAGGGGGGAGCTGCCTGACCCTCACTCCTCCGGGGTATTGTGATCTTCCTGCACACAGTGCCCTATCCCTGATACCAGGGGTGTTGTGATCTTCCTGCATGCAGTGCCCTATCTCTATTAATACCAGGAGTGTTGTGATCTTCCTGCACGCAGTGCCCTATCCCTAATACCAGGGGTGTTGTGATCTTCCTGCACACAGTGCCCTATTCCTGATACCAGGAGTGTTGTGATCTTCCTGCATGCAGTGCCCTATCCCTGATACCGGGATGTGTGCAAGAAGATCCCAACACCCCCGGTATCAGGAATAGGGCACTGTGTGCAGGAAGATCACAACACTCCTGGTATTAATAGGGATAGGGCACTGTGTACATGAAGATCACAACACCCCTGGTGCCAGGGATAGGGCACTGTGTGCAGGAAGATCACAACACCCCTGGTGTCAGGGTTAGGGCACTGTGTGCAGGAAGATCACAACACTCCTGGTATTAATAGGGATAGGGCACTGTGTGCAGGAAGATCACAACACCCCTGGTGCCAGGGTTAGGGCACTGTGTGCAGGAAGATCACAACACTCCTGGTATTAATAGGGATAGGGCACTGTGTGCAGGAAGATCACAACACCCCTGGTGCCAGGGTTAGGGCACTGTGTGCAGGAAGATCACAACACTCCTGGTATTAATAGGGATAGGGCACTGTGTGCAGGAAGATCACAACACCCCTGGTGCCAGGATTAGGGCACTGTGTGCAGGAAGATCACAACACTCCTGGTATTAATAGGGATAGGGCACTGTGTGCAGGAAGATCACAACACCCCTGGTGCCAGGGTTAGGGCACTGTGTGCAGGAAGATCACAACACTCCTGGTATTAATAGGGATAGGGCACTGTGTGCAGGAAGATCACAACACCCCTGGTGCCAGGGTTAGGGCACTGTGTGCAGGAAGATCACAACACTCCTGGTATTAATAGGGATAGGGCACTGTGTGCATGAAGATCACAATACCCCTGGTATCAGGGTTAGGGCACAAGTTCTAGTCACATTGACTTGTCACATTACTTGTTTTGTCAAGCTACCAACTGTTTCCATTTCCCATCCCCCATATACTGTCAGTGGGAAGCTTGGTAACATGAATAAATAAGAGGGCAGCCAATAGGAATACATATTCATTCCTAAACTGACCTTAACTGACCTGAAAAGTGTCAAATTGTATCATTTTCAGTTAGTGCGCACTAACTCGAGTTAGTGCGCAATAATCGGAAAAAACGATTTTTAACGATTTTTTAACTAAAAAATCGTGCCTAACACGATTTTCTTGCCCTGCCACACGATTTCTATCGTTAAGACGATATGGAAAACGATTCACATCTCTAATACAGATGCCAAAATGTACCCACTGCTGGGGACAGAACAGGGTCTATACTATTTTAATAGATGCGTTAATAAAGTATTGTTAAAAAATTGAACAATATATTTTTTAGTAGCAGAAGTACAAGAGACAATAAATGATTACAAAAGAACTGCTCAGAAGGCTGACGACTGCCTGAGGCCCATTGCGGGTGAGAGACAGTAGATTACAATTTTTGAGCATTTGCCTATGATATTGTCTCTTGTTTGAATTGGTTTATGGTAATAGGATTGTATTCTATTTCCTTCTCTTTGGTGCTTTTTTGATTGTCAATATTGAGAGGAGTTGGCTTCTGTTTTTGGTGGAAAGATTTATAGAAGACATATTTGTCATTTGGTCGGGTTCTGAAAATTAACTTTTAGATTTTCATAAATGGATAAATTCTTGTGAGGAAGAGATTCAGTTCTCAGTGCAATATGATGATATAACCATTCTGTTTTTGGATGTTCATCTGTTTAAAACAGATGAAGGCACATTAGAAACCACCTTATACAAGAAGCCAATGGACAGAAACACCTTTTTGGAATATAGTAGCTTCCATCCGATTCATTTGAAGGACAGCTTACCTTTTTCACAATTACTGAGAATACGAACAAATTGTACTTCCATTCAAGAATTCAAACAAAATTCAGAAGATAAATGCAAAGATCTTTTATCAAGGGGTTATCCAGTTAAATTGCTAAAAAGATGTTATAAGAGAGCAAGATTTTCCAACAAAGATCATCTATTGCATAGACCAGTGGAAGTGTGTCTGGCTGATAACCAGTTGAATTTTGTAACTAGATTCACCAGTTTGACTCCCGGTCTGACCAAAATTGTTAAATCGCATTCAGATATATCATGGTTGTTACCGTGTTTTCAGGAGTCAAATATCTGAACATCATATGTACAATCTAAGAATTTAAAGGAATTTGTAAGTCCATCTTTTCTGGTTGGCAGAAAGAGAAATACCATTAATACAATAAATGGAATGAGTCCTAAAGGACATCATAAATGTGGAAAATGTTCCTTTTGTTCAATTATGATGCAAGGAGAAGTGTTTGTCAATCCGACAGATTCAAAGAAATATGTACTCAGAGATTTCACCACATGCAATTCTGAATTTGTGATTTATGTTTTACTATGCCCGTGCAAGCTGCTATATGTTGGGAAAATGAATAGACCGTTATGGATCAGATTGCCAGAACATAAAAGCTGCCTTAAAACATTGAAGATAGAGGCTCCATTGGTGAATCATTGTTTGGATAAACAACATAAATTCAGTGAGTTGAGGTGTACTATTCTTGAACAAATTAAGACCAATGTCAGAGGTGGTAATAAAGCTAAAAGACTGCTGCAACAGGAAACTCGATGGATTTTCAAATTAAAAAGCTCTGCACCCACGAGTTTAAATTTGGATATTGATTGGTTTCCGTTTTATTATGTCAAATATGATATCACAGATGTGTGGTGACCTGAATGCAATTTTGGAGTAGAGGGGATACTAACTTCATTATATACATCATTATAAGAAGAATTTTTGACAAATCCAGGGCATTATTCTATAAAGGTTTAAACTGATTGGTCAGTTTTTGACATAAAAGTTGGGTGCATGCGCTAGCATTTTTGCTCTTTAAATCGCCATTAGCGGTGAGAGACCGCATTAAGAAAATGATCAGATGTTGGATGTATTGGATTAAAGGTATTTAATGACCTCGGTTACATAACATAGAAACATAGAAATGACGGCAGAAGAAGACCAAACGGTCCATCCAGTCTGCCCAGCAAGTTTTCACACTTGTTTTTTTCTCATACTTAACTGTTACTCTTTGGCCCTTAGTAACCTTTTGGTTCCAATTCCATTCCACCCTTGCCATTAATGTAGAGAGCAGTGCTGGAGCTGCATCTAAATGAAGTATCTAGTTTGATTGGTTAGGGGTTGTAACTGCCTCAATAAGCATGCTACTCCCACGCTTATTTGTTTACCCAGCCTGTGCAATTCAGTCATTGTTGGTTGTTGTCTGAATATAAATCTTCTTTTCTTCATTCCCCCCTGCCATTGAAGCAGAGAGCTACGCTGAATATGCATTGAAGTGAAGTATCAGGCTTAAATGATTTGGGGTAGTAACCGCCATAACAAGCAAGCTACACCCATGCTTATTTGTTTACCCAGACTATGTAATTCAGTCCTTGTTGGTTGTTATCTGAATATAAATCATCTTGTCATTCATTCCCCCCTGCCGTTGAAGCAGAGAGCTATGCTGGATAAGCAAAGAGCTACGTTTGATATGCATTGAAAGTGAAGTATCAGGCTTATTTGGTTTGGGGTAGTAACCGTCGTAACAAGTAAGCTACTCCCCGCTTTTTTGTGAATGAGAATTGCAAGATATTTGAAGAAATGTTGTTCATGGTTTTAATTTTGTATTTAATAGTGACTGCCTTGAGACAGCCTTTTGGGCGAAACATTGGCTGATGTCGGCAAAGAATACTGGGCAAATATAATGGATTAACACAGATAAGTTGAACAAACTGTGTCTTCATAAATATTAGTTCACATATTGAAGCAAGAACAAACTGTGTCTTCATAAATATTAGTTCACATATTTGAGCAACATATCGAGTGATGAAATAGCATTAATGATTTGTACAACAGTACTGGAATGCAAATTATATTGATTTTAAAGAAAATTGAAGAAAAATCAAAGAAAACAGAAGGAAATAAGTGAATAAATTGTTGAAATAATTTTTGCAATAAAAGTGGGTCGGTTAGAGGTTTTATTAGACCGATGATTTCAATTACCTCTTACATGTTATATGTTCTGTATAGAACAAACATGAGGCACTGAGGTCTTTTCCTCCATTTTTTCAAATATCTGGGTAGACTCACATTTAAGTTTTTGTTGAAAAAAGTTGAGTGAAGTTTTTTTGTTTGGAAGTATCAGTGCTTCACTCGTTACCTTGTTTTGTGGAATATAAAATTGGTGCGTCCATGTGCACGCCTTAAAATCTACCCGTAAGTATTTACATGCAAATTTCAAGGTGAAATCCAGGAACACCCGTGCCCTGCCCAGACGAAGCCCACACACCGCCCCCTTTTTTGGAACTTTTCATTTGTGCACATAGCGGGAAAAACATGCATACACAGGTGGCTTTTAAAATCCACCCAGCATGCGTCAGCCCCACTTGTGCATGTATCTCTCGATTTTGGCATGCACCGGGCTTTTAAAATTCACCTTTAATTCAGCATGCAAGTATTATCTCACTTTTGTGAAAAGTTCACTCAAAGGATACATGAAAGATCACAACTTGCAGTAATGGCCCATTTCACGAGTGCTACTGTATTTTACTAGGCTGGTCTTTAGTCATATCCCTGAAAACGTCCTTGCATATTCAGCAAAGTGTGACAGGGTATTTTTCCAGTGATTGAAACCTGAGAGGATAACTTTCAAACAACTGTGCATGGCGGCATATACAAGTGTACATGGCCGCACATAGTTTTACCATAGTATTTAATAGCCCATGCATAACACAGAGGTGCACATCATAAAATATGCATATCTTTACAAGGAGTGGCAATCCCAAAGAATGTTGTTCTGTTTTGTGGATCATTCCAGGGGAGGGCCATTTCGGATCCAGCTGGATTGGGATTTTTTTCAGGTTTTGATTTAAAAAAAAAAAAATGTCCACAATCCACACCCAACCCTTCCCCTTGATTAATCCATCCAATCCCGACAACCCTAGCCTACCTTCTTAAGCACCCCCCCCCCCCCCCAACTCACCAAACTGTTTTTTGTTTCTAGTGGGGGCCCAGGAGTGTCCTCCTGCTCCCAGGCTGGCGGCTGCCATTAATCAAAATGGCACTGGCTGCCCTTTGCCCATACCATGAGACAGGGACCGCCCAATGGAACTGGTAGCCCCTGTCACATGGTAGGGGCAAAGGGCGGCCGGTGCCATTTTGATTAATGGCAGCCGCCACCCTGGGGGAGGGAGGATGCTCCCAGGCACAGCTTAGTGAGTCAGGGTTGAATCGATTTAATCAAGGGGAAAGGATGGGGGTGGATTGTAGATGCATTCTTTTTTAAATTAAATACAGTGATCTTTTTAAGCAAAAAAATAAAGAAAAAAACACAAAACGTTGTTGGTTTTTTTTCTTTCTTATTCTTGCCCCATGAAATGCAATGAAATCATAAATATTGTTGGTATTTCCTATTTGATTGCAAATGAATTCCCACCCTAATCTTTACCCCACAAAATGGGGCTGATTTTAAAAGCCCTACGCACTCTGGGCCTATTTTATAAAGGCCCAGCGACGCGCATAAAGCCCCGGGGGCATGTCTAAGTCCCAGGGCTTTACAAAAGGGGTGGGAGGGGCAGTCTGGGGCAGGGGCGGGGCTTGCGCCTGGCCGGAGGCAGGCGTAAAAGGTAAGACAGAGGTCGGGGGGGTTAGAGTGGGGCTAGGGGGGAAAAGGTTAGGGGAAGGGGTGGGAAGGTTAGAATAAGGGGAAGGGAACAGGAAATCCGCGGGCGCACGCAAGGTGCACTAGTGTGCACCCCCTTGCGTGCGCCGACCCCCAATTTTAAAACATGCATGCCCTTGCGCCCACATGTTATAAAATCAGGCGTACATGTGTGTGCGCCGTGTACCGAGCACACATGTACGTCTGCACATATTTTTGAAAATCTACCCCAATATTATTTATTTATTTATTTATAATTTTTATATACCGACATTCTTACATTAAAATGGAAATCATACCGGTTTACATAAAACAGAAAAAGCAGGAAAAATATTTCCATAGTCAAATACAGAGAACATTTATAATAAAATTGTTAACAAAGGCATAAGGTAGGAACTTGAAAAAAAGGTTACTTAACAGAAAACGTAAAAGAAAAAATATTAAATGAAGTACAAAGAGTTGCACGAAGGGGTGCACAAAGGGGAGAGCCCCTTTGTCGCGCCCCTTCGGTGCGCGGTGCCTGATGGTGAGGCGCTTTTCAACCGCAGCCGGAGCTCACAGTGACGTCGGGGGAGGGGCGTGGTCACACATCGCAGTCACCCATTTCCCCTCACCTCACCTTTCCTTTTAAAAAAATATACATGTATACGTTTTGCTCACAAAACCTAAGTGGGACTTACTCATGTTTTAAGTCAGTGTATTTTAAAACATGCATGCGTAAGTGAAATTACCAGTTTTACCAATTACTGCACCAGTTCACCCAGTCCTTCTCCACATCATCAAAACACTCCTGGTTCTTTGGCCTGTTTAATAGCCTCCCCCCAATTACCCCAGACCCTTTAAACCCCTCCCAAACAGCGGTTTGTTTTTAAACAACTTACACTTTCTCCCTAATAGAAGTAACCTTACGTGGCAGTGGACCTGGGTGCACACCGGGGCACGTAAGTATTTACGCGCATATCTCTTAGCCACGTCTTCAAACACCCACGCTGCACCCAGACCACGCCCCTTTTTGAAATCGAGTGAAGTGTGCGTATGGCTGGAGATATGTGGCATCTGAGCAGCTTTTAAAATTCAACGTGCGAGCGCAAGCCTGACTTGTGTGCGCATTTCCCGATTTTTGGCCCGCACCGGGCTTTTAAAATTCACTTTTACCAAATCTACATGCATAAATATCTTTTAAAATAGCAAGTTATGTTGCCCCAGAATGCCGCTAGACCGCACCCTTTTTACGCACATATATGCATGCATAAAAGCAAAAATACATGCATATCTCTGAGGTTTTTAAAATAGCATTTACGTGACAAGATGCTACTTACGTGCAAATATGCTAACTTTTATATTCATAGGTCTTGGAAAATTTACCCCGGTGTGTTTAAACAATTCTGTAGTTAGAAAGTTATTAAGGGGTAGTTTGTCATTGCACACATTGTTACAGGTACACACTAGGGAAGTGCTGTCATTTTGTTTTGTTTTGGTTGTGAAACAAAATAAAACGAATGCGATTCTGTTTGTTTTTTATTTAATTTAATTTCCAAATCCTCTGCCCCCTAAATGCACCATAAATTTTTTTTTAAAGTCTTCAGCCGGGCTTGCTGTTAGCCAGCCCCTTCCCTCACTCCCCAACCCCTCCCTGCCCAACCCCAGTTGCTCCTGCCCCATCCGTGTCCTATTCCAAAATGGCACCTGCTGACGAGAGGCTGCTCCAACTAAGCTGAGCAGTCTGAGGTGGCTTTTTTATTTTACTTTGGCGGTACAGGTTTTGATTTTAGTTTGAGCTATTGGCAAACAGCAAACACTAAAACAAAGGAAAAAAAAATGTAAAACCCCCATCAGTGGAATGAAACAAAATAAATGAAAAAAGAAAAGCCTTGTACATTGCTAGTATGCACATATTTTAGTATGAATATACCTTGTAACTAATTTTCAAATGTAAATTATCCCTTTGAAAATCGTCTCCATGATGCATGCATATAAAATGTACATGTACGTCGTTTGCACCTATTTGTGCAGGCAGCAGACCTAGGGTAAAACAGGGCATGTATATTTGAAAATGTCAACCTAGATATGCCCCCAGGAGTATGTTTTTCTAATCTGGCTAAAAGTGTGCACGATGTGAAATCCTACACATGCTTCGAGCCTCTCTGCCCTGGCTGAAAATTGTCCCCTTCAGTCTAGCCAGGTAAATTGCTCTGAAAAATGTCTTTTAAAAGTATATTTCCAATCTCCGGCATTTTTCATCTTCAGCAGCTGTATTTTTATAGCCTTTACATTTTTATAATTCATAACACGGCATTTCTCAGTTGTCAATGCCTAGCGTAAAAAAAAAATAAAAAATAAAAAAATTCTGCCTTGCAAACCTACTTTGTTAAAACAGAGATTGCATTATTTATACAATCTGAACGTTTAAATAATGCATACAAATTCAAATGTCAGTGGAGACACAGGTAAATTACATTTGTATCAGGGAAATATTAACTTTTCAACTACGGGAGAGAGATTTTTAATTTGAAGATGACAAGCAGAGTGGAGCACTAGCTTCGTGGCTAGAGCAGCAGGCTGAGAAGGAGAGAAGCTAAGCATTCAAATCCTGTTTCGCCCACACAGCCTTCTTTTGACCTTGAGCAAATCACTTTGCCCTCTATTGCCTCAGGTACAGGTTAGATTGCAAGTCTTACAATACCTGAATTGTAAATTGCCTTGAGCTTGGATTTTAAAAGGCAAGTGATTCAATCCAAAAAGGTAAAGGATAAATTACAGGCTATATAAGAGGCAGATTCATGAAATAAAATGTCTTTGTTTTGTTTTGTTTTTTAAGAATATTACTTTCGAATTATAAAAAAAAAATTTGCCTTTATATACCAGTGGAGTGCGCCCCAGGGATCTATCTATACTGGGACCCCTGCTTTTTAACATATTTATAAATGAGTTAAATGAGTGAGGTGATCAAATTTGCTGATACAAAATTATTCGAAGTTGTTAAATCATAAGAGGATTGTGAGAAATTGCAGGAGGACCTTGCGAGACTGGGAGACTGGGCATCAAATGACAGATGGCATTTAATGTGGATAAGTGCAACGTGATGCATGTAGGGAAGAGCAACCCAAATTATAGCTATCCACATTGGGAGTCAACACCCAGGAAAAGGATTTAGGCGTTATTGTGAATAATATGTTCAAATCCTCTGTTCAGTGTGTACAGCAGAGGCCAAAAAAGCAAATAGAATGCTAGGAATTATTAAGAAAGGAATGGAGATTAAAAAAGAAGGTATCATAATGCCTCTGTACCGCTTCATGATGTGACCACACCTTGAGTATTGTGTGCAGTTTTGGTCACTGCATCTGAAGAAAGATATAACAGAATTAGAAAAGGTACAGAGAAGGATGGCCAAAATGATAAAATGGAATTGAAAGTTTCCATTGTGAAGAAAGACTAAAGAGTTTAGGTTGGTGAAGAGATGGCAGAGAGGAGATATAATAAAGGTCTATAAAATAATGAGTGAAGTGAAACAGGTAAACACAAATTGGTTGTTTACTCTTTCAAAAAGTACAAAGACTAGGGGCACACAAAGAATTTATCAGGTAATACATTTAAGACAAAGAGGAGAAAATAATATTTTTTTTTACTCAACACATAATTAAGCTCTGGAATTTGTTCCTGGAGGATGTGGTAAAAGTTATTAGTATACCTGGGTTTAAAAAAAGGCTTGGATATGTTCCTGGAAGAAATGTCCATAAACCATTATTAAGTTGGAGTTAAGGTAATCCACTGCTTATCCCTGGGATAAACAGCATGGAATCCTGCCAGGTCCAGGTGACATGAATTGGCCACTGTTGGAAGAATGGAATCAGGAAACTTGGTCTGGCCCAGTATGGCATATCTTATGTTCCTTAACATAGAGAATTAAAATAATGTTGACATGGTTCTAAACCATTGTTGCTGGATTCACCTACAGTATTTTGATATTTATGCTAAGGTTATATCACGTTCATTTTTGTTAATAATTATGAGTGTTATGTTACTGAAACCTATCTACTAGATCCATCATTCTTAACCCTATCCTGGGGATGCACCTAACCAGTCTGGATTTCAGGATACCTATAATGCTTATAAATGAATTAGATTTGAATATATTGGTCTCCAATATACGCAAATATATCTCATGGATATCCATGGTAGCTATCCTGGAAACCAGACTGAATAGGTGTATTCTCAGGATAGGGTTCAGAATCACAGTACGAGATGCTTTTAGAAAAATATTTCTAAAATAAAAAAATCTTTTTTCAATTATTTTTAAGAGAACCTTTAAAGAAAAATGCTCTTTTAATTTAGTTATTCCTAATTTTTTATTTAATTTCTATTTATTTGATTTATATACCCTCTTTTATTTTGTATCTATTTTATATTTTATTTTTATTGTATAGTCATTATTTAATCATAATTATTCATTTTTAATAACCATGTACCAGGATAGCCAGTCATCCCTCCCTGCCCGGCTCCTACTCGCTCCCCCACAGGATATAGAATACCAATAAGAAATAGCGGACACTAGGGTCACCTTGGAATTGTTTGGCTGGCAGGCTGCAGCTTTTTTATTAACAAACAACATCATAACTGTAATACTGTTGCTGAGCCTCAGCTCTCACCCTTTCTCTTGCCCCTTTAAACTCATCCCTCCCCCTCCCATTCAAGCTGTGACTGAGCAGAGACCCTGTCTTGTCTTTCAGAGTCACTACCAGAACCACTAGCCCTGAACCACCTTTAGCAAGCTCTCATCAGCCCACATCTAGCAATGGGGTCGAAACTGCCCTGAAGCAGAAGTTCTAGGGCCCGCCATGTCTTGCATGGCCCTGTCGTTGTTTTGCTGAGCCCTAACATCCACTCATGCTCTTAATAGGTGATCTAAATAGATCTCTCCCTGGCCTGTAAAGCATGATTTAACTTACCTGAGGCTCAGACTCTCAGAGACAGAGACAATAAATACAGGTCATCACAAAACAATAATACAAAATACAAGAACAATTGTGCACAATTTACCGTTGATCGTGTGGTCAGGGAAGGCAGGGCATGAGGTTTGGCTGTCAGTGGTGAGTGCAAAAGGGCTGATCTCCACTGCCAGCATGGTTTAAAGCCCTGCATGCACTCCTCCAATGCCGCTGAGTGGTCAATCACCCCCCCCCCC
This sequence comes from Rhinatrema bivittatum, assembly GCF_901001135.1. Lineage (NCBI taxonomy): Eukaryota > Metazoa > Chordata > Amphibia > Gymnophiona > Rhinatrematidae > Rhinatrema > Rhinatrema bivittatum. The sequence continues at coordinate 450,365,549 of NC_042618.1, read as the reverse complement.
CCCATTAGCACTGGCGTCATCACGTGACTACATAGGCCACTGGGAGTTCCTGGTGTGCAATGAGGCGGCTGCCTGACACTGGCATGAAGATCGGGAATACGCCAATTCCACTGTTCCTATGTGGCAAAGAGCAGCTCCAGGTACCACAAGACCTGCCCTGCTGGGGTTTCAACACATTGCCCCCCAGTTGGATGACAAGAACGTCAGGGTGGTCACCAGAATTTTGGAGCTTCGCTAACAACTGACACCGAAGTGGAACAATCTCTGTCTACTGCATACCAGGCTTACCGTGCCACTGAGCATTCGCAAGTTGCAGGTTGGTTCACCAATAACTCGGGTTTTTAAGCCTGCGCACATCTTTTTCAGCCCTGGCAATGAGGGAGTGGCCCAAGAACCACACCAATTTAGCCCTATGGAGAATAACAACATCATGGGTTAGATGCCAGCACTTCCTGGAGTACTGTCCTCATGCCTTATATACAAAGGATAGGCTGCGGACCTCCATTTGCCAAGCTGCTGAATCACATGCACTGAGAGTCCAGAAACTGCTGCACTACTTGCTGCTCCAGTTCTAAAGGAATGTATACCATAGAGTTTGGCCTGCAGACCTGCAGCCTGTAGAGTCTTACAGAAGACTTCAGCAAACAGGAAGCAGCTAAGCAGACAAAGGTCATCATGCACCAAAAAGTAGAAGCCACCAGATGGCCAGGGTGCCAGATATGAGGTGGCATTTCTTACAGGGCAAGTGATGAAACAAGGAGATGGATCGGTGTAAAAGGACTTTATTGAAGCTTGCCCGACTCTGGCCGAGTTTCGCTCAAAGAGCTGACTCGGCCAGAGTCGGGCAAGCTTCAATAAAGTCCTTTTACACCGATCCATCTCCTTGTTTCATTGCTGACAGCCATCTTGGATTGGCTACCGGTTTGTTTTCTTACAGGGCAAGTGTACAAACTTTGGACCACCAACAGGACCAGGCACTGCCCTCTGCCAAGCTGGTCCATCTTGGATCAATGGATGCATAGTTCAGTGCTGTCACTGGACACAACCACTGCTGATATTGGTAAGCCTGTTGGGTCAGAAGTATGACATGTGGATGACACCAGTTCTCCCACCCTCAGCACCGCAAAAAAGGCCAGACTAAAGGTCACTCGGAATAGAACTACCTCATAAGAGGAAGAGGTTATTCCTGGAATAGCCTGCCATAAACGCAGAAGCTGATTGTGTGTAACTGGGCACTGGCCATCAGGCCTGAGGGTCTCACTGTGAGCCCAGCCAGCCAACATGCACTTAACCACAAAGTAAGAAGCAGGGTTTGGTTATCCCTGCAGTTTTGCGAAGAAGGGCAATCCCCCAAGATAGAACTTGACAGTCCTACACTGGCAATCTTAGCTTCAAGAATGTAATCCACCACCGAATCCTCAGTGATTGCCCCTCCCGTCCAGCCCGTACCGTACAAGAAGGCACCTTGAGTAGGACCTCCATATCCCAGAGGCCATGGACCTTTGCAGCAGTTCAAATATTTTGCTATTCCGTAAGACCAGAGGTATGTTGGCACTGGTTGCCCTGTTACATCTGCCTCTGGAGCCAACCCGCGGAAATGGGACCACTTGAAATCAGAAAAGGAATCTGTGATCTCTTTATGAAACTCCAGGACATGGCTAGCCCTAGCAGCAATATTCAACTTTAGGCATGAAAGCACAAGCACATGCAGGAGTTCTGACACAATAAGGCATTTAGCAGACTTGGAGTTAACTTTCCTCTACCACAGCTGAATTATCACTCCAGGACACCACTCTCCTATTGATCAACTCTGGTCGCCAGATATGAAGAGCAACCACAATAGGAAACAGCTCTAGGAAAGTGATGCTCCTTGTGACACTCCCTCCGATGGCCATATGCTGGCACATCAGGAGCCCTGAAAGTAAACTCTGAATCCAGTGAATCTGGCATATCAGAGAACAGCCTAAGGTCATTGCTGGAAATCGGGGATGGAAGGCAGGTCGTGACCCCATTGAAGTCCCTGAGGAAAACAGAACATATCTTGAGGTCCTCACGCATAACTTTAGTGACCCTGATGTGATGGTGGTCCTTCAGGATACTTCTGGTCAAGAGGATAAGTCACCAAAGAAAGACTCTGCCCATGGGGATGACCTTGGTAGCGAAAGCCAGGCTGCATAGTTAGTGTGGATGGACAGACTGGATGGGCTGTGTGGTCTTTTTCTGCCACCATGTTTCTCTGTTTCTATAAGTCATACAATTTGAAAATTCAGCATAAATATTATAAATGTCTTTCCACCTTTCCTTACAGAGTCATAGTTATGTTAAGATGGAATGGGACCCAGTAATGAACTCTGGGGCTTGAAAGGGTAATTCTATGGCATTTGCAGTGATTGAATGGAGGTTATGGAAAGCATTAGGGGTGTGCATTCGTTTTGAACTTATATGTAAAACGCTACTTTTTTTTTTTTTAACTTAAAAAAGTGATGAGGCGAAAACGATCGGATTTCCAACTTATTCAACATAGCTATGTTGAATACGTTGGAACTTTTGGCCAGCTTGGGGAGGTCAGGAGGCCCCCCCAAGCTGGCCAAAAGTTCCGTTTGTGTCCAACGAGGGGTCCGGGAGCGGAACCGCGGTGGACCACGTGACGGCCGCGTACGTCACGTGCTCCTCGCAAAGGAATAGAGGAATGGCTTCCTGACTCCCCGCTGGACCACCAGGGAATTTTGGTAAGTCTTGGGGGGGGGATTAAGGAGGGTGAGGGGTTTAAATTTTTATTTAGGGAACCGGTGCACGTATGGACATAGACTCAACTTATGGAATTCTCCATATGTCCATATTGACCGAAATTGACCCCCCTTTTCGACTTATGGACTTATGAACATAAACATTTTGTCTGCACATCCCTAGAAAGCATACTGTATGAAACTGAAGAGTGAAGATAAAGAGGAGTGGCTATATGAATGGTCAAGAAAATAAAACAAGAGGTATCATCGGTATTTTTATATTTGAGAAAGGACAATAACCATCTTATCTTTTTGGGTGTACCATGTTGTGGAGGTCAATTCAGGTTAAACTCACTTTCCTCCATGTTCATAAATAAAAAATAGAAAGCCAACACTCTGATGATCACATTTATAATTATTATTGTATCCTAGCATAAAAATACCATGGAATAGTGGCATAGAATGTGTGAACCTGGGGGCATTTAATGACAGGTAGATGGCAAGCAAAGTGGAGGTGAAAAGAATTCCAGTAGTCAACTATTGCTAAGCTATTGAGTGATTTTAGTGGACAGCATCCTATGTATAAGTAAGATAGCACTGTCCAACTCCACTGATGTTTGAAAAATAAGGAAGAATTAAGAATACTACCAAGGCTGTAAACTGAATTGGTTATGGGGATATCAAGTAGGCGAGTTTGAATAAAAGGAGAGGGAAGTGCAGGGTCAGAGAGGCAAGGGAGAGGCATTAGCAGTTAGGGATGTGCAGACAAAAAGTTTATGTTCATAAGTCCATAAGTCAAAAGGGGGGGGTCAATTTCGGTCAATATGGACATATGTAGAATTCCATAAGTTGAGTCTATGTCCATACGTGCACCGATTCCCTAAATAAAAATTTAAACCCCTCACCCTCCTTAATCCCCCCCCAAGACTTACCAAAACTCCCTGGTGGTCCAGCGGAGAGTCAGGACGCCATTCCTGTATTCCTTTGCGAGGAGCACGTGACGTCGGCGTCACGTCGGAGTGACGCAGATGTCACGTGGGGGGGTCAGGAGGCCTCCTGACCCCCCCAAGCTGGCCAAAAGTTCCGGTTGGGTCCAACGAGGGTCCCGGAGCGAACGCACGGGGAATCACGTGACGTCTGCGTCACTCCGACGTGACGCCGACGTCACGTGCTCCTCGCAAAGGAATACAGTAATGGCGACCTGACTCCCTGCTGGACCACCAGGGAGTTTTGGTAAGTCTTGGGGGGGGGATTAAGGAGGGTGAGGGGTTTAAATTTTTATTTAGGATCAACAATCGCGATTTCCAACGTATTCAACATAGCTATGTTGAATAAGTTGAATAAGTTGGAAATCCGATCGTTTTCGCCTCATCACTTTTTTAAGTTAAAAAAAAAAAAAAAGTTGCGTTTTACATATGCGGTCAAAACGAATGCACACCCCTATTAGCAGTATAGCAAATCTTGGTCAGTGTTAAATATGTGATGAACAGAGGGACATCGTCTAGAATGAGAGAGAGCAGGAGGAATTCTATAAAGAAAAGAGTTCATGAAAATAGGGAGGGAGAGCTCTTAATAACAAAATCATGTAAGTGATAAAAAAAACTCCCCCTTCCTCCCGCTTAGAGAAAAGATAAGAAAATGTCACCCAGAGCAAAACACCAAGGGAAGAAAATATGGGATTAAAGGTTAAATCTGATCGCAGACTGCTAAATAGGGGAAGTAAAAATTAATATTTATAAATTAAAAGGACTCATAGGCTCAAGATGATATATTAAACTGGAATTAGGCCTGGGAGCAACCAATCCTGAGGGATTGATAAATAAAATGCAATCAGAAATGAGAGACTAAAAAAGGCAGAAAAAGGAAAGAGTAGAAGAACATTTAAATAGCTCAGATTTATCAGTGCATAGAAGGTGGCCAATGTAACCCCGATATTTAAAAAAAGCTCCAGGGGTGATCCAAGAAACTATAGACCGGTGAGCCTGACTTCAGTGCCGGGAAAAATTGTGGAAACTATTATAAAGAATAAAATCACAGAACATTTACTTAGACATGGTTTAATGGGACACAGTCAACATGGATTTACCCAAGGGAAGACTTGCCTCACAAATCTCCTACATTATTATGAAAGAGTGAATAAACCTGTGGATGAGGGTGTATTTGCATTTTCAGAAGGCATGTGACAAAAGTCCCCTTTGAAAGGCTTCTAAGAAAACTAAAAAGTCATGGGATAGGAGGCGATGTCGTTTTGTGGATTGCAAACTGGTTAAAAGACAGGAATCAGAAACTAGGATTAAATGGTCTGTTTTCTCAGTGGAAAAGGGAAAACAGTGAAAGTGCATCAGGTATCTGTACTTGGACTGGTGCTTTTTAATTAATTTATAAATGATCTGGAAAGGGGAATGACAAGTGAGGTGATCATATTTTCAGATAACACAAAATTATGCAGAGTAATAGTTAAATCACAGACAGATGATGACCTTGTTAGACTAAAAAATTGGGCATCCAAAAGGCAGATGAAATTTAAGGTTTTAAATCTCTATAATCCTCCTAGTTTAGGCTCCCAATATAAGCAGAATAAAAATGGTTGGAAATAAATAAATAATGTGGACAAATGCAAGGGGATGCATATAGGGAAAAATAACCCATGCTATAATTACACGATGTTACGTTTCATGCTAGGAGTTACCACCTAGGAAAAAGAGCTGGATAATACATTGAAATCATCAGCTCAGTGTGCTGCAGCAGTTAAAAAAGCAAACAGAATGTTAGGAATTATTAGGAAGGAAATGGTAAATAAAACAGAGAATGTCATAATGCTTCTGTATCACTCCGTGGTGAGACTGCATCTTGAGTACTGCGTTCAGTTCTGATTGCCACATCTCAAAAAAGATATTGATGCACTGGAGAAGGTACAGAGATGGGCGACCAAAATGACAGAGGGAATGGAACAGCTCCCCTATAAGGAAAGACTAAAGAGGTTAGGACTTTTCAGCTTGGAGAAGAGACGGCTGAGGGGGGATATGATAGAGGTGTTTAAAATCATGAGAGGTCTAGAATGGATTAATATGAATCAGTTATTTACTCTTTCGGATAATAGAAGGACTAGGGGGCACTCCATGAAGTTAGCATGTGGCACATTTAAAACTAATCGGAGAAAGTTCTTTTTCACTCAATGCACAATTAAACTCTTGAATTTGTTCCCAGGGGATGTGGTTAGTGCAGTTAGTATAGCTATGTTTAAAAAAGGATTGAATAAGTTCTTGGAGGAGAAGTCCATTACCTGCTATTATTTAAGTTGACTTAGAAAATAGTCACTGCTATTACTAGCAATTGTAGCATAGAATAGACTTAGTTTTTGGGTACTTGCCATGTTCTTATGGCCTGGATTGGCCACTGTTGGAAACAGGATGCTGGGCTTGATGGACCCTTGGTCTGACCCAGTATGGCATGTTCTTATGTTCTTATATTCCTCTGTTCCAATATTTACTCTTAAAAAGATAAGTGTATCATTTTCCATATCACTACTGCTGCATCATGATCCACTAGATTGAATCTTTACTGCTGAGAAAAACACTTTGGCATATCCAATGATATCACATAATAATCATGGAATGGACTTCAGCTAGAAGCAATTACCACAGCCCTGTGCCTTTCCAGCATAAGTAGAAACATTTTCTGATGTTCCTACCAACAAAGAGTATATCCACCTTTCTTGACAGTATTGAATCCAGGTCTTGTCTTTAGGTTTATACTCATCAAATGTATTCATAGGGAGCCCAATTTTATAACATAGCTGTTAGAGCTGAATACTGCATGTTCACGCGAAAGTCTATTTTGAAAATGAACAGGTATTGTCATGGATCTGCCTGCTACGCAGCCTCCTCACCAGCAGAGATCATCAGTTAGCCTTGCTCATACCTGCTCTAGCCACCTCCTCACTGATCACATGACATGAGAGTTCCAGCCCTACCAAACCCTTGGTACCACTTCATTGAATCATTCCAGCCCTACCAAACCCTTGGTTTCTCTTCATTGAATCATCTTGGCTCCTTGACCTGGCCATCCTTGCCTTGGTTTCCTGCCTTGACTTGTGGCCTACTCTGGCCTTCTGCCTTGACTTGTGGCCTGTCTTCATCATCTATCTTGTTCTGTACCTTTCCAGACCTTCTGGCTTTGCTCTGTGGCATTCCAGGCCTACCTGCCTTGCTCTGTTCCTTTCCAGGCCTTCTGGCCTTGCTCTATGGCTTTTCAGGCCTACTTGCCACACTTGGTGCCCTCTTGGGCTTTTATATCCTGCCGTGTGACCTTTGGACCTTCTAGGTTTGCCTAGCCAGCCTTGTGCCCCAATTGTGCCCCAATTGGTGCCTTCTTGTTTATTGTTGCCTGTTTGTTGTTGCTTGTCCTGCCCTGCCCAGTCCAGTCCCTTGTATTTTATCCCAGGCCTTGTTCTTGTCTTCTGGCCTAACCTGCCCTTGTTTCCAGACCTTGTTTCCAGCCCTGCCTGTATCCAGCCCCCCGCCTGTGCTTTGTTCCAGCTTCCAACCTGTGCCATCTTCCAGCTCCCAGCCTGTAACATTTTTCAGCTCCAGCCATGCTCCTACACTCAGCTCACCCAGTTCCGCATAAGTCCTGCAGGTTTCCAGAACCCAAGACTCAACCTCTGGGGAAGATGGTTAGTATAAATAGAAGACCCAGTCCGACCCTGCCCCCAAATCATGCCCTAGTCCTGCTGGGGGAAATCCTAGCTCTGCCCACCTGATCCGTGACAGGTATACATGAATCCTTGCGTGGTATGAATACACACTTTTACACCTGCATGGGAGCAGGAATAAATATTAGTGCATACATGTATATGCATACTTTTGATTTTAGGAAGTGTGCATGCAAATTGTTTCCATGCCCTAAATCTGCCCCCTTGAATGCCTCCTTCAAGTGTGCACAAAAGTAAACATGAAATTGTTTCCATACATACTTTTATGTGTACATCTCCTGAGGTAATTTTCAAAATGCCTATTGGACACATGTAGATGGCATTTTATATGTGTATGTGCTTTTGAAAATTCATTGTATAATGTGCAGTGCACTGTAGTTTGCATACTGTTTAGCATTCATGGTCCAATGACCTGATACTAGGCATAGTAGGTGAGGGATAGGGCATGGGGGGTTGAGAATTCAAGAGAGTTAAAGAAATTAAAGAAGAGTTAAAAACTAATCAGAGTTAAAGAATTAAAGAGAGTTAAAGAACATTTCACATGGTATGGAATGCTTTAAAGATTTATTTATTTATTCATTTGGATTTATTGGATTTATATACTGGTATTCTGTATAAACAATCATAATGGTTTACAATTATAAACAATTAAGATTATTGCACATTATTATAAAACATAAAATAATAAATAAAGACAGTTTGAAATAAAATAATATAGATAATACAATTGCAGTTGTCCAATACAGGAAAGTTTTAACTGCTCCCAGTTACATAGAAACATAGAAACATAGAAACATAGAAATGACGGCAGAAGAAGACCAAACGGCCCATCCAGTCTGCCCAGCAAACTTCACACACTTTTTTTCTCTCATACTTATCTGTTTCTCTTAGCTCTTGGTTCTATTTCCCTTCCACCCCCACCATTAATGTAGAAAGCAGTGATGGAGCTGCATCCAAGTGAAATATCTAGCTTGATAAGTTAGGGGTAGTAGGGGTAGTAACCGCCGCAATAAGCAAGCTACACCCATGCTTATTTGTTTTACTCAGACTATGTTATACAGCCCTTATTGGTTGTTTTTCTTCTCCCCTGCCGTTGAAGCAGGGAGCTATGCTGGATATGCTTGAAGTATCAGTTTATTCTTCTCCCATGCTGTTGAAGCAGAGAGCCATGCTGGATATGCATCGAAAGTGAAGTATCAGGCACATTTGGTTTGGGGTAGTAACTGCCGTAACAAGCCAGCTACTCCCCGCTTTATGAGTGCGAACCCTTTTTTCTTCTCCCCTGCCGTTGAAGCAGAGAGCTCTGCTGGATGTGTGTAGTATCAGTTTTTTCTTCTCCCCTGCCGTTGAAGCAGAGAACTATGCTGTATATGCATAGAAATTGAAGTAACAGGCTTATTTGGTTTGGGGTAGTAACCGCCGTAACAAGCCAGCTACTCCCCCCTTTGTGAGTGCAGATCCTTTATTCCACATTTCCTCTTGCTGTTGAAGCTAGAACGATGTTGGAGTCACAGTAAGCATGTGTACGTTTATTGAATAAGGGTATTGTCTCCAGGCAGTAGCCATCATTCTGGCGAGTCACCCACTCTTCATTGGTGAGTCTTCATTGGCGAGTCACCCACTCTTCATTGGCGGCCTCTTGACTTGACAGTTACAAAAATTTGAGGCTCCCACTCCTGCCGGGAAAGTAGGATTACCACAGAACGGAAGAAATAGCGACGTGCCCACCAGCAACACTGCTTTTTGCATAAGCCACATCCATGTCTGACGCAATAAAAGTCCAGAGCAGATGGTGGACGAGAGAGACGCCATTGTCACGTGTAGAACATATCTTGGTGAAATAGGAGAGATTAGTTGTGATTCAAAAAGAGTATCAGAGAAGCGTGCCGTCCCTTGAATCCAATCGCCGATCTGCCTCAATAACCACATTTTAAGATCGTTTTTAAAAGCTGCAAAATTTCTCTGTAATTCAGTTGGCAAAGAGTTCCATAATTTTGGGCCTGCTACAGATAATGCTCTATCCCTAACCTTGCTCAAATGTGCTGATTTGATTGAAGGAATGTTTTTTTATTTATTTATTTTATTTTAACATTTTTATAGACCGACATTCGTTGTGAACATCATATCGGTTTACATGGAACAGGAAAATAGCGTAACAGGGCTTTACAAGGAACTGAGTTTAAACCATATAATAGATTGGAACACAAATATAATTTAACATTGTCTAGGTTTTAGAGTAACGACGTAATGGTGGTATTAGATAAAGTAACAACATAATAGTAGTATTAGATAACAATAGAATTAGTTTTAAGTAACAACATAACAAATATATAAGGTAACAAAGTAACCAATAATATAAGGTAGCATTGTCTATGTTTTTAAGGTGACGAGGCAACAAGAGGCTTTATAATGTATAGGATTTTAGACGTGTTATGGTTACATTTGCACAGTGACATTGCATGAAAACTTTGGAAGTTCAAAGAATTGTGGAGTGTTAGTAGATTCAGGGGAAGGGGAGAAAGAAGTTGCTTATTAGTTGAACTGTAGGTAAATAGGTTGACAAGTGAAGGATCTCAGATTTCATTGTGGAATATAAAAATTAAGGGAAGCCTTTAACCATTCGGTATTGTCCTTATTGATAGATTTATGTAGCAAACATAGAATTTTGAACTGTACCTGAAATTTGACTGGTAGCCAGTGTAATGAAATTAATGTTGGGGTAATATGGTCAAATTTACTTCCTCTCACCAGTACCCTAGCAGTGGTATTTTGTAATAGTTCTAAAGGCCTAATAGCGCTTAATGGTAGCCCAAAAAGTAATGAATTATAATAGTCCAAACTAGAAAAGGTCATGGTTTGAGGAACAGTACGAAAGTCATCATACTGGAGAAGAGGTTTTAAATCTTTAAGAATATTAAGCTTATTATAACCCTCTCTGATTTTAGCACTGATATGTTTCTTCATGTTCAGTTCCCCATCAATAATCCCTCCCAAATCATGGGCATGGGCCATCAACTCAATATTCATATTGTCAGTCCTTAAATAAATTGGCATGTTGAAATGTAATTTGCAATTCAGCAGTAAAATTTCAGTTTTCTGATTATTCAAAACTAATTTGCTGTATATTGTGGTTTTTAACATTCTTTTGTGAATATCAATTCTATAATGTAAAAAGGAATAAAAAGATTTAAACTAATACCTAATAGAACCATTAGCATAATTTTAGGGGAGATTCATTAGCATGCACATTTTGAGGGGAGGTCTTTTGTTATCATTTTATCATACAGTAGTGCAGTTAACTTGCATTGTACATGGGCATTATCTAATGCATCTACAGGAGATAGACCCTGTAGATGCATAGTTGCTTTCAATTTAAGAAAATATAAATCTCTTGATTAAGTTTTACTAAATTATCTAGAAATATTGTACAGTTTGAAGTAGACAGAGGTGGATAAAAGATTAATATTGACCCAATAAGAAACTTCCCATATGCATTATGAGCTTTCAGTTGCCCAGGCTTCACTGAAGATTTATGATTACATAATTTGCCAAGAATTAATAACAAGGCATTATGATAATCCTATATTAAAGCACAGGGTACACCATGCATGACCTTTCCTCATGAAAAAAAAGCATAACCGTGAGGGATCTAAAAATGAATGATTACAAAAATAAGAAACTAATTAGTAACATTAACTAGGCTTGCTTGGTAAGTCTTACATGAAATATTAAGCTGGAGCATGCCATCCATTTTTAGAGGTAGCTCTAAGCAGAGTGCAAAATACAAACAAAGGGAATATGTTATCTGGCAGTTCTGAACCATGTTGGATCAAATTATTATGACTTTTTATAAGCAGTTAATTTGTTTACAGATTTCACATATGAACTCAGCAATAATTAGTAAAATTGCTGTATATATAATATATATCAGTCTGGTAGTGATTGTGTGGCTGATTTTTGGACGACATTCCTCTGATCTCCGCTTGAAGAAATGTGGTCATGTGATGATTCAACTCTTGCAAAGTCCTGATTTGTATTCCTGAAAATTTGAAAGCAATAGTTAGAGAGTACATTCCATTTTAAATCTTGGAACAGAAAAAAAATTGTCACTATTACTTTTTATGCAAAGGAAGTCTTTTCTTGGTTAAATGTGTTGGTGGCAATTTAGTTTGGTGATTGGGGAAGGTAGACTATTAAGTTAAAGCAAGTTTAAGTTGTATGTTAAAAGGTGAATTTCAAGGAAAGTGTAAAAAATAACACTTTATGTGAAGCAGAATTATGACATTCTAAATCAGCAATTCTCAACCATTGAGTCGTGACATACCAGTCACGACACATACCAGTGTGACTCCAATCACCGGCAGATGTGTCGCGGCTTTCCGGTGTCCCATTGCCCCAGTTACACTTCCCTCTTTTTCCTTCATCGAGGCGAGACACACATATTCTTCCACTAACACTGCTGCTGCTCTGTCCAGACAGGAATGGCAGCAGTTAGTGGAAGCTGGAAACATCAGTGGCATGGCCTTTTCTTCTTCCCACCCCCACAGCCCGGAATAGGATGTGATGTACAGTGGGACGTGCAGGAAGAAGAGAAGACTATGTTGCATAAGGTAGTAGAAGTGCGAGCCCGGACAAAATAAAGCCCGGCAGGTGATCAGCACCAGGAGAAAGAAAAGATTTAGCCCCTGCAACTGATGGGATTCTTCATTCTCATCCATGGGAGCTGGAGGAGGAAGCTACTGCAGCTGCCATTAGTGCTAGGGAGGGGAGGTCATGAGTGAGAGCAAGCCAGAGGGAGAGAGAGCATGTATGTGTGATTGATAGCATGTATGTAAGTAAGAGAGAGCGTTTGTGCCTGTGTGATTGACAGCATCTGGTAAATTTTCAAAACCCGGCATGTGGCCAGGTCAAGTACGCGCCGAGTGCATTTTCAAAATGGCCCAACCATGCATGTGCGAAAGTGCTGGGTTTTTTAAACGGGATGGGCCAGGAGCAGGGAGGGACAGCACCATTTTGCGCTGTCCCAATGAAACACACGCTGGCAGCTAGCCAGCATGCACAACTTATTTCTGCTCAAAGGAGTAGGTAAGTTTTGAAACAAAAAAAATATAGGGTAGTTAGGGTGGGTTTAGGGATGGGGATGGAGATGGAGAGGGGAAAAGGGAAGAAGGTGAGTTAGGGGAATAGAGACGTTCCCTCCCATTCTGCTCCTTATGGATGCCCTCGCAGGCCTTTAAAAATTTACCGCATGTGTCTAAGTGAGAAAGCATATGTGTGATTGAGAGAAGAGAGAAAAATCAGAGAGGTGACGTGTTTGTGTGTGAGAGAGAGAGAAACTGGTCAGGGAGAAGACTGGTGTGTACATGTGTGAGAGCGAGAAGTCAAGGAGGTGACAGAGACTGGTCAGGGAGGTGACTGTGGGTGAGGGAGAGAGAGAAACTGGTTAGGGAGGTCACTGGTGTATGAGAGAGATTGGGGTGTATGAGAGAGATTGGTCGTGGGGTGTAATTGGTGTGTGTGTGTGTGAGAGAGACTGGATGTAAGCCCTAAGGAAGAAGACCGTGAGGACAGAACTTTAGCAACCAGTGCTGCTTCTGGTGTGTGCTACTGGCCTGCAAGGACAACAATTAGAAGAGTTGCTGGAGACGATAAGTAATGGTGGCCTTTTAAGTTTATTTTTCTTGATTGACTGCTATTTTAATTATTGGGCATTATGTGATGTGTCTGCTGTTTTGAAATATTTTACTGATAGTTGGACAATTTTTAATAATTTTTATGACTTTTTAATTATTGGAGTTATTCTTTTTATCAGCTGTTTTGTAGTATAGCTTTACAATTATTTCTGCGTAGGGCTCTATAAGTCTGAAGTGTAAGCTTCTGATTTTCTAGAACAGGACTTTAAAAGTTGATGCATTAAGGCTTTTTACATTCCCCTTGAACAGCTTGGCTTGTTCTGTTTTCCTAATAGGAAGTGTATTAGTTTTTAGGAACGGGTTTAATATTTGTAGTGTTGCCTTTTCAATAGATAGGGTTGTTACTGTTGGGAGTGCATGCCATAATGCAGGTGTAACTTTGTGCAGATTAGTCTGTGTGCATTATTGCAGATCCTAGGACTGTGTTGGGTGCTATATTTCTTTTTTCATTTCTCCAGGTTTGCACTGCATGCAGAGTGGCTTTTTTGGTTTTCCATTCCAGTTTCTGTCTCCATATTTATAATTTGTAGTCTTTCTGTACTTGGTGAAGGGTGTGTGACCGAGGTGAGGTATTTTACTAGCATGGAGGCATTTGTATCAGTCTTATTTTTTGTGCTTTCTCAATAGGCCATGCATTAGTGGTAAATTACTGTCTTTTCATAAGGAGGGCTATTGTGCCTGGTAGTAAAGGGAGTTTGTTTTGCTTTTACTGAGATATCTTTTTACTGTTGTAAATTGTATGGGTAATGCCCTAGTCCTGCTCTGCACCCATTGTTGGGGGATGGTAGGGTTCCTGTGGATGCAGAGTGCATGTTTACATTTAGCCCCATGATGGTCACATGTTCAGTGTGTCACGCATGTGAGAACCATCTGTCAGGTGTGCCCCAACCGAAAAAAAATTAATGTTCTAAATAATAGCAGCCTAAAACTGGGTGGCAGTGGTTGATGTCACTGAAATTTTTATGTTCAAGGGGAATGTAAAAAGCCTTAATGCATCAACTTTTAAGGTCCTGTTCTAGAAAATCAGAAGCTTACACTTCAGACTTTTTTTCTGAGAGTGAAATCATCAAATGATTATAATTGATTGGGATTTATTGTAAACAGCTTTGATGACATTGTATCAAAGGGCAGACAATCAAATTGAATAAATAATATATATATACATATGCAGTATCTATATCGGGAGAAGGAATAGCCTAGTGGTTAGAGCAGTGGACTACAGACCAGGGTTCAAATCCCACTGTTGCTTCTTGTGACCTTGGGCAAGTCACTTTACCTTCCATTGCCTCAGGTACAAAAACTTAGATTGTAAGCCCTCTGGGGATAGAGAAATACCCACAGTACCTGGATGTAAACCAATGTGATTTCTCAATCGAATGTCTGTATATAAAAATAATAAATAAATCAAATAAGTATGTGTGATTTTGGTATTCAGAAGTTATTAAGCAAAAGAGCCCCCAATAACATTCTTTATTGTTAAGTAACTTCCTGTGCTGAAAATTATGTTATAAGCACAAGGTGAGAACATGGGGAGAGGAATTTTCATTAGAAAAATAGGAGGTGGTCATGCCTGTGTGCATAGGTCATTCATGAGACCTCATCTGAAGTACTGCAACTAATCTATCTATATCCCAAAGGATATAGATAGATTAGAAGCAGTTCAGAGAGGCTACCAAAATGGTGCAGCCTGCTCCCTAAGCCCTATGAACTAAACCTTAACTACCCATGTATAACTTAAAGATAGAAGAGGGAGCTTTGAGAGAGGTATTCAATTACCTCAAGGATATAAATAATGCAGAAGTCAACAATTTTTTCAGGGGAACTTAAGTTGAGAAACAAGAGATCTGTTACCTCTGCTGCGGGGCCGACAGCGGGGTGCCGCGCGGGAGGGATCGCCCGTGGTCCTGGGAGCGGCAGGGCTGGCATGGCGGCGTTGGTGGCACGGTCCCGTGCACTTCGGGGCATTCCCTCCGGCGCTGAAGCCAGCGTTTCTGCGCTGACGTCGGCAGCTGGTCCCGCGCGATTCGGAGCTAGGACACGCCCCTCTTGACGTCAGACGCTGACGGAGGGTCAGTCTGCACGGGAAACAGCCTATTTAAAGAGAGCCTTTTTCTCTGCTCTCTGCTTCGGCCACGAGTGCTTTTGGGAGTTTTCGCGTTTGGACTTAGTTGCTTTTTGTCTGCCCTGACCCGGTCTGCCTTGGTTCCTGTTTGCCTGCTGCCTGCCCCGACTCGGACTGCTTACTGGATTACCCTGCTTGCCACCTGCCTTCTGGATTATCTGCCTTGGTTCCTGATTTCCTGCCGCCTGCCCTGACCTGGACTGCCTTTCGGATTACGCTGTATTACTCCTGTTCCTGCTTCCTCCTACAAAAGGTAAGCGGTCTACAACTGTGGTTCCACTAAACCTGAACAGCAGTCATAACAAGATCATGATATGAGGCTCAAAGGAAATATTTCTTCACTGAAAGGGTGGTGGATACATGGAACAGCCTCCAACAGGTTGTGGTGTAAGGTAAAACAGTCAAAAAAAATTCAAGACAGCCTGGGATGTGCTAAGTTCTGTAGTTTTGTATCAGGAATGGGCAGACTGCATGGGTCTTGCAGGCCTTATTGGCTATCGTCCTCTGTTTTCAATAGTGCCCCCCCTGCAGGTTCTACGGTGTAATTGGCACCAAGGGAGGGGGAAACCAGCACACAAGACACCCTCTGGGCCCCACCATAAAATAGGTACCCAGTAGTTTGCGGATTTATGATCAACTGGGGATAGGCAGTGCCACTGCGCCCATTCTCTACCAACCCGGAGTATCCCATTGATGTCCCTGGACCCCACCCAAGGGATTGCCCAGGCCCTGCGATAGTTAAAAAACAAACACATTTGGGATATAAAAATGAACTTTTACTTTAAAAAAAAAAAAAGAGTTTAAGCAAAGCATGGGGATAGATTTTCAAAAATACACGTGGGCGTACGCATGCGAGCGCTACCCAGCACGCACACATGTACGCCCGATTTTATAACATGCGCGCGCAGGCACACACATGTTATAAAATCGGGGGCTTCTCCCGTTCCCTCCCACCCCCTAAACTAACCTTCCCACTCCTTCCCCTAACCTATCCCCCCAGCCCTATCCTAATCCCCCAAAACATTTTAATTTACCTTCTGCGCCTGCCAGCATGTGATCCCCCGGCACAGCGGCAAATGGACGCTGTGCCGGCGGCCTCTGGCCCCGCCCCCTCCCCGTCCCTTTTGTAAAGTCCCCGAGACTTAGACGCATCCAGGGGCTTTACTCGCGTCGCCGGGTCTTTGTAAAATAGGTCCGGTGCACGTAACACCCCCCCCCCCCCCCCCCCCCACGCACGTAAGGCTTTTAAAATCAGCCCCATAGCGTAGAACATAGGAATAATGGCAAAAGAATTTAACTCTGAATAATAAACACAGAACAATTCAGAATTAACTAAGGAGAAAAGAGGATATGGATCACCCCTAATAAAGCAACAAAGAAATAGAACCAACAGTCTGTGCTTAATAGTCCCTCTTATTTAGAATTGCACTTCAGTGATAACCCTGGTACCAGTTCAAACTTTAAACCTCTATGCGGAGGGATTTTATTCCTTTCCTCACAGGTAACTCCTTTCTGTTTGGGGAGTAGGATGGTCCCCAGCTGCTCCCAGTTTTGAATTTCTCCAGGCCGTTCCCTGGCTTGTTTCTGGCAAAGAATTTGGCCACTTAAACTTCAGCCCGCTGATGCCACTTCAGTATCAAGGAACCAAGAATAACTCTGGGCAAAATAAACTGTCTCCAACTGCCAGAGCTACAAGGCAGAGAGAGGGCCAGTTGGGGTAGGAGCCCTAGCTACTTGGTCCAGGAGAGCTGGGAGCGATGTCTCCCTCTTCCGTTACCTCTGTCCTAAGATGTCCGTTCTCTCTTGTCTGTTTCTCTCTCTGGGCTGTAGTCTAGAGCAGAGGTTACCAAACCTATCTTGGGGAACCCCCAGCAAGTCGGGTTTTCAGGATATCCATAATGAATAGGCATGAAATAAATGTTCATGCTATGGAGGCAGGACATGGACATTTATCTCATGCATATTTATTGTGAATATCTTGAAAACCCGACTGGCTGGGGGTCCTCCAGGACAGGTTTGGGAACCACTGGTCTAGAGCTCCCTACTTTCTTGTCAGACCAGCAGGTTTTGGTGCAAGGGAAAAACAGTCGCAAGGGTTTTCCTCTTTGAAGGTGACTCTGGAAATCCCCTGGGCTGGGGATCTGCTTATGGCAGCTGGGGATCTGCTTATGGCAGCTGGATTCTTCTCTTTTTTTCTCTCTCTCTCTCAAGGTGGCTCCTCTGGTTGCTTTCATAAGCCTGTATAGCTCCCAAAAAAAAAAACGTTTTCTTTTCCAGGCTCAGCTCTGTCTTCTGGCACCAAAATCATGGCCTTCATAAACAATCCAGTGTGAGGAGTCAGTTCAGACTGGTTCATAAACCTCTATCTCCAGTTCAGTGTAGAGTGGCCGCTGACTCTCTGCACAGCCTCTATGATCATCTCACATGGAAATGTAGGTCTCATTAGTTTCTCTCAAGGAAGAAAGGTTTGGACATGCTGTCCACCTGGAGTATCAATCACATGTATGGTCCCAACAGTAAACATGCAGTCAAAGACCGCTGCAGTCTCTTCACTCCCGCCTTCTGAAAATGGGTTAAGGGCTGCTTTACAAAGCTTTCTGAAAGTTCCTGAAAAAGTCACAGTCCAGTTCTCCTTACTGACTTCAGCTCACAAAACCACTTTGTAATGAAAGCTCAAGGTGGTAGGGACTTTGGTTTCGGGGATTTTTTTCTGAGGGTTCCTCATATTTCCATACAAAAAGTAAAGAACACTATTAGGTTTGTTTTTACTTAATGAAATTTAAATAAAAGAAAATTTTAAACATTTTGAATGTTTTTTTTTTTTAATTTTCTTTGTAAACACAAACCACATTGGATGTAAATTTGGACTTTGCAGAATATTAAGTACGTCAAATGAACAAGCCACATCAGTGATTTGTGAATCTGGCTACTACCTGACTAAAAGAATCATTTTCTTTCTACAATGTATTAAGTAAAAAAAATAATTAAAAAGTAAAATTCTAAGAAGGCCATAAAATGAATATTAAACATTGGCATCAAGTTACAGTATGTGTAAAAGAAATAATTAGGATATAGGTATAGTGTGTTTGTGTTGCACATGCTTCATTATACTAAGGGTATGAATGTCTCTCTTTCATTCAAAGTGCCTCCCATGCAGACAGCGCAGTAGACTTTGCTCGGGGTTTTACCAGAAGATTTAACACACAACAAATAAAATCTGTCAGCCAGAGATTGCTAGATCAGTTTCTCTTTCATTTGTTAAGACAACTAACACCTGATCTAGCAGTACCATAGACCTCATTTGATCTCTATCTTCCCCTTCCCTCCTTGGCAACAAAAAATCCCCTATAAATATCCTAGGCTTTCTTGAATTCTGTTACTGCTTTTGCCTCCTCTGGGAGGCATTTCCATGCATCCATCAACTTTCCTACGAAGAAATATTTTCTAATTCCAAGGACTTGAGAATATCCACATCTGTGCCGGGCCTTTGATCAAATCTGAGACAAGATGCAAACCAGAGTCAAGCCCAAAATTATCTGAACCTGTCCAAGTGGAGTTGCAAACTCTCAGATGTATTTGAGTCAATTCTTGACCTGTCATGATTTGACTGGGATTACATGTATCTCCAGTTTAGATAGGGTTTGCACATAATGGGCCAGGTTTTTAAACCTACACACGGGCGTAGATTTATGCACGCAACCCGGCACGCACAAATCTACGCCCGATTTTATAACATGCGCACGTAGCCGCGCGCATGTTATAAAATCCGGGGTTGGCGCGTGCAAGGGGGTGCACACTTGTGCACCTTGCGCGCGCCGAGCCCTAGTGGAGCCCCAATGGCTTTCCCTGTTCCCTCCACCCCCCCCCCCTTCCCTTCCCCTACCTAACCTGCCCCCCCAGCCCTATTTAAACCCCCCCCTGACCTTTGTTGACAAAGTTGCCGGTGCACAAACCCCCGGCATGACTGCTGTGCCGGAGGCCTCGGTCCCGCCCCCGGCCCGCCCAGTTCCCACCCATTTTTTCAAGCGTGTCGCCGGGCCTATGCAAAATAGGCCCGGCGACACGCTGGAGCGGGTTTTCAGGGTTACGAGTGTAACCCTTCGAAAATCCCCCCAAATGTGAAGCAGTTTACCTAGCCCAAAGGTATATGCAACTATATTTTCAGTGGTCAGTATTAAAAATGGCTATATAAACAATACAATAAGAATAAAATATCTTTCCTGAAATTCAGTATTAACCCTACAGTACCTGCCTTTTGGCTTTGAAGTGCCAAAAGGCAGAATGTAAATAAAATCAATGTCTTTGCTCTGTATAAAAGCTGTATCCGGTGCATCAGAAAATTATGCATAGTTTAGATGTCCTTTCCCTTGCAAGGCTATCAGTGAAGGGAATCCTTTGAGCCAAATCTAAAACTGGAGAGGACAATATTCAAAGCCATTTACCTGGATAAAGTCACCTGTTTGACAATTGGCCTCCTCAGAACAACTAAAAAGTACTCATGGGGCCATTCTGTTCATATTTTTAGCCTAATTAAGAGGGGGCATTCCTGGGGCTGGGAAGGGATGCTTAGAATGGGGGAGCAAAGTGTACATGCAGCATGGAATTTTCTTTTTTTATTTATTCAGTTTTAATCAGATTACATGATATAAAACAAAGGATTTTCAAGAATCAATCCAAAAGAAAAATAAATAGCAAACACGTACTCATCTTAACAGAACAAGTCCATGTTATATAGAAACAGCAACAAATACTCCTGGTACATATATAATAAACATTCTCAGGGAGAGTTATCTAAAATAAAAGTTTTTAAATGAACTGGATCAAGAAACAAAATTATTCCCTTGAAATTCTACCAAACATTTTACAGATTGAGCACTTAAATTACTTTAAATTAGCCCCAATCTATTATGCACCTCAGATAATTTGGAAGATACACCAGATGAAAACTAACACAGATGAGAAATCAAATTTGAGATAGAAGTCTCAGTACATGAGACAATTCTACATATAAGCCTGGATTTTAAAAGCCCGGCTCGCACAAATTTCAGTGTTTATGCACACGGCCGGGCCTTGCGCCTGCCGCACGCATTTTCTAAAGAGACCGGCCACGTGCGTAAACACCGATACGTGCACAAGTGCCGGGCCCTGAAAAAGGGGTGGGCAGAGGGGCATGAAGCATGTACCAGCAGGCAACTGGCGCACGTTACGAAGGAAAGTAAGTTACGAAACAAACAAAAAAAACCCAAAACCTACTTATAGTTATTATAGGGGTCGGTGAGGAGAGGGGAAGGGGAAGGAAGGTTAGGCAGGGTGTTAGGGAAGTTCCTTCCCAGTCCGCATGTGCGCATCTTTCAAAATCTACCCCTTATCTTTTAAAGAAATAGGACTCGGTTCCTTAGAAGTAGCCAGAATGGCCGAGTTACCTCCATTCTCAACAATAGGAAATTGCGCAAGATCTGGAATGGCAGAAAAAGATCCATTTGCAGCTGAAGTGGACACAATTGGATTTGGTAAGGGCACAATCTCAGTCATGTAACAGAGGCTTCTCCCAAATACCATCTAACAAAGTAAATGACAAACTTCCATCAAGAGATCTACCATTAGATAAAGCGCCCATGGGAACAGGTGGAGGAGATCTTACATCTGGACCCAGAGATACATTGTCCGATTCTGGCAATCCTGCAGTAATGAGTTGGCTTTTATCACATGCTGATCAATAGGTCCTTTTAAGGGAGTAGAGCTTTGTGAGGTATGCATTTTTCCCTTTCTTTTATCTTCCCATTTCCAAACAGGGAAGAAAACAAGCATAAAAGGTGCACCCCTTTGGCGTGTGGCTTAGCTGTGCTGGCAGTGGTGTGCCACTGCCTGCTGGCTGACTCTGAATTCGGGCAGCCAGGAGGTGCCTGCGGCAATTCTCCCAGGCAGGACCAGGAATGAGGAATTTGCTGCCCCTTAGAATGGAATTTTAAAATATAGATGTGCAATTTTTCCCACTTTCCTTCACCTGCAGAAAATAGAGGTTCAATGGCTGAGGGTACGTTTGCCACCAGGTACTCATGTAAGTGAATTTTCAAAAGAAAAATGATGCACTATAGTTTTCTTTGAAAATTGCCTATCAGGACTGCAGGTGCAAAGGTACTTGTGTCCATTGCACTTTATCAGGCTACTAAAAATTGTCCCTCACGTGCACAATAGTTGCATGACTATGAATGACAAAACTTGGGCATGCTGCTAACGCAATCGTGAACAGGCTAACATGTTTCCAGTTTGAATAAGAGCTTAAGAATTTAAGTGCTTTCTTTCTTTAAATTCATTTTAATTAAATCATTTCAAAGTGATAAAAGAAGTGCCCATGAGACTGCAAGATAATTTTCAAAGGGAAACCCTGAGCGAGGTTTGCCTTTGAAAATGTAGCCAAGCATGGATGAAAGGCTTTGAAGCAAATGCAAATGCACCTACACAATGTATGCACGGAGCTGTCGAAATGCAAGCCTTGTATGTACTCAGCTTCCCCTAACCTCTCTTCTCCCCTTTCAATCGAGTAAGGGAAAATCTGTACCTACAACCTGAGAAGAAATTAAAATTTACTGGAGGTACTTGAATCAGAATGCAAGGCAAATGTTGATATCTGATTTGAGACATTGTAAATAAACTGAGAACTTTGTGTTGCGCCCTTTAAGTAGCCTGAGATTGGTATTCAAGAAGAAACAGAAGATAAATTAGAATATAAAGAGCCCTCAGATACAATTATAAGCAAAGGTTTTCCATCTGGAATCCATTTTAAATGGAAACATCAGCTCAGTTAAGAACCACGGTTGACCTCTTGTTAAAGGGTACAACTCCCTGAGACCCTGGTTACATTAGCATACATATACAATAATTTATCCACCTGTACAGAATTGATTCTGTTACACTTGTTATGCTAATCTGGGAATTTTTGGACACGAGTAAAACAGAAACAATAATAGACAAAAAAAAAAAAGCATGGGATAAGTATATAGGATTCCTAAAAGCAACAGAATGGTAATGAAGCACTAGGATAACCTGCACAGAGCAGCAGTTACAGCAGTAATATGATTGCATTGTGCTTTGTGGCAGCATGGCAGTTACTACATAGGGGAAGTAGGTGTCAGGTGCCATGTGGGAATTTGTATGTGCTTCTTCCTGAAGCAGTCCAGTTACTTACTGGGCAGAATGGATGGTCCTTTTCAGTTTTTATCTGCCGGTTACTATGTTGCTATATCTCTGAAATAGTCAGTGCACAGGGAAATAAAGACTATTATGTCCTAGAAGGAATTTCTTTGTGCTTATCCCAAGTGTTGAAGAGGGCATAATATAAGGACATAGAATACTACATTGTAAAAAAAGTGAAGAGATAGCTGAAGAATTAGCAGCTGGATCTGTTGACAGGTTGCACTTTCCTCCTCCTCCTCTGTGTCTTCTACATCCTTGACTGACATCTGTGGTGTGTGTGTGTTTGTGTATGTGTGTGTGTGTGTTTTGTCTAACTTTTCCTCTTCAGGAACTCAATCCTGTCCTTTGACCACCTCTCATGAGTGCAGTAGGTCTCCCACTTCTTCCCTCTGCACTGACAGGCAATCCTCACACCTCTCGGAAGCCAACAGGAGGAGTCAATAGACAAAGAAAACTGAGCACGCTCAATTTAGTATAATCTTGCTATTTAGCTTCTCCTCAGTAACTAACAGGTTCACATTAAGTTGACACTTCTTCAAGAAAGGTATTATTTTATTCATTTATTTATTTGATTTTTATATTCTGCTTTTCAGCACTTCAAAGCAGATTAAATAGCGGCCATGTACTAAGCATTCGCAAAATAGCCTGGAGGGTGACCATAGCATATTATTTAGTGGGAGCATGGTAAACCCTCTATCGCAAATGAGTTTATTTATTTACAAGCGTAAACATGCACTTTTTTTGCATGCTCGCACTAAAATCTCCTAGATTCTGATGTCTGTGCCTGGTAAAATAGTGGAAGCTATAATTAGGAACAAAATTACTGGTCACCTAAATAGCAAAAGAAGAGGAGCTAGCAGCACACCCCAAACATTAAGTAAATAAGTCCAGGAGGTGTAGGCCTGCTAAGCAGATTTAAACCTTTAAGCGTATTTGCTTGATGCAGCTTTTGCCAATAACTACCCCCTTGAGGCAGCTCTGCTGTGAAATACGGCTGGTGTTGGGGTCAGGAGCTTTTAGCCTTCTTACTTCAATTGGTGCACTAACTCTTATCTCTAAAGCTGAAGACATCAAGCAGCCTTAATTAAAAATATTATAAACTGCATTTACTTGTCGGTGGACTATTTCATCCTCTTGCTACACCTCCTAAACATATGTATTTTGATCCACTAGAAAATCATGGCTTGATGGGAAGAGCCAGCATGGATTTAGCAAAGGGAAGCTATACCTTACTAATTTATTTACTTTGACATTTTGACATTTTATATATCGTCGTTCCAAATGCAGATCACAACGGTTTACAAAAGTGGCATTCATACAATAGATCAACATAACAGCTCTGATACAAACCGGCTAAAGGTTTGGGACATCTGGCTAGTAGCCTAGAAATTCTGTTCTTTGAAGATGTGAACAAGCATGTAAAGTATTTGAATTTTCAGAAGGCATTTGATAGTCATGCAATGGGCAAGGCTCGGGCCCAGGCCATGGAACTGGACCAAAGGTCTCTGATCTGGGCTGGCCCGAACTTAGGCGTTCTCACCAGATCCCAGTCTAGAGCTAGGCTTCAGTCCTAGGAAGGCTCAGCCAGGCCCACTGGAGGATCTTTTTTTTTTTTTTTTCAATTCTACAAATACAAAAATATGTGAAAACTTTAGAGAATTTTTATAGGAAACTATTTTTGCTTCATTCCCTTTGGAATGTACCTAAAATGGCCTCATTGTTTGCATTTTTGGCATTCATTAAAAATTAATGCACATCCCTAGAAAATTGCCACATGCCACAACCACCACAATGTTTGGAAACAATCCTAATTTATGGAGTGTAAGGACAATTTTCAAAGTCACTTTATGATGTATGCTGAACTATGGGATTAATTATACATTGCATATGGGGTAAATATTCAAAAAGATGCTGAGTGCACGATTTATCCACAGACGTTTTAGCTAGCTAAGTTAAGTTCTTTTTCAGCAACAACATCCCTGACTAAGTTTACAGCCAAAAATAATCCAAAATTGAACCAATGAAAACTTCAGAAGTTACATTTAGGCCTGCAATATGTACAATCAGAATTAGCCAGATAGCTTGCTCATGGTGAAAATCAACACTAGCCAGCTATGTCCTCCTCAACCCTGAGAACTTTTCGAGAGAAACTACGGTAGCAGGCTAAATTTTACCATTCAGCCAGGTTAGGCTTCTTTTGAGGTCAATATTCAAAATGCATTCAGTGCTATTTAGCAGCATAAGTATAACTTATGTAGTTAAGTAGTGGCCAGTGAATATGCGTGTGCATTCAATGGCTGTTAGCCACATAAGTGACTTATGTGGCTAAAACGTTAGATGCATAAGTTGTAGGTGGATCAGAGTGAAGTGAGTTAGCCGTATTGTGCTACTAACTAGCGATATTTAGTCTTAGCTAAATACCTCCCATAGAGAAGGTCTAACTTAGGCCTGGATTCATCATTCATCGCTGAATGATGAATCCAGCGAAAATGGGGGGGGCGAAGGGGGCGGCAGGCATGCGAAAGCCCGCAGCCTTTGCACATCCACGGTGTCTTCACTGCCGGCTTTCGCACCAAATAGCGCCACCATGAAAGGTGGTGCTCCTCCCTCCCCCCCACCCTGACTCCTCCCCTCCCCCTAATTACATAAGAAAATGCCATACTGGGTCAGACCAAGGATCCATCAAGCCCAGCATCCTGTTTCCAACAGTGGCCAATCCAGGCCATAAGAACCTGGCAAGTACCCAAAAACTAAGTCTATTCCATGTTACCATTGCTAATGGCAGTGGCTATTCTCTAAGTGAACTTAATAGCAGGTAATGGACTTCTCCTCCAAGAACTTCTCCAATCCTTTTTTAAACACAGCTATACTAACCGCACTGACCACATCCTCTGGCAGCAAATTCCAGAGTTTAATTGTGCGTTGAGTAAAAAAGAACTTTCTCCGATTAGTTTTAAATGTGCCCCATGCTAACTTCATGGAGTGTCCCCTAGTTTTTCTACTATCCGAAAGAGTAAATAACCGATTCACATCTACCCGTTCTAGACCTCTCATGATTTTAAACACCTCTATTATATCGAATGGAAAGTCCCTTTTCGAATGCGATATGGCCTTATCATGTGCATTAGGGCCCTAACGCACGCTATAAAGCTTTAGTGAATGACCCTATTAGCTGGTTATAACTTATATGGCTAGACACAGATACATACGCATGTATTTAGAGGCTTAGCCGTGCCGCTGAATATCATCTCTAAGTTAGCCACATATGTCTATCTGGCTAACTTAGATAAACAGCTAACATTTGAATATCTAGCCCCTTTTGGGTGAATTTTAAAAGCCCAGTGTGTGCTAAAGCCTGGAAATATACGCACAAGTCGGGCTGACACGCGCCGCGTGGATTTTAAAAGGCATCCACGTATGTGCATATCTCCCGGTATGCACACAATTTTTCCCAAAAAAGGGATCGGCATGGTCTGGGCGGGGCATGGATATTCCAGGATTTATGAATGAAACCAGTGCACAAATTCTGACAGGGTCCCCTGCCGTGTAACTTTAAATCTGCTATGGATGGCGTGTAAGTCCTAAAACAAAAAAAAGTAGGCTAGTCAGTGCAGTTTTAAGGGTAGGGGCTAACAGGGTAAAAGGGAGGCTAATTAACTAGAGGGGTTAGGAAGTCCTATCCTTTACCTAGGTGAACTGGGAACAAACTGGGGAAAGTGGTAATCGCGTCAGCGCGCATACACTTAAATGGTAGAGGTGGCATTTGCGTGCACATGCGCACGTCCATATAAAATTGTGCACACAGGTATACGCATACAGCTTATTTTATACCATGCACACATATATGCTCGTGTATTATAATATGGCCGCGTCCTTTGGCGCGAGCCGGCATACACGCATACATGTGCGCCCGCTCGGCCGTTTCAAAGTTCCCGTCCCAGTGTTTAAATTATTTACTAAGTAGCGAAACAATCTCAGGTTCGCAGAGGCAACATGGGCCACAGCTCAAGATGATATTCAGGAGGCCAGCAGTAGCCAAAGTCCTTTACCATTTGAAAGTCCATCGATGTCCTATGTGAAATGAGCTGGTGGCCTCAGTCCAGCTCCCAATAGAAAAGTGCTCCCATCACAAAAACCTCCGTCACAAGCTGGCATTACTTGGCACCATTATTATCACTCTCACAATATAGGCCAAAGACTGCACGAGCAAGGGGACTCAATTGCCTTCTCGGCCTTTCAGGTGGTCCCTTCAGAGCAGGTCTGAGGCATATGAGAGAGCAATGTGAGCAGGATGGAACTACTGCTCTTGTACTCTTACCTGTCCCTGTGGATCAATGGAGACTTTGCTGCCCAATGCTTTTTCAGTCTACTACCTTTCACAAGCTCTAAATTCACTAATAATAATACCTGTACACAGACCTTTCCTGCAAACACAGCATTGGCTTTATTAATCATGTGCATAATTCAGAGGAAGAAATGTTTCTTTATTAGAACTCACGGGGAGAACAAGTGTCTAATCGGTCCTTGCACCCATCAATCTTGAAATGTTTTCTACATCCAAATACTTAATGATGCCATCATAAATGAAATATACTGCACATGCACAGGTCTACCCTTCATTTATCTTACATAAATGCATGCTCTTATTAATATTATGAAGGCTATAGGAAGGAAAAACTAATGGGAGGAACACAGAGACTGAGAAACAAAGAGGACAAAGTTCAGATCTGACAGAATAGGATCCCGCTCTGGTCCAATTATTTCAAAATACATTTTTAGTTAGGAGATACAGTATATCCTAAGGAACCTCTTAAAGAGAGATGAAAAACGAGTTTCTTTCCTAACATATCAATAGTATTTTACACTAGGGAATCATGTCTCTTGCATTTTGCGTTTTAATATTCACCATCCTTAATGTCACTAAGTAGGAGAATGAGTGGATCAGTGTAAGACAGAGGATGTTTAAACACTTTAGTATGATAAATAAGAAATATGCCCTTTATCTTTGTTTGGCTAAAGGACAGGCAATGCTTTTGTGAGCTACCTTCGGGGAACCATCAAATGCAGCCATGCATTTCCAGCCCCAAAGCAAGCAGCCGGTGCACAATCCTTCACAAAAACAGGCTCATTTCAGAATGTGTCAGGTAATGTTATTGGCATTGGTCAGCCAGGCATTTCATCAAGATGCCGCAGACAATTTCCAGCAGCTAGGATATTTCATTTGGAGGCATATACATATATACACACACTCACAGCAGTTTTTACTTTTTTTAACAGCAGATATTGTAGAATGACTTGTTTCCCTGTCAGATTTCCCCAGTATGCCCACTACAATCAGTATTCCATGACACAAAACAGTATCAAAATAAGCTAGCAAGAGCCAGCCTGGTGATTCAGCATTAGTGCTGCACACACTGCCGTGTGGAGGATCTGGGCTTGATTCCTGGTGCAATCAATGCAGTTCTGATTGGCCTGGTCAGATTATTGGTATTTTGTTCTATTCTTTTGGTAAGTCTGTCGATCAGCTGCTCTCCCAGCTGATTAAGAAACAGGCACCATTTTTCCTATGGTAATCTGCTGCTCCAAATAGGATGATTTCACATCCAAACAGCTAGAAACATTGAAACGTGATAGCAGAAAAAGACCATATGCTCATTCTGGTCTACCCAGCTGCCCAATTAATTTATCTTTATAATTCCCATAACTCCTTTACAGATCCCCCTATATTTATCCCATGCTTTTTTGAATTCAGATGCCTTTTTTGTTTCCTCACCTCCACTGGGAGGCCATTCTATGCATCCACACTCTCTGTAAAGAAATATTTCCTAAGATTATTCCTGAGTCTACCTCCTTTCACCCTTATCCCATGACCCTCATTCTAGAGCCTCCTTCCATTCAAAGAGG
Organism: Rhinatrema bivittatum; assembly: GCF_901001135.1. Classification (NCBI taxonomy): domain Eukaryota; kingdom Metazoa; phylum Chordata; class Amphibia; order Gymnophiona; family Rhinatrematidae; genus Rhinatrema; species Rhinatrema bivittatum. The sequence continues at coordinate 450,337,196 of NC_042618.1, read as the reverse complement.
CTCACATCCTGTGCATGGAAACCTTTGAAATATTTAAATATCTGTATCATATCTCACCTTTCTCTCCTTTCCTCTTCGGCGTACATGTTTAGATCTTTAAGTCTATCTTGATATGCTTTAGGACAAAGACCATTGACCATTTTAGTGGCCACCCTCTGGACCAATATAAACAGGATGGAGTCTTTTCAGAGGGTGGCCACTAAAATGGTCAGTGGTCTTTGTTCTAAAGCATGTGGGGGATAGATTTAAAGATATAAACATGTACACCCTAGAGGAAAGATGAGATAGCGGAGATATGATAGTGACATTTAAATATCTCAAAAGTTTCCATGCACAGGAGGCAAGATTCTTTCAACAGAAAGGAGGCTGGGAGCTCTAGAATGAGGGGTCATGGAATGAGGATGAAAGGAGAAACACTCAGGTTTAATCTTAGGAAATATTTCTTTACAGAGAGTGTGGTGGATGCATTGAACATGCTCCAAGTGGAGGTGGTAGAGGTAGAGACAAAAACAATATCTGAATTCTGGGAAGCATGGGATAAATACAGAGGAATCTCTACGGAAATGATGGGGATTAAAAAACTCTGAAGGTCATACATTATGATTTCTAGGACAAAAATCATATACACTGGAGCAGTTGACCACATGTAAATCCAAAGGAGTTGTCTACATCATATGTTGCCCATGCCCGATACTCTATATTGGAAAAACCACGTGCGCTATTGGCACTCGTAGACAATGACACAAAGCACCTCTAATATCTCATTGGTTGCCAGCTCTTCACTCTATAGAAGATCATAAGTTTTCAGTTCTGTTATAACTATCTCCAAACAAAGGAGGTAGCGATTTTAACAAACAACTGACACAATATGAACAATGTTTTATTTGTTGGTTATATTTTATTAACAACAGATTATGGAAGTTGATCTTATTAGATCACAGCTGTTTGAGTACCTGTGACATAGTAACAATAGTCAGCGCTTATTGGAATAGCAGGTCTATTTAAACCAACGTCATGACATCAGACGCCGATCCCACGGCAGCCATATCAAAGTACTTTTGAAACTGCAATTCGTATTGGAATTTAGTTTTTTTAAGAATATACTGGCTGATAAGTCACTAAATAATACTATATTATACGGTTATTTGTTCCTATAGAATCATCTCCAATCATCATAAGTTTGGTCCCTGACTCAGATAAGCACGATGCCGAAACACTGACAGTGTCGAGCTTGACCATATTTTCCATGACTTTTTGGAACGAATAGACAATGCTATAAGCTAATTACCTGAACACCTGAATCTCTTGATCAACATGATTATTTTTTACATATTGGGATATGACAAGTTTACAAGGTGGAGATCATTAACCGGTTGGGGACTAACTCATCATTATTCTTGAAACATTTAGATAAAAAAATAAAAAGGAGAACCATCCCACAATCTAAGTCTTGCTTATAAGATTCTGCACTTGCTGAATCCAAATGGCTGCTTTGCACTATGATGCCAGCACTGTTCTACACACAGAAATTTTATGTACCCATCTTCTGATTCTATATATCATCAGCAAAAAGACAACTTTTCCCAACCATCCTTTCGCTAAGTTACTTACAAGGACCGATCCCTGAGGCACACTGCTAGTAATACCCCCTTCTCAGAGAATCCTCCATTTACCACTACCCTTTGTCGCCTCCTACTTAAGCAGTTTCTAATTTATTCAGTAACTCTAGGTTGCATACCAAAGGCAATCAATTTGGGCCAGATTTTCAAAGCCCTATGCATGCTGGGCCTATTTTCAAAAGTCCCGATGACGTGCGTAAAGTCCCGGGACACGTGTAAGTCCCGAGGCTTTATTAAAGGGGCAGGAAGGGGGGTGGGGTGGGGTCAGAGGCTCCAGGCACAGCAGCCATTTGCCGCTGTGCCAGGGATCGCACGCTGGCAATTGGCCGGCGCGCGCAACTTACTTCAGCTCCAGAGCTGAAGTAAGTTTTGGAATAAAAGAAAGAAAAAAAAAGGTAGGGGAAAGGGCGGGGGAGGAAGGGGAAGGGAAGGTGGGGGGGGATAGGAAGGTTCCCTCCGAGACTGCTCTGATTTCGGAGTGGCCTGGGAGAGAACGGGGGAAGGCAGTGCGGCTTGGCGCGGGCTCGGCGCACGCAAGGTGCACAATTGTGCACCCCCTTGAGTGTGCCGACCCCCGATTTCATAACATGCATGCATCTGCACGCGCATGTTATAAAATCGCATGTCCATGTGTGTGCGCCGGGTAGCGCACGCACATGGACGCCGTGCGCACTCCTTTTAAAATCTACCCCTTTATTTATGTCTCCTGTGCAGAACTGTGTCAAAATCCTTACTGAAATCCAAATATACTAGTTCTAGTGTTCTCCCTTGATCTAAGTCTCTGGTCACTCAATCAAAGAAATTGGTCAGATACATCTGATAAGCTTTACCTCTGGTTAAACCATGCTGTCTTGGATCTTGCAATCCATTGCATTCCAAAAATTGCACTACCCTCTGTTTTAGCAGTAATTCCATTAATTTGCTCACCACAGAGATTTGTAGTTCCCAGCCTCCTCCTTACTTCCACTTTTATGAATAAGAAACAAACTGGCAGTTATACTATAATGGAATTGCTTATTCTAAGTCTGACTACTCTGGCTAAGGATGTATTCAGAAGCTAGGCCTTCATGGTTCTCACACGGACACACATCACGTGACTGTGGGCAAGTGTGGGAAAGGAAGAGGTAAACAGCAGATGTGAAGACACAAGGAAAAGCCTGTTGTTTTCGGAAAATGAATGCAGTATCTCAAAACATAGTTTCAGATGCATAGATGGAAAGGGGGATATAACTGAGGAAGAGAGGGCTTTGCAGTCCTGAACAACTAAAAGCAACAGACCTCTGCTGCTCTTCTGGGTTCTTGTGACAACAGAGAGAGGGAAGTATGATTTTTCTTTATTATTCTAATTATTGCTTTTCCTCTGTATGTGCATAATACCTTTGCTGCATTGCTTTCTGTTAGCATATAATAAAACACTGTTATTCTGGAATCTGCTGTGTGCTGACCTACGGGCCGATACAATAAAGTCTGCGGGAGAGCGGGCTTTCGCCTGCTCTCCTGTGCACGCGATTCAGTATTTAAATTAGGGCCGGCGGTAAAAAGAGGTAAAAAGAGGCTAGGGACACTAGCGCGTCCCTAGCGCCTCTTTTTGGACAGGAGCGGCGGCTGTCAGTTGGTTTGACAGCCAACGCTCAATTTTGCCCGAGTCGGTTCTCAAACCCGCTGACAGCCACGGGTTCGGAAACCGGACGCTGGCAAAATTGAGCGTCCGGTTTTCAACCCATGAGCTGCGGGCCAACTTCAAATTTTTTTTTTTTAACTTTTTGTAACTTTCGGGACCTCTGACTTAATATCGCCATGATATTAAGTCGGAGGGTGCACAGAAAAGCAGTCTTTACTGCTTTTCTGTGCACTTTCCCGGTGCCCAGAGAAATTAGCGCCTACCTTTGGGTAGGCGCTAATTTCTGAAAGCAAAATGTGCGGCTTGGCTGCACATTTTCCTTTCTGAATCGCGCGGGAATACCTAATAGGGCCATCAACATGCATTTGCATGTTGCCGGCACTATTAAGTTTGGGGGGGGGGGGTTGGATGCGCGTTTTCGACCCCTTACTGAATAAGGGGTAATGCTAGCGCGTCGAAAACGCGCATCCAATCGCGGGTTAACAGTACGCTCCGCTGGAGTGCACTGTACTGTATCAGCTTGTTAAGAGTGTGAGTGAGTATGTGTGTACTTTGGGATAGTGAATCCTGTCCAGGTGGGCAAAAGCCTGGGGAATAACCATTTTGTATCTTAAAGTGGCTGATCTCGCTGTAGGAGCTGCTCGGAGGATACCGGCCTTGTGTGTGGGAGGGGTGGATCTCACCAGGGAAATGCCCTGGGGAATTCTGACCTGTATCTTGCTGCAAGCACACAGTGAACCTGTACATGCACAATTCAATTTTAAAGCATTGTCATTGATCAACTCTTTATTATACATTTGCAAATAGTCATACATGCTAAGTGATCCAAACTGTCTACCTTTGATTTTGTTAGTAAGTAGTTTTCTTTCCTGTCCAACTACTGTCATGTCATAGTACACAGTTGACAGCAACATTATTCCTTTAGACTTCCTAGGCACATATGAAACTAAGAGAAGACCCCCATCAAAAGCAAATGAGAATTTTGGGATCAGGCTAATTTCACTTGAAATGTCAGGGGTCCAGGTAGGTCAGGTTTTCACTTGGCAATTGTTCTGCTAGGCCTGTGCTGATGAAACGTTATCATCCACAACATTCTTGCCTGATTTGTACCAGGGCAAAAACCAGTTTTTGTAAACAATTTGTACTTAACGGTGCTGTTCTCCAGCTTTTTCCCTAAATAGATATCCCCATTCAGGGGTTATGATGTTGCCACGGCACCACCAAATCTTGATGCCATATTTTGAGGATTTGCTGGGCATATACTGTCTAAAGGAACAATGACCCCTGAAAGCTGTCTGCCTCTCATCGACAGTCCGGTGTATCCTTGGCACGTACCATTTTCACAGCTCCTTCACACACACATGTTGAGGCAAATGTATAAAATAGGCAGTTCAGTTCCATTTTGAAAATCATAACACCAGGCCTGGAGCCCTAAGGGACATTTCGGGCTCCACTAGTCCACCAGGAATCTTCAAGTGCAGCAAGGGAGGAGGGCTGGGAGGGGAGGACTAAGGTAGAGGAGGTAGAATCAAAGGCCCAGAGGTAGGTTTTGGGCAAAATAGAGCATTTTGGGAGAAAATGGGAAGGGCCTGCGCCACAACCTTTTCATTGTGTTTTTTTTTACATTTGGGCAACTGAGGTCACCCTAAAAGACGGTGGGGGCAAACAGAGCTCTCTCAAGACCCCTGGGCTTTTTTCTCTACATGGAAGGGGAGGATTCGTCGGTCAGCTTAGGCCCTTTAAGTATAGGCCAGGCATATCAGAACATGTATTAATGTCCCGATGCTCTTGGGAAAAGTTTTTGCTAATTTTCAGACATAGAAATGACGGCAGAAAAGGACCAACAGTCCATCCTGTCTGCCCAGCAAGCTTCCCATGGTGGTATCTGCCGCACCGTGCAGGTTACCCCAATGTATCACTCAGTGCTGCTTGACGTGCTTTACTTATGGATTTGGCCGTAGAAGCAGCCCCGTGTTTTTTTCTTAATGTCTGTGCTGTGTTATTTTATTTAATTGAGATTACTAGTAATGAGCTTGTTTACATGCATTTGCATGCAAATCAGCTCATTACCATGATTGTATTGTGCAGGGTAACATGCAGTATTTAAAATACCGTGTGTTATCACTGCATTAAGGCATTTACTGTGCAACAATAGTGCCCTAATCTTGTACCTGAGGCAATGACGGGTGACGAGACTTGCCCAAGAAGTATCAGCAGGATTTGAACTTGTGGTTAAGGTTTCATTGATTGCAGCTAACAGTGAGGTGTGCGATTTATCTAACATATCTTTTGTAACTACAGAGATGCTACTAACATTATCAACTGCCTCCCAGCAACGGAAGAAGCATTCCTAGGGAAACCTATTCAGTGTGCTGTCATTACTGCCAAAACTTAACAGAAGTGCACAATAATGAACTTGGGATACTACAGAACAGGGTTTTTTGTTTGTTTTTGATTTACAATTCTAAACAAGTTAGCAAGCTTTCTCATGTAATATTGTTGGATTAAGTTATTGTTATTGCATTATCCTTCTTGAATATGCAACACATGATAGATTTAACAAACTCTAACTATAAGACAGCAATCTCAAAACTCAAAGGAGCACAAAAATTATGCACAAATCTCCATAGGAAAGAAATGATGAGTCCCTGAGCAGGCACAATTTTTATGTAGTCCTCTTGCCACATAGTATTTCCCAGAAAGGGAAAACCTCTGTGTTTTGAGCCCTAGGAATGCTTCCTAAGAGATGTTAAAAACTTGCTTTAGAGCAGTGTTTCTTAAATCACTCCTGGTGTACTCCCAGCCAGCCTAGTTTTCAGAATATCCACAATAAATATACATTAAATGTTGCGGGAGCACTAGGGAGCGGTTCTGATCCAGGAGAGAGAGTGTGCCCTTGGGCCATGGCACAACCCCAGAGGGGACTCCAGAGAAGCACCGAGGCAGGCGAGCCATATCCGAGCATGGGCGGACATGCTGAAGATTAGGGGCCTTGACCTCTACCGAACCCGAACTCACCAGAAGAGACCCAACAATGCAATGCTAGTCTCTGGGGTAGCCCTCCAGCCACTTGATATGACAACTGAGGTAATCAAATTTGCGGATAATACAAAACTGTTCAGAGTAGTTAAATCAAGAGCAGATTGTGATAAATTGCAGGAAGACCTTGTGAGTCTGGAAAATTGGGCATCAAAATGGCAGATGAAATTTAATGTGGACAAGTGCAAGGTGATGCATATAGGGAAAAATAACCCATGCTATAGTTACACAATGTTAGGTTCCATATTAGGTGCTACTACCCAAGAAAGAGATCTAGGCGTCATAGTGGATAACACATTGAAATTGTCGGTTCAGTGTGCTGAGGCAGTCAAAAAAGCAAACAGAATGTTGGGAATTATTAGAAAGGGAATGGTGAATAAAACGGAAAATGTCATAATGCCTCTGTATCGCTCCATGGTGAGACCGCACCTTGAATACTGTGTACAATTCTGGTCACCGCATCTCAAAAAAGATATAATTGCGATGGAGAAGGTACAGAGAAGGGCTACCAAAATGATAAGGGGAATGGAACAGCTCCCTATGAGGAAAGACTAAAGAGGTTAGGACTTTTCAGCTTGGAGAAGAGACGGCTGAGGGGATATGATAGAAGTGTTTAAAATCATGAGACGTCTAGAACGGGTAGATGTGAATCGGTTTTTTTACTCTTTCGGATAATAGAAAGACAAGGGGGCACTCCATGAAGTTAGCATGTGGCACATTTAAAACTAATCGGAGAAAGTTCTTTTTCACTCAACGCACAATTAAACTCTGGAATTTGTTGCCAGAAGATGTGGTTAGTGCAGTTAGTATAGCTCTGTTTAAGAAAGGATTGGATAAGTTCTTGGAAGAGAAGTCCATTACCTGCTATTAATTAAGTTGACTTAGATAATAACCACCGCTATTACTAGCAACTGTAACATGGAATAGACTTAGTTTTTGGTGTACTTGTCAGGTTCTTATGGCCTGGATTGGCCACTGTTGGAAACAGGATGCTGGGCTTGATGGACCCTTGGTCTGACCCAGTATGGCATGTTCTTATGTTCTTATGATAGTCCTTTTGGATCCGCTACCTGGGATGGACAGAAGTTGAGGACAGGCGATGGCACTTGGAAACAAAGTCGAGACATAGGCACTTGGAGACTTGGACGAGACGTAGGCACTTGGAGACTTGGACGAGACAACGCACTTGGAGACTAGGATGAGACATAAGCACTTGGAGACTTGGATGAGATGTAAGTACTTGGAGACTTGGTTGAGACAAGGCACTTGGAGACTTGGACAAGACGTAGGCACTTGGAGACTTGGACAAGGTTTCAGGATACTCGGAGACTTAGGCAAGGTTTCAGGATACAGGCACTAGTACAGGTTAAGTACTGCACCGCAACATGCCCTACACAGCCACCCATGGCTGGTCACAACCACGCCGGAAGCAAAGCAGACTCCAGTCGAGGAAGTGAAAACTTGGAACCAGAAACATGTTGAAGATTCAAGAGAGGCCTGTACCAAGGCGTGCCCTACACAGCCACCCGTGGCTGGCCGCAGACCACACTGAAGCAAAGCAGTTTCTGGCTTGAATCTTGGGCATGGACGGAAGCAGGTACAAGGTACTCCACAGACTGGGAACAGGATTCAAGACTTGGAACTCGGATTCAAGAACAGACCTCGGCTTTAAAAACAGACGTTTTCCAGAGACATGTGCTGCAGATGTGAAGATAGCCCTTGTGCCACAAAGCACCCCACACAGACGCCATGGGCTGGTCATGGACCACGACGGCAGTACGCCATGAAAGGTGAACAAGTGTTACGACTGTCACTGCCCGACGTCTCCACTCCTCCCTCCTTACCTCTCTGGCGACTCCTCCCACAGTTGACGGACATTTGGCTGCCACGGTGTCTGCCTGCCGTCCTTTCCAGTGTCCCCGGTCCAGCTTGGGCGTTGCCTCCCACCATGCTGTCCAGCTGCCTTAGGGCGTGCACGCCGCATGGCCCTGCTTTAAATAATTTCTTTGGCGCAAACCTCAGGGGCATCCCCCTGTGATGACATCATGCATCCCAGATACAAAGGCCTACGCTACTGCTAGCTAATCGAGTTAGCAAGGGTCAGGTATTCATACTGGTGAAATCCTTACAGATGGGATTCGCTTTCTGTACTTAGCTACTCTGCCTCTCATTATTGGACTTACTCTATTTGGGGTACCCGCTCCTCGGGGGCCTCTCTCTTCTCTTTCAGGTCGCTGTCTGGAACCGGTACTCACTCCTCGAGGGCCCATGTTCCCAGACTCGCTGCATGGACTTCACTTCTGCCTGGAAGATACCACTGCCTACACCATCAGTGAGTTACCATCTACTTCTCTCAGAGCTGTTCCCTGGAACCAGGTACTCGCTCCTCGAGGGCCTGCCTTTACTTCAGCTCCTGTGTTCCCTACCGAGAGAAACCGCTGTATAAGTACTCAACCAACGAGGCTCTATTCCAGAACCCTGCATATACTTCATTGTACTCACTATCCTGTTTCTCTTCACTACAGCACAGCCATTGTGGGATCGCTGTTCCAGAGCCCTGAGGGACTACAAGCCCAGCCGGGCTTCATCTCTGCTCACTACTGCCACCTCTGGTGGCTCCTCAATACTGTTAATAAAAGATCTATCTGTGTTGTGTGTCCTAAGCTGAGCCTGACTTGTGGCCCCTCATGGGACTTCCCCCCCATGGGCATGGTCAGCAGCCACAGTGTCCAAGGGTCCACCCAAAACCTTACAAACAATAACACAAGTAAGACCCTGGAAGCAGGAAGAAGAGCCGGAGACAAGGACATCAGGATCAGGGCTGGAATGCGGAACATCAGGAATATCAGGAACATCTGGAGACAGGATGGACGAGGATGCAGGATTCGACGAGAGACCAGGAACCATGGACAAAGACAAAGGAGGTCCCACGAAGAACAAGGACCTTGAAGAAGCGAAGATAGACCTTGGAGCCTCCTGGAACAAAGACCTGGAACAGATGAGGAATCCAGGAGCGGTCTGGCTCCTTGTGAATGCAACAAGGGACTGACTAGGAGCCCTTTTATAGGGCTGAAGAGAAGACGCTAGATGACTTCATCAGGTGGGGCCTTTCCTGCCCCTCAAATATCTGAGAGAGGCTATCTGCCCCCCAAATATCTGAGAGAGGCGCGGCCACGTGCCTAGAGGGAGGCCAGGACCGGGGACAGCAACGGCAGCATCCATGCCACAGCAATCAGGCTGGAGGTGGCACTAGGCCACAAAACAGGGCCCACACGTCGGCGGTTCCATGCCACGAAGAAGGAGCAGGTCAGCGGTGGCTTCCTGCCGTGAGGAAGCACAGCGGCTCTGCCCACCAAGAAGAGCAGGCGATGGTGGTGCTCGGGCAGCGTGGGTGGCAGCATCGGCGGCGGCCTCCAGGCCGCAGGAGAAGAACAGCAGCAGCTCTGCCCGCCGAAAAGAGCAGACGGCGGCGGTGGCGCTCAGGCTGCACTAGAGGTGAGAGGCTGCTTGCAGCTAGGCCCTCAAGCAGCATTGTAACATTAAAAAAAATTTAAATGCAACGAAGGCAGTACATGCAAATCTAATTCATGCATTATAATTGTGGATTTCCTGAAAACCAGATGTAGTAGAAGTGTACTTCAAAGCTAGCTTATGAAACCCTGTTCTAGAAGCAGCGTGTTAGTTCAGTAACAATGAGATTGGACTTTGGTAAGAGTGTGTGTGTGAGCAGTTGCAGAGAGTGTAGCTGGAAAAAAGAATCCACAGTAGGAATGAGTGGAGAGAGAATGCCAGTCTCCTAGTGAAGTCCTGAGCTCCTGTGCGGATAACGGAAGCCCATCTGTGAGAGATTTCAGTCACCGCGGAACAGTGAACATAAGGGGATCCTCCCAACACACCCACTCTCTAATGAGAATTTGAAATCCTACTGTATGGTATCTGTGGACAGTAAAAAGTCATGTTTTAAAATCCTGGATCTTTCCTCTGAGTGGCATAGCATAAGTTTCAGTAATATGTATCAATGAATTGTCTGTTGGAATGAGATCCACGATCCTGTAGCTGCAAGTTAAACCCAATAAAAGGTTTCAGGGAAGAGGGATTTGTTGAAATTTCTGAGCTGTGAAATGGAATGTGGAAGTAGCCCCCACAATGCTCAGCACAGATCATTAAAACCTGTGTGTACTGGAACTGTGCCTATAGAGCAGCTTGCAAATACATTCCTTGTAAATAAAGTCAGACCAGTTGGAACCACAACTACCGGAGTTGTCTGAAGTCATTTCAGGTCTTAACTACTACTTCAAAGTGGTGCTGCCAAAGAGGACGGTCACCCTTTTGGCTGAGTGCTGTCACCTGCAGTCCATTACACCACCTGATCAACCATTTACTAAGGAACCCTGCCACTGTCAGGAGCTGACACCATAAGCAAATGGTAACTTTTCTTCATGCAGCGTGAACAAAAAAAATGCTGCAGGTCAGCTGTCTCTAGATATTTTGCCATTTATGTGCCTTGAGAATTTTTTCTGAAATGAGATCAGAAATAATTTTAACACCTGGTTAACTCTCTTAGGCCCTGTTTCTATTCTCCCTCTGTTTCACATTTAGAATGAAGATAGAATGGCCAAGACACATACAAACTGCATAGCCTGGTTAGACAGAGAATAATTTCTCTAGAGGAAGAGGCAATGAGGAAGAAAAATAATTCAAAAGGTGACTATAAGAGAGGGGACAAGATAAAGATGTTCACATACCTCAAAAAGGATAAATCATAATCCAAGGAGGAATCTCTCTGTGGCTGATACATTTAGATAGTCCTCTGTGGGGAGGGGGAGAAAACTGTGATCCTTTGAAAAACAGGGCACTTGTCCTCTGCACCCAGAATGAATGGCTCTTGTGGCAAGTTTACAACAAAGTCGATAGAATGTTAAAAATTGAAATGGCTTCTTTCCCACTTCTGTGCTTTTTTTTTTTTTTTTTTTTGCGATGGTATCAAGGGATATGAAACTCTCTTAAGAAGTAGAAGAATCTTCTTCTGAGCTTATCACTTGCCACAAAGAAAAAGATTCTTCACCTTGAAAACAGGAGTCATGAGGTGAAGATGAAAGGGGGGGTAGACAGGGGAGAAATCTAAGAGGATAACTTTCAAACAAATGCGTGCAGCGGAACACAGAGGCAAAATATATGGCCATGAGCAGATCCATGCTCGTATTTTATAACCTGCACATATGATGTACATCTGTTTTACAAAATATGAATATCTCTACCCTGCAACATACACACATATGTAGGCTTATGCATGAATACATGCAATGCGTTGACGACAAATATATTAATGCTACTTACTCGCATATATGCTAATTTTTATGACAGAATATTTTGAAAATTCATCCCTAAGGAAATATTTCACTACAGAGAGGGTAATGCAGGAATGAACAGCCTCCCAGTGGATGTGGTGAATTCAAGGAAAGTATCTGAATTCAGGAAAGCATGGGATAAGCACAAGCAATCTCTGAGGGAGTGGTAGGGATTGCAGAGATGGGCAGACTAGATATGCGGTATGGTCTTTTTCTGCCATCATGTTTCTATGTTTCCCTATCCAAGTTGGATCTTTGGCACGTAAATGCTATTACTCTTATGCTGTCTCTTCCACCAAGCGTGCAAATTTCTTCCCAGGGTCCCATCCCTGCCTCCACAGCAGATCTGACTTCATCCTTTCCCATTATTCAGCAGTTCTCTCTCTCTCCACCTCAGTAGCTTTCTCTATTCCACCCCCCCCCCCCTCCCCTTCCCCTTTGACTGCTCCATTACCTCAAGGGCAATACCAATGATTTTAAGCCTGCAGCAAAATCAAACCAAGAAGTTCCGCATGGGGTCTTTATGAAAGCATCTGCAATGACTCTACCCTTCCTCCCACATGAGCTTCCTGTTCCTAAGGAAACCTATGCAAAGTTAGGGGACTAGGAGCACAATAAATCCTATGAGCAAGCTCCACTCACAATGATCAATGGCATGAGCCACACTCCTCAGCCGAACCTGCAGAACCAACAAGGAAAAGACATGCAGCCAGAAAATCCAGAGATGGATCTAATGAAAAGAAGGGTATCCTGGACCAGTGCTTAATTAAAAATCAGCATAAAAGGAAATATAATTTGGGCAACAGTCAGTAGCCCGACATCAATGAAAACAAGCAACAGAAAGCAGACCAGAGCAGAGAGCACAACTTCTCCAATGGCAGGATAGACCTGAGTGAGGACTTTACCTGTGAGCAGAGTATGAGGACTCCAGCTGAGTGATATCTTTTCAGTATCCTTTGCGTTGTAATCAAATAAACATTGCTGTTATAACATACATTGTGTGGTGTGAGCTGCAGAATTTGTAGTGCTCATAAATGTCCTTGTTTCTTACACATGTAAGTCTGCCCACCTGGCACTTACTACAGAAATAGCTCCACATAGCGCCTCTTCTAAATAATTCCCCATAAAAAGATTGCGGCTAACTGCAAAGCTTGATTCTGCAATGTTGCTTGTTGACTGAGCAAATTGCAGTTGGTGCTATGTCCTGGATTCAAATAATTAAACAAAATAAGGGTTGTAGTATTAAGCATTTTTACCATGGACACAAAATAGGAGAAACCCCTTAATAAATAAGCCACCTTAGATTGCAAATTTTCAACCACAATTCCACATGATGTCTGAACCAAGCCTAAGTCTTTCCCCAGTTCAGTCCCTGCATTTCCAAAGCTGGAATGTCAAACTGTCTTGATGACTCTTTAAAAAAAAAAAAAAAAAAAAAAAAGGTTTACAGCAGGTTGCTTGGTCCTGCAGACAAAGCAGAAAGGGATGTGGACAATCTAAAAGAGGGAGGGCAGCTGATAGAAAAAAACGGAGGCGCTAGGAGAAACATGGGGAGGGAGGGGAGAGAGATGACAAATACAGGGCAAGGGGAAGGAGGAGAGCAGCTATACAAAAAGAAGGTGAAAGGTGACAACAAGTAAAAAAAGAAAAAATATGAAAAATGCTCTCTCATTGTTATGTTCTGGTATGGTTGTGGACCCTGGATTGTAGTGAGAGCTGACTCCACCCACAGGGAGGAGCCCTGTGGGGACTCACCACGATAATTAGTTAGTAGCGAGACTTTATTAGACTGGAACGTAGGTGAAGTACCCACCAAGTGGGATGGAAGACGCAGTCCGGAGTAGTAAGGTGGCTCAGCTATGATATCCTCGGTAGTGGCCCGCGAAGCGGGGTACACCAGGGAACTCCTCCTCCAGATGAACACTTCTCAGGGGTAGATAAGGTAGTGGCCCACAGCGTGGGGTACGCTGAGAATCAGCACTGATGTTGGTAAGAGAAATGCAGGAGGTCAGCAGATCAGAATAGATGAGGATACTCACGCCGAAGTGTAGAAGCAGGTATGCTGAGGTGAGCACGGTAGTGGCCTGAGGCACAGGGTACACCAGAGGTTCCATCAGCAAGATAGTAGCAAACGAGTAGCGTACTCACAAGGCTGAACAAGGCAGGGTCCCAATATGAGTAGATGGATACTCCAGGCAGGTAGGCCCTCTGAGGAGCAGAAAGCCACAACGCGACAAGGCCCCCGAGGAGCGGGTAGCTAAAGCGTTCAAGACCCGAAGTGCAGGAACGAGTTTAGAGTAGCGAATAGCGAAGCGTCCCCAAGTGGAGTGGAATTCAGCAGGAAGGAAGCCCTTGCTAACTCGTTGGAAGCAAAGTCCGAATAGCTTAAATACACTGGCAGGTGACGTAATGCAGAGGGGACGCCCCTGAGGTTCCCGCCATGATGTTTTTAAGAAAGGGCCTGGCATGCGTGCCTTAAGTAATTCTCGATTCAAGATGGTGGACAGAATCACCCACGCCATCCCGGGGAAGGCGGCATTTGAGGGTGGAGACTGCCATCCTTCCAAGAATCGCTTGTGCAGGGAAAAAGGGGGTGAGCATCAGAGGTCGCAGCCGTCTGCGACCGAGGCACACACTCATTTGACATTATTTCTAGAAATGTAATAAAATCAGGTTTCTGGTCATTGTCAGGGGTCTCTAGCTCTGTCCGATGGTTTAAAGAGTTAAGGTGGAAAAAGCAAGTCTGAAGATTTTCATTCCTATGTTTTTGCTTCTTTAAAGACCTAAGGTCATCGACTGAGAAGGCAAAGAGCTGCCCACATGTGAGCGACAGCTCTCACTTAACGGGAATTTTCCTCAGGGAAGGAGAGTCCTATCTCTGAGCTTGAGTGAGTTCAGAATGGGGTCTGGGAATCATATGGCTGCCTGCTGTGATTCCTTCAAGGGAGAAGGAGTTTTCGTATTGGCTCTTCCAGTCAATCTGACCCGATGCCAAAAAGGTGACTGTCCTCTAAAGAAGCAGAGCAATACAGCCAGCGGAATTCAGGATCCAGGGGGTTTCCTAAGGGACTCGGGAGCTTCTAAAAGCCGCCCATTAGAAGATCCTGCAATAGAAAAAGCAAGGAGATCATGGGGGGGGGGGGGGGGTTGTCTTTGGACTGAGTAAATGGAAGAGGCAGATTCATTTCCACACAAATGTGCTGTTTGCAAGGTTTGTCAAAATTCAAGACGTTGTATATGAGTAAAGCCTACTACTGAGCCAGAAAGTGAAGATTGTTTATTCTAGTCCAAATGCATAAACCCATAAAGCCTAAAAATGAATGTCTCTCCCCCAAGACTCCCCCCCCCCCTTTCCTGCAAACCCCTTTTACGGTGAGGATGCAGGAGAGGGGGGGCTACATCAGCACAATGGATTTTTGACACCCTAATGTTCACCTTGAAACAAGGACACATTTTATATATGCATCATTAGAAAAGAAACGAGGGTCGTCTTTCACTATTTGCACTAACCAGTGCACTTCAGATCGTGCACTGATCCCAAACTGTGCAGAGAGAGAGCAGTTGAGGATTGTGTGCAGCAAGTGGAAAGTTTAGTTTCATGATTTATCCCAAGAACATAGTCAACACAGCATCAACTTGCAGCATGCTGCCAATGGTTCAGCCTGCTTACATGAGGCTTCCTTAAAGAAGGGGAATTTATTTTCTAAATAATGTGCCACTGCTGCCTGAGCAGTTCAGTATTATTATCCCCTGGAGTTTTTTGGCTGGCATGAGATAAATGCTAATATCTCCCCGGTGTGATAGGATGAAATAGCATGCCCACAGATTTCCTCCTTCACTGAGTGCCTAACATGCATCCTCTGACAATGAAAATCTCCATCGGGACCTGATGGTCAGTAAACTTTTAAATGTCTCTTGTCCTTCCTGAGAAAGCAACGAGACAAGAATGGTTAGTCACATGCATGCCCTTTGCAAGTAACAGCTATAGCAAGCCTGCAGTGAATGGCACACGGAACATTGCAGTAATTTGAGGATAATGTATATTTTCTACTGAATTGGATCTTCATGGTAAAATATATAAAACAAATATTGACAAAAAAATTAAAAGAAGAGCCTAATATACCATCTCAGACCAAGCAAAAAAATAATCACTATGAGGGATAGGAAATAAAACAGATTACACAGGCACTGTTCACACTCCTGCAGAATGAAAAATGGGTGTCAGCAAGCCAGGATAGTTTTACAGCCTCTATATGACCTGCGGGGGAAAAGAACAGACTCCCCGGGCCCTCTCTGTCATTTACCCTGTTTGTCAAAACATAATAAACAGGTAGGGGTAGATATTCAAACGCTACTTAGATGGATAAGTAAGTCTTATCCAGCTAAGTGGCAGCCGATGGATATCTGGCTATGTTCAACAGCCACCATTTAGCTGGATAAGTATGTATCCGATTAAGTATATAGCCGGATATCTTGGAGGCAGGCAATGAGCGGATCAAAGTGGGGCAATTTATCCAGGTCTCATAATTAGAGATGTGCATTCGTTTTTGCCGAATTGGACAATTGCAACGAAATTGTCCAATTCGGCATGTTTCAGGGAGCCCGAAAAAAATCAGGATTTTCCAATTTTTTCACAAAAATTCGTTTTTCCCATTAATGCGCACTAACAGGAGTCAGTGCGCGCTAACTCCCCGTTAGTGCGCGCTAACTCCCGTTAGCGCGCACTAACAAAAACTAACAAAAAGTAACAAAAAGTAACAAAATCTAACGGTTTTTGTTAGTGCGCACTAACAGGAGTTAGTGCACGCTAACGGGGAGTTAGCGCGCACTAATGGGGAGTTAGCGCACACTAACTAAAAATCGATTTTTCGCCAAAAAAAAGACCCGAACCGAAAAAAAAAGACATTTTCCATGGCGGCCGAAAAATGAAGAACGACACGAACACAAAAAACGATGCACATCTCTACTCATAACCGGATAAGTGCTTATATTCAGCCTTATCTGGTTAAGTTAACCGAATAAGTTAGATCAGATCAATTGTAGGTCTGACATTATCCAGATATAACTTATCCGGTTAACTAGCACTTGTCCAGATAATTAATATCTGGATAACTTAGATAACCAGATATCTTTAAATATTTGGTCCTATATTTTTAATCAATATTTTTCAAATGCAATTAAACATTTTGTTGAAGAGCATAGAGAATAATTTAAACTTAATAAATAAGCCACAATTGTCTTAAATGGTAAAAGCAGGGTTAAATCAAAAACATCCCCATGGTCTTAGGCTGTGAAAACAATGCTAAATCAAAACAACCCCGACACTAGCTGATGTTTCAAGCTAATCCTGCATCAGGAGGACCAAAGCCACTAATATGAGCAAAAAGCACTCTTAAGGACCACATAGTCTCAACATGTAGATAGGAAGATCTTCTAGACATGGTCCACAGGAACACTAACTCATACAAGTTCAAAATGATGGGCTCATTGATGTCAGATCCTCCATCCAAAAAGGAAGCTCTCAAAATAGCAACAAGCCACTTGAACAAACAGAGGGCCCTCTGAACATGTAAGTCATTTATAGTCAATCATAAGAACATAAGAAATTGCCATGCTGAGTCAGACCAAGGGTCCATCAAGCCCAGCATCCTGTTTCCAACAGAGGCCAAAACCAGGCCACAAGAACCTGACAATTACCCAAACACTAAGAAGATCCCATGCTACTGATGCAATTAATAGCAGTGGCTATTCCCTAAGTAACCTTGATTAATAGCAGTTAATGGATTTCTCCAAGAACTTTTCCAAACCTTTTTTGAACCCAACTACACTAACTACACTAACCACATCCTCTGGCAACAAATTCTAGAACTTTATTGTGCGTAGAGTAAAATATAATTTTCTCCGATTAGTCTTAAATGTGCTACTTGCTAACTTCATGGAATGCCCACTAGTCCTTCTATTATTCAAAAGTGTAAAATACCGATTCACATCTACTCGTTCAAGACTTCTCATAATCTTAAAGACCTCTATCATAACCCCCCTCAGCCGTCTCTTCTCCAAGCTGAACAGCCTAACCTCTTCAGCCTTTCCTCTTAGGGGAGCTGTTCCATTCCCCTTATCATTTTGGTTGCCCTTCTCTGTACCTTCACTATCGCAACTATATCTTTTTTGAGATGCGGCGACCAGAATTGTACGCAAAATTCAAGGTGCGGTCTCACCAGGAAGCGATATAGAGGCATTATGACATTTTACGTTTTATTAACCATTCCCTTCCTAATACTTCCTAACATTCTGTTTGCATTTTTGACTGCTGCAGCACACTGAGCCGATTTTAAAGTATTATCCACTATGATGCCTAGATCCTTTTCCTGGGTGGTAGCTCCTAATATGAAACCTAACATCCTATAACTACAGCAAGGGTTATTTTTCCCTATAGGCAACACTTTGCACTTGTCCACATTAAATTTTATCTGCCATTTGGATGCCCAATCTTCCAGTCTTGCAAAGTTCTCCTGTAATGTATCACAATCCACTTGTGATTTAACTACTCTGAATAATTTTGCATTATCTGCAAATTTGAAAACCTCACTTGTCGTATTCCTTTCCAGATCATTTATATATATATTGAAAAGCACCGGTCCAAGTACAGATCCCTGAGGCACTCCACGGTTTACCCTTTTCCACTGAGAAAATTGACCATTTAATCCTACTCTCTGTTTCCTGTTTTTTAATCAGTTTGTAATCCACGAAAGGACATCACCTCCTATCCCATGACTTTTTAGTTTTCTTAGAAGCCTCCCATGAAGGACTTTGTCAAACGCCTTCTGAAATTCTAAATACTCTACATCTACCGGTTCACCTTTATCCACATGTTTATTAACCAAAAAAATGAAGTAGATTTGTTAGGCAAGACTTCCTTTGGGTAAATCCATGTTGACTGTGTTCCATTAAACCATGTCTTTCTATATGCTCTACGATTTTGATCTTGAGAATAGTTTCCACTATTTTTCCCAGCACTGAAGTCAGGCTCACTGGTCTATACTTACCCAGATCACCCCTGGAACCTTTTTTAAATATTGGGGTTACATTGGCCACCCTCCAGTTTTCAGGTACAATGGATGATTTTAATGATAGTTATAAATTTTAACTAATAGATTACTCAACGCACAAACTCTGGAATTTGTTGCCAGAGGATATGGTTAGTGCAGTTAGTAAAGCTGTGTTTAAAAAAGGATTGGATAAGTTCTTGGAGGAGAAGTCCATTACCTGCTATTAAGTTCATTTAGAGAATAGCCACTGCTATTAGCAATGGTAACATGGAATAGACTTATTTTTTGGGTACTTGCCAGGTTCTTATGGCCTGGATTGGCCACTGTTGGAAACAGGATGCTGGGCTTGATGAACCCTTGGTCTGACCCAATATGGTTTTTTCTTATGTTCTTAGAAATTTCATTTTTTAGTTCCTTCAGTACCCTAGGATGCATACCATCCGGTCCAGGTGATATGCTACTTTTTAGTTTGTCAATCTGGCTTACTACATCTTCCAGGTTAACAGTGTCTGACTCATCACCCCTGAAAACCATCTCCAGAACTGGTATCTCCCCAATATCCTCGTTAGTAAACACAGAAGCAAAGAATTCATTTAGTCTTTCTGCAATAGCCTTATCTTCTCTAAGAGCCCCTTTAACCTCTTGGTCATCTAATCGTCCAACTGACTCCCTCACAGGTTTCTTGCTTTGGATATATTTAGAAAAGTTTTCTTATGAGTTTTTGCCTCTATGGCCAACTTCATTTCAAATTCTCTCTTCGTCTGTCTTATCAATGTTTTACACTTAAATTGACAATGCTTATGTTTTATCTTATTTTCTTCAGATGGCTCCTTCTTCCAATTTTTGAAGGATGTTTTTTTTGGCTAAAATAGCCTCTTTCACCTCACCTTTTAACCATGACGGTAATCATTTGCCTTCCTTCCACCTTTCTTAATGCGTGGAATACATATGGACTGCGCCTCTAGGATTGTGTTTTTAAACAATGTCCAAGCCTATTGAACACTTTTAACCTTTGCAGCTGCACCTTTCAGTTTTTTTCTATTTTCCTCATTTTATCAAAGTTTCCCTTTTGAAAGTTTAGTGTTAGAGCTGCAGATTTACTTATTGTCCCCCTTCCAGTTATTAGTTTAAATTTGATCATGTTATGAACACTGTTGCCAAGTGGCCCCACCACTGTTACCTCTCTCACCAAATGCTGCGTTCCACTAAGAATTAAATCTTAAATAGCTCCCTCTCTTGTTGGTTTCTGAACCAACTACTCCATGAAGCAGTCATTTATTACATCCAGGAACTTTATGTCTCTAGCAAGTCCTGATGTTAAATTTACCCAGTCAATATTGGGGTAATTGAAATCTCCCTTTATTATTGCACTGCCAAATTGGTTAGCTTCCCTGATTTCTCTTAGTATTTCATCATCTGTCTGACCATTTTATCTAGGTGGACGGTAGTATACTCCTATTACTATACTCTTACCCAAAACACATGGGATTCCTACCCATATAGATTCTAGGGATGTGAATCGTGTGATCGATCATCTTAATGATCGATTTTGGCTTGGGGGGGAGGGAAATCTGATCGTCATGGTTTTTTTTGTTAAAAAATTGTCAAATCGTAAATCGGCGGGAAAACCAGCAACCAAAACAACCCTAAAACCCACCCCGACCCTTTAAAACAAATCCCCCCACCCTCCCGAACCCCCCCAAAATGTTTTAAATTACCTGGGGTCCAGTTGGGGGGTCCCGGCGTGATCTCCCGCTCTCGGGCCATGGCTGCGTTAATAGAAATGGCGCCGGTGGCCCTTTGCCCTTACCATATGACAGGGCAAAGGTAGCGCCGGCGCCATTTTGGTTCCTGTCACCCGACGTCACGAGTGCAGGAGATCGCTCCCGGACCCCCGCTGGACCCCCAGGGACTTTTGGCCAGCTTGGGGGAGCCTCCTGACCCCCACAAGACTTGCCAAAAGTCCAGCGGGGGTCCGGGAGCGACCTCCTGCACTCGCGCCGTATTGCCAATATTCAAAATGGCGCCGGCGCTACTTTTGCCCTCACTATGTCTTCTATGATCTTTATCCTGTTGGACTCTATACCCTCCCGGACATAAAGTGCCACACCCCCACCAAGTTGATCTTCCCTATCATTGCGATATAATTTGTACCCTGATATAGCACTGTCCCATTGGTTATCCTCCTTCCACCAAGTCTCTGTGATGCCAATTATGTCAATCTCATCATTTGCTGCTATACACTCTAACTCTCCCATCTTACTTCTTAGACTTCTGGCACTGGTATACAGACATTTCAAAGTGTGGGTTTTTGTTTGTATTAACAACCTGTTTTTCAGTTAGGGATAATTTGGAAATCATTAACTTCAGTGATTTTTACATATAGGCACATGGACTTCGTTTGCTTTTACTGGAACCTCTCTGTTTTGATGCCCTAACTCTCCTGTTTCATTAGTATCCTTCAAGGACACATTTTTCCAAACCATGCACTGCTGAGTGACTTTCGGCTTTCCCCCTTGTTCTAATTTAAAAGCTGCTCTATCTCCTTTTTGAAAGTTGGTGCCAGCAGCTTGGTTCCAATCTGGTTAAGGTGGAGCCTATCCTTTTGGAAAAGTCTCCCCCTTCCCCAAAAGTTTCCCCAGTTCCTTACAAAACTGAATCTCTCTTCCCTGCACCATCGTCTCATCCATGCATTGAAACTCTGGAGCTCTGCCTGCCTCTGGGGACCTGCACATGGAACAGGAAGCATTTCAGAGAATGCCACCCTTGGAGGTTCTGGATTTCAGCTTCCTACCTAAATCCTAAATTTGGCATCCAGGACCTCTCTCCCACATTTTCCTATGTCATTGGTGTCCGCATGTACCACGACAGCTGGTTCCTCCCCAGCATACATTCTTTTTATTCAGCAAAAGCTTTTCACCAACTAAAGGATTGGAGATTCATCTATAGTGACATTGCCAAACTATATTTCAGCATTAAACTGGCTTTGAAGTATCTTATCTACCTTGATCTTTCTTCCATTGTAACGTCTTATTCCAGGCATGTAATTTCTAGGGATGTGAATCATTTATCTGACGATTGAAAATATTGGATGATATTTTCAATCTCGTCAGATATCGGGGGGTCCCCGATAGCCCCCCCCCCCCCCCCATGTGACAGGGGCCGGCCAATGGCACGGATACCCTGTCACATACTAAGGGCAAAGGGCCATCAGTGCCATTTTCTTTACTGGCAGCCGACGGCCCGAGAGCGGGTGAACGCTCCCGGGACCCCCACTGGACCACCAGGTACTTAAACATTTTTTGGGGAGGTTGGAGGGGTCCGGAGGGTGGGAGGATACTAAAGAACTAATTTTAAAGGGTCGGGCTGTGTTTTTGGGTTATCGGCTTGGCGCAGCCGATAAAAAAAAAAACCAACGATTGGACCACGGGAAAAATAATTTCCCAATAGTCCATGAATCCAAAACCAGAACCGATTCCGGTTCCGGTTCACATCTCTAGTAATTTCTATAATCTGTCCTTTCTTCTTGCCCCTTCTCAGTCACTCAATGTTATTTTCAAGAGTAGATAATTCCCTCCCTTGTGTTCTCTACTCAGCCAAGTGTTTGTGTTTATTTGCTTAGTAAAGAATATTCAAAATCAGAGTTATGGATATATCGATCCCAGCCAAACTCTTCCTTAAGCTTCTCCTATGCAGGTGTGTTTGCAAAGAGGTAAGAAAACTAAATGGGGCCGATGCAA
The DNA here is from genome assembly GCF_901001135.1 of Rhinatrema bivittatum. Classification (NCBI taxonomy): domain Eukaryota; kingdom Metazoa; phylum Chordata; class Amphibia; order Gymnophiona; family Rhinatrematidae; genus Rhinatrema; species Rhinatrema bivittatum. The sequence continues at coordinate 450,314,780 of NC_042618.1, read as the reverse complement.
ACAATCAGCACAGAAACCTGACCTGGGCTCAAGATTCAATATTTAAATGAAGGGTCACATTGCCAAGGAGGCGCTAGAGACAAATGTACGCCCCTAGCGCCTCCCTGGCAGCGGGTGCCCAGGAGAGGTGGCTGTCAGTGGGTTAGGAAAATGGACGCTCAATTTTACGAGCATCCGTTTTCCTAACCTGTGCACAGCCACAGATTAGGAAACTGGACGCTCGTTAATTGAGCATCCCTTTTCCTAACCTGACTGCCGCACACTTTTTTTTTTAATTAAACCTTTTGGTTCCTCCAACTTAATATCATCACAATATTAAGTCGGAGGATGTACAGAAAAGCAGTATTTTCTACTTTTCTGTACAATTTTTTGGGCTGCTCAGAAATTAACGCCTGCTCTGGGCAGGTGTTCATTTCTGAGCACAAAAATGTGCGGGTCAGATGCACATTTTTGAGGGAGGGATCTGGGGAGAATACCTAATATCCTCCTCAACATGTATTTGCATGTGATGAGTGCTATTAGTTTCGCAGGAGGTTGGACGTGCGTTTTGGACACGCTAATCCCCTTATAGCATAAGAGGTTGTGGATGCATGTCCAAAACGCGCATCCAATCACAGGTTAAACAGTGCATTCAGCTGAGCACACTGTATTGTATCAGCCCCATTGTAAGCAATGGACTCCCTAATCACATCCACCTAGTCTCACCTGCTCCCACCACCCATTTTCCAGCTTATATGATGTGATCCAGTAAGAAAATCCTCTCCTGTATTATTATCCACTGATACTTCACCCACTGAAGGGTTGATGCACTAAACTGTGGGGTTTCCTGTGGGTCAGTGGCCTCGTTCGAATGCAGGTCTGTTACCCATGCCTGTAGCATATGTGCATGCTAAATTCTCCAAGGAAAAGTCCAAAAGAGATAACCATACCTAACTGAGGTGTGTTTACCATTTTTGTTGTTAAAACTGACTTCCAAAACCATCTTCTTGTGACGGCTCCAGCAAGATTCTGAATAATGAGCTGGTTTGCATGATAATGCATCAAAGCAGCTCATTAACTCAGAGCTGCAATAAACCTTTGCATGTAACAGACTACTTGTAAAGTACTTTACTACTTGTAAAGCAGGTAATTACCTTTTTTTCTATTTTTTTTGCAAACGGGCTGTATGCATGTAAAAATATGCAAAAGACAGAATCACCTGCATTTTTGCACATTTCAGGTCATTTTGCGCCATTATGCACCTTTTTGCATTTGTAGGCCCCATCTGCAAAAACATTTACAGCTTAGAGCATTAGCCTGTAGGTTGGTTAAGTGTTTTTTTTATCTCAGGATTAATCAATAAATACATGGATAAAATATGGACTCTATAGCAATTAAATCTGGTTCCATTGTGCCATCAAGCATTACAATAATATGCTTTTCTAGATAAAGACCTGAAATATATCAACAGAAACAATAAATACATTCATGAACAGCTATTTGTGTTTGACTCTAAATATAGCCTGGATAATCAATGGACATTCAAGATGCGAATTCATGCAGATGCTGCATTTTTATTCTCATGTTTTCATATCATTATCAACTTGCATCTTTCTATTATATTATAAAGGTCACTGTTTCTAATGCAAACATCTATAATGCTCACTTTGCACAGCAAGCATAGTAATCAGTTTTAAACTACTACATGCTATATTGGTAATAAGCAAGTAGAAGTTCTGATAATAATTTATATTTAATGAGACAATGTTACAGCCCTAGTTATATTCATTAGATCATGTTATATTTGAAAAGGCTTGGGACCATGGCTGCTCCCAATAATGGATATTTTTGGTTAATAGAAGTTCTTCCATATTTTAAAGAAATAGAGAAACAATTATACAAAGTACAACTGTTTATTGAGTATTATATAATAAGCAATGTTTCATGAAAGGACTTGAACAACTTATTGTAAATCGGTTATTTACTCCTTCAGATAATAGAAGGACTAGGGGGCACTCTATGAAGTTAGCAAGTAGCTCATTTCAAACAAATTGAAGAAAATTCGTTTTCACTCAGCACATAGTTAAGCTCTGGAATTCACTGCCAGAGGATATGGTTACAGCAGTTAGTTTAACTGGGTTTAAAAAAGGTTTGGATAAGTTCCTAGAGCAAAAATCCATAAACTGCTATTAATTAATAAGCAATCGTAGCTTGAGATTTATTTAATGTTTGGGTACTTGCCAGGTACTTGTGACCTGGATTGGCCACTGTTGGAAATAGGATACTGGGCTTGATTGACCTCGGTCTGTCCCAGTATGGCATATCTTATGTTCTTAAGCGGCACATAATATACAATACAGTGATAATAATCTATTCTGTATCCAGGTACCATCAATTTGATTTAGACATCATCTGAGATAGGAGAAGCCATTACACTAGGGGATGTGACTGATAGATCTTCAAAGCTGGTAGCCGGAGTGTCAAACTGGTCACTGACTGATGGGATAGTTGTTATTCACTTTGAAGCCTTCCTGAAGAACTCCATCAGTGTCACCTGCTTTATGCAGTTAAGCTTCTCTTGATATGATTGTCCTGTAGCCTGTATATTTCCATTATTTCTGTTAGGCAATAAAAGTTTCTCACTTGCCCCATAGTGGATATAGCCTCCTGCATTGTCAATTTCTCTTACAAATATGGTCTAACATCCTCATTTTCACTGTCACCATTGTCTGCATTTTTGGGGTTTTAAAACACTATTAATAATTTCAGAGTCACTGAGAGTTTGAAGATACAAAGGAATATTCATGTCATACACAATCTACGTCTCAACATCTTCTTAACTGAGGTCTGAAATAATACCACTTGTTCCTTGGGCATATTGCATTAGCTCTTCAATGTCAGCATTTCCCTCTGTTGACTAGAGAGCCCTTCAAGATCTTCTTCTTACTCTAAGAACATAATAGAAAGCCACAGATTTTGCCACGCATTTTTCAGAATCTGAATCATGGCCAGCATTCTAAGCATGAGCAGTGCACCAAAATGCATCCTTAATGATGACGTTTAATTAAACTTTCATAGCCATTTGGGATCCTTCAAAACTCACAAGCCTTTTTCAAGAATTTTCTAACATATTGACATTTCATGTTCCAGATTACTCCTTGATCCAGAGATCGAATCAGTCAGGTCAGTGGCAAGTAAGTGGCAAAAAAACTAAAACAAATGTTTTGGCAGTTCGATGAGCAATGCAGTTATGCAGCAGCAACAAGATTTTGCAGATTTTGGGGCCAGTCAGTGGTAATTTCTTATGTGATCCAAACCTGATTGCTGAATTGGTAAATAAGTAAGAATAATTTCACATTTCTAAATGCTTATGGATGGATGCTCTTACCAGTGACAAGCAGTTTACACATATCTGTCCCAACAGCATTACAATGCAGCATGACAGTCAACCTCTCCTTACTTTCCTTCACCCCACGTGTGGATTTCTCATCGTTACATGTAAGTGTTGCATAGCAAGCATCTCCAGAACTATCCAATTTCTTCTGTATTGACTGGGTAAATGTAACATCAGGACTTGCTAGAGACAAAGTTCCTGGATGTAATAAATGACTGCTTCATGGAGCAATTGGTTCAGGAACCAACAAGAGAGGGAGCTATTTTAGATTTAATTCTTAGTGGAACACAGGATTTGGTGAGAGAGGTAATGGTGGTGGGGCCACTTGGCAACAGTGATCATAACATGATCAAATTTAAACGAATAACTGGAAGGGGGACAATAAGTAAATCTGTAGCTCTAACACTAAACAGAAACTTTGATAAAATGAGGAAAATAGCAAAAAACTGAAAGGTGCAGCTGCAAAGGTTAAAAGTGTACAACAGGCATGGACATTGTTTAAAAATACAATCCTAGAGGCACAGTCCATATGTATTCCACACATTAAGAAAGGTGGAAGGAAGGCAAAACAATTACCGACATGGTTGAAAGGTGAGGTGAAAGAGGCTATTTTAGCCAAAAAAACATCCTTCAAAAATTGGAAGAAGGATCCATCTGAAGAAAATAGGATAAAACATAAGCATTGTCAAGTTAAGTGTAAAACATTGATAAGACAGGCGAAGAGAGAATTCAAAATGAAGTTGGCCATAGAGGCAAAAACTCATAATAAAATTTTTTTTAAAATATATCCGAAGCAAGAAACCTGTGAGGGAGTCAGTTGGACCATTAGATGACCAAGCGGTTCAGCTTGGAGAAGAGACGGCTGAGGGGGGATATAATAAAGGTCTATAAAATCATGAGTGTAATAGAATAGGTAAATGTAAATTGGTTATTTACTTTTTCAAAAAATATAGACCAGGGAGTATACCATAAAGTTAGTAACTAGCACATTCAAAACAAATCAGAGAACATTCTTTTTCTTGCAATGCCCAATTAAGCTCTGGAATTCATTACAATAGAATGTGGTTAAGGGAATTAGCGTAGCTGGGTTTAAAAAAGTTTTGGACAGATTCCTGGAGGAGAAATGAATAAATTGTTATTAAACAAATAGACTTAATAAATAGCCACTACTTATTTATCTCTGTGGAATAGCAGTATAGTATCTATTTACTGTTTGGGATGTTGCCAGGTACTTGTGACATGGATTGGCCACTGATGGAAACAGTATACTGAGTTTGATAGACCCTCAGTATGACCCAGACTAGCAAGTTTTTATGTTCTTATAGAAGAGATGTTCCATCCATTTTATCATTTTTGTTTCCCTCCTCTGCACTTTTTCTAGTTCTGCTGTCTTTCTTGTGATGGGGTGTCCAGAACTGCACACAATACTTATTGTGCAGTCGCACTATGGCTTGATAAGATGCAACATGATAATTTCTGTTTTATTCCCCATTCCTTTTCAGATCATTCCTAAAATTCTATTTGCATTTTTGACTGTTGATGCACACTGAGCCAAGGATTTCAATGGATTGTCCACAAGGACAATACTACATTCCCAACATTGTACTGTACTTGGGATTATTTTTCCTTATGTGCATCACTTTGCACATTTTCACATTGAATTTCATCTGCTATACAATTGCCCAGTTTCCTAGTCTTCTTCCTTCTGCAGTTCCTCGCAATCTGCTGCTGTTTTAACAAATTTGAATAATTTTGTGTCATCTGCAAATCTGATTACCTCACTTGTTCCATTTTCCAAATCATTTATGAATATGTTAAGCAGTACTGATCCCTATGGTACTCCACTAACGACCTTTCTCCATTTGGAAAACTGACTATTTAGTCCTACCATCTGTTTCTGGCCTTTTTAACCAGTTACCAGTCCACAATAAAACACTGTTTCCTACCCTGTGAATGTAATTTCCTGAGGAGTCTCTCATGGGGGACTTTGTCAAATGCCTTCTGAAAATCCAAATGCACTATATCAGTCGGCTCTACATGTTTATTTACACCATCAAGGTGCTGTGGCATCATAAACCAATACAAAGGCATTATGATATCCTCTGTTTTATTTTCCATTCTTTTCCTAATAATACCTAACATTCTATTTGCTTTTTTTGACTGACGCCATGCACTGAACTGAGGATTTCAAGGAGTCGTACACTGCAATCTCAGGTGCATCCAGCATTACTCTGGTAATAGTGCTGAAAGCATACATTAATGCTAGAAACAGATGGGATTGCAGTGTACTGTGATCTCGGGTTTCAAAACGGGACCTCAATTCAGGTACTGGGTGGATGGGTGCAGGGCCGGATTTAAGATTTGGGTTCCCATAGGAGGAGACCCTAAAGATAAGAGAGTGGGTAAAGTCCCTTGATCCTCACTCCCCTCCAGAGCCCCAGAATGCCATAGCGACGACCCTTTGAAGTGGATTGCTAGAGCAAGCTCATTCTTGGCACAGTTGCACTTCCCTTTGGCCTGAGTATTTGGTGCCTTCAAAATTTGGCACCTTAGGCAATTGCCTATGGGGTAGATTTTCAAACGAGCGCGAACAGCCTACTTTTGTTTGCGCTCCAGGCGCAAACAAAAGTACGCTGGATTTTAGTAGATACGCGCATAGTCGCGCGTATCGGCTAAAATCCTGGATCGGCGCGCGCAAGGCTATCGATTTCGTATAGCCTGCGCGCGCCGAGCCGCGCAGCCTACCCCCGTTCCCTCCTAGGCCGCTCCGAAATCGGAGCGGCCTAGAAGGGAACTTTCCTTTGCCCTCCCCTCACCTTCCCCTCCCTTCCCCTACCTAACCCCCCCACCCGGCCCTGTCTACACCCCCCCCTTACCGTTGTCGGGGGATTTACGCCTCCCGGAGGGAGACGTAAATCCCCGCGCGCCAGCGGGCCTGCTGCGCGCCGGGCCGCGACCTGGGGGCGGGTACGGAGGGCGCGGCCACGCCCCCGGGCCGTAGCCACGCCCCGTGCCCGCCCCCAAAACGCGGCCGACACGCCCCCGAAACGCCGCGTCGACCGGGCCCGCCCCCCCCGACACGCCCCCGACACGCCCCCCTCCGAAAACCCCGGGACGTACGCGAGTCCCGGGGCTCTGCGCGCGCCGGGAGGCCTATGTAAAATAGGCTTCCCGGCGCGCAGGGCCCTGCTCGCCTAAATCCGCCCGGTTTTGGGCGGATTTAGGCGAGCAGGGCTCTGAAAATCTACCCCTATGTTACTTAGGCCTAAATCCAGGCCTGGGTGGAACGGCTTCAGGGGAAGGGTGGCAGCATGGCGGTGGGAAGTGAGAGGTGACAAGGAGGACATTTTTTTATTAGCCCAGGGATGGAGGTGGGCTAGAGGGACGGAGCCGATTTTTTAGTTTACGAGAGGTTTGGGGGCATCTTGGCAGTAGGGGTTGTTAAATTTGAGGTGGGTGGTGAAAATCAAGCCAAGAGGCCTGCAGGGAAGTTTTTTTTTTTCCCTACAGACGTGTCACTTAACACGATATCTTGGAAGATATCCGGTTACGTGGCTGGTTTTCTGGGCACACAAAGCCGGCTAACTTAGCTGATTATAATCATACCTGGGAACTTTTGAGTTGTGGTCACCCTGAGATTGCTTTTCTGTACTTCCTCTGCCTTAATATTGTGGCGATATTAAGTCGAAGAAACCAAAAAGATAAGGATGTTTAAAAGAAAAAAAAAAGAAAAGAAAAAAAAGTGTGCCAGTGGTCAGGTTAGGAAAAGGGACGCTCAATAAAAGAGCGTCCATTTTCCTAACCCATAGCCGTGCTCAAATGGACGCTCGTAAAATTGAGCGTCTGTTTTCCTAACCCATTGACAGCCACGTCTCCTGGGCACCCGCTGCCAAGAAGGTGCTAGGGGCACATGTTCGTCCCTAGCGCCTCCTTTTTAGCGCGACCCCCATTTAAATATTTGATCGCGCGCCCAGGAGAGGTGGCTGGGCATGCGTTAGGAAAGTGGGCGCTCAACACTGAGGGCTCATTTTCCATGCAGACTTATTGCATCGGCCCCTTACTGAGGAAGGGGGCGTGGCTGAGCTGTGAGATTTCTAGTGTTTCCCCTGAGACCCTGCAACTGATGCAAATTCCCTGAGTTTCAGGGTGCAATCCTGAGGGTTCCCAGGGATGGTTATAATTTAAAAAATAGTCGGAAAACTTAACTCCTCCCTGAAAATGCCCCAAGACCACCTCTTTTTTATCGTCTAGATTTTAGGTGGATAATGACTCTTATGGCTAAAATCTTCCTGAACAAGTGGTTCAATATTCAAAACATGCCAGTTTGATGGATAACTTGTGAATTATCCATCTACATGGCTTTGAATATTAACTTTTATAAGATTTTAATGCAAAAGCCAGAAAATAGAATTGCTGTGGTGCTCAGTACCTCCTGAGAGATTTCAAAAACAGTTAAGTCTGAGCTATCTACAATAAGTACACTACCCATGACCCCCTCTTCTGTATTCATTTTTTTTTCTAAAGGGAGGGAGGTAGCAAGCTCTAAAAATAGGTAGGATAACTTCAGGAAGATATTTCAGAATCTCAATGCAATATTTTTTAAGCTTATCCACAGAGCATTACTAGCCCTAGGAAAGTTAGCAAAAGGAAAAGTCTCCTTGAGGCATTTTCCAGCATTTCAGACTTCTTTTAAAGAATTAGATTTGTTAGGGATGTGCATCACTTCTAATGAATGCTAAAAATAAAATGAATGAGGTCATTTTCAGTTTTATCCAAATGGAATGAACCAAAAATAGCCTTCTATGAAAATATATAAAAATGTTCAGGTATTTTCATATTTGTGGCATTAAAAAAAAAAGGCCTCTGGTAGCCCTTGCTAGGCATTCTTGGAGCCCTCCCCCTGTATAAAATTCCTGGGACCAGGAAGCTCCCATCCGACCCCCACTCTTATCTACTTCCTGGATCCTGCTTGCAAAAGGGAAATGTTATAATTAGTGAGGTTTGGGTGGACCCTTGGACACTGTGGCAGCTGACCATGCCCACAGGGGGAAGTCCCGTGAGGGGCCACAGGTCAGGCTCAGCTTAGGACACACAAACACGGAGATTGATCTTTTATTAGACAATGTGGTGAAGCCACCAGAGGTAGCAGTAGTGAGCAGCAGAAGTAGCTCGGCTGGGCTAGTATCCCTCAGGCGCTGGAACAGCGATTCCTCCGGTAGCAGTGCTGTAGTGGAAAGAACTGAGAATAATGAGTACAGTGGAATATGCACAAGCCCCAGTATGGAGAACCCCAGGATAGGGAGAACAGGCCCTCGAGGGGCGAGTACCTGATCCCTGAGAGCTGAGAGGCTTGAAGGTAATGTACTCACACAGTGGTTCCATGTAGGAGATGGCACTAGGGCTGGAACGGAGGCAGGCCCTCGAGGAGCGATTACCTGGTTCCAGGGAACAGCTCTGAGGTGAAGATGGTAGTACTCACTAGGGATGTGGATCGGGTTCGGCTAGAGGGGGAAAAAAATCTGATCTGTGGTGATGTGAATCGGAATCGCTTCCGATTCACATCGTTATTTTTTTTTTTTAGTCAGGCCCGACCCTTTAAAATTAACCCCTTACCCATCTTTACAATGGCGGCGGCCATCTTTAAAGATGGCACCGGCCAGCCAGTGCTCCTACCATGTGACAGGGGCCGGCCAATGGCACGGATACCCTGTCAAATGGTAAGGGCAAAGGGCCATCGGCGCCATCTTTATGAGTGGCAGCCGACGGCCTGAAAATGGGAGATCGCTCCCGGGACCACCACTAGACCACCAGGTAATTTTAAAATGTTTTGGGGGGATCTGGAGGGTGGGGGAAGCTAAGGGGTCGTTTTTAAAGGGTTGGGTGGGGGGTTTTTTTATTGGGCCATCGGTGCCATTTTTGAGTGGCAGCCAAAATGGCGCCGATGGACTGAGAGCGGGAGATCGGTCCCCGCGCCCCCACTGGACCACCAGATACTCGTAAAAAGTTTTGGGGGGGTTCGGGAGGGTGGGGGAAGATAAGGGATTAGTTTTATAGGGTCGGGGTGGGTTTAGGGGTTGTTTTGGGGTGCCGGTTTTCCCCGCCCTCCCCCCTCCCCCGATTTACGATTTTTGATGATAAATCGGGGGAATTTCTATTGTATCGCGACTCTTAACGATTTTTGACGATTTAAAAAATATCTGACAATTTTTTTAAATCGTCAAAAAACCGATTCACATCCCTAGTACTCACTGGTGTTGAAGATAGCGAATCCTTCCAGGCAGAAGAGAAGGTAGGAGCAGGCAGCGAGTCAGGGAACTTGGGCCCTCGAGGAGCGAGTACCAGTTTCCTGATTTTGACCTGAAAAGCAAGTGAGGCCCCCGAGGAGCAGGTACCCCGAAGGCGTTAAGAGTCCAGTGAAGATTGGAGAGGCAGAGTAGCTGAGTACGGAGAGCGAATCCCATCCGTAACGTATCCCTTGCTAACTCAAAGGCTAGCAAACATCGTAGGCTTTAAATATCCGGGCAGCGTGATGTCATCACAGGGAGACGCCCCTGAGGTTCGCGCCAAGTAGGAAATAAGAGTGAGGGCCGCATGGCACGCACGCCCTAAGGTACCAGCGGAGCATGGCGGGAGGCAGCGCCCAAGCCGGTCTGGGGACGCCGGAGAGGACGGCAGGCAGACGCCGCGGCAGCCAGGCGTCCATCCACAGCAAGAGGAGGTGCAAAGAAAGAAAGGTAGGTGGAGTGAAGCCATCGGGAAGGGATGGTTGCAACAGGAAGGAATGATACCCAGTCCCCCCTCCCCCGCCCCCAGGTCTCGGCGATTTAAAAATGGTGCTGTCTGTTTGCAGGATGGTGCCAAAGTGATGTCTTCTCAGTGCCTTCCACCATTGGGGTGGGTGGCATTTTGATGCCTGGCTGTACACATGCACAGCCGTACATCAAAGTGGCAGCAGCGGCAGCAGCAGAAGGTGCTGAGGTGAAGTCACTTCAGCACCATCCTCCAGGCATATGGTACCATTTTGAAAGTGCTGGCACCTGGGCGGGATTGACCGAACAATCGCTGCTCCCCTTTTGCAAGCAGAATCTGGAAAGCGGGTAAGCGGGGCCAGAGTGGGAGCTACCGGGTCCTGGCACTTTTACACAGGGCGAGGGCCCCCACCCTGGTCTCAGCATGGCCGTAGGCCTTGGCACCTGGGCCAGCTCGGACCTAGGTCTCAGCGATGGGCCTCTTTTTATTGTTTTTTTCTTGTGTGTGCATTTATTTATTTTGGTTTGGCAAACAAACCAAACTGAGAAAATCCGCTTTTAAACAAACCAAAACACCCCTCACCCCCAAAGTATAAAAACAAACTGAATCAAAAATGCGGGGGGGCTGCACATCCCTATCATTTGTTGCCTGCAAAGTGGCGGTTTTTTCCTTCATCATTCTGCAAGCATTCATTATGCTTACATAATATTAAGGAATTTTCAATTTAGTGGGGGCCTCAGCAGTAAAACTGTAGTCAGGTGACACACACCCTGTTATAGATGACTCAGTTTGTGAAACAGCTGCCCAGTGAGACATTTCTTGGATGCTTTAGGCAAAGAAGAAAGATAAAGTTTCACAGGATTCAGAACGGGCAGTGAGGTGTTCAAGCTGGGAACCACATCCAGTTTACGATCAGAAGGACCAGGGATCTCCCAAACCTGCTTTCACTGGTATCCCTTTCCCTTCTATCCCTATTGGAATCTGGGTTCAGTGTTCAGACTCAGAAGCGCCAGCAAATTCTTTAATAAAATTGGATATACTACCATTCATAATAGATCATGGCACTTTTCAAATTAAAAACGCTAAAACAGTCTCCAACAAACAAAAATATGAAATAAAATATAGACATAAATATGTACCATCAGTAACAGGGCAGTAACAAACTTATAACAAATGAAATCAATCTTTTGGCTAAACTTGCTGAGTTCTTTCATCGCATTCTGGATTCTTTTTGAGACTCCTGCTGCACCGGTGACATCATCCCAGGCCTGTGAATCTGACACATCACTGGCCACCACTTCACATGACTAAGAAGTGGGGGGGGGGGGCAATCCTTCCACCAGAGCTTCTGAAAGCCTGCAGGCTGGGGCGGCCTGCTTTTCACATCTTCCATCCGTGTCTTTCCTCCCAGCCCTCCCGGGGTTCTAACCTGCGCTGACTGCCGTGCAAAAGCATCAACGGGATCAACCAAAAGTGAAGAGGACATGGTAGGACAGGTGTGGGCTTTTCCCTTTTTCCTCTTCACTTTATAGCATGGAAAAAAGGTCTTTGTATCCCCTTTGTTTTAATCTTGTCCACTGCAGAAGCCCAATGATGTAGGGTCAGAGGATGTTAGCAATTCCCCTTTCAGTCTGGCTAAAAGTGAGCATACCACTGAAATGCTCATTTAACTGTTCGTTGTAAATATTTAAAATGCTATTAACCTTTTCTTTTTCCTTCCTCGCCCAGTTTAAGCATCCCTGTTTTTTGTAACTGCTTTCTTCCACACTACAGTTCCAGTTTGTTTTTTCTTTCTATGCACCACTGTTTTAATGTAAACCAGCATGATGTGATTTTATCATGAATGCCGGTATATAAAAACCTTAAATAAAATTTAAAAAAAAATCGAGCAAGGGCAATTTTCAGACAACCAGTTTGGCTTTGAAAATTCGCCCTTCCCTTTCCTCCATCCTTTCTGAAAATACCATGTGCATACGCCATTCTTCATAATTCCGACATGACTGCATATCATTTTTTGAAGTCATAAACTCGTAAAACACTTTGAGACTGTGGAAGGACACTGCTTAAAAGATGATAACATCTTCAGCAGGTTGTTAAATGTTGTGTCACAAGGCTGCCTTCATTTACATTATTCTTGAGGCAAAAGACAGTCACAGGCCCCTTTGGAACAGCCTTCCAAGTCATCTGAAAAAGGAAAGAGATATAAGGAAATTCCGTAAAAGTCTTAAAACCCTACTGCTTGAAGAAGCTTTTCAGGTTGAATTGATGCTGCCATCTCTTTTGTGATCGTATAGAAGTGCACTGCAGAGAATTTTGTTAGTTTTGTTTTTTAGTTTTTGTTTCTAATTGTGTTAAGCTTTACATGTCATATCTATTTTATATTCTGTTCTGCATGTTTTATCATAAGTCGTAGAGATGTGAATCGGAACCGGAATCAGTTTGGATTCCGGTTCCGATTCACATCGTGGTTTTTTTTTCGTCCGGCCCGATCGCGGTTTTATCGGCTGCGCCCGAGCCGATAAACAAAAAACCCACCCCGACCCTTTAAAACTAATTGCTTAGCTTCCCCCACCCTTCCAACCCCCCAAAAAATATTTTACAGGTACCTGGTGGTCCAGTGGGGGTCCCGGGAGCGATCTCCCGCTCTCGGGCCATCGGCTGCCACTAATAAAAATGGCGCCGATAGCCTTTGCCCTTACCATGTGACAGGGTATCCGTGCCATTGGCCGACCATCACCAAAATCGTCAATTTATCATTGACCGAAGGCTACTACCCCAAATGCCTCAAATCTGCTGTCATCAAACCAATCCTCAAAATGAACAACCTTGATCCAGAAATCCTCACCAACTACCGCCCCATATCAAACCTTTCATTCCTAGCCAAAACCATTGAAAACGTCATACACACCCAACTAGATGATTATCTGGAGACAAACAACATCCTACCTCCATCCCAATATGGATTTAGAAAAAACCTAAACACAGAATCTCTCATCTCCCTAAATGACATCATTATTAGAGGCTTTGACAAAGGTGAAAAATACCTACTCATACTCCTTGACCTCTCAGTCGCCTTCGACACAGTAAACCACAATATACTGTTAGAACGACTATCACATATTGGCTTAACTGGTACTACATTACAATGGTTCTCTTCCTACCTTTCTGAACGAACATACCAAGTAGTGATCAACAACATCCCATCAAAAATGATTGACCTCAAAACTGGAGTTCCCCAAGGTTCAGCCTTATCTGCTACCCTCTTCAACATATACCCCCTACCCATCTGCCAACTATTAAAAGATCATGGAATCCCACACTTCTTCTATGCAGATGACATTCAGCTTCTAATTCCCATACAAAACTCAATTGAAGACACATACAAAAAAACATCAGATCTACTTATCTCAATCAAGCATCTACTAAATTCCCTGAAACTCATAATCAACTTCAACAAAACTGAAATCATACTCATGGATAAAAAACTCAATCCAACTCCACCACCCCTGACAATACTAGATAAGCAAATGATATCTATAATCCCTACCACCCATACCAGGAACCTTGGAGTTACCATCAATGCTGAACTCTCTTTCAAGACCCACATAGCAAATAAAACGAAAGAAGGATACCACAAGCTACTAACCCTAAGACATATAAAGCCATTTCTCAACCCTTGTGACTTCAGAACCGTCCTGCAACTACTTATTTTCTCCACCTTCGACTACTGCAACTCATTACTTATTGGAATACCTTCATCATCCCTCAAACCACTCCAAATACTGCAGAACTTAGCTGCCAGAATCCTTACAGGAAAAAAAAGAAATGAGCACATAACACCCATTTTGACCTCTCTTCACTGGCTACCTATTTCTGCGCGTATTACCTACAAATCAATGACCATCATTCACAAAATCCTAAACGATGATCATCATGGACTAAAAGGCTTAAACATAACCCCCCAAAATCCACAAAGAAACCTACGCTCTAACAACGCAGGATACTTAAACATCCCCACCATCAGAGACGCTCATCTTTTAACTACATGAGAAAGAGCAATTTCCATCGCTTCCCCCAAAATTTGGAACACCCTACCTAAAGCCCTGAGAACCCAGCACAACCTGAAAACATTTCAAAAAGACCTAAAAACATTTTTATTCCGCAAATTCTTTTCTAACTCTCAGATGCTTGATCATCCCAGCTCTCAACCGAACTCACATACATAATCCTCTTTCTTCCTGCTCTCCTGATGTACCCCCTACCCTCCCTTTTTACCCCTCCCTGCTCTCTGACTTGATACGTTAAATTTTATGAAAATGTTCTCCTCACTCTACTGTTATACATCTACTAAGAAAAAAAAATGTATATTGTTCACAAAGTTTTACTGTGCCCAACTACTATGATAATTGCATATTTTTGTATGATAATTGCATATTTTGTAAACCGTTATGATGGCTCTACCGAATAACGGTATATAAAACTCTACAAATAAATAAATAAATAAACATGGAGGGAGCAGTGGATGGCCGGCACCATCTTTAAAAATGGCGCGGGCCATCCAGTGCTCCTACCATGTGACAGGGCCGGCCAATGGCACGGATACCCTGTCACGTGGTAAGGGCAAAGGGCCATCGGCACCATTTTGATTAGTGGTAGCCGACGGCCCGGGAGCGGGAGATCACTCCCGGGACCCCCACTGGACCACCAGGTACCTGTAAAAGGTTTTTGGGGGGTTGGGAGGGTGGGGGAAGCTAAGGGATAAGTTTTAAAGGGTCGGGGTGGGTTTAGGGGTTATTTTTGTGTGCCGTTTTTCCTGCCCTCCCCCAAAACGATAAGAGAACCCCCACAAACAATATCGTGGGGTTTTCATATCGTTTTGGGGGAGCCCCCGATTTCTGACGATTTTGAAAATATTGTCCGATATTTTCAATCGTCCAAAGCCCGATTCACATCCCTAATAAGTCATATCAATAAATAAATAAGAATCAGAAATATAAGATTCTCAAAGAGAAGTAGCTATGGGAATAAATCACAAGTCCATGTTCTTCTGTAAGGACTCCATGATAATCATTCAATGAGTGCATGCATGCAGTATATTGGCAGTAAAATATATTCAGCTTATGAAAAACATATACTGTACTGCTGACTTGGTGGATGAAGAGAGGAGTAACTGCATAAGGCAAGAAAATGACCCGGTGTTCTTTCATGGTTGTATTAGAAAAGACACTACACAATAATGTAGCAGAGAGATACAGAAAACGTTAAAGAAGTAGCAGCTATAGACAGGCCTGGAGCTTCCACTAGGCAGTCACCTAGAGCATCAACCATTAGGTTGGCAGCAAAGAGTGGCCGCATGGAGCTGCACGTGGAGCCCATACCCGCTCATGGCACAGATTTGGAGATAGGCCCGGTACAGCATTGGGCAGAAATCATTCCACTCATGGGAGAAGAACAAGAATGTCTTGGGAGAGCTGCGGACAAAGCTCATCCCGTCCGTGGCAGAAGACAAAGGAGAAAGAGAGGCAAGGAAAAGCTGGGGCCAGAGCCTATACCGCTTCCAGGAAGGAGAGGCCCAGAATGAGTTTGTGAGCTTATGTAACATATAGTAACATAGTAACATAGTAATGACAGCAGAAAAAGACCAAAATGGTCCATCCAGTCTGCCTAGCAAGCTTCCCAAGGTAGTAACTGCCGATCCGTGCAGGTTATCCCCACTTTTCTGTTAAGGGTAGTAAATGCCGCTTCGAGCAGGGGGCGGAGGGAAAGTTCCCTCTGAGGCTGCTCCCCTAGGGCTCGGCGCACGCAAGGTGCACAAGAGTGCACCCCCTTGCGCGCGCCAACCCTGGATTTTATAACATGCATGCGGCTGCGTGCGCATGTTATAAAATCAGGCGTAGATCTGTGCATGCGGGGTTGCACGCACAAATCTACGCCCATGCGTAGGTATTAAAATCCGGCCCTAACTCTCTGTCCCGAGTAGCTTTTTGTCACCTGGGAAGGGTTCACACTCACTAAAGGGTCCTAACCTGAAGGGACCTAACCCAGGACAGCCTCTGGATTCCTGGCCTCATACAAGACTCCTGCCGGAATAGAGGGCACAGCTTTGTAAAAAGTGAGAGACAAAGAGCCATAACTGTGGAGCTGGAAACCTATTTATTTCTGCCATTTGCAGTAAAGTATTATTTCTGGACACTTACTCAGTGCTCCCTGTGTATTCTTTGGCACCCAGCACATAGCACCAAGTATAAGAATTTACCTAGCCCATGGAATTCAGCGCATGAGGCTACTCGCCCTGCACTGGGACCTGAGAGGACTCCTTTCTGCCCCTAGTCAAAAGGACCTGCACCTTGGGAAGGGGAGAGTCATAAGAGCTAGCCAGGGTCCTTGCCCCGTAGAGCAGATAAATAATTTTATGTCCCCACCCATGCCGGACCTGCCTGCCAGGGTGGGGTTCCACGTGCTACAATAGGCCTAATACCCTATGGATTCCAAGTGTCTTTTTTGCCTCTTAGCAGGGTTTTCTGGTCATATTATATTTACATGCTTACTTAGATTTTACATAACAAATATATCAATTATAAATGCAGACTTTTTACTTGTGTGGTGGGCCAGGGGTGACGGCTGGGGCTGTAGTTGGGGGGGGGGGGGGGGGGTTTGTAAGGCTGAGGGATCACCTAAGGTGCCTAATACCCTTGCACCAGCCCTGGCTGTAGGGGCTGTAGCGTGTGATGCGGTGTGAGGTTTGGAATGGTTTTTCCTGTCTACCAGGATCAGCAGGGTAAAAGCAAGTCACACAGCGGAAGCACTCAGACCCCAGTGGGAGAAGTGTGGGGGGGGGGGGGAGGGAAGGGAGGAAGGGGGGTGGTTGCCACTTTAGAGGTGAAAGCTGCAGGTGGTTGTGCAGCAGTGAAAGGTCCCACCTCAACTGAAGATGCCATGCGAAGCCCCGATCAATCAGGCACCTGCTATACCGCAGACATCTTCTTTGAGCAGTACGGGGGACAAAATCTAAGGTGGCAAAATTATTTATGTATCTCTACATGCAAGTAGAATCTTGTACTTTCACATTCAGATGTAGATAATAAGATATTCTAAAGAAGAGGCAACTAAATACATTTGAGAGGCCCTATATAAAAATAATCATAAATCCAGAAGCTCACAATAGAAGAAACATTTTTGCACATGTAATGTGATCCGTATGGATACTCTTACCGAGTAGAGAAATAGAACCAGCACAAATATGCAGCATAAGTTTCCATTTGTTCATTGTGCTGTTATTTGTTTTGCATCCTCTTGTTTAGAGCAAAGAAAAGTCCTGGAAATGATAAGCATGCGATGAAGAGCTGTGGTAAGGCACCAGGGGTGCGCCCCAGTACAATGCTTTTGTTAGCAGCTGCGCAGCTGTTGGACTGCTCTGCTAGGAGAAGATAAGCTCCCTCTGGCAAGTTTTGTAAAACTAAAATATAAAACATCTATCCCGCTGAAATTCAGGGGCAATTTTTTTTGTTGTTGTTTAGCAAGCTGATACATCTTTTGAGATACCTTTTATTGCATTAGACATTTTGACTGGCAGATCAAAGTAGGAAAGACACAACACAAGTATTAAGGAAGAAGAGCGCTGGCCTGAAATTCGAGAGACTGAAGTCATACAGCCAGCATGCCCTGGCTTAAGGGTGAGGTTCAGTCCTGTCATGGTTAAGCGCATAACAAACCCACTCGGAGACTCCTATCCCATGTGGGAGACTTCTCACAAGTCACACTAAGTAATTAGCGATTTACCTGCGCAGATCGGCTGTCCGAAAACTTGCCCTCCTTCAGTATGTGTGCATTTACCTGCATTTAGGGGAGGTGTTCCTGGAGGAAGGAGGGATAGGATCGGAAAATAATGCATGTAGATCGTCTTTTCCAAGTCTATGTGCATTGATGCCGTAGAAAATCTACCCACATACAGCGCAGGCGTAAATGTCCATGGCGGGTTTCAAAATGACCAAACGAAGAAGAAGATTGGTAAACACTAAGGAATTTATTAATACAATTCATCATAAAAAGCAATTGAATGAGTTTCAAAGTGGAAAGCACACCTGTTTCTCTTTGACAGTTGGCGCAAAGTCCACGGGTAAAAAGTATCCACAGAGAGTCAGAAAAGTACCCCCATAAAATAAGGTAATTTGAAAAGAGCAGCTTCGTTTTCACAATGGAACCTGACTTACAGCCCTTATTAATCGGATTAATTTTAAGGTGAAGGAGAGCATGCAGAAATGATTTAACATTACATTAATTGAGTTTATGACATACAAGCAGCTGGGGTTTGGGATTACCTTCAAGAAAAATGATATCAACAGTTTGTGGGTTGTTTCTTTCAGAAACCAAACCAAACCAAAACAGGGAGGTACATGCAAATACCTCATCTGATTTTGTAACACATTTAGAACAATTCATTTCTATCTTGTGACCTTTCTGTATTCCAAATGTTAGACCTCATTCTGAATGGAAGGTAAAAGGCGTGATATTAAACATTGAAATTAGCAAATCATGCTTAATGGGAAGGATTAAAAATTAACTATCCTGGATTTGTGTGAATTGCATTGGCAGTGCCTTGGGAGCAGCAGCAGATGTAGCTATGCCACCCCTATAAATTTCACACACACTTGCTCAGTGCTGTGCTGTGATCTATTTACTAAGCCATATTGAAATGTTAGTAGCTATTTTAACATCCAAATCACTAAAGAGTGTTTAGCAAATACAGTGGTAAAACCGGAATTAACATGAATGTTTACCACCACTTATAAGCAGGGCCGGTGGAACCACTAGGCGAGCTAGGCCTGTGCCTAGGGTGCCGAGACTTAGGGGGCGCCGCGGCAGGCAGCAGAATTTTGAAGGGGAAAAAATGCCCTTTCAAAATTCTGCCAGCCTTCGACTCACCTAGATGGAGACCAAGCGCCGAGACTTAGGGGGTGCCGTGGCAGGCAGCCAGTTCCCTACTCGCCCTGCCTCCCTCCGAGTGTCACCCTCCCGACACCACCCTAGTGGTCCAGCGGAGGTCCCAAGAGTGATCTGCCGCTCCCGGAGCCTCGGCTGCCACTAAGCAAAATGGCGCCGGTGGCCTTCAGCCCCTATCATGTGACAGGGGTCAACCAATGGCACCGGTAGCCCCTGTCACATGGTAGGGTCTGAAGGCCACCGGCTCCATTTTGCTTAGTGGCAGCCAAGGCCCCAGGAGCGGCAGATCACTCCCGGGACCTCTGCTGGACCAGTAGCGGGGTGTCGGGAGGGTGGCACTCGGAGAGGAGGCAGGGCGAGTCAGGAGCTGGTTGCCTGCCTGCCGCGGCGCCCCCTAAGTCTCGGCGCCGATCTTCTTTCTGTGAGTGTGTGTGTATGTGAGAAAGGAATCTGCCAGTTTAAAAAAAATGAAATATTATAATAAATATACCTGAACTTTTGAAAAGTTGGATGAAAGATAAAATTATTAAATTTTAAGCATCCCTCTTCTGGAAAATAAAATTTAACTTAAAGTGGGTAGAGACAAATACTAAAGCAAAAAAAAATTAAAGTATTTCAAATGTTCATCTCAGCAAAATCACAAATTTAAGATACTGATGCCAGGTGGGGTTTGGTTGTTTTGTTTTTTTTAAGCATAATTTAAGCATGAAGACTAGAATAGAATCTGAAATGGTTTAGCTTTTTTTTTTTTTTTTAAGCCTTTAGAAAATGTATATTTTTAAATGACTAAGACTGGAATCTTCCCATTTAAAAGGGAAGCCGACCAAGGATGTCTTTCTGTTTCATATCTCCCACATGAATAATCATACGACTGATAGTTTGAAGAAAGACACTTGCTTTATTGCCTGGAAGCGTAAAACAAGAGAAGATGTACTGTGTGGGTGGCTGTCCCTTGGGAGGACAGAACCTGAAGGAAGGGTGTCATTTCGCCTTTTGATAGGAATGTGGTTTTCTTATTTAACGGTTGGGAGCATCACTTTCACTTTTAGTAAAAGTGAAAAATGCTGCAAGCCTGAAAGCAAGGTGCTTCTGTGAGAGTGTAATATGTATGTGAGACAGGGAGGGTGCTTCGTGTAGGTGAGACAGGGAGGGTGCTTCTGTATGTGTGTGTATAGTGTATATGTGAGTCAGGGTGGGTGCTTCTGTATGTGTGTGGTGTATGTGCGCGAGAGAGATGGAGCATGTTTTTGGCTGGCTTATGGCTGTGAGAGAGGGCATGTGTGTGATTGAGCCTGTTTGTAAGTGAGATAGAACATGTGTGTGATTGAAAGCCTGGGTGTAAGTAAGAGAGAGCGCGAGCATGTGTGATTGAGAGAGACTGGCCAGAGAGGTGACGTGTGTATGTGTGAGAGAGGCTGATCAGGGAGATGACTGGTGTGTGTGTGTGTGTGTGTGTGTGTGTGTGTGTGTGAGAGAGAGAGAGAGACTGGTTGGAGAGAGATTGGTGTGTGAGAGACAGAAACTGGTCCTGAGGGTGTGACTGGTGTGTGTGTGAGAGAGAGAAGAGACTTGTTGTGGTCCCTAAGGAAGAGGTCTGTGAGGACAGCTTCAGCAGCTTCTGCTGCTTCTGGTATGGCCTGCAAGGGAAAGGAGTAGGAGAACTGCTGGAGAGGGTAAGTAAAGGTGGCTTTTTAAGTTCATTTTTCTTGATTACCATTTTAATTATTGGGTAGTATGTGATGTGTCTGCTGTTTGAAATATTTTATTGGTGTTTGGTAAAGGTTTCAAAATTTCCTTGAGTCTTTAATTATTGGATATTCTATTCATCAGCTGTTTTGAAATTATTTTATTAGTATGATTTTATAATATACAATGTCTAGAAAAGATACAATGTCTAGAGCAGCCTCACACCTTGATACAATCAGAAACATGTTATTCCAGCTTAAATTATGTTTAAATATGAACAAAACTGAATGCATACTAATCGCCAGAAAAAACACCAGACCAAAAACTATTCCACCTTTCCAATTTGACAATACCCTCATCCAACTCAAAGACAATGTTAAAGACTTGGGCATTTGGGTAGACAATGATCTAAATTATAAAAAACACATCTCTACAAGAACAAAAGAAGGATTTCACAAACTACAAGTAATCAAACATCTAAAACCACTGCTTCACCCCCATGATTTCAAAACCGTTCTTCAAGCCCTAATCTTCTCCGGTTTGGACTACTGCAATTCTCTTCTAATTGGCTTACCTAAGTCATCCTTAAGACCTTTACAGCTTCTTCAGAATGCTGCTGCCAGAGTCCTGACGGGTAAAAGAAAATCTGATCATATCACACCTGTTCTCAACCAATTACAATGGCTCACAATTGAGAAAAGAATCGAATTCAAAGTCCTCTCAACATTACAGAAAGCAATTTACAAAGCAGACTACACTGTACTTGATGACATCATTCATATCCATTATTCTCCACGCACAACAAGAACAACTAGTAAACTACAACTAGTGATTCCATCACTCCCACATGCCAAACTCTCTTCCACCAGAAACAGAGCCATTTCCATCATCGGCCCAAAGTTATGGAATTCATTACCTCAGTACCTCACCGTTCAAGAAAACCCAAAATCTTTTAAAAAAGACCTAAAAGCATGGCTACTCAGCCAATCTCATAATGACAGCTTGCACAGTGATCTCAAAACATAATACCACAGCCTACCATAGCCTCCTAACATTCAATCCCCCCCTCTGACAATTTATCCTGCCTCCTACAGATGTCTACTATTATGCTTGAACTCAGTTTTTTAATGTACCTAACCTTTGGTATATCTTGCCTTGTTTATATTAATATTATATGACAGTTCTCAGCTTGTTAAATGTAAATGTTTTAAAACTTTTTAATGTAACAGGTTGTTATAATTGTAAACCGGAGTGAAGGCAACTCTGATATACCTCAGTATATAAAAAATGCTAAATAAATAAAATAAATAAATAATTATGAGTCATGATATATATATCTTGATTTTATTGATTGTTTCATGAGGAATGGTGACATTTTTGTTTTTCCATTGTTGCACTGTATAGAGTCTGGTATGATACGTTTTACAGTTTAGTTTTTGTCTGCACATTTCTATTTATACTTTATGTGGCTTTATTCTGTATTTGGTGAGAGTTTGTGTTCTGCATGCAAAGACTGAGAGGAAGCATTCTTTTAGCATGTGGTTTCTCTATAGGGATCTGTAGTAGCTTGGCCTGTTCTGTTTTCCTGATAGGAGGTGTATTGATATTTTAGATTCTGGTGGTATTTGTGGTATTCTTTTTCATAGGTGGTATTTGTGGTATTCTTTTTCATAGGTGGGGTTGTTATTCTTTGAGTTTTGGCAAATAGTACTGTGTTGATACGGGAGTAGCATGCTGAAATATAGGGGTGTGTACATATATATGTAAATTAAATATGTAAAGTATATATGTAAATTATATTGTATATGTAATTGGGTACCCATGGGCCAGTATGGAGAAAAATCCCCCTGGCCACTATTTTCCCTCAATCCACCCCTGATTACATTGGTTTCCAAATAGGGAAAGGGTCAAATTTAAGATCATGATTCTGATGTACAAGGTGAACTGGGGTGAGGGTGCAAGCTAATTAAAAAAAACCAAGGAGCCGATGCAATACAGTGCACTCAGCCGAGTGCAATGTATAACCCGCAGTCAGATGCGGGTTAAATAGGCGCTAATCCACCCCCTAATGCATTAGGGGGATTAGACCTATTTAACATGCATCTTATGCGGAGTGAATGGGATAGCACTCATCACATGCAATGCATGTGAATGAGGCTATTACTCATTCACTCCAATGCAAAAAAATAAATGTGTGTCTCAGATGCACATTTATCGCTCAGCTATTAATGCCTGCCTAGAGCAGGCGTTAATAGTAAAGCACATAGAAAAGAAGTAGAGAAAGGCAGAAAAAACTGCTTTTCTGTACTTCTTTTAAAAATTAAAAAAAAAAAAAAAACTCAGCTGGCCACATTGAAAATCGACACCAATATGCTCAGCATCAGTTTTCATAACTGGCCAGCTGCGTTATGAAAACTGACGCCGAGTTTATAGGCATCTGTGTTCATAACCGGCAGACCGCTGGTAACCTCGGGGTCGTGGAAGCAAGAAGGAGCTACGGTCACGCAAGTGGCCCTAGCGGCTCCTTGCTAGCGCGACCTCCTGTGCCATGCACACATTAAGAAAGTGGGCGCTGACTTTTCAGTGCCTGCTTTCCGTGCTTTTTTTTTTTTGCATCGGCCCCCAAGTGCAGAGAACTGCTCCAAGCCGAAATTTATGTTTAATGGCCCTTAGTTTGCTGTACCTGGGGCTAAAATGATTAAAAAAAGAGGGGTTTCAAATGATTTCAGTCTATGGCCCGTGGTTTGGAATTCAGCATCATTAGACATTAGACTAGAGTGCAATTATCTAGCATTTTGAAATAAAGTAAAGGTATGGCTTTATCTTTTCACCAAGTAAGCATCTAGTTGGTTTTATATTGTAATTCAGATTCTTTTGTTGATTTAATGGAAACTGGATTTGATTGATGTAAACCATTCTGATCAGCTTGCTGTTTGTGAGGTAGAGAAAAGCTAATAAATAAATAAATTCTTATATTATGTATTGATGCCTTAATAGATATATAATAAACTGTATGAAAAAGTTTTTTAGGTACAGCTTTGTTTAGTTGGATTGAACCGAAGCTCCAACATAACCTTCAAACTAGGCTAGAGTCCACATCAAAAAAGTCAAATATCTCTTCACATGTTTATTATACCCCGATCCAAATTGCATTTTCAATTACAATATCACAACTCACTCATACAGAAGGTAAAGATAATTAATTAACTACTAGTGTGTTCAGAATATTTATCGGACCCATATAAGAATACAAGAAAAGAAATACCATACTGGGTCAGACCAAAGGTCCATCAAGCTCAGCGTCCTTTTTCCAACAGGGGCCAATTTAGGTTTCAATTACATGGTAGAATCCCAAAAATAGATCCAGCCCTTCTTGCTCATAACCCAAGATAAGCACTGAAGCAGCAGCTTCCCCAAGTCTATATGACTAATAATTGGGCCGATACAGTACAGTGTGCTCCGATGGAGCGCACTGTTAACCCGCCATTGGACGCGCGTTTTCCCTTACCCCTTATTCAGTAAGGGGCCAAAAATGCACATCCAACCTGCCGAACCTAATAGCGCCCTCAACATGCAAATGCATGTTGATGGCCCTATTAGGTATTCCCACGCAATTCAGAAAACAAAATGTGCAACCAAGCCACACATTTTGCTTTCAGAAATTAGCGCCTACCCAAAGGTAGGCGCTAATTTCTTCCGGCACCGGGAAAGTGCACAGAAAAGCAGTAAAAACTGCTTTTCTGTGCACCCTCCAACGTAATATCATGGCGATATTAAGTTGGAGGTCCCGAAGGGTAAAAAAAGTTTAAAAAAAAGAAAAAAAAATTTGAAGTCGGCCCACGGCTGTCAGGTCGAAACTGGATGCTCAATTTTGCCGGTGTCCGGTTTCCAAGTCCATGGCTGTCAGCGGGCTCGAGAACCGACGCCGGCAAAATTGAGCATCGGTTGTCAAACCCGCTGACAACCGCCGCTCCAGGCCAACAGGAGGCGCTAGGGACGCGCTAGTGTCCTTAGAGCCTCCTTTTGCCCGTTTCTACTGCCGGGCCTCATTTAAATACTGAATCGCACTCACAGGCGAGTGGCCTGTGCGCACTCCGAGAGAGCAGACGTTCGCCCGTGCTCCCGCGGACGTTACTGAATCAGCCCAAATGTCTGGAACTTGTCTAAACCCTTTTTAAACCCAGCTATGCTAATTGATCTCAAGAAATCCTCTGGCAATAAATTTCACAGTTTGTGTGCTAAGTGAAAAAAATACTTTCTCTAATTTGTTTTAAATATGCTACCTATGAGCTTCATGAAATGTCCCCTAGTCTTAGTATTATTTATGAACATAAGAAATGCCATGCTGGGTTAGACCAAGGTCTACTGAGCTCAGCATCCTGTCTTCATTAGTAGCCACTCCAGGTGACAAATACCCAGCAGGTCCCCAATAATTCATCAATTTCTTGTATCTCACTCCCAAGGAAAAGTGCTGGCTTTCCCAAGACTGCCTGGCTAATATCTCTTCATGTTAATTGCCTTGACCACATCCTCTGGTAACAGATTCCATAGCTTCAGGGCTGGATTTAAGGTGAATGGCACCCTGGTTGAAAAGCAGCACCCCCTCTGTAGCTAATGGCATTACCTCTCCCCCCCCCCCCCCCCCCAGTTCTCTCTTTCTCCATTGTGGGATGGAATGTGCCGCGGACATGGGATTCCATTTTTTTTAAATGATTTCTTTATTGAGTTTTAAATCAAGTCATCCAAGTTGGTTACAGAAAAAAAGAATCCTTTAGTCACAAATTATTATATAAAGAAAAATAAATACTGACTTAGATATAATAACACTAAGGATTCAAATCAAACCACAAATGGGGAGAGACAAAGCAGAAGAAATAATTAAATTCACAATAAGCCATTTCCATTTAAGGATCTAAATTGTTACATGACTATTACCACTACTAATGTAGGAGACTTTCTTATTACTCAGGAAATTGTCCAGCTAAGCTACATCATGGAATACATACCTATTATCATGATATTTAAGAATCTTTTACAGAGAAATTTCAATTGAAAAGACCCCCGTAATTCCAGAATCTTCTGTTTTCTAGCAAGAAATGCTTTACAATGCAATTATCTCAAGTAACATCACAAAAAATAGAAACGTTATGACCAAAATACATGCATTCTTTTTTGATTAAAGAAAAGTTTCATTATAAGTTATTTATCAGATTCTTTTAGAAATTCCACTAATAAAGTAGCCCTATCAGCAATAACGAAATCTGAATTTTCTAGGAATCCAGTTAGATCAAAGGATTCATCATTCTGAATGCCCTCCATTAACTTAGAAGGAGAGAATATTTATTTATTTTATTTATTTAAAAAATTTGATATACTGTCAGTTCGTATTTACATCACAATGGTTTACAAGGACCAAAAACATTCAGGGAAAATACATCAATGTATAAGAAGAACCTTATTAGTCTAAAAGGAAACAAAATACAATAACTTACAAGGAAGTATACATCATAACAAAAGTAAAATATTTAGGACTCTTGATGTTAATGACATTTTTTTAGATCATCCATATAGGCTTGCTCAAAGAGCCAGGTCTTTAGGTCTTTTTTAAAAAATGTTATCTCTGTTTCAAGTCTTAGCTCTGCCAGCATAGTGTTCCAAAGTCTTGACCCTGCAATAGAAATAACTCTTTCTCGAACTAGGGCCAGATGTGCCGAATTAACTGAAGGGACGTGAAGTAGACCTTTGTTTGCCAATCTCAGTGATCTGTGTGGTTTTAACCAGATTTAAACAGAAATTTAACCAGTCAGTTTTCTGTCCGAGGGTTGCCTCGTGAAGAATACAACAGGTTTTGCACCATATTCTTTGTGTGATCGGAAGCCAAGGTAGGTTTATCAGTATTGGTGTGATGTGTTCTCATTTCTAGCAATTGGTTAAAACTCTGGCTGCAGAGTTTTACAGTGGCTGAAGAGGACGCAAAGAGGATTGTGGAAGGCCTAATAGAAGAGAATTGCAATAGTCCAGTAAGGAAAATATGACAGCCTGTAGCACTGAGTGGAAATCATTAAAGTCAAGTAAAGGTTTTAGCCATCTAAGCACTAGCAGTTTGTAGTAACCTTCTCTTACTTTTGTGGAAATATGTTTTTTTTAATTTAATTCACAGTCGATAGTTATTCCTAAATCTCTAACTGATTCTTCAAGTTTTATCTTGATATTATTTGGCATATTTAATATATTGTTAGTAATATTTTTTGATTTTTCTGTCCAAAAGTATGAACTCATCGGCTGCAACACCGGGGAGAGTTCCCT
This sequence comes from Rhinatrema bivittatum, assembly GCF_901001135.1. Classification (NCBI taxonomy): domain Eukaryota; kingdom Metazoa; phylum Chordata; class Amphibia; order Gymnophiona; family Rhinatrematidae; genus Rhinatrema; species Rhinatrema bivittatum. The sequence goes on along the minus strand of NC_042618.1, from coordinate 450,287,725 downwards.
TTCCTTTGAGCAGAAAAGGGCTCTGCAGAATGGGTTGGTCCCTAGAGTGGACGGCCTGGACAGTGGACGGACAGGCACAGCGTTTCAGGTCAGGTACATGTGCTGCAGTGCTTATATTATCTGGAGCATAGGAGACCGTTGGAGCTGCTACAAGGCTTTCAATTGCTTTTATTCATCTTGCCATTCACAGGGAAAATTTGGAAACCCAAGCAAAGGCAGTTTTACTTTCAAAAACACTAGCATTTCCATCTACTCTGGTGCCAGCCTTGAGCAGTGAGGGCTCATGATATCCCCTCTCATTGAAAAGACATGTTCACTGGGCACACTGGTTGGTGGACATGGTTGGTGGACATGAGCCACTTTGGCTAGGTGTGGCCAGACAGTGGACTTGTGTGCCCAATATGCCAGCGGACCTGTCTGCATGTTCTCTGCGGCTCTGAGAGATACCGTGTCACTGACAACTATGCTGGTATCTCCTTTGCTTGGGTGGGCTGAGAGTCACTCATGCCAGCTGCTTTCTCTCTAGCCCGTAGCACAACAGATGAATCTTTATGGGCAATATGCCTTTGGCGTTCTGAAGTGGAGGAGGAGGAAGAGGTACTAGCTGTTGCTGACAGAGTGCTGCTCCTGCTTGGGCTACCACAACTCTCTGAAGTGCCCGCTGTTTCCAGCTCTGCTTCATGCCTAATCTGTCTCTGCCTATGGCGCTCCTGTTCATGGACTTTTGCTAACAGCAGGTCCTTCACCGCTAAGAGACAATCGTACTGTAGGGCAAGTTTCCCTTTCACACGGGGATCACAGACTGTGGTGAGCATGTATGTGTTCTGTTCTGTTAAAGGCCTTAATCTCTCTTCCACCTGCTGCTGCAAAATGTCCAGACAATGCAGCACCTCAACTGTCATTTCCTCTTCCTGTTTAAAGGCCTCCAAATTTTCATCCAGGAAATTAACCATAGGGATGATGTCAGCCAAGGTGGCACTTCTGGAACTCAGCTCCTCCGTGACATCCTTGAAGGGCTGCAGGATTTTTACCAGCTGACTCATGACTAACCAATCATGATGCCCTAGGGGATTGTATACACCTATGTCCATTGTACCAGAAAATTCATGAAGGGGTGTCTGCAGCTCCACTAACCTCTCGAGCATCATAAAGGTGGAATTCCACCGGGTGGCAATGTCTTGAATGAGACGCTTCTGAGGCATCTCCAAATCAGTCTGCTTTTGTCGGAGAACCTGCCCCGCCTTCACACTTCTGTGGAAGTGTGCTGCTATGTTCCTGCACATCTGTATTAACCTATGCAGGTATTCATTCTCTTTTACATTGGAATCCAATCCCAGACCCTATTTCACTACCAGGTGCAGAGTGTGTGCAAAACATCGGATGTTCTTAAAGTGCATGTCGTTTATTGCCTTAACCATGTTTGCACCACTGTCTGTGACAAAGAACCCTGCCTGAGGATTCATGTCTTACTGGTGTAGTTGCCACCCCTCCAGCATCTGTCTGATGCATGCTAGAATATTGGCTGCGGTATGGACCTGGTCCGTCAGGTGAGTGTTCAGTAAAGTTCACCTCCACCCTGATACTTGTTCAGTAATAGAGCTGCTGCCTGCTCCTGCCTCAGTCAGGTCCTACCAGTGTGCTGTCAGGGAGAGGTAAGAGTGTGCAACATTCATGGTGGTCCAGATATCGCAGGTGAAATGCACACTTCCCTCTGCCTTAGTGACTGCGACACTGCTTGTACAGGTTGGGGAGGACCTTTCTGCTAAATGTGGTTCTGGAAGGGACTTTGAATTTAGAAGTACGACCTTCAGAAACCGCTTGAAACCCACATTCTCCACTAACTGCAAGGGCTAGACATCAAGAGCAATCATTTCCCCAATGCTCCTGGTTACAACTTTTGAGGCTGCCTGCCTCCTACCCCGGGATAGCATTACAGCACTCCACCCCAATTCCTCCATGGTGGATTGTCGCTTCTGCCACATGTCAGGGGATTGCTGGCCTGCCACCTGACTGCTAGAAGGTAATGAGGGCATGGGATGACTCTGCTGTAATTACACCGAGCAAAACACGGGTCTTCCGTCACTTTAAAGTGGCTCCAGATCGCAGATGTCTTTCGTGATCCTCCCTTCTCTATAGCCTTGGGGGTGGATGCTGGCACTGGAGCTGAAGTAGTGGGTGCACCCTGAGAAGCAATGCCAGGGGCCTCAGTCACCCTCTGTGCCTGCGCTGACTGCTCTTCCTCCTCCTCTTCAGTTTCATCTCTCCCCTGAGGTACTGAAGTAGAGGCTAAGACAGGACCAACTGATCCTCCTATAACTTCGTCAGCTATTAATTCTTACGTTTCTGATGAGAATCCCAACAAGATGATTCTTCATCTGAATCAGAAGCAAACAGTGACTGTGCTACATTGTCAACGCTAAGTCTTAGTCCAGACTTCTGTCTCACTGCTGCTTTTGGGTGTCGACATTTTGTCTGGCATGACTCAGCCTCCCCTTCCCTCACCTCTAAAACTACAGGGTCAGAAACAGGTGGTGGCGATGGCAATGCATCATGTTTAGATTTCATTTTTTTCCAGATGGAACTGCCTGCCCCTCCAAAGAGTTTAGATTGCGACAGGTCCTTTTTTAACTTTAATGGGGGACTGGCACTAGTGCCTTTTGAAGTGCCTCCTCTGCCAGTCCCAATCAATCGACCACATCTAGCTTTTCCTGACATTATGGATTTAATGTCACTGCCTAGTGCCTACTGGCTGCCACTGGCCCAGTGCCTTGATATGCACTAATGTAATGTGTGTGCACACACAGAGCTTGTAACTACAAAAGAGGCCCACTGGGGATTTCACTGCACAGACTGTCCCAGTTATATACTTGAGTCTGCTAAACTAGCCAGAGCCCACTGTCACAGTGCCTTGATATGCACTAATGTAATGTGTATGCACACACAGAGCTTGTAATTACAAAAGAGGCAGACTGGGGACTTCACTGCACAGACTGTCCCAATAATATACTTGAGTCTGCTAAACTACCCAGTGCTCGATGAAATATATTTTTCAATGGAAGTTCTAGCAAACTAGCTAAAAATTGAATATATCTCTCCTCCCACAACACCCAAATGGTGCTTGCAGCCTAGCCTAGAGGATGAATTAAACAAAATGGCACTGCTAGCAGCTTCTCTCCCTGGCACAGAGAGACCGTCTCAGATCAACTAAAAAAACTGCTTAAAAAAAAAAAACAGGGCTAGCTGGCACTGCAGCCAAACAAAGAATAAATATCTTTTTCTCTTAAGTAACTAGCCTAGCTAGCAATTGAATACAAATTTGAGAACTCAGACTAGCTCTGAGTGCATCCACATTCCGCAGAGACAGACCACCTCCCAGCCTCCCCAGGTCACCCCTGCAAAGAAAGTGCATGGCACACCGCGTGCTTAAGTATATATAGTTCTGGGTCATCAGGAAAAGTGTCACCGAGCACTGAGTGACAGCACGATTGGCTGCATTCAGTGCATTTCAAAAAATCTTATCGCTGATATGTTGCATTCTGGTATCAGTGCCAACCTGTCAGACCCACTCTGAAAGGGCTGTGAGGTCACTGATGACTCACAGGAAAGGGCTGGTTTTTGGCAATGGATACACCCAAATGGCGTTCTCCAATTGCAAATGGTGGCAAAGAAAAGCGTGCGGCGCCAAACATATGGAACGGAAGATATGTTATATTCGTGGGAGTCATGATATGTTTCGCTTCCCCACGAATATAACAAATGGGGACATATATGTTACGGTTTGCCAATACGTCGAAAACAAATGCACACCTCTAGTATCTTTGTATCTATGTATATTCTTCATGGTTACCCCCAACAGTACCCCATTGTAATAATTGAATATTGGCATAAATAAGGCTTGTAATATCATTTAAAATATCTCAGTGTTTACCCAGCCTCTGATTTTCTTCAACTGCCTCAATTTCAAAAACACCTTTCACATCAAAGAGATACGAACTTCATATTTTTACCATAAGAAATTATCTTTAATCACAGTTTATAAATCCATAATCTAAAGCCACTTAAAATATGATAGTGTTAATAGAATCAAAAGATAACAGCATTAACATTTACAAAGTCAAAGAGAAATTCATTAACAAAATGATAACAGATGACAGTGACAATAATTTAATTTTAATTTAATTTAAAAGGTTTTATATACCGCACAAATGGATAAAATATATCCGTCTAGGCGGTTTACAAATGTTCAAAAACACATGCATAATTTTAAAAACAATGACACAAACATTTATAAACAAGACAAAAAATTAAGTACTGTGCATGAATTATAAAATATTATTATAAATGAAAAGCTTGGATGAATAGATGAGTTTTCAGTGATTTATTTTATTATTATATACTGACATTCAGGACTTGAACCTTGGTCTCCTGGTTCATAGTCCACTGCTCTAACCACTAGGCTATTCCTCCTCCCTTTTTAAAATTCTCTGTGATTAGAAGTCAATCGGATACAGTCTGGTAAAGAGTTCCATAATGTTGGACCTGCAACTGAAAAAATGCGTTTACGGGTTAAAGATAAGCTAACAGATTTTACAGAAGGAATTTCTAACAAGCATTTGTCAAAGGAACGTAATTGTCTGGATGGTTTATAAATTCGTAACAATGAGCATAACCAGATTGAATCAGTATTGTATATTAAGTTGTGTATAGTGGATAAAATTTTATATATTATACGGTAAGATACTGGGAGCCAATGTAGTTGTTGTAAAATAGGAGAGATATGTTCATTTCGAGGGATATTGTATAACATATGGGCAGTTGTGTTTTGAACTAGTTGAAGTGGATGAATTGTTGATTGAGGTAAGCCAAGATATAAAGCATTACAGTAGTCTAATGAAGATAAAATGAGTGTTTGAGTAATCAATCGAAAATCATTTGGAAGGAGTAATGGTTTCAGTTTCTTTAACATGTGAATTTTGAAAAAAGACCTTTTTACAATTTCAGGTATATTGTTTGTCATAGATAGTTTGGAGTCAAGAATTACCCCTAAGTTTTTTGCGTACAATTTTATGGAAATGATTTGGTTCTCATAACAGGACACTAATGATTTGGTTCTCATAATAGGACACTAATGGGAGACTAAAACATATATACATATAAACACACAGGACAATGTACAAAAAGCTAACAAAAAAGATCAAAAAGGGAAATAAATTTATTAAACAAAAAAGATCAAAATTAAAAATTAAAAAAAAGAAAAAATGGAAGGAAAAGAAGGAAAAATTAAAAATTAAACACTAATCACCACTGATTTAAAAAAAAAGTCTCAAAAAAGATTAAAAAACAAAACAAGCAGTTCAATAAATAATTTAGAGTGTCAAACAAAGTAATTGTAGTCACTAGTCACTATCAATCTTCATAGGGACCCGTCATATTTCTCTAACAAGCTTCTTCAGGGGTATCCTTATAATTGTTCATAAGTCACAGAAAAAATTAGCAGAACATATTAATATTACCCACCAGCAACCTCTCTCAAATCCAGGATTTAATCATCAAAAGAATTTAACTCAACAACAAAAGATTCACAGAAAACAGAGGCCAGGGATCTATGTAGTCACGGTCAAACAGTATGCCTGCAAAGCTGAAAAGGCCTTAATAGATTTATAATAAATTGGGTGAACAATTTTTTGGGGGGTATAGCTTTGTGTAATTGGTAATCTTATCCCTAGCTCTGCATTTTTGGGAACCCTTTCCTTTTTAATTGATGAAGTAGGAGTTTGTATTCACACAGATATTCTTTGATGGCCTTGGTTTCAAGTGCATCCAGCATTGAATTATCACTTTTCTATGGCGTGACCAGCTTTGTTCTTCATGATCTCCAAATGCTGGATGGGGAAAATTCACTTTTCTATGGCGTGATCAAGCTTTGTTCTTCATGATCTCCAAATGCTGGATGGGGAAACAGCAATAGCACCTAGATCTAATCCCTTAGCAGCTTGCTTTTGAATCTCAGATACACAGGATCCAGCAAGCTTGCATTATAAGTTGCATGTTGAAAGACAGAGAAATAATGAGTTAAAGACATACCTGAATCTTTGATTGGGCATGAGTTCTAGCTTCAGGCTGGAAGGTTCTCGTAGGCAGGTAAGAGAGAAAGTAGAAGAGCAAATATTAGTGAAAGAAAGCAAAATGCATAATAGTAAGTCAAAATGAAATGTGTTTTGTTATGATTAAGTGCGTCAACTGAAATCCACAAAACTAAATCTTACATCAATGGAGAAAGTACAGTTTAAGCTTGTTACTAAGCAACTGTAGCTCTATCTCTATGGACAAGTTTAAATGAAGAAGTTTGCTCATTCTTTTGAGCCTACAACAATTTGTTTTCCTGCAAGTCACGTGATTTTCATGTGCCATATTATGGGGTCACAATGAAAGAATAGACTATGAAGTAGATATGCAAAAGCTTTGTGTGCGTAACTTTGGAGTTATGCACATAAAAGCTTAGCTTTGAATATTTCCTCCCTCTCCTCGCCCCCCCCCCAACTGTATAAATTATGTACACACAAATTTTGTGCATGCAAAATTTATTGGGGAGAAAAGGAGCTCCAGTGGAGGAGTTCTGGGGCGGGGCTTAACTGTATCCTGTGTGTACGCATATTCAATGCTGCCCAGGTTAACTTATCCACGTATGTCTGATCAAAAAAAAGAGCAGTCCTAACTTTACACAAATTAAGTTGTGCATGTGACTTTATCCAAATAAATTCAGCAGGAGACGTATCCAGGTAAGTCCCATTGAATATATGGATAAAGTTACATGGAGAACTTACCCACTCATCATCTCTCTGAATATTGACCTCTTTATGTATGGGAAAATGGATAAATATAAGGCTAACATCAAGTCTTATTCCAAAAGTTCTTTTCTCCATTCTGTGCCTATAGAAAATAAATCTTTATTGCATGGAGGCCAATTGCCTCAGTTTCTAGAGTGCATCCGTAGACACTCCCATGTGAATGGTACTTCAGTCTCTAATGTCGTGGACTCTGCAAGGTCTATTTAAAAATAAAAGCTGCTGTAGGTCATACGGATGTATTATGGGATGCATCCAGTGATTTCTTTTTCAGTCTTCCTAATTTTCCTTGTATGGCTTCTTATAACAAATATTTGGGAAACGTTTGTAGATGATATGCTGTAATCTCATTGGATGTCAGGAAATTGTGAAACTAAATGACATGTTTTTAATCAACTTTTTTTTAACTAATGTGTATGTTTGCAAATGGTTGAACTACTTTAGTAAAACAATCAAATAGTATGCAAGGCGATAAACATACCACAGTTATAAACATACTATTTTCACAAATATTTTTATGATAGTTGGAAGAGTGGCGGGATACTTGGCTTTCATATGAAGTAAGAAGTTCTATTTCAAAGAACAAGGACCTGTATCTTCTCAGAAGTGGGATGAATTACTGAGACTTCAAAGGGATTGTCAATATTTCTATAAGGAAACAATTACTCGGCTGTTTGGTAAAGCTTATAGCAAAGGCTGATGATTATATTGGATAGCAGATCTTATCTGGGTGATAAGAAGTTCTTATAACAGATTTGTTTGAGTTAAGTGGGAAATTGAGTTGGGTGGGCAGTTTGGTGGGTGGTTATTATTGTATGGGTTTTATGATATTTGATGTATTGTGTTGGTATTTTAATTGCTGGAAATCACCTTAAGTAAGGGTGGTATATAAATGTAAAGTAAAGATAAAGATGTGCTGTTGATCACAATAGACGGCGGCTACCATGAATCTCTTTTATTAGCTCAATAGGGATTGATGAGAGGTTTATATCCCTACTGCACTGCTGTTTGCTCCTGAGAAGTACAGATGACAATACAAAGACTCCCATTGGTCTAAAAAAACCCAGCATATCTCGTGAAGTCATGAATAGCTGAGTTGGACAGCAGGGAAGCACACTGTTCTTCAGTTCTGTCATTAATTAAATATGCTGTGAAGGGCTTATCATAAAGTAGAAATGTAAAGATTGAAAACACAGGAAGCAATATGACAGTTTTCTACAGTGCTTCCATAATGCAAAACAAAAGTATACAGATATATTATTTTTTCTCTCGTTGCCCATGATCAAATGATCTGTATATATTTTTAAGTCTCCATGGAGTTATAGATCCTAAACCAGACCATTGACTGTTGCACTACATGGGAGAAAATGTTCTCTAGCGAAAATTATTTTCTTTCACATTACACAAGTGATCTGAGAGGTGTCATCAAACCCGCTGCTGTCTTTGTGACAGTTTCTTGCCATAAGTACTTTGCCTCACTTGTAAATTCAATCATCTCCGAAGCACGCTTATTGTTCAATGCTGCATCCCATTGTAAACCCATTCATTTCGATGTCAGCTTCCTAGCTTTCATGTCATATCTATTTATGTACGAGAGAGGTTTTTCTTAAGCCTCACACTGTGGCAGTGATGGCACTGCAGTCGAGAGATTTATATGCTTTTATCACTGAAGTGTCATCACGATTTCTGTTAGAGTATCATGAATCGTCTGAATCATTTACTTATACAAAACCCACTTGCACTGAATATGGATCAATAAGATGCAACATCTCAGTCCAAGTATGATCTGTCTCAAGGTATTTAATCCTTTACTGATTACAATGTCTGGCTCTTTCTCTCATTTATAAAATGGAGCAATGCTTTATCTTCTCAACATATTTGCTTATGGTCTTGAAGCTACATTGGTGTGCCTTGCTCACTAAGCATTATTGTCATAGGCAAAAAATTAAAGAAAACTCTTATGGAACAAGAGACCTTTTAACCAGTAAAAGTACAAGCTGTCTCAACCCAACTACTGTAAAATGAAAGGACGAATGAATGAACTAAACTATTCACATTCTATTTATTGAAATATTACTAGAAAACACAGCAGCACAAGACGATTATTTTTATGGCAATGTTAGCAGAGCTATGTTTGGAGTAATAGGCTATCATTAATTCAGTGATCCCCTCTTTTCTACAACTTGATGGGATTCCTATATGCTGAATTTTGCAAGCAGCTAAAGAAGTTAAAGGCTCCCTCTGGTGTTAAAAGTCATTATGTAAATAGGAGACCTCTAGATTGTTTGCACATGCTAGATTTATGGCTTACAGACTACATCTGCTCTTTTCTGTTTGTCTACTTATTTCCTCCAAATGTAATGTTATGCAGATACCTACTACTTGTATAGTTGTTGACCGAGTTCAAATACTGGCAGTGTATCTAGACCTTTTTTTACATTTTGGCACAGTATAGACATGGTTGATCATGTAGGATTTTGCAATACATTAGTTCAGCATGGAAGTCCTGAAAAAAAAAAATACTAACAAGGTACAAGCATTGGGCAAGGTCAGTAGATTAAGTCTGTCATTCAATGATATATTAAATTCATGGCATCCAAGGAGCTTTTGATTAATGCGAGTCCCTCATTGCCAGTTGAATTTGCACCTCGTTAAAGCAATGGCTGTCACTCCCATCACCATCAAAACAGAGAACAAAGCTACTGTACTTCAGAGGAACTTGTATGCAAATACTTCAAGTAAACAGCAGATGCTGTGCAAAATTGCAGAACAGGTGTACAATACATGATGCATTCCAGCAGCATCAGGTTCCCTTTGTAGTACATGGAGAGCAGATTTTGTCATGAATAACTTAAATATCTTCTATACATAGACTCCTTCCTTGAATGGCAGCATGCGAATGGAAAAACTCAAGCTTCAGTCAAACAATGTATGGTTTATTCTACGTAAATTTAGTAAAGGAATAACAGCAGAGAACAGGCATGGATTTAGGGCAAATCCGTCTTGTCCAACTTCACAAGCAATTTTAAAGGAACTTGCCAAGGGCATAAGCAATAGAAGTAGGGTTATTTTCTTCGCATTATGATCTTATCCTTAACCACTTCACAATGGAGTACTGAAGAACAACTTGGCAGGTTCACTCATCCTCTTGGGGCAGTGTCTCCAAATGAGTTTGTTTTGTGCAGACCTTGACAGGAACAAATCTCATTCATAGGCCAGGGTGTGTTGTAGGAATACCCTCATGCTCTCAAATGTACTTCTCATGTTCTTAATGCTTGTAATGCGCCAACGAGCGGCTCCTTCTGATTTCATAGAGGCAACACATCAAAGTGCGCCCGGAAATTTCTCCTAGTCAGGCCAGTAGCACCCAATACAACTGGAACTATTTCTGTATTTTTCTGCCATGTTTTCTTGGACTCTGATTGCATTTCTTGGTACTTAAAGATTTCCTTTCTCTCCGTATGATCCACAGCACAGAGTAATGCTGCTTTTCTATTTTGATCCTTTACCTCAGTATCCGGTTTTCTGGCATCCAGCTTATACGTTGGAATGGGAATGTCCCTACTGATCACAACTTCTTTATTCTCTTCAATTCTTTTAGGTCTGTGCTCCCAGTATACAGCGACGTTACAGTGTTTGCACAATTTCTAATGGATGAGCTGTGCCACCTTTTTGCACCTTTCTCTATTCAGTCCTCCTGACATCAACACATTACACCCAGATGTGTAACTGCTTCCAGTTCTGTTTTACAAAATCTACATTTGTTTGTTTTACTATTTTTTTCTGTGCTGGCTGTGAACCATCTTATCCATATAGTCCACTCTCCTGAGCCGCAGTTATCAATCTCTCATCTTTAGGTCCGAGCTCAGTAGCAACAAAAAGCAAAATTGCACACGGCATTTTTTGATCATTGCCACAGCCAAGAATGGGTGAACCTGGCCTGGGATCCACACGCCAGCTGGGGGGAGATAAAGGGGACAGATGGCCCATGCTTCTCCACACCAGCCTCCCCAATGTATCCCACCCCCACCCGGCCCCCCGAATCCATTCCAGGCCACAAATGTTAGAGAAAATCTCTTTGGTAAGCCATGCTATCTTCATGCACCATCCCCTCATCCTCCAAAGTCCATGGAAATTCTTATTTGGTGCACCCAATCCACGCCCCCCCCCCCCCCCTTTCCCATCTAAATTTTACCCATAAGTAGGGTGGACCTCTGTGGGGCAGGCAGGAGTGAGCCCCACTTTCTTCTCTTGCCTCTTAAATGGCAGGTTTCAAAATATTACTGGCTAACCTCAAGAGATTGCTTGAGATCATGAGGTCGGCCATCATCATTTTGAAACCTGGTACTACAGGGGAAGAAGCAAGAGGCGATCACTCATTGAGGGGTAGGGTCACAAGCTACACAAGACCTCTTTAACTGCATGCATTGCTGCGTACAAAATATAATTTCCCTGGCCCATCAGCAAAGATAACTACACCTCATTATTCATTTATTTAGTTATTTATTTAACATCTTCCATTCCGCATCTTCCCAAGAATAGTTCAGTGTGGATTACAGCACGACATACATAAATTCCATCAATATAACAGACAAATTATAAAACACTATGAACTTAACAGACATATCACATATAAATAAGTACTAAACAATTTAAATAGACTCTTTAGGATGTAGTTATCCTTTTTGTGAAAATGGGCCTGCGAAGATTTTGCATCACAGCAGCTCATTATTGTGTGATTTAAATAAACTTTCATGAGTAGTGGGCTAAGTGCAAAACTTTACTATTGCAAAGCCCACTTTTATGAAGTTTTTACCCAAAAGAGGACTCCGTGTGAAAAATAGTGCATAATGCAGAAATCAATGGGGCAGATTTTATAAATCTGCGCACACGTGTACTTTTGTTCGCGCACCAGGCACGAACAAGAGTATGCGGGATTTCAATAGTAACACGCGTAGCCGCGCGTATCCATTAAAATCTGGGGTTGGCGCGCGCAAGGCTGCCCAAAATCGGCAGCCTGCGTGCGCCGAGCTGTGCAGCCTGCCTCCGTTCCTCCGAGGCCGCTCCAAAATCGGAGCGGCCTCGGAGGGAACTTTCCTTTCCTTCACCTTCCCCTCCCTTCCCCTACCTAACCCACCCCCCCAGCCCTATCTAAACCCCCCTCCACCTCTATCACGAAAGTTATGCCTGCTTGAAGCAGGCATAACTTTGCACGCGCTGGGCCGGCTGCCGCGCTCCATGGGCCAGATTTTCAAAGGGGTACGTGCTTAAGATACGCGCGAACCCCCCGAAAACCTGGCCTAAACACCCCCTGCGTGCACCAAGCCTATGTTGCATAAGCTTCCAGCGTGCAAAGCCCCGGGATGCGCATAAGTCCTGGGGCATTCCTGGGGGGCGTTTCGGGGGGGGTGTTGCGATTCACGCGTCATTGGGGGGCGTGTTGAGGGGGTGTGATGCATTCAGCGCGTCATCCGGGGGCAGCGCCTCGGGCGTGGTTTTGGCCCGGGGGCATTCCGGGGGTGTGCCCGCGGCCTCCGGACCAGCCCCCGGACCGGAACATGGAGCGTGGCAGCCGGCCCGGCTGAGTGCAAAGTTACGCCTGCTTCGAGCAGGCATAACTTTCATGATAGAGGTGGGAGGGGGTTTAGATAGGGCCGGGGGGTGGGTTAGGTAGGGGAAGAGAGGGGAAGGTGGGGGGAGGGCGAAGAAAAGTTCCCTCCGAGGCCGCTCCGATTTCAGAGCGGCCTCAGAGGGAACGGAGGCAGGCTGCGCGTACTGACCCCAGATTTTAATGGATACGCGCGGCTACGTGCTTATCTATTGAAATCCCGCGTACTCTTGTTCGCGCCTGGTGTGCGAACAAAAGTACGCGTGTGCGCAGATTTATAAAATCTGCCCCCATGTTCCGGTTCGGGGGCTGGTCCGGAGGCCGCGGCCATGCCCCCGGAACGCCCCCGGGCTGAAACCACGCCCGCGGCGCCACACCCGGATGAAGTGCTGAACACGCCCCCCGATGATGCGCGGATCGCAACATGCCCCCCGAAACGCCCCCCCCAAGGAAAGCCCCGGGACTTCCGCACGTCCCGGGGCTTTGCGCGCGCTGGAAGCCTATGCAACATAGGCTCGGCGCTTGCAGGGGGTGTTTTGGGCCAGGTTTTCAGGGGGGTACGTGCGTATCTTACGTGCGTACCCCTTTGAAATCTGGCCCATAGTGTTTTGTATATTTCTGGGTGTTTTGCACTATTTTTAACAGAGTCCCCTTTTACGAAAAAATCTTTGCAGCTTAATTACATCATTATCTAAATGTTATAAATATCTGCTAAAACCCGACTAAAGTTACAAAAAAATCTGCATGCCTTGAAGTCACTCAATCTGCATTTGAAAACTTTTATTTGAACACTTTAAGTGTACATTTTTACATAACTGAAATTTATTTATTTATTTGTTTGTTTGTTTATTTACAACTCTAAAATCTGTAACAAAGCAAAATTCACTCACAATTTTGTGGAGGCCTTTTGGGGGCATTCTTTTCCCCAAGCCTTAAGTTTGACTCTTCGCAATGAATTTAAGAAACAAGGGACTTAATTAACCTCAAGATTTACATTTTGTAAATCATTTTTGCCCCACAAATACATTTTTTACGATCTTGAATAGATATTTTACAATCTTTATAAATCAAGTGTAGCCATTAGTTCCATATTCACTATAAATCGGGAATTCCTAATTCTAGCTGTACCTTAGGGAAGAATTTTCAAAGAATTACGTGCATAAAAATTAGCATATATATGTGTGTAAGTAGCCTGTACTTGTGTACACGTTATTTTATACACATAAGCATGTATTTTCACTTTCACGCGCACATCTATGCATGTAAAATAGGGGCAGTCTAAAGGCTTTCTGGGGCGTGTCCAAGAGTTATGCAATTTTATAAGAGATTTACGCAAGTATTTCTGGTAACTTACTAGTGCAATTTTATACCTGCTAACAACGAGTCTGTTGTCAAGTATTGGTTAGATGGGAGGTCATGGTGAACTGGGGGGAGTTAGGGATGAAGGACTAGAAGGGTCTCAATGACATGGAGAAGGATTGGGTGAACTGGTGGAGAAATCGGAAACTGGTCATTTTAATTATGAGCGCGTTTTAAAATATACTAAATCAGACAGCATGAGGGCGCACATGTGTGCATATTTGCCAGCTTGCACCCATGGACGTGGCTATTTTATAACATACAAGCTGATATGCACGCACGTTATCAAATAGGCTGAGTGCATGCCCATGTGCACTCAATTTTGAGTGAGCGAACATATATGCATGCAAATCCCGCTTCCACCACGTAAGTGGGGGGATTTTAAAAAGGGCACACGTCTACACCATTGCCAGTTTCACCAGTTCATTCCCAGTTTGGCCTGATAAGGGATAGGACTTCCAAACCCCCCTAGTTTAATAGCCTCCCTTTTCCCCTGTTAGCCCCTTAAAACCCTACTGCGTTGCATAGATTTTTTAATTTTATTACTTGCACACATCCGTAGCAGAAGTAACGTTATGAGGCAGGGGACCCCTGTGGGCACTTGTTCGCGTTAGTATCTACGCGCTGGTTTCCTTGTGAAATCCAGGAATGCCCATGCCCTGCGCAGACCACACCTATACCCCGCCCCTTTTTTGAGACTTTTTTTTTGTGCACCTAGCGGAAGATATGCACATAAGTGGGTGCCTTTTAAAATCCACACGACGCGCGCCAGCCCAACTTCTGCGCATATCTTCCGGTTTTGGTGCTCACCAGACTTATAAAATTCATCTGCATGTGAGCAAGTCATACGTTTCTAAACTAGGTAGGAGAAGTCCACGTGTTCAACACATTGAAATGCACTCCTTCAGTGCATTGCAGGTATTCACGCATAAGCATATACATGCACGTATGTCGAGGGGTGGGGGGGGTAGATGTACGCATATTTTTTAATCCGAGCCTACCTGATATGCGCAGGTTATAAAATACTGTACTAGTTCAGTGGCCATATAGGTGCCTTTATGGGGGGCAGCATGGAGTTGTTTGAAAATAATCCTCTACGACTTCAGTCCTCTGAATTCCTAAAGCATGCTGCACGTAGAAAAGTTTCTTTCGCTGATTGATAGTTGAGTTCTTTCTGCTTCCCCAGCTGTCTATTGCTGGCGCAGCTGTCAGAGCTACTGCCAGTGGCGTTTCGGCAACGAACTGCTGCTGTCACAAGCTTAAGGACACGCAATGCTTTTTTTTTTTTAAAGTTTAGCTTTCATCCGTGTCCATTTTTATATAAGAAATTTCCGTGCTGCTGCTGCTACTTTTTCACATTTCTAATTTTCTTTTCTTTTGTCTGACAGGTTTGTGACTGCCCCAGTGCTTTTCTCTTGCTTAGTTCAGATACAAGGTATTTTGCTCTTTTCTGCCTGCGTGATTTACCCCAAAATTTGGGTTTCTTAATTACTTAGGACCTGATTTACTAAGCTCTTTCCTATAGACACAGAATTGGAAAAAAAAAAAAAGCCTTAGTAAATGTGGTCCTTAATTTGCTAGACTCCTTTATTCACAGGTTTTCACTTGGACTCTGCTTGCCTTTATTTATACGAGTTACTTTTGCAAAAAGAGGAAGGAGTGACCTAATGGTTAGAATAATGGGTTAGGACCCATCAGACCCAAGTTCAAATTCTCCTATTGACATTTACTGCAACCTTAGGCAAGGATTTATTTTGTTTACATGTAATCTATTGTATGGTGCCATATAAATGCATCCTGTTATACATTCTGCTCCTCCTTCCTTCCAACTTCCAACCTCCATTAACTTTCTCATTTGTGTACTTAGTATACTAAAATTTGACTTTACCAGCAAGATTTAGTAAATAACAGTACACTAAGGTGGACAATGTTTAATGAAATTATATTTTCGACATCTTTCATAATTTGTCACGTAATAAAAGTGATGACATGATAAAACAGGCAACTGGGCAGGGTGCGACATGGTGATTATTCTGCAGTTACTGCAGACCAGATTTGAAGATTTTATTTGTAGATATTTTTCCTCAAAAGGTAGAGCAGTGCAAACTTAACCACAAAATTATTTGCCAAATAGTATTCACAGTTTTGCAGGGATTTTTTTGCATCTGGAACAACTTGGAGACAGGAACATCAAGACATGAAAGCAGAGACCGGAACATGGAACAAATGAAGACATGGGATCCCACACGGAACAGAGTGCCTAGGAGAAGAAACAGACGTGGAGTCCTAAGGAGGACTTACTCCTTGCAAAGGCAAAGCTGGACTGAAGACTGAAGCTTTTTATTCTGGAGAAGAGGCAGATCCAATGATGACATCAGAAGTGGACCACTCCTTCGCTGTAGCTTTAAATGCTGAAGAGAGAGACGGCCTCGCCCCCTAGGAGGAAGCAGGAAGCAGTGCAGGACCCTGGACAGCAGCCCTGCTGCACGGACGTCTGCAGGGCTGAAGCAGAAGTTGGAATTAGGCCTCACAGCAGGCCACGATGTGGAAGCGGCTCCTTGCCGCAGGAGGTGAACCGAGGGCGGCTCCGGGCGCCAAGCAAGCCCGGGGATGCAGGCCCTCTTCCCCGTAGGGCCCAAGGTAAAGTCGGTGGCCTCCGGGCCACAGGTGGCGCTGCTAATGACCTCCTGGCTGCGTGGAACAGCAGCGCGGCTCCAGCCGCGCAGGGCGAGAGTCGGTGGCCTCCGGACCGCGTAGGAAGCACAGCGCGGCACCGGCCGCAGGAGAGAGCCCCAGCGCGGCAGGATGACGTTAGGGGTCGGGCCGGCTGTCCTGAAGAGAGGTGAGAGCCTGCTTGCGGCCCTGCCGCGAGCCGGATCGTAACATAAATTCTGTATCCTCACCCCAAACGCCTCTTTGGAGTGCATGGAAAAGTACATACAAAGTCACTCTTGCATGTGCTTTTACACGCACAAATTCCCAAGCAATTTCAAAAGACCATTTACATGCCTAAAACCCGGGGTTTTGCGTGTAAATCCTTTGGAGAATTACCCCCACAATGAAGAGGTATGCATGAAATGACTTTTTTTTTTTTTTTTAAATTAAGGTTCAATAAGAAATGAGGTTTGAGTAAGTGATGTTAAGTGATGCTGTAAGCACAGGAAATAAAAGCATAACAGTTACCCTATGCCTTGGGCCCTGGAGGTCTAACCTTCCCCACTTTCAGAGAATCCAGGCCAGGGTTTAGTAGGACTTTGCATGGACTAAGCCCTGGCATTGAGCGTGCCCCCTGTTTTTATAGCAATTACTAGAAGAGGGGCTACAGATACAGTAGATCTGTTAAGATGAATGATTCATGAATGTGTATGAAAGATGTGTGAATGGACAGTAGCCAGGATTAAAGCCCGGATGATGACTAGCACCACTGCTCACAAGTTTCAAACTTGTGATAATGGAATACTTTTCCTATACTTAAACCCAAAGCATTTTACACAATTTTAATTACAACTTCCAATTTGGTACTCATTGTTCTAATGCTGAAGGATGAAGGACTGAGCTGGATATGTCAGTATTTGAACCTGTGAGCTCCAGCATTGCATAACAGATGTTAGAGCAGGTGCCTTGGACAGCTGATTTAAGCTATACAGGCTTCTTACTCCCCAGAGTCTTATAAAACCACCGTAGACATATACACTTTTGCTGTTCACCTTCAAAACACGCTCATAAAAACCTTATCTGTCACCACACTGGAGTACTCTGAAAGTTAGCTTTTTCCATTAGCCTTTGAAAAGTATGTTAAGTATACCTAATAAAACACATTTTAATTAGTTAAGGAGAATAGTAGGGGATGACCGTACAGCGGCTGAATCAGCATTCAGCAGAGAATGAATACAAGCTCCTGCTGTTCTGATATTCTAGCATGCCACCTTGACTGCAGTAATGAACTTCTGGCTCGGTTCCTTGACCGCGCGAAAAAAAAAAAAGAAAAAAAACTACAGACATTGGAAAATGCTGGTGCCAGACTTGTCACTCGAACTAAGAATTACGAACACATTACTCTAGTTTGTTCTCAATTAATTTGACTTCCCATTAGCAAAAGGATTGATAACGAAGCTCTCCTAATGGCATATAAAGCTTATTATAGTTGAGATTTAATTCAGGCCTGCCCACTACACCATAATTTATAGTCCATGGAAAGAAAGTCTAGGTTTACTTGCTTTATATACATAAATTTACTATAAAAAGACTTTTTGTATCTTTATCCCTTATTCAATACACTTCCTTTTTCTTTAACCTGAGGTGACCAGATTGCGCCATGTCAGGGACAGGCTGAGCAAGTCCTGGTTTAACCTGATGGGATCTATAATATAGATCATTCTTGTAGAGCTGCAATGCATATGCAGTGCTGAACAATGGTGATAAGCACTTAGCTATATGTCTCTGCTCCAAAAAGCTTACAATCTAAGGGATAATTTTCAAAACGATGTACCCACTATGGAGGTAATTTTCAAAGGAATTATGCACATAAATGTAATATACTATCACAGCAATTTTCAAAAGCCTATTTACTCACAGGAAGTATAACTTTCAAACCATTAGGGATGAACCCATATGCATGTGCAACTGGGTTCGCGTGTTCATGTGCATGTATTTTATATCATGCACGCAAATGTGCACGCACAATCTAAAATACATGTAACTTCAACGTTAATATTGTGCATGGTCTTTTGCATACATTTGTGCATGGTTTGTTGTTTATGTACAAATTTGCACATACCGTCCATGTGCATGCTTTCAAGACCTGCATCTTCCGGTTCTTCAGGGGCCCCGCACGCCAGCCCAACTTCATTGCCAGGGACGTCGCCTAGCTAGTGACCCTAGTGGTGGAGCATGAAAAGAACATCTTCCCCATTCATGGGGTGCACCTTGGTGATGGGTTCGCACCATATTTAACCATGGTGCTTCCTACCCATGTGAGGTAAGTAGAATGTGGGTAGTGGAGGGTGGAGTCATATTTCTTTCCAGATCATTTATAAATACATTGAAAAGTAAGGGTCCAAATACAGATCCCTGAGGCACTCCACTGCCCATTCCCTTCCACTGAGAAAATTGTCCATTTAATCCTACTCTCTGTTTCCTGTCTTTTAGCCAGTTTGCAATCCACGCAAGGACATCACCACCTATCCCATGACTTTTTACTTTTCCTAGAAGCCTCTCATGAGGAACTTTGTCAAGCGCCTTCTGAAAATCCAAGTATACTACATCTACCGGTTCACCTTTATCCACGTGTTTACTAACTCCTTCAAAAACGTGAAGCAGATTTGTGAGGCAAGACTTGCCCTGAGTAAAGCCATGCTGACTTTGTTCCATTAAACCAGGGGTCAGGAACCTTTTTGGCTGAGAGAGCCATAAACGCCACATATTTTAAAATGTAATTCCATGAGAGCCATACAATATGTTTAAAACTAAATACAAGTAAATGTGTGCATTTTATGTAAGATCACACTTTTAAAGTACAATAAGTCTCTGAAAATATTACACCAGGCCTTAAGACACCAATACATCTCCTATTAGGAAAACGGACCAAGTCAGGCTGCTATAGAGTCCTACACAGAAACTACACGCCAGCAGAAAACCTCACCTGAATCACGTGCTGTCCCTCACCTAACATAGAATAAAGAGACCAAAACGCATAACAAGAAGCATGCAGACAAAAACTGAATTGGAAACTGCAACAAGCCAGAGTCTCTGTATGCAGTGTAACAAAGGAAAAAAGAAACATCACACATCCTTATAAAACAAATCAAGAAATATAAAATCATCAGCAGTAAAACTGTACTAACAAAAAGAACATATTTCGAAACAGCTGATGAGTGGAATATCCAATAATTAAAAACTCATATAAAACATTTCCAGATACCAACAAAATATTTCAAAATAGCAGACACAAAGATCCAGTAATGAAAAATAATAAGGATACAAAATTTTTTTTGCTCTGCATACCTGGGAACGTTTGATATCCAGGTGTCCTGAGATTGTTCTGAATTAGCAGGAGGTGGGGTGGTTTGCTTGGAACTTTCTCCTCTCTCAGTCACATACCAGCGCTCTCTCTCACACTGGCTCTCAATGACACACCTATACACACATGCTCTCAGTCACTCACATATACAAATGTTTTTTCTCTCTCACTTATATAGGCTCTTAATTACACATTTACACACATGCTGTCTATCTTTTCACGCTTACACACACACAGGCTTTCAATCACATAAATACATGCTGTCTTTTTCTCTCACACACAGACTCTCATTCACATGCTTACAAACATGTCCTCTCTTTCTCTCATTTACACACAGGCTCTCAATCACATACTCACATGCTCCCTCACCTAAATCAGCTCTCAATCACACACAGACACACATGGTCTCTCTCTCTCATTTAAACACAGGCTCTCAATCACATACTCACATGCTCCCTCACCTAAATCAGCTCTCAATCACACAGACACACATGGTCTCTCTCTCTCATTTAAACACAGGCTCTCAATCACATACTCACATGCTCCATCACCTAAACCAGCTGTCAATCAGACACAGACACACATGATCTCTCTCTTACTTATACACACAGGCTCTTAATCATACATACACATGATCTCTCTCACACACAAAGGATCTCAATCATACACACATACTCTTTCAAACAAACAGGTTTTCAATTACAAACTTACACATACAGGTTCCCAATGGTAAACTTACATTCATGCTCTCTCTCTCACAGGCAGGATCTCAATCACAGACATACTCTCTTTCACATATACAGGCTCTCAATCAATCATTCACATACATGCAATCTCTCACTCACACACACAGGATCTCAAACACACATGCTTGCTCGCTCATTCACTCTCCCCCCCACCCCCCCCGGGAACTCGCGGCAGCAGCAGCCACCTCCCAACGCTAACCTCCTTCATTTTCAGCCCTCGCGGAGGCGAAGGCGGAGTCCCATCGGCCGCGGTTGAAGATTTTCATTTTCCTCCGAGCCGCGCTGCAGTCTTCTTCCCGCGCAGGCACCCGATGCTCTCCACTTCCTCTTCCGGGCCGCGGGAAGAAGAGAGCACCGGCGTGCTCTCTTCTTCCCGCGGCCCGGAAGAGGAAGTGGAGAGCATCGGGTGCCTACGCGGGAAGACCCGCGCAGGCACCCGATGACTCCAGCGCTGGCACCCGGCTGACACCCGATGACTCCCGGCGTGCTCTCTTCTCCCCCCCCCCCCCCCCCGCGGCCCGGAAGAGGAAGTGGTGAGCATCGGGTGCCTGCGCGGAAGAAGAGACCACGCTAGTGTGGTCTCTTCTTCCCGCGCAGGCACCCGATGCTCTCCACTTCCTCTTCCGGGCCGCGGGGGGGGGGGGGGGGGAGGAGAAGAGAGCACGCCGGTGCCGCTGACTCCAGCTGTCCTGCCGCGTTCCGCCCGGGCTGACAGCATTTTAAGCCCGGGCGGCGGAGGACCGGGGAGCAGCTGGGTCAGCGGGGAACCGCGAAGTATGGCGACACGTGTCTGCGAGCCAGATGCAGCCCTCAAAAGAGCCATATCTGGCTCGCGAGCCATGGGTTCCCGACCCCTGCATTAAACCATGTCTTTCTATATGTTCTGTGATTTTGATGTTTAGAACACTTTCCTGGCACTGAAGTCAGGCTAACCGGTCTGTAGTTTCCCGGATCGCCCCTGGAGCCCTTTTTAAATATTGGGGTTACGTTTGCTATCCTCCAGTCTTCAGGTACAATGGATGATTTTAATGATAGGTTACAAATTTTTACTAATAGGTCTGAAATTTCATTTTTTAGTTCTTTCAGAACTCTGGGGTGTATACCAACCGGTCCAGGTGATTTACTACTCTTACCCCCTCCTCACCCTCTGTCTACCACCAGTATCTCTCCTGGTCTTCCCCCACTCCCATCCCTTTCTCTCTCCCTCTCTCTGACCCCTCCTCTTCATTACCCTTCTGGCTCTCACATACCTACCACCCATCTCCCACAAGTCACTCTCCCCAGAAGCATTCATCCCCTCTTGCACGTGTGTGTCTCTCAAATCTTTCCCCCTCCAATCACTATCCCTGACTCTCTCACCTCTCCACCCCATCCATCACTAACTTCCATTCTCCCCATCCATTCAACCCTTCTTTCTCTGTCACTACCCTCCCCCTTTACCTCTCTAGCTCTCTCTCACTCTCCCTTCTACCTTCACTATCTATGATTGTCACTGATCCTCACCTTCCCTCCCATTTTACCCCCTCTGCCTCTCCTACACACTCCCTCATCACCACCTCTGCACCACCCTGGCACCACTTCTGTTTTTTTTCACCCTCCCCCCAATTACCACTTCTAATTTTCTTGTACACATACCCTCCCCTGGTTTTCTTACCACTCTCTATTGCCTTTCCCCTTACTTTTGAATCCCTTCTATCCCTATCCCTGGATCTCTCATGCCACCTCCACTCCCCCCCTCCCCTCCATGGCTCTCATACAACGCTCTATCCTCCCCCACCCAAGCTCTGGCCCCTCACACCTGCGGCAGAACATGTTGCGAAACACGTGGCAGCATAAGCCTTGGGGTGGAATAAAGTGCCAGAGAATTCAATTTCATTGCTGCCCAGGAAGATGGGAAGGGAAGCAGTATTAACGCACACACGCGCGCACGCATCTTCTCCACAGCATGAGCTCCTCCTTGTGCTGTTCCTCCCCAACTCTTGCAGCATTCACCCCTTTTCATGTCACTGCCCTCAGAAGCACTCACTCCCTCTCGCACCGCTTCTCCTTCAAGCATTCACTTCATGCACTGCTCCCCCAAGTATTCATCAATTACGTTTTACCACCTTCTCCCCTCACCCCCTTTCAGCTTTCACCCCCATTCCCTTGCCATAAATTATTCTGGCCTGAGGCCTTCCTCCCCTCTGCTATCAGCTGAATCCCAAGTTGTGGGAGCACATTGAGCTGCGGTCCTGGGGCTTTGCACACTCCAGAGAGCAGACCAGAGAAGCGCGCCCTCTACTCCAGGCAGCAGGAGGGGGTGGGGGTGTGGACAGGATGGGGAGGGCTGGAGCAGGGAGCTGACTGGCCCTTCTTTGCTGTCCCATCAGCTCCAACCTCACACCCTCCTGTCCTCCAGGAGGAGTGAAGAAGTGAGCTGAGTAGTAGAGCAGGGATTAGCAGGAAAAAAAACCCCCTCTGCTCTGACCCCTGCTTCAGCCACTCCTTTCTGTCTGTGCAGCCACTGGTGGGAGAGCAGAATGGCTTTTCTCTGCTCTATTCTATCGTGTGAGTGCTTCTTGCTCCCTCGCCTCTCTCTCCTCTGCAGTGCTACTCACTTGCCATGTGGCCAGGAGACCAAGAGCCTCATTTTGCACATGAAAGAGCCACAGGTTGGCCACCCCTGCTATGGGGGCCACTCCTTCCCTCCAGGTCGATAAACTTAACAGTACAGCTTTTCCCAGAATAACTGGAAATAACGAGCATCCCATGTGTGTAATGAGTTATAATTAAGACAGGCTCAGCCTGTCCCTTGCAGCGTGGCGCTCTTTGGTCCCCTCGGTTTTTAACCAGGTGCTACGTTGTCAGCCCCTGCAGGTTTGCACAGAAGCGTTCAAAGCCAGCATCGTTCATCAAAGCCACAGTGCAATTGACTGGGTGGTTCATACTCTGTCTAATTGAATCCGATTAGACGTGCCATGGGAAGCAGAACTGAACAGAAAGTACAGCATCAGAGCTGAAAAAGAATCATTATCATCAGATCATTATATTCTGCTGCATACGTTCCTGTGTTTCATGAATATTTATTTTATGGTTTCTGGGGGGTTTTGGGTTTTTTTTCCTTTTCCTTCAGAGAACCCTGACAAGCTGCTGAGCCTTGGAATTTTCAGGCCCATATGAAGGCAGATTTCAGACAACTCATTTTTTATTTAAGGAACTTGCACGGTCCTAATAGCATTAGCGGTAGCTTTAGAAGGCCTTGGAATCCGATTTTGCAGAGCGCTTATACTGGAATTCCATCTCATTATGGATTTGGAAGAAAGAAAAAGCAGCTACGAAGAAAAGAACTTGTCCGTGCGCATTGCCTGCTCCAAAGCAGAGATGAGGCATGAATTCTTCATGCCAAGCTAAAGCTAATGCCTTGGGGACTGAGCTTTTGGTGTGGTTTGAAAGCTGGAACTGTGTGTTGGCTGTTGTTCCTTGGGCCAGGCCTTCATTTTCCTGCTGCATAGCAGTCAGATTCATGTATAATAAAAGAAGGAAAACAACAGTAGCAGCAAGTAAGATTAAAATTTCCATCTTGGGAGTGTGGCAGTGTAAACCACTAAAGACTTAAAATGTGACTGGATAATACCAGTAATAAAATAAAATCATTCTGTCTACCATCTACTATTTATCAAAGCAATGGTGCCATCTCTGGTTTTGTTTCATGCTCTGTTTATGGTATTCTGTTCTCTGTTTTTGTTTATTGCTTGGAGAATAACTTGAAGAAAACTGCCCAGCTTATTTTTCTGAAATTCATGAGTATTTTTTTTTTTTTTTTTTAAAGAGCAGGAGAGAAACAGGTGCAAAAATTCTCATGAGTGAAATTCTCTGCTTTGCTTAACTTCTGATCCATATAAATAACTGAATGTCTCTTGATTCTTGGCCCATAGATATTCAAGCTTAGGTGATGTTTCACTCTTTCCCATGATGCCTTGCTCTTGCCATGTAGCGGGGGAGGGGGGGGGGGGAAAGAGTCCATCATAGGCATTATGTAAATGTCCACAGCACTAACCTCATGTCATGTATTCTGTAAAACTACCCGGAGCATCCAGTCCGCCGCACGAATGCCTCTAGAATGTGTGTTCTTGTTGCTATCCTATTTTAGTTGTGTGTTCCTACAAGGGGATAACTCAGAAAGGTACACAGTCTGGCAATATCCTCTTGAATTTTTTTTTATAGGGCGAGGTGGGTACACTGCATGCCATGCCTTGAAAAATCATCATTTCGAGCTGACGTTTGTGAAAGGTTAGGGTGGCCCAAGTACACTGAAGGATTTTGTTTCAGAGGCTGGTGAAGGATGTTTCTTTGCAATTGCCTATAATTTTTTAAAGACAAAATTTTAAAACCATGTATTCCTGTGATATACATCCTTTCTCTAAAACGGATGGGCTAAGGGAAGTGTACTCAAATACAGGGGAAAACATGACCATGATAGAAAATAGAAGGAAGGTAACTAGGCCAAACATTTTTTTTTTCAGAGCCGATGGATGTGTGTGTTTTCCTCATCTAATGTATATACCAGTCTTTCTGGCAGAAAATAAGAAAAAAATACCTCCTTTTCATCCTGAAGTGTAGGAAACATTTCTTTTACCTTTTTTTTTTTTTTGCCACTCTCTCTCTCCCCGGGTGGCATGCCCAGGTGGCCCCAGGGATCCATTGCTGCTCCATAGGCTGGAGATGTTCCTCCACCATAGTGCACGTTCAGGTTTGCTTGTTGACTGTCAGGAGCCACCACAGCATCAACAGCCATCTTCTCTTCTTCCCCGGCCTGACCATAGCTTTTCCACGGTGCGCCCAGGATGTGAATATGGACCCGTTGTGCTGCAGCTCACTGTGCTATGACCTGAACCTTGGGGCTGGCTTACACAGACGCAAACACTTTTGAATTCAAAATGTGCAGTCCATGGTGGCATTCAGTTGGATTAAACTCAGGAGCTTTTCCTCTCTTTTCCAGATATGTATGATGTCATTGGGAGATGCATGTCCAAAAAAGGTACAGTGAAGACTCAATTAAAGGAGGAAGATCATAAATAGTTTTTTGGTCTTTCATCAATTTTTGCAAACAAGAAGACTGAGATTCTTTGGCAAATTAAATGCAGGTCCATGTCTTGAATAAAATAAAATACTTTAATCAAGGTTAAAGTTGCTAACTGTATACTATACATGTTTTTAGATGGCCCACAGTTCAAAGTGATTTGTATATATTTATGGTAATTATGTACCTTTCCCGAGACTCATAGTCCAAAGGTGATGATAATTCATGGGCAGAAAAGAAAATCTAATTGGACACTGAATAAAGGATTAGACGTGGTCACTGTACAAAAAATATCCCCTTGAAAATGAATAAAATAAAATTGTAGCTAATTAAAAAAAATCAAAGTACTCTAGATCTGAAATAGTAAGCAAAATGAGAATAAAATGTGTGAGGAATAAATCTTTTATCTGAAGCAATTTGCATTAATTTTAAATAATTTATTGCCCGGTGATGGATCAGAAGCTTTTGTGAAATAAATTATTAATCAGAGAGACTATTTCTAAGCCGTTAGAAATATCAAAGCTTTTAATAATTATTTTACAAATCAGAACCAGCATAAGCCTCATGGAGCACATATTCTGGGGGATAGATATATCAAGATTCATAGAGCTGGAATGAGTCTGGAAACGAGCTTAGACTATGAAAGGCATGCAAATAAATTTACTGCATGCGACGGCAGTAGCTCCACCATACGGTTCTTTCATAGTACAGATCCAGTAGGGCAGTGCCTGCTAGAAGCATAACAATTGATAAATCTATGGAACATAACTATTTGCAGTATGCATTCATTAGCTGGATGCAGGTTTGTCTGTGGTCGCTGCATACAAAGTTACAAGCAAGCCAGATAATTACCCATTCCAACTGTTGTCACTAACCCTAAGGGAAAACACATGAAAAAAGTAATTACCTGTAGTTTTTATGACTGCCGGTCTGATTTAGAAAATGATGTTAGACTAGTTGTAGCTTGGCTTAAATGAACAAGATTTTCCTTATTAATCAAGGGTGTGTTATACCTGTAAAGCTCTAGACAAAGGTTATATTGAGGCAATTAGACTGAAAAAGAAACGTGTAAGTGTCATTTTAAACACTCCAGATGTCTATGTGCAATTTCATATGTACTGCTGTGCTCAGCAGTCCATGGGCCAGGACTGCAGACCGCCATTCTTACCTCCAGCAGCGGCCCGTACGTGAGCTCATCCAATGGAGCGGCAGCCCCCCCCCCCCCCCCCCCCCCCAATGGAATACGTGGCCACCTGCCATGCCTGACCGGGCCCAACATACGCCGCACGAAGACGATGCCAACTCCGGCAGGGGCTACCCCCTAGGCATGTGCGCACCCAAACTGCCTGTATTTAAAAGGCCCACAGTGGGAAATCCCCTGGTGATGTGGGTGGCTCCTGCCTATATAAGGCCACTGTAGCAGCACTTCCCCACCTCAGCAGTGGGTCGACTTCTCTTGAAGTATGCTGTCCCTCAGCGTTCCTGTGTGCTCCTTGTTCCTGTTCATGTTCCTGATCCTTATTTCTGCTTCCTGTGTGTCAGTCTGGTTCGTGCTCCTCAGTCCTTACCTGCCTTTGTGGTCAGTCTCCAGTCCCTTGACTTCTTTGTGGTCAGTCCTCATCCTTTGTCACCAGTCTTCTTTGTCTTCTCTCCTGCTTGTGCTGCTTCTCGTCCCCTGTCCACCTCTCCATTCCTCCTGGTCCCTCGGATGGATCTACAGCGTGACTTCTGCTTGGAAACCAACTCTTATTGATTTCTGTCTGCCACCGACCACTGCCTGAATACAGACTCTGATTGATCTCCGCCTGGCCGTGACCCCTGCTGGATCACCTACTCTGCCTGCATCCCACCTTCACTAGACCCTGGCTTGCATCTTCCCCTTTTCCTCGGATCTTTTCCACCACACAGGTCCACGTCTAAGTCCAGTTGGCCCCGGCTCCCAAGGCATGAACCTAAGAGGAACGTGCGCTGGTGTTGGTGAAGCTCCAGTTGTCCCTCTGCTTCCATCAACTCAGCCAGCTGATGGTGGAGACCTGCAGGGCTCCTCCCTGCAGGTTGTACCAACTTCACCTTGGCCCAAGGGTTAATGCCTACAACATGTATCTTTTATGTTTGAAGCATTTGTTTGATTGATTTTATTAGCCATGTGGAAAGGAATGAGGAAGGGAAGCAAGAACGTTGTTTGGAAGCAAGGCTGGTGCTAGGTTTTTGCTGCCCTGTGCAAACAATTACTGTGCTACCCCCACCCCCCCATTCATTCATTCTCTGTCCTGGGCCCACCAAGTGATACAAACTTTAAACAACGACACCTGCTCCCAAAACAATGGCTGGTGCAAGGGGTATTATGTGCCGCAGGCAAACCATATAGCTTTGCACAATGTGCTCCCCCCCTCCCCCCAACCCTATTACACACACACAGTTAAGAGTTATGCATTTATATTTTACATGAAAAATATCAAAGTACAGTATTCTGAGGTAAAAATATCACTTACATTATATTTACATGCACTGCTGTGATGCCACCCAGAAATCCCTGCAAAAAAGACACTTGGAACCCATATGGTATTAGGCCTATTGTGATGTGTGTTGGGTGCGAGCTTAACCCTCTGAAAGCCTGAATACACTTACTATTAGGGAAATGCCTCACCTCAGTTGAACATGCAGGACATAAACAGACCCTCACCAAATTCAGAATAGAGCAACCATAAAAGTAGAAATACAAACGCACAGACAAAAACGGAACTGGAAACCACAAGAAGCCAGACTCTGTATTCAGTGCAACAATATATATATATATATATATATATATATATATATATACATACACACACACACACACACACACTCTCATACACAATACATTCCCTCTCAGACAAACCCACAAGCAATTCCAGATCTTCTTTGGTTGGGATCTACCAGCAGCCCCAGACCCTCATCTTCATTTCAGCTGCTGGCAGGTTTGAATCCACCTGCACCCCCCCATTTTTTTCTCTCTCTCTCTCTCTCACTCTCACACCCACACCTCAGACAAGCTCCCATTTACATGAACCCACCCCAGGCAGGCTTCCTTTCACATCCACCCAAATCCCAGACAGGCTCCCATTCTTTCACACACATACCCTGCTCATCCCAGGAAGGCTCCCATGCATGCATGTGCACACACACACACACACACACTCCAGGCAGGCTTCCATTCATATGCATATCCATTCCCAGCAGGTTCCCATTCTCTCACACACATCCACCCATCCCGCAGCATCCCATTCACACACACACACACACACACACACACACACACACACAGCCATCCCAGGCAGCCTCCCATTCACTCACACACACACCCATCCCAGGCAGCCTCCCAAACACACACACACAGCCATCCCAGGCAGCCTCCCATATATACAGACACACACACTCATCCCAGGCAGCCTCCTATATAATATATATATATATATATACACATATACACACACACACACACACACACACACACACACACACACCCCAGGCAGCCTCCGATACACACACACGCAGCCATCCTAGGCAGCCTCCCATTCACACACCCATTCATTCCAGGCAGCTTCCCATATACACACACACACACACACACACACACACACACACACACCCATCCCAGGCAGCCTCCCATACACACACACACACACACACACGCAGGCATCCCAGGCAGCCTCCCATTCATTGCAGGCAGCTTCCCAGATATATACACAAACACCCATCCCAGGCAGCCTCCCATAGATATATATATAAGCCTGATACTTCACTTTCAATGCATATCCTGCTTCAACGGCAGGGGAGATGAAAAACTGATACTACAAGCATATTCAGCATAGCTCCCTGCTTCAACGGCAGGGGAGAAGAAAAACAACCAATAAGGGCTGAATGGCACGGTCTGGGTAAAGCAGATGGGCATGGGTGTAGCTTGCTTATTGCGGCGGTTACTTCCCCTACTACCCATAACTAATCAAGCTTGATATTTCACTTGGTTGCAGCTCCATCACTGCTCTCTACATTAATGGTGGGGGTGGAAGGGAAATAGAACCAAAGAGCTAAGAGAAACAGATAAGTATGAGAAAAAAATGTGAAGCTTGCTGGGCAGACTGGATGGGCCGTTTGGTCTTCTTCTGCCGTCATTTCTATGTTTCTATGTTTCTATATATATACACACACACACACACCCATCCCAGGCAGCCTCCCATACACACACACACACACACACCCATCCCAGGCAGCCTCCCATTCACACACACACACTCATTCCAGGCAGCCTCCTATTCACACAAACACACATACAGATCAGGCAATCATGGTCCATGGGTTATTCCTCCTCCTCTGCTGCTGCCAGCCTGTTGCTTTGTGGAGAAAAGCTGTTCTGCATCTCTTCTTCCTGAGCTGGCACAGTGGTAATTCATCACTCGCGGTGCTAGCACCGTGAGTGTTCAATACCGCGGGGCCAGCACCGGAGGAGGAGCTGAAAGATGGGCTTCCTCTGCTGTGGCCTCCTGCTTCTGCCACCAGTAGGATCGGGTACACCAGCAGCAACACAGGCTTCCGCTTCTTCTGCCGCCGGTGGGATCGGGTCCACCAGTGGGATATGGTGGTGGAAGCACAGGCCTCTTCCTGCTCCGAACGTTGCCCACCGGGTGTGCCGCCCTGTGCAATTGCACAGTTTGCACACCCGGTGGTGCCGGGCCTGTTATGAAGCTACACACTACAGACATTCAATGGCAAGTAATGGTGATTTTTCTGCTAGATCATGCCAGGTTGCTAACCTGGAGCTCTTTGAACTTGCTTCCTTTTCCCCCTGTTGCAACTGGAGTGAAATGTAGTGTCACTAACCTGGTAACCTTTTTTTTTTTTTTTTTTTTTTTAGAATATTACCAAGAAATTGTATAACTCTGAGACAATTTTATTTAAGATGTCATTGTGCAAAGTAAAGTAGAATGCTGTCATTGTAACATTAATAATAATAATGGAGAGGAGTGTAATTTTATAAAAAATATTTAAAATAAACTGGTGAGTGAGGGAAAGAAACTCATTGCTACCAGAAGCTTATCAATCTTTAACTTACGTTGAGACCCTAAAACTTCTGGGATGAATGTGGCGTTATATTTTTACCGTAACAATGATACAATCTGTTGCCAAGTGTAAACTCTGATCATCAATCGCCAAAACCGAATTGGTCCATCTGTAACAAAAATACTACATAATTCATACAAAATATATGTTGAGATAAACCAGGAGAACATTTTCCTAGCCCATTCTCCTACTCTAAATGGTTAAGAATAAAAATTAATGAATAAAAAATCATTAAAACTGACTCAATTGTTCAATGGCTCACTCTCTCTGCATTTAAAAGTAGAAGGCCTGAGACTGAGTGATTTGTGCGATCGTCTCTTGGGCTCGGAAAGCTGCAGAGGTAGTAGTGTGGCCCTTGAGGAGAAGAGAAAAGTGGTAATAGACAGGAAGGAGTGTGATGTGCAGTCCTGCCTTAGGCACTTGCTTGCCAACCAGAATTAAAAGTGGCTCTTGTGAAAACAGCTATTTGTAAGAAGTCAGAAAAGAAAAATTGTAATCTTCTCAACATGTGCAGGCAGAGATGTTCTCCCGTCCCATACCACATTATCCCGGACTCTCCCTCATCAATAAAGACTCACAGGCTGCTGCCGAATTAGAGGATATGATATGGCCACAGCCCATCAGGAAGCAATGAATGAAAATACAGACAATGCATGAACATGAACCAACAAACAGTAAATAATACAACCAATAAAGCTTTGAAGCAAAACATGTCCAACTTGAGCCAGAGCAAAAACCCATAGGTGACCAGTGCCCACTGACATAGTCCACTTCTAACTGTTATCTGCATGTATACCTAGCCGTAGAAGCCATTGCACTGGGTCTGGGTTACAGGCCCCTGTTGCTCCAGCACCCTGGTGCCATAAAAGAAAAAGATCTCGAGTGCTAGCACTGCTACCATCCCGCCCCTCCCTCTGTCAAAGTGATGGAGGCATGTTGAACCAGGTCAGATGCCCCCACTACTGGCAGGCTGAAGAAGCTCTGTGAGTTTTTGCCATGCCTACCAAATCTGTTGCCTTCAATTATCTCTGTGATCATCTCTTGGCATGCTAGTCACCCTGCCAACACTGGTGCAGCAACAGTCATACCTTCCACTAGCTAATCTTATCTAATCCTGTTCTGCGGGTGGGCGGGGAACGATGTATACTGGCCTGCAGGAGCAAGAGGGGTTGCTTAGCCCTTTGCTTTTTCTTTAAAGCTAGCTATCTATCATCCCCTGACTCAGCCTCCTTTATCATCTCCCCTCTCCCTACCTTTTCTACCCCCCCACCACACAACATGAGTCACTACCTAGAGGCCCCCCCCCTATACTGCTTCCCTACCAGAGGCGGATTGACCTATTGGGGGACTGGGCATCTCCCAGTGGTCTGGTTGCATTGGTCATGTGATCTTCATCTCAGCTCCTGCTGAGATGAATACATAGAAGAAGTTCTTTTGAGGGGCTGTGACACCCAACATGGCCCGAGGGAGGTGTCAGTGGAACCACGACACCCAAAGCAGGTCAAAGGAGGTGTCAGAGGAGCTGCAATGGAGCCCAACCCATTGCGGCCCAAGGGAGGTCTTGGTGAGGCTGCTCGGCATGAGGGAGGTCTCGCTGGGGCTACAAGGTCCAAGGGAGGTCTCAGCGGGGCCATGATGGGGCCTAACCTGACACGGCACGAAGAAAGGTCTACAGACTTGGAAGAAGGACACATCTGTATGTTGCAAGGCAGCTTCCTTCCACTTCCCCTCTGGCAGTAAATGAGCAGCTCGGGCGCACCAAGGCCCAGAAGAAGGGAAGATGACTGAGAGGTGTGTGTGTGTATGAGAGAAAGTGCCAGCATGTGTATATGAAAGAGAGAGAGCTGAATATGGGCAAGAGAGTGAGCGTGCATGTGTATGAAAAAGAGAGAGCCTGATTATGTGCATGAGAGTGAGTGTGCATGTGTGTATGAAAGAGAGAGAGCCTGAATATGTGCATAAGAGAATAGCCTGCATGTACGTGTAATGCCCTCTTGACCGCTTATATCGGGGGCATTCCTGGGTCCTGGACCAACCTGGCGGGAGCCCCCCCCCCCCCCCCACCCAGGGTAGACTCTGTCAGTCTTCACATTCTTGGCACCTGGTGCCTCCACCTAGGGAAGAAGGAGTTAGTGGGTGGGATTTCCCTCCCTTCACCCCAGGAAAATAAATGGTACTGTGAACAAGGCTAGCATGTATGTACAAATATATAAAGGTTTATTAGACTATATAAGAATATACATTTCTGCATGACTATGTACATCGCTAATAGGATGTCAAACAGCACACTAATCTAGTCATGGTTAATAGGCCACACAACTATATACATTTCTAAAAGCTAGCAAGAACATTAAATATTTGGCAATTTGGGGTTGTTGGCACCCACAGTATATTACCATATAGAACAGAAGGGACTTCTTACGTTCCTGCTTAATTAAGTGTTATAATTATCCTCCCCCTTTTTTTCCCCCAAGTCTCATCCATGTGAAAAGATGCAACTGCGCTGGTGGGCAGTATTGGCCTGGGGGGTCTATTGTATCTAAACCTCTGCCATCTCTTCAGTGCCACTTATACTTTGCTGAAAGATCTGTGCCAACATTGAGGTCCATGCCCTCCTGGTAACCTGACTCCTCCTCCTGGTCTGTCTCTGAAGCCCACACCCTCCTGGGGGACCTTACTTTACCTCTTGGAATGCTGCTGGGGTCAACACCTTCCTGGGGGACCACTTGATCTGCCACTGCAGTCCCCGTGCTCCTGGGGGGGACCTAGGGTCACCTCCAAATCTGCTGCTGGGGTCCATGCCCTCCTGGGGGACTGCTCTCCCTCTGGATCTGCTGCTGTCCGTCAGTTCCTCTCCCTTGGAAGAAGGGTTTTTCCTGGCTCTGGTTTACAACTCAACTAGGCACATGGCTTATTTAACATTCAGTGATTCAGGCCTTCCACAATTTCAGGCCCTTCACAATTACAGGAGGACCTTGTAAGACTGGAAGATTGGGCATCCAAATGGCAGATGAAATTTAATGTGGACAAGTGCAAGGCGTTGCACATAGGGAAAAATAACCCTTGCTGTAGTTACATGATGTTAGGTTCCATATTAGGAGCTACCACCCAGGATAAAGATCTAGGCATCATAGTGCATAATACTTTAAAATCATTGGCTCAGTGTGCTGCAGCAGTCAAAAAAGCAAACAGAATGTTAGGAATTATTAGGAAGGGAATGGTTAATAGAACAGAAAATGTCATAATGCCTCTGTATCGCTCCATGGTGAGACTGCACCTTGAATACTGTGTTCAATTGTGGTCGCCACATCTCAAAAAAGATATAGTTGTGATGGAGAAGGTACAGAGAAGGGCGACCAAAATGATAAAGGGGATGGAACAGCTCCCCTATGAGGAAAGGCTGAAGAGGTTAGGGCTGTTCAGCTTGAAGAAGAGACAGCTGAGGGGGGATATGATAGAGGTCTTTAAGATCATGAAAGGTCTTGAACAAGTAGATGTGACTCGATTATTTACACTTTCAAATAATAGAAGGACTAGGGGGCATTCCATGAAGTTAGCAAGTAGCACATTTAAGACTAATCGGAGAAAATTCTTTCACTCAATGCACAATAAAGCTCTGGAATTTGCTGCCAGAGGATGGTATGATAGCTGGATTAAAGGAATTTAGAGAGAAACCAGGTAGGTACACTAACATTTTGCTATATTATTTATTTTTCCATCCCATACAGAGTTTGGCTTGTTGCGGTTTCAAGTTCAGTTTTTGTCTGCATGTTTCTATTTATACTTTATTATCTCTTCATTTTATATTTGCTGACGGTCTGTCTATTTCTACATGTGTGACTAAGGTGAGGTATTCTGCTAAGCAGACTTATGGGGTGGCCCCAATTGATTTGCATGGATGGAATGGGGTTCTACAGCTTTGTTTCCTCACTGCTGGTCTAGAGTATGTTTTATTTCTTAGTTATTTAGGAAAAATGTGACATTTATTTTGGAATATTTGGACTTAATTCTGCCAAGTTTCATAGTCGACTTGGCTTGTTGATGCATATGCTGCAGAGAAAGTGCACAAGGGAGTCAGATACCCCATGGGCCGGTTTTGAAAAAATCCCCTGAGCTGATATTTTCCTGCAATCCGCTCCTGTTCCCTACCCTGGCTTTCCCTCCTGCTCCCATGTCTCAGAAAGGATCTCCTTGGTACTCATTTTGGGCCTTCTCCTCTGATTGTACAAGTCGCAGGGGTGCTTTGCTCTATTTGGTACATAAGCAATCTAACAACAACAAACCCCCAATACTTTAGAAAGCACTGCTATATTAGGCTCCTCTGTTCCAAAAATGTTTTCCGCAGACACAAAATTTGACAAAGTCTTTGGAAAGTAAAGCCTGGATGCAATAATTGTCAATATCTTTGATAAATGGTTTTGCAAGGTACTCCAACTTAAATATGGATTAGGGTGCACAAAAAAATGCCAAAATTGGAAATTTAAATAAGAAGGTCCCCAGAGGCATTAACTAACATTATAAACTGGTTGAAAATTCTAGCATTGTAATAATGTGTTAGAAAGTACTATGTAATTATACGACTGATCTACTGTACTGGGTTTTTGCGTGAAAAATTATGCAAAACACTCACACATGCCCGGCCACATTTCCAATGAAACCCAAACCCAAGCCTCAGGGAGGGGGTCTAAGGGGGGGGGAGGTACCTTTGTGTTCGCGGCTCAGGAGAGATACCCCAGAGCCTTGCTACTTACCCCAATGCTGGGCCTCATTCCTCATCACATGGCAGGACACTGCCTTGGCCTCCTCAGACATGCACGTGCCCAAAGGCCCAACCTTTATAGGGCTTGTGGCAGTTAAGGGCCACAGTGCCCAAAGATTATGTCATTAGCCTGGGTTCTATTTAAGAACCCCCATTGACAGCCCCTTCCCTGCCTCAGCAACAGGTCCAACCGTCCAAATACCCAGCAGAGTGTATGTTGCTTCCTAGATGTTCCAGTCTTCATTTCTGCTGGTTCTAACCCCCATTCCTGCATGTTTCAGCCTTTGCTCCTGCTCGCTCTGGTCTTCGTTCCAGCTTGGCCCTGTCTTTTCCAGTGTTCATTTGCCCAGTTTGTTCCAACCTCCTTGCCTGCCTGCCCTCTCCAATCCTCCTCCTCTTCCTTGGACAGGTACCTGGTTCTGACCTCCACTTGGATTCTGGATATGCTTGACTGCTGCCTACCTCTGACCTCTGCTTGGATCCACGACCCTTCCGACCACCACCTGCCTACGACCCTAGCCTGGTCTTGAATCTTATCTCCCATCATCAGCAGAGACCGCACTTAAGTTCTGCTGGTCCCGGAACCCAAAGGCTCAAGCCAAGGGGAACGTGGGCTGGTATAAGTGAAGGTCCCGGCTGGTCTCTACTACGCCTGGGTCCGTCTACCAACGGCAAGAACCTGCAGGGTTTCTCCCTGCAGGTAGAGCCAATCTTGTCTCGGCCCAAGGGTCCACTAACACAAACAGCACCTTTTTTTAGGAAGTATTATGTTCTTGCTTTCAGGAGATTTTCTATGTTCAAAAGCACTTTCTAAAGTGTGTTCAATGATGTTACTATATGGTAAAGAGAAGCAGAACATCCTAATTGGTCAAAACTAGATCATAATCAAGTTGGCCTTACTGCATAGTTAAGACCCCTGGTGTATTCATACAGTATGTACATCAAGCAATACAACAGTCAGCTTGGCACAAACAGCCATGAATCAAACTGACCAACGTTCTGTCATAGAACTTCCATCAATCATTTAACAGAGTCAAATATCTAAACAAAAAAAATTAAAAGAACGTCTTCCTCTTTTTTTCCTCATATTTTCTTCAGATATTTTCAATATTTTTAGACGGCTTAGGGTCCCCTCTAATTTCAACTTCAATTTTGGGCACTTTCTTTACACAATAAGCCGTAATATTTTGGAAAACTGATTATATTATAAGCACAAATACTTTGAATGATTAGAAAGTTAAGAATCACCTCAGAAATGTTTGTGCAACAAAGGAACTCAAAGGAATTGTCCTGCAACAGGAGCAAAGACTGTAGTTACTCAGACTAATACTGCAGACTTACGGCAGGGCTGTAGCTCCCTGAAATGATGGTAGCTGCTTGTTATGTCTGAGTGGAGTTTTCTGGTGAGTTGTAAAATACAGAATGTTCTGTTTAAACCATATGGTAATGTATTACAATTTTAAATTACATGAACGAATCCTCCAAAAGAAAAATAAAGAATTTGTTCTCTGTAGACCCATCTTTCTCCTGGCCTGTTAATTAATAACATTAATGTTTAATCTTTACTGGAAACACAAGCGAGAATTCCAACACATTTACAATACAACAGATAATAAAATAATTAGGCAAGACTCGCACTCTCATTAATAAAGAGATATTGAACCCGGGATGGGGGTTGGGGAAAGGAACTGAAAAAATAGGAACATCAAAAGGTAAAACACGTAGAAAAGGAAACTGGGACCAGATGTGGACTTTATCCTATTAAATCATGTGCTGGATCTTATTGTTGCTGGTATCGAAAGAGCAGGTTTCTTAGCGTCTAGGAAAAGCCGTCATTGCTCGGGTAGAAAGAAAACATAACCAGCAGAATTGTACTTTACTAAACGTTTGCAAGGAGAACGTAATATCAAGGGCACACTGAGAGCCCTAAGTCCTTTTGACACCTTCCCGGGTACCTTTTTCCCTGAGTAACTTGAAGCAGATCTGGATAAATCCAAATTCTTTGCCCCCAAGCATTGCAGAAAGATAAACACATAATTCAATTTAAATCTTGCTCAAAAACCATAGAAACAAAATGTGTTGCTCTGGCAGCAGGCATGATGATAATATGAGAAATATTTCTGCCATTGACAGTATTCTGCTGGAAATGTTCTTAGTTTCTCACTAAAGTGCCTTTTCTTTGGGTGCACTGCTGAGCCGTGCTGGATTCTTCCCATTTGCAACCTGCTGGGGAGTGAGCCTGTTGGGACTGGATATTTCCAGTTTGATCATTTCAAAGAAGCACCCGGTTATTTCAATGTTTTAACTCAATTGTGAGCATGGATAATTCCCCTCCCCCTCATGCTTCCCTCCTCTATCTTTCTCCCATCCTCAAGTTGCCTGGGTCAGAGGTCATTTATCAAAATGCTATAAGGCATTTTCACATGCGTTAAGGGCTTATCGCATGCGAAAAGCGCCCATATCGTATAGTGCGATGCAAATCCGAAAAAGAGGAGGAATTGGGTTTACCATTCTGTGAAGCCCTATTGCACAGCTTTAATGATGATTTTAGCTACACCTTTTTTAGTAGTGTTAAGCTGTGTGAGAGCTTGTGTTAAGGCTTTATTGCATTTTACTATGTGTTCTCAAATGCTTGTTTTGGTACTTTTGAGGCTCCTGGAGTGTGTCTGTGAGAGAGAGAGAGAGAGAGAGAGAGAGAGAGAGAAAGAAGCCATAGTGCCCTCACCCTAGATAGGTATTTATATCTCTATGGGAGGCCCACCTAGTCTCTCGAGGTGAGGTTTAGGTATTACTGTAGGGGTTAGGGGCCACTTTGACATTCAAAGTGAGACATACGAACAGAACAGTGCTCTCTTGTAAAGATTTGATGACCCTCGGAGTGAGGAAACTCACTCAAAGATGAGATTTGTGCAATGTTCTCTCAACCTAGCTTGATGTTACCCAGGAAGAGAGTCCACTAGTAACAACCCCCTCCTCAGAGAAAAAACTATTTACCACTGCCCTTTGTCACCTCCTGCCCAGTCAGTCACTCTAGGATCCATATCAAGGGCACACAATTTATTTATAAGTTTTCTGTGCGAGCCATGTCAAAGGCCTTGCTGAAATCCAAGTACACTTCATCTAGCGCTCTCTCTTGAGCCAACTCTCTGGTCACCTAATAAAAGAAATTGATCAAATTCATTTGATAAGATTTATCTTTGGTAAAACCATGTTGCCTCAGATATTGCAATCCATTAGATTCCAAAAATTGCATTATTCTCTGTTTTAGCATCGATTCCATTAATTTGCTCACCACAGAGGTCAGACTAACTGGTCTGTAGTTTCCAGCCTCCTCCTTACTTCCACTTTTATGAACAGGAAATCACATTTGCCATTTTCCAGTCCTCCGGAACAACTCCAGACTCTAAAGAAACATTGAAAAGGTCAGCCAGCGGAACTGCCAGGACATCTCTAAGCTCCCTTAGTATCCTCAGATATATCCTATCCAGCCCCATCTCCTTATCTACTTTAAATTTAGTTAGCTCCTCATGAATACACTGTTCCGAAAACCTATTAAGGTTTACCTCACTTCCAATCTTATTTATGTTTGTTTTATGTGGTCCTTCTTCAAACCCTTCTTCAGTGAACACCGAACAGAAATATTTGTTAAGCAATTTTGCTTTTTCCTGATCAGCGTCTATATGTTCCTCCCCTTCACCTTTTGAGTCTCACAATGCCACAGAGTCAAAAAACAATGTGACAATGCAGTAGGGATGTGCATTCGTTTAATTCGTTTCATACGTTTCCCATTACATGCCAATTAGATGTGCATTCTTTTCATATGTTTCATACATTTCATATTACATGCTTGTATAGGAAACGTATGAAACGAATGCACATCCCTACAATGCAGTGGCAAGAGCAAGAAAAATACTAGGGTGCATAGAGAGAGTTACTAGATAAAAGGAGACTATAATGCCTCTCTACATATCATTGGCAAACCCTTATCCGGAGTATTGTGTGCAATTCTGGAGTCCATAGTTCAAAAAGGATATAGACAGAGTAGAGGCAGCTCACAGAAGGATTATCAAAGCAGTGCAGCTCCTTGTCCACAAGTCCTGTGAAATGAGACTTAAGGACCTTAAATATGTGTAATCAGATCCTCAGAGATACTTCCTGGCTGGGTTAAGGGTTTTAATTAGTCAGTGGTCGATCAGATCTTATAGTGGATCGGGGGGGGGGGGGGGGGGAAACATTTTACTGAAGAAGGGTGACCAGTCCTCTTTGGGGGTGGCTTTCAGCACTTGGGACAAAACTGAAATAAGTTCAAGCAGCACTTTCTGGTGGTTCCAACTGGTCTGACTTGAATTTACAGATGACAGCTGAGGGGAGATATGATAGAGGTTTATAAAATAATGAATAGAATGGAACAAATAAACAATCAGTTGTTTACTTTTTCAAAAAGTACAAAGACCAGGGGACACACAATAAAGTTGCTAGGGAATACAGTTAAAATTAATAAGAGAAAAATATGTTTTTTACTCAATGCATAATTTAGCTCTGGAATTCATTGGCAGAGGATGTGGTGAAAGCTATTGGTGTAGCTGCATTTAAAAAAGATTTGGACAAGTTCCTGGAGGAAAAGTCCATAAACCATTATTAAGGTAGAGTTACAAAAATCCACTACTTATTCTTGGGATAAGCAGCTTGGAATCTATCTACCCCTGGATTGGCTACTGTTGGAAGTGGGATACTGGGCTTGATGGATGCTTGTTCTGGCCCAATATGGCAAGTCTTATATTCTTATTCACATGAGCCAATCCATGGGAAACAACCACATCAGGTGCGGTAAGTATTTCCCTGTCCCAGAGGTCTTAAAATCTAAGGCCCTGATTTACTAAGGCTTTTCTCCCATTCTGAGTCTATTGAAATTAATGCTGTCCATAGAGCCCTACGTTTTTACCTGCAGCAACAGAGGGGCCGATGCAATACTGTGCGCTCAGCTGAGCACACTGTATAACACACAGTTGGACGTGGGTTGAATAGGCTCTAATGAATCCCCTAATGCAATAAAGGGATTAGCGCCTTTTCAACGTGCATCCAACACGGAGTGAGTCTAATAGCGCTAATCACATGCAAATGGATGTGATTGAGGCTATTAGCATTCACTCCAGATGCAAAAAAAGAATGTGCGTCTAAGATGCACATTTAGCACTCAGCAATTAACACCTGCCTGGAGCAGGCATTAATAGCTGAGCGCATTTAAAACTTGTACTTGTTTTAAATGCTTAAAGAAACTGTAATTAAAAGATGGCCGAGTTAGGAAAACTGACGTCCTTAAAATCGGCATCAGTTTTCCTAACCGGCAGGCGGCCAAGTTAGGGAACTGACGTCATAAAAATCGGTGTCGGTTTTCCTAACCAGCAGACGGCCGAGTTAGGAAAACCGATCAGGGTCGCGTTAGCAAGAAGGCGCTAGGGGCTAATGCGACCCCCTAATTTAAATATTGCATGGCACCCCCCTTGGAGGTGCGTTAAGAAAGTGGGTGCTGACTGTTCAGCGCCCGCTTTCTACGCACTTTTATTGCATCGGCCCCAGAGTGTGAAGAGACTTGGCCAAGATCAGAAGGAACATCAGCAGGATTTGAACGCTGGCTTCCCCCGTTCTCAGCCCTACTGCTCTAACTACTCCTCTACCCAGTCTGTAGGGATTCAAATTGTACTCTGTCTGACTAAACACAGAATTTAAACTCACACTGCAGTTATTGTTCCCAAATCTCAATCTCCTATCCAGGCAGGTCCTTGAAAGGTCAACTCTGACTTGGTCTGGCAAAGGGTGGATCCAGCAATATAGGGTCATGATCTTTAACAGCATAATATCCGCATTTGTCTCCTCACTACTATCTGTCAAACACCCACACTTCTGTGGCTAGTTTGTTCTCTGTCCCTAGACGAATGCTCCAAAATGAAACTTTCTTGCTCTCTCTGCCTCCTCTGACCATGGTTAATCAAACACAACAGCTTTACAAGTGATTTGTCTGTCTCTGTCAATCACAGTAATTGATTCAATCAGAAACCTATCTCTCTATCACAGACAGCAGCTGGTTAACTCCACTGTTAAGCTCTTTAGGTGTCGGTCATTTAGCTGGCTCTCACTGGGATATTCACATTCAACATACTCCAATAGTTACTCGCATTCCCCCAGGCTATGGTCACCCCCTTAGAGTTCCTGTAGTGAAAATGCAATTACTGTGTGTGCAGTCACCTCCCTGATCATCCTGAAAGCACAGGAGTGACAGAAAAAGCATGGAGAGTCTATCAGTTTAAGCATCTTTCCAGGAGGTTGCATTAAGTTCCTTTCCCATAAATTTGATTGAGCACTCATACATAGGTCTCCTCATGTAGCTCATGTGCATCATCATCTCTGGATCATTTTCATGCTGATTAAATAAAAGGTTTATTGCCGTGCAAATAATCCAGTTTTCTCCTCCCAAACAAACTATTTGCCATTTCTTTCTCAGTTTTCAAAGCGATTGCATTAGCATGATCTGCTGAAATGCAATTACCCTCTCCCCACCCCCCAGTCTGTGAAAATGTTTGTCTACACTGGTGTGACTGAGCCACCAAAAGTAACTAAGAGGCAAACATGCAAAGAGTTAATGGGAAAGGATTTTGGTAGGAGAAGGATGTTGATGGAAGTGCTCAGTGAGGGAGGGGACAATGGGGAAATAAGGGTAGTGAAATAAACCAGGTGGCAGTAGGAAGAATGGTGGGGAACAAAAGACATTTGTGCTTGTTGTACCGCCTACTTTCTGACTTCCCAACCGCCACTGGGTGGAATTTACAACTGCTATCCTTGATCACAGTTTTTCAGACCATCTTCAATATTTATTTTTAATGTTTATTTCTAGATGATGGATTCTCTAATTATGGCATGAAAAATATGAGGAATTTTATAGTCCATGACAGAATCAAAAATTGGCAACAGTAATTATTCCTCCATAGATATGTAGTTAAATGAAATGCTAATAGCATTACTACTATGTAAAATCCTTCAATTGCTGTTTTGGCCATCTCATTAGTATTAAGTCTAACAGCCTGCAATTAGATCATGGATAAAGTTTACTTTGTCAGCTACTGAAATCAATATTTTGTTTAATCCCCCTTGGTCCACAAGAGTTGTCTCCATCATCAAGGCAGATTGTCAATGCTGAATCCTCCTATTGGGTTTTCTTATGTTCCATTGATTTAGGTCTAGAATTTCCACAAGATGAATTAGCATAGATGGGTTTCATTATGCTAAGTGAAAAAATTCAACTTTACATTTTTAAACCATCATTCAAAGGGTGTTATAGTTAAAATGTTCTGGGTATTTTTTCCCCCAGTGGGTTTAGATTACAGTTGATAATGCATGACTGTTCTCTATTTGTGAATCATTTAATTCTAAAGCAAGGAAATCACCATCATCGTGAATAAT
The DNA here is from genome assembly GCF_901001135.1 of Rhinatrema bivittatum. Classification (NCBI taxonomy): domain Eukaryota; kingdom Metazoa; phylum Chordata; class Amphibia; order Gymnophiona; family Rhinatrematidae; genus Rhinatrema; species Rhinatrema bivittatum. The sequence goes on along the minus strand of NC_042618.1, from coordinate 450,244,778 downwards.
GTGACCTTCACGGAAAAAGACTAGGAAGTATACTTGAGACCCAAGATGTCATTTTAGCTCGATTTACAGAGCATGGGGATTTTGACGCATGGGGATTTTGACGCATGGGGATTGCTACCTTTAACCAACTAGCATACATGGTTTTGATGCAACTGAAGCATTGCTCTCTGCTTTGATGGCGGAGAGTGGTGGTGGGGGGAGGGGACTTGGATTCAGGCGACAACCAATGCTGGACCCTGACTTTAGTGGAAAAGCCCAGGACTGCTTCTATGGCCAAGTCCAAAAGCAAAGCATTTTCAAGCAGCAGCACTATATGAATTATCAGGCAGGCTGCTCACTCTGTAAAAATTGTTGCGGGCAATAGGTTTGACAGTTGCTTGGTTTTGATTGTTATTATTACTACCCTTAACATAAGTCTTGGGGGTAATCTGCATGGAGCGGCAGTTACTACCCTTAACATAAGTCTTGAGGATAATCTGCATGGAGCGGAAGTTGCTACCATAAGAAGTTTTCTGGACAGACTGGGAGGACCATTTGGTCTTTTTCTGCCATCATTACCATGTTAATGGAAGGTGCCCACAGCATGGATGTGCGGGGGCTGTGAGTAACCGGGCGCCCACTGCCACCCTGGGGATGCCGCGACCATCGCACTGGTCAAGCTTATCACAGGTGTGGGGGGGGAGGCGACCCCTTCTCCCCCCCTTCTAGTGGATGTCGGCAATGGCGCAGGCCACGTGTGACCGGCGCCATGTGCTGCTGCCTCCCGGCTTCCTTTATGCATCAGGGGCGGTGCTGGTGACTTCACGCCCCAGGTTGGTCCAGCACCGGGGCACGATGATGTCATTAGGACACACCATGGTGCCAGGTTACACAACTGGCCAGGTGAGCGATGCAGTGACATCAGCCAGGGGGAAGGACCAGCGTGAAAATTTAAAACTCGCCAGCTTCCCCCTTCCTCGGCCTCTTCCTTCCTGGCCCCAGTATGGCTCGGCACATTTCCCCTCCCAAGCCACAAAGTGTTAGTGAATCATGATGGTTCATATAATCTGTTGCAGTGGTGGTGACCGAGTCCTGGAAAATTAATGCAACTCTGAGGGCTGTATATGAAGCAGGGAGGTGCTGGCAAGGAGAGAGGCCTTGGGGCAACTACTCGGCGATTGGCTATTGAGGATGGACATCAGGCCTGAGGAGAGGGCCTTGAAGAATCGATGGCCTGGCACCGTTGTGAAGGGCTCTGGCGGGGCCTGCTGTGTGGTGACTTGACAGTAGGCATGTAAATCATATTTCTGACGATTGAAAATATTGTGCGGGTGCCAGAGAGGAGTAGGAGGCCTAGAAAGATAAACCTGAAGTTAGTGTAAGGAACCCCATCTGTCTGGAAAGCATGGGACAGGTCTGTGAATGATATTAAGGAGGGGAATGGGGGGAAGTGAGGGTAAGCAGAGGAGAAAAAAACAAAACTAAAACAAAACACCAAAAAAACCTAATTCAAAATAATGAGGAAAATAACAGTTCTGAAGGCTGAAGTGTATTACGTGACTGTAACAGCGACAATGTGAGTAGCCACAGCATATTAAAGTAAACAACAATTCTCATGAGTATGACAATTAGTTTCTAAGAAAGCTAGTTTTCAGTTTAAAAAACAATAAGAAAAGAAAAGAAACCTGGGATACAGATTGGGTTGTGTTTCTGCATATCTCCTCTCTGTTTTTATTTATGTAGTAGATTTGATTTGCATGCCTTGGATTGCTACTGTCATTGCGAGACTATGGGGTATATTTTAAAAGAAGCGTGCTCGGCCTACATTTGTGCGTGCTACTCGGCGCAAGCAAATGTAGGCCCGAATTTATAACATGCAGATCGGCCTCAGAGGGAACTTCCCTACCCCCCCCCCCCCCCACCACCTTCCCTTCCCTTAACTCTCCCGCCCCCTCCCCCCCCCAGCCCTAAGCTAAACCCTCCTAAAAAAATTAACTTACAAGTTACACCTGCCTTGGGCAGGCATAAGTGATCCCGGGCACAACGGCAAATGGCCATTGTGCCTGGAGCCTCCAGCCCCGCCCCTTCCCCGCCCCTTTTTGCAAGCCCCGGGACTTACATGCGTCCCTGGGCGTTACACGAGCCTCTCTTACATTATTCTTTCTGGTTATTTTGATTTTGCTATAGTTTACTGAGGTTGATGATCAAAGGATTTTTGCAGGTAAAAGCCAATTTTACCTGCGTACATCTTCCCCCTTTAAAAATATCCTTCCTCCCCTTTTTTCCAGATAACTTTGTCTGCAGAAACGTTGTTTAGGCAAAGTTCCCTGGACAAAGAAGGATGGGGCCGGAGGGATGGTGAGGGCGAGCTAATATATTCAGCTGGATAGTGCCATATTATTGAGCACTATCCATCTATATTTGTGTGGATGAGTCAGTCCACACAAATAACATGTGTTAAGTTACCTGGATAAATGTCCCCGAATATTCCATGCAAAACTTATAACTTAAACTGAGTTGAAAATCTGTATATCTGGGTAACTATATCTGGATATATCTTAACCACTCCCTGGCTTCCTGAATATAGATCTTTTACTTTATAAGGGCTTTCTTTTAAGTTTAATTGAACAATATTAATCATATTCCAAAAACTAAAACTGTTTGAAAGAAGAAGCAATTTTGGAATACACAGAAAACTGCTGTGAAACATTATTATTTACTATTTATTTATTTATTGGCATTTGATGTTCTACTTTTTACCATGAAATTTAAAGTAGGTTACAATAGTGTTAGATCGATCAACAAACAATATTGGTTGAAGCTCTGTTTATTTAAAGACACATTCATATTTAGGTTATTTTGTTGTTGCTGTAGAAATAGGACTACTTCTGCGGTAACTAGATTGCTGGACAGGAAGTCTCTGTGCTATGATTTTATCTGTGTACAGCCTCAATGTACCCTGATTCTGACTACTATGATGTCTCCCCACCTGCAGAGGTCTCCAGTGAGCTCTGTTCAGAGCTATTCAAGCCATTTCCTCAAAGGCCTCTTGACACAGCCTATATTGCAGCCTCCAGCCCACCAGGAGTCCTCAGCAAGCTTGGCCTCCAGCCCTGCCAAGCTCCTTTTCACTGCTTGTACCAGACACAATCTCCAATCCTATATAACCCAGATCTGCCATTCTATCCTTGCCTTCTCATGGCGTCACCCTTGGCTCTCTGACCTGGCTGCTATTCCTTGCCTTGTGGCCTTCTTGCTGCTTGTCTTGTAGCCTCTGGGCTTGTTTCTCCTTGCCTTGTGACCTATCCAGGCCTTGCCTGGCCCTTCATGCTCCCTGTTTCTTGCCTTGTGTTTCTCATACTTTCTTCTACCTTGCTCCCTGCCCTGTTGCCTTTGGGCATGCTCTCAGGTCTTATCTTTCTCTGTGGCCTACCCTAAGTCTTGCCTTAGCCTGTAGCCTTTGGGCCTAACCTTACCTTACTTTACTTCTTCCTCTTTGGCCTCTCAAGGCCACTCCTTGCTTTCTTGCCTTCAGGCCTCATGCCTAGTGGCCTATGGGCCTTCCATCTCGCTGCCTTCAGGCCTTTGTGTTTGTTGTTCTTTGTTGTCTTGTCAAGTCCTTGTCCAGTTTTGTATGGTCTAGTCCTTGTCCAGTCCTGTCCTTATCTAGTCTTACCCTGCCCAGTCCTAGCCTTAGTATGTTTCCCTGGTCCAGTCTATATATTGTCCTGCCCCAACCTATCCAAAATTTGCTTCAGACTATCCAACCTATCTAATCCTTGCTCCATTCTATCCAGCCTATCCAACCCTTGCTCCAGACTACCAGCCTGTCCAGTCTTGTTCCAGTTTGACCAGCCTTGCTCTGGCCTACATAGACTCACCATGATATACTGCCACAGCAAAGACCTACTGGCCCCCAGAACCCAAGGGCTCAACCTGCAGAGGAGGAGGCTGGCTAGGCAGAAGACCAGCTCTAGTCCTGCCCAGCATCCAGCCATGTAGACATGTGCTGCTCCTGGAGTAATGTACCTTGAGCCCAGAGAATCTGACAGAATGAGAAGGCCAACAGTGATCTTCAGGAATGGATATGGGGCCCCTTGCCTGTTCGGTGAGTGAGACTTTAACTTTAATGCTCCTGTTTCTGATCTCATGCTTTTTCTTGCCCTGTTTGCAAAACATAGTCACCCACTTTTTCCTGTGTGTTCTCATTGCCAAATTTTTGATCCCCTGAAGAGGAAAGGTACAAAATTCCAGAGAAAATCCATCTTAGGATCAGTGAAAGTATCACCTAATAATGCTGGCAGCTGTGCTTCCAAACCAATTCCGGAGGAGCAGAAAGCTAAGATCTATAGCCCAACCAGTGAGTCTCAGAAAACTTTTTACTCTTGACTTTTTCCAGCCAAGTGTAAACTAAAAGCTACTAAAGGGAACTTGACCAAAGAACCAAATCAGTAAGGTGGGGCTCTGCTCAAGCAACTATCTTGTCTTACTGGCAGTGTTTTAAATGCCAGCACATGACCACCTCTGGAACCCAAGTGCAGATTCTGTGAATTTCCAAATCCAGAAACTCCCTTTAGGAAATGTAGACATTGTTTAGTGGAAAACACCTGCTCAGGAAAAACTTGATTCTTTTGTGAGACTCTCAAACCATCTGCTGAAGAATTTCCAGACATAGACAGAAAACAACTTACCTCTCAGAAAATAACTAGTGCATTCTTCTTGGAAAACACCATTTCTATGTTAAGATGCGCCCCCGTCACGGACTTACCCAGGCCCCAATGCTCCCTCTCTGCTCTGGAACACTGCCAATAGCAGCAGCGCCTCCATTCAATCTGCGCGCTGGCACAGGCACACTGATAACATCCGCTTTTATGCAACGGCCCCTGAAGTCACCTGAGATGGACATCAGCAGCAGCAGCCCTTTAACTGGCTGCTCCTTGCCTCAGCAATGGGCTTCATGAGTTCCTGCTCTGCATTGCTGCTTCTGTGGTTCTGCTCTGTTTGTCTCTGCCTTGTTCCTCCTGCCTCCAGTTGGTCCCCTGCCTATACCTGGTGTTTCCCCCTTGTTCCTGTGCTCTGTTTTCCCCGTTCTTGCTTCTTCCATCTGTTCTGACCTAGACCTCCCTCTGGATTTTCTGCCCGCTGCCTACCCTGACTAGTTGACTGCCTTCTGGATCTGCCATCTGCCTTGACCTTGCCTGCTTACTGGATCTGCTGTCTACCACTTGTCCCAACGATTCGCTGGGCCACTGGACCTAAAGGTGAATTTCTCTACTGTCCCTCAGTGGGGTTTATCCACCTGTGGCAGAGGGTCTCTACCACCCAGTAGTCCATGAAATCTAACACTCTAATTGCCACATTGTTGGTGATCCTGTAAAAATAATTTCTAAGCCACAAACCTCAGTGAATGCTAACAATCTGTCACAGAAAAACACCACCCAGAGCCTCAGAAACCCTCTGCACAGAATGGATCTTTGAAACCCACCTGTTTAGGTTAATCAATTTTTGTACCTGAAAGAGTAAACTCTGCTTCAAAATGCAGTGTTTTTTCTTGTTTTCAGCTCCAACACCAGTCAGCAGAGGCTTGCAAACAGAAGGAAGTAATTAAGCCTGTTTCTGGATCACCGTCTCTGCACACTAAAGTTCTGCTACCAAAGAAGCTGATTGAGCCTGCCCTTCAATCACCATCACCTGCAATCATCAGGCAGTTGATGAGCTCAGCCCTGTCTCCTAGGAGAGTAGCTTGCAACTTTCACAGCCTCCTTGATTCTGCACTTTTCCTAAGTAAACAAACTTTAAAGATCAACTCCACTTCTGCAACACCAAATCCACTCCAGCTTCCAGCTGCAGTCTTGTCACCTGGAAGCCCCTGGAGGAGTTCAGTCCTTCTGCATTCCAGAAGTGAAATAGCCCAACACTGCCTTTACCAAGAAACTTCAATCCAGTTGAGCCATGCCTGGAGGTGCAGCCCAGCTCTGACAAGCTGCTTCAGGGAGAGCCTGCAGCTACTGCCTTACTCCTGCAGGAGTGTGCCTCTCCAGCTTTAACTTCAAGAGACTTCAGTCCTCTAGTCCAGTACCAACAGGGAAATGCTGTACATGACTCCCAGTATCCAGAGGGAGGTGCTGTTCACACCTATCAGAGCCTAGAGGGAGGCACTGTCTATGACTGCCCCTGCCCAGAGGGAGGTGCTATTCATGACTCCTAGTTCCCAGAGGGAGGCATTGTCCATGACTCCCAGCATCCAGAGGGAGGTGCCATCCATGACTCCCAGCACAACTTCCTGCACCAAGAAAGAGGCCCTGTCCATGACTACCAGTATCCAGAGGGAGGTGCTGTTCATAACGCCCCATGTCCAGAAGGAGGCATTGATTCAGCTGTCAAGTTCTATAGACTAGATGTTGTTCTTGACACTCAGCCTTCAAAGGATCCTGAGCCAGTGGTTCCACTAGCAACATGCCTTGAAATGGAGGTCCAGCCACCCAGATGCCCTGAACCAGGGCTCCAGCTATTCAGAAGACTTGTACCTGGGTTCAAGTTACCCAGTGACACAGTCCACCCAGGAGAGGGCATCTGTCCAGATGCAGTCCCCCCAGGAGAGGGCATCTGTCCAGATGCAGTCCCCCCAGGAGAGGGTGCTTGTCCAGATGCAGTCCACCCAAGAGAAGGCACCTGTCCAGATGCAGTCCACCCAGGAGGCGATGCCTGTTCAGACACAGTTTGCCTAGGCAAGGATGCTTGTCAGATGCAGTTTGTGCAGGAGGGGACGCCTGTCCAGATTCAGTTTGCCCAGGAGAGGATGCTTGTCCAGACAGTTTGCCTAGGAGGAAGAGCCTGTCCAGATGTAGTCTGCCCAGGAAGGGGGGTGCCCTTCCTGATATCAAGATTTCCAGCCAGGATTCGCTATGTCCTTCCAACCAAACTCACCTTGTCTCTCCAGCCACGCCTCACCTTGTTTCTCCAGCCATGCCTCACCTTGTCCGTCCAGTCATGCTTCTTATCTACCCAGCTATAGCCCCATGGAAAATGGGACCCAGGAGGAGGGGGGTCTTAAAGAGGAGGTACTGTTATGATTGTCTGCTGTGCAGCCTCATCATACCCTGATTCTGACTACTATAACATCTCCCCACCTGCAGAAGCCTCAAATGAGCTCTGTTCAGAACTATCTGAGCCATCTCCTCAAAGTCCTCTTGATGCAGCCTGTACTGTAGCTCCTGCCCCCAGCCTTGCCAAACTCATTTTCACTGCTTGCACCACACCCAATCTCCAGCCCTATGTAACCCAGCTCTGCCAATCTAACCTTGCCTTCTCATGGAATCACCTTTGGCTGTCTGGCCTGACTGTTCCTTATTTATACTTGTGGCCTCTGGGTCTTCTTGCTCCTTGCCTAGCCTTGTGGCCTCTGACTCTTCTTGCGCTTTGCTTGCCTCGTGGTCCTTGAATTTTCTGCAATTTTGCAATCTCCCCTGTGACCTTGAACTTTTCACTACACCGCACTCTGCCCTGTGGCCTTTGGGCCTGCTCTCAGCTCTTACTTTCCTTTGTGGCCTACTCTAGGCCTTGCTTTGCCCTTTTGCCTTCGGGCCTGACCTTATCTTCTTGCTCTCTGACCTCTCTAGGCTTCTCCTTGCTTCTAGCCTTTGGGCCTCATGCCTAGCAGCCTAGGGGCTTTCCATATTGCAGCCTTTGGGCCTTTGTGGGTTTTGTTTTTTGTGTTGTCTTGTCTAGTCCTTAAGAACATAAGAAATTGCCATGCTGGGTTAGACCAAGGGTCCATCAAGCCCAGCATCTCTTTCCAACAGAGGCTAAACCAGGCCACAAGAAACTGGCAAGTACCCAAACACTAAGAAGATCCAATGCTACTGATGCCAGTAATAGCAGAGGCCATTCCCTAAGTCTACTTTATTAATAGCAATTAATGGACTTCTCCTCCAAGAACTTATCCAAATCTTTTTTGAACCCAACTGCACTAACCACATCCTCTGTCAACAAATTCCAGAGCTTAATTGTGTGTTGAGTGAAAAAGAATTTTCTCCGATTAGTCTTAAATGTGCCACTTGCTAACTTCATGGAGTGCCCCCTAGTCCTTCTGTTATCCGATTCACATCTACTCGTTCAAGACCTCTCATGATTTTAAAGACCTCTATCATATCCCCCTTCAGCCGTCGCTTCTCCAAGCTGAGCAGCCCTTACCTCTTCAGCCTTTCCTCATAGGGGAGTTGTTCCATCCCCTTTATCATTTTGGTTGCCCTTCTCTGTATGTTCTCCATCGCAACTATATCTTTTTTGAGATGCGGCGACCAGAAATGTACACAATATTCAAGGTGCAGTCTCATCATGGAGCGATACAGAGGCATTATGACATTTTCCGTTTTATTAACATTTCCCTTCCTAATAATTCCTAACATTCTGTTTGCTTTTTTGACTGCTGCAGCACACTGAGCAGACGATTTCAAAGTATTATCCACTATGATGCCTAGATCTTTTTCCTGGGTGGTAGCTCCTAATATGGAACCTAACATCGTGTAACTACAGCAAGGGTTATTTTTCCCTTTATGCAACACTTTGAACTTGTCCACATTAAATTTCATCTGCCATTTGGATACCCAATCTTCCAGTCTCGCAAGGTCCTCCTGTAATGTATCACAATCCGCTTGTGATTTAACTACTCTGAATAATTTTGTATCATCCGCAAATTTGATAACCTCACTTGTCATATTCCTTTCCAGATCATTTATAAATATATTGAAAAGCACTGGTCCAAATACAGATCCCTGAGGCACTCCACTGTTTTACCCTTTTCCACTGGGAAAATTGACCATTTAATCCTACTCTCGGTTTCCTGTCTTTTAACCAGTTTGTAATCCATGAAAGGACATTGCCTTCTATCCCATGACTAGTTTTCTTAAAAGCCTCTTATGAGGGACTTTGTCAAATGGCTTCTGTAAATCCAAATACACTACATCTACCGGTTCACCTTTATCCACGTGTTTATTAACCCTTTCAAAAAAATGAAGCAGATTTGTTAGGCAGGACTTCCCTTGGGTAAATCCATGTTGACTGTGTTCCATTAAAACATTTCTTTCTATATGCTCTACGATTTTGATCTTTAGAATAGTTTCCACTATTTTTCCTGGCACTGAAGTCAGGCTCACTGGTCTATAGTTTCCCGGATCACCCCTGGAGCCCTTTTTAAATATTGGGGTTACATTGGCCACCCTCCAGCTTTCAGGTACAATGGATGATTTTAATGATAGGTTACAAATTTTAACTAATAGATCAGAAATTTCATTTTTGAGTTCCTTCAGAACCCTAGGATGCATACCATCCAGTCCAGGTGATTTGCTACTCTATAGTTTGTCCATCTGGCCTACTACATCTTCCAGGTTCACAGTGATTTGGTTCAATTTGTCTGACTCATCATCCTTGACAACCAACTCCGAAACTGATATCTCCCGAACATCCTCATTAGAAAACACGGAAGCAAAGAATTCATTTAGTCTTTCTGCAATGGCCTTGTCTAGTCCTTGTCCAGTTCTGTCCTTGTCTGCCTTATTTAGTCTAGCCCTGCCCAGTCCTAGCCTTTGTATCCTTCCCTTGTCTTGCCTATTTATTGTCCTGCCCCAGCCTTTCTCCAGACTACCAGCCTGTCCAGCCTTGTTCCAGTCTGACCAGCCTTGCTTCTGCCTACACAGACTCAGCATGTTATATTGTCGCAGCAAAGACCTACTGACCCCCCAGAACCCAAGGGCTAAAATTGTGAGGGAAGGGGGCTGGCTAGATGGAAGACCAACCCTAGTCCTGCCCAGCGTCCAGCCCTGAAGTCCCGTGCTGCTCCTGAAGTGATGTACCTCGAGTCCAGAGATCCTGATACTCTGTTGGGAATGCTTGGCTAAAAAGCCATGCCTTAACTTTCTTCCTGAAGGTGAGGTAGCTGGGCTCCATGCATAAGCATAATGGAAGCAGGTTCCAGATCTTTGGTGTGTAACAGCTAAAGGCCAGAAGTCTGAAGCAGGACAGTCTAACAGAGGCTTGGAAAATAGAGCCAGTTGGGAAGATCTGAGTTCTTTCTTGGGGTCTTGAGGAAGAAAGAGTTGTGAGAGATATTCTGGGGCTTATTTGTTCGTGCACTTGAAGACAAAGCCAATTGTTTTGAATTTGATGCTGCTCTACTGGTAGCCAGTGTAGCCAAGATATAATAGGTTTTACATAGTCAGAAGCTTTTGCTCTTACTAGGATTCTTGCTGCTGTGTTATGAAGGAGCTGGAGACATTTTGAATTGTATAGAGAAATGCCATTGAATAAAGAATTGCAGTAGTCTATTCTGCTGGTGATTAATGCATGGTGATTAATGCATAGATTGTGTTTGTCTAGGTAGTTCCATAATTGGCCGATTTGATACAGGTGCATGAATGAAGTTTTTGCTACTTTGGAGATGTGTGTTTCCATGCTTTACAAGCTAGTAAAGGGAAGAAAAGCTAAGCCAATGTCCTTGATCCAAGATAAGCAAAAGAGATAATAGTCAAGAAAATAAACAATCAAGGAGTCCAGATAACATAATTAATCAATAGCAGTGCGCATAGGACAGTTTTTCTGTTATGGTTAAGCAGTGTTTGGGAGGATCCTTGGGTACTGTAGCAGATGACCACGCCCACAGGGAGGAGCCCCGAGAGGAGCCACAGTACTAGGCTAGACTCAGAATGCACAAACACAGTTAGTTCTTTATTGTACAGCTTGAAGAGTACCTCCAGAGGTGGCAGTAGTGAGGCAGTTTGGTAGTAGCAGTCTCAGGGACCCTTCTCACTCCGTTAGTATCGGGCGGTTCCGAAGCAGGTTTCCCAGCAAGGTAGTACTGTGGATGAGACAGACTGAGAGTTAGAGTACTCACTAGGTGTTTGCTGTAGATATGCGATTCCACCAGGTTGTAGAAGATAATGCAGGCACCGAGGCAAGGAGAGCAGGCCCTCGTGGAGTGAGTACCTGTTCCCTGTAAGGCACCTGAAATAAAGCAGAGGGCCCCTGAGGAGCGGGTACCCAGGTTAGCAGTTACCTCGAAGGGCAGAGAGAGAGCTTCCAGCGGGAGCACGGAAGCGGCAGAGTAGCGTAGACAGGAACAGATTCAAGTCCTTGCTAACTCAATGAGCTAGCAAATTAGAATAGGTTATATACCCAGATGGCGTGACATCAGCAAGGGGGAATGCCCCTGAGGTTCACGCCAAGGTTGGAATAAAGACGTGGGTGATGCGCACGCGCTCACACCCTAGTAAGTACCTGGGAGGAGCATGGCGGGAGGCTGCACCATAGCCATTCCGGGGATACCGGAGAGGTTGGCTTGTAGACGCGGCAGTAGCCATCTTTCCTAGATAAACTGGAGGAGCCGTGAACAAAGTGAGGCAAATGGGGTGAAGCCGTCTAGCACCAACGGACGCAACATTTTCTTTGGTTCATTTTGTTTTATTGTTAGTGATTTTGTTTTTTGTGATTTTTGTTTCATTACTTTATATGGTTAAATTTGATTTTAACCACATAATTGGGTACTTAATTAGTTAAAATTGATTTTACCCAGCTGAATAAAACTTTAAGGAGTAGATTTTAATATATTGGATGTGCCAATTATATAACATGAGCGCACCGGCATGTGCATGTTACAAAATCGTTGGGCCATGATTGGATGTGCCAATTATATAACATGAGCGCACCGGCATGTGCATGTTACAAAATCGTTGGGCCATGCACACCGGATTTTGTAATTCGCGCGTGCGGGGGGGGGGGGGGGGATTATGCAAATTTTGCATGGCAACACATCGCGGCCTTCCCCAGTTCCCTCCCAGTCCGCTCCAGTTAAGGAACTTCCCTTCCCCTGTGCCCTAACCTCCCTTCCCCTGTTCCCTAACCTCCCTTCTGCTTCCCCTCTCCTCCCCAACCCCTAATTCCTACCTTTTTTTTTTTTTCCCCCAACTTACTTCATGGCCCGACCTGAAGTAAGTTGCACATGCCAGTAAGGTGGCCAGCGCGCGAGGCTCCAGGACAGCTATCAATGCCACTGTCCCAGCATGCCTCCTGCGCCCCTCCCCTCCCCTCCCCCGTGCCCACTTCTTGTACATGGCCGGGCCTTTTTGAAAATAGGCTCGGTGCGCACAAGGTCCAGCTATGCACGTAAAGGCTGGATTTTACTGGGGGGGGGGATTTCAAATCCGGCCGTAAGTGTATGAAAAATTTAGCCATGTAAATTTCTGAAATGAAAGTAAATTCACATCCCTGTTAATCAACATATAGCATAAGTAATATAATAAATCTGCATATTAATTCAACAACCCCCCTAATATAGCAACAAATGACAAGGAGAGAGACACTGAACAAGCATGGATGTAGACTCTCGTGCATTGGGTCAAAAAGATATGCTGCTGTTAGGGTGAATTTTAATTTAACTTGGGGGCGGGGGGAGGTAAAGCCTTTTTTATTAAAGTTACATTGGCTCCCAGTTATGCATCAAATTCAGTTTAAGATGTACACTATAATAGAGATGTGAATCGTTTTTGAACGATTAAAATTATCGTCAGATAATTTTAAAATCGTTCTAAATCGTTAGAGTGCACGATACAATACAAATGCCCCCGATTTATCGTCAGGGGCATTTGTATTGTATCGTTAAATAGGGCACGGGAATTATTTGGGGGAGGGCAGGAAAACCGGCACACCAAAACAACCCCTAAACCCACCCTGACCCTTTAAAACCAATTCCTTACCCTCCCGAACCCCCCCAAAATGTTACGTTACCTGGTGGTCCAGTGGGGGGGGGGGGGGGGTGTCCCGGCGCGATCTCCCACTCTCGGGCCATCGGCGCCATTTTGGCTACCACTGATAAAAATGGTGCCGATGGCCCGATAAAAAAAAACCCACCCCAACCCTTTACAAATTACCCCTTTGCTTCTCCCACCCTTCCGACCCCCCCCCCCCCAAAAAAAAAACCTTTTACATGTACCTGGTGGTCTAGCGGGGGGTCTGGGAGCCATCCCTTCAATCATACCCTCGGTGCCGGTGCTGGAGGTTTCAAAATGGAACCGATCGCCTTTGCCCTCACTATGTCACAGGGAGCGACGGTCGCTCCCTGTGACAAAGTGAGGACAAAGGCGATCGACTGCCAGTATGGCGCCACTCGCCTTTGCCCTCACTATGTCACAGGGAGCGACGGTCGCTCCCTGTGACAAAGTGAGGACAAAGGCGATCGACTGCCAGTATGGCGCCTGTTTACCTTAGCTTCTCTGGGTCTGCCACTCCAGCATCTAGAAATCACATTCCTTCTCTTGAGGGCTAGGAGCTTTTTGCTCTGAGTGTGCATATACAGTCTCTCATCAACTGGTAGATAATCATACATGTGGCACTCAGTATAAGAGACTGGAAAGCCCACCTTTCACTGCTGGACAACTGTTTGCATATTCATTTTGGTGAGTTGTTAGCAATTTAAAATGTCTAAGGGAATAGGAATGTTAAAACTAATCTAAAGTACCTTTAGTCTATTGGTTTATTTTATATTTGTCTGTAAGTGACCCTCAAAATACTGCATTTAATCTACTTACAAATACCTGGTTACACACCTTATTGACTCTTGTTTTGAAATAATTCTCTGTTAGTGTAGCAAACCTATTGTTTTAAATTTATAGTAAGGGGTAGAGATGTGAATCGTGTCCTCGATCGTCTTAACAATCGATTTCGGCTGGGAGGGGGAGAGAATCGTTTTGTTGCCGTTTGGGTGTGCAAACTATCGTGAAAATCGTTAAAATCGTGAGCCGACACACTAAAACCCCCTAAAACCCACCCCCGACCCTTTAAATTAAATCCCCCACCCTCCCGAACCCCCCCTCAAATGCTTTAAATAACCTGGGGATCCAGCGGTGGTCCAGAACGGCGGCGGTCCGGAACGGCCCCCTCAATTGAATCCTGTTGTCTTCAGCCGGCGCCATTTTGCAAAATGGCCGCCGCAAAATGGCGGCGGCCATAGACAAAAATGATTCGACGCAGGAGGTCGTTCCGGACCCCCGCTGGACTTTTGGCAAGTCTTGTTGGGGTCAGGAGGCCCCCCCAAGCTGGCCAAAAGTTCCTGGGAGTCCAGCGGGGTTCAGGAAGCGATTTCTTGCCGCGAATCGTTTTCCGTACAGAAAATGGCGCCGGCAGGAGATCGACTGCAGGAGGTCGTTCAGCGGGGGTTCCGGACCGCCGCTGAACGACCTCCTGCAGTCGATCTCCTGCCGGCGCCATTTTCCGTACGGAAAACGATTCGCGGCAAGAAATCGCTTCCTGAACCCCGCTGGACTCCCAGGAACTTTTGGGCCAGCTTGGGGGGGGCCTCCTGACCCCAACAAGACTTGCCAAAAGTCCAGCGGGGGTCCGGAGCGACCTCCTGCGTCGAATCGTTTTTTGTCTATGGCCGCCGCCATTTTGCGGCGGCCATTTTGCAAAATGGCGCCGGCTGAAGACAACAGGATTCAATTGAGGGGGCCGTTCCGGACCGCCGCCGTTCTGGACCACCGCTGGATCCCCAGGTTATTTAAAGCATTTGGGGGGGGTTCGGGAGGGTGGGGGATTTAATTTAAAGGGTCGGGGGTGGGTTTTAGGGGGTTTTAGTGTGCCGGTTTTCCTGCCCTCCCCCTTCCCCCGATTTACGATTTTTTAACGATAAATCGGGGGAATTGGTATTGTATCGTGGCCCTAACGATTTTGACGATTTAAAATATATCGGACGATATTTTAAATCATCAAAAAAAAAATTCACATCCCTAGTAAGGGGTGATTGCGCATGCTTTTCAATCCTCTCCTGCTGGAAGAGTGTGAGGCTTATGGAAATTGGGGTTGTGGGAGTTGAAGCCTGGATGGCTCGCAGTGTCCTTTGGAGTCCTCTGTCATGGCTGCTGGGAGAAGTATGCAGATGAGCCTACAGGTCCTCTCCATCATGCCTTTTTGTTTATATACCTTTTTTAAGCTCCAATTTTAATAATGAACTGAACTGCCCTCCACTATCACTTCTCAAACACCCTTCCAGCCCCTAAACTCCTACAACACAACCTCCCCTCATCCAAAATGACATTAAACCACTCATCAATGCACACACAAACACAAACACCCACAGTCTGAAGAGTTTCTAATAGCAGTGTCTACAGGCAATGCTGTCACCAACCAAGGGTACGATTGTTTCTCGGAAAACTGAAGTGGTCTGTACAACGCACAACACTTCAGCAGCAGCGCAACATGGCACAGCTGCAATACCGAGGATCTGGATTTCAGGAACCTTCTTTTATTTTCTTGCTATGGAAGCTACGTTATTGTGCCACCTTTTGAACGTAGCAGTGAAAACAAAAAGCATGATTTACAATGTGAGATGGAGAAAATGTTCTTTAATAGGTTTATAAATAACACTAATTACAAGTAAATAGGATGTTCCCGTTCACCCCTGAGCTCGATGCCAGGCATTAGGCAAAGCTCACTGACATTTGTGCTAGCTGTTCTCCCAGGTAGTTTTATATTGTATTGCATTAATTTATAAAGCACTTATGAGAATCAAAATGTCATAGTCTAAGGAGGTCCCATGCACCTGACTTCAAATCTTTGGCTCGCTTTCTGTTTTCTAGCAGTAGTGAAGAGAGAGTAAATTATGGGGTTATCCTCTCAAATCCTTTGTTTCCAGTCCTGGATCAATGGAGCAATTTGTACTATGGGCAATAGTGTAAAGCTCCTGGCATTATCTATGGTGGAAATGGTCCCAGAATCAGCATGTCCGCTAGAGCTCGACATCTCCCTATGTCCCCAGGAGCAAATCCCACCCTTTGTGCCATTGGGTGCACCTTTTCTATGGTGATTTTGGCAATGTTACCATAGGCCATCACAGGGAATGAAGAGGAAGTGGTGTCGACTCCAGCAGTGGTGGCAGGCAGTCTTTTAGAGGTAAAATAAAATGTTCCCCAGTGTTTCATCCTACCTGGGAGCAAGGATGAAGACAGGTATGGTGAGGGTGAGTGTTTTGGATTAGACTGCCCAATGTTTGGACAACGGGAGGCCTGCAAATAGGTCTAGCTCCCTCTGAACTTGGTTCTCAAGTAGAGGAAGCTGTAGCTCTCCCTTTTACAAATGTCTCTTATTTGGGACAGAATCATTCTCTTCAGAAATCTAAGTATAGTATATAGTATACTTGGATTTTCAGAAGGCGTTTGACAAAGTTCCTCATGAGAGGCTTCTAGGAAAAGTAAAAAGTCATGGGATAGGTGGCGATGTCCTTTCGTGGATTGCAAACTGGCTAAAAGACAGGAAACAGAGAGTAGGATTAAATGGGCAATTTTCTCAGTGGAAGGGAGTGGACAGTGGAGTGCCTCAGGGATCTGTATTGGGACCCTTACTGTTCAATATATTTATAAATGATCTGGAAAGAAATACGACGAGTGAGATAATCAAAATTGCAGATGACACAAAATTGCTCAGAGTAGTTAAATCACAAGCAGATTGTGATAAATTGCAGGAAGACCTTGTGAGACTGGAAAATTGGGCATCCAAATGGCAGATGAAATTTAATGTGGATAAGTGCAAGGTGATGCATATAGGGAAAAATAACCCATTCTATAATTACACGATGTTGGGTTCCATATTAGGTGCTACAACCCAAGAAAGAGATCTAGGTGTCATAGTGGATAACACATTGAAATCGTCGGTTCAGTGTGCTGCGGCAGTCAAAAAAGCAAACAGAATGTTGGGAATTATTAGAAAAGGAATGATGAATACAACGGAAAATGTCATAATGCCTCTGTATTGCTCCATGGTGAGACCGCACCTTGAATACTGTGTACAATTCTGGTCGCCGCATCTCAAAAAAGATATAATTGCGATGGAGAAGGTACAGAGAAGGGCTACCAAAATGATAAGGGGAATGGAACAACTCCCCTATGAGGAAAGACTAAAGAGGTTAGGACTTTTCAGCTTGGAGAAGAGACGACTGAGGGGGGATATGATAGAGGTGTTTAAAATCATGAGAGGTCTAGAACGGGTAGATGTGAATCGGTTATTTACTCTTTCGGATAGTAGAAAGACTAGGGGACACTCCATGAAGTTAGCATGGGGCACATTTAAAACTAATCGGAGAAAGTTCTTTTTTACTCAACGCACAATTAAACTCTGGAATTTGTTGCCAGAGAATGTGGTTCGTGCAGTTAGTATAGCTGTGTTTAAAAAAGGATTGGATAAGTTCTTGGAGGAGAAGTCCATTACCTGCTATTAAGTTCACTTAGAGAATAGCCACTGCCATTAGCAATGGTTACATGGAATAGACTTAGTTTTTGGGTACTTGCCAGGTTCTTATGGCCTGGATTGGCCACTGTTGGAAACAGGATGCTGGGCTTGATGGACCCTTGGTCTGACCCAGTATGGCATTTTCTTATGTTCTTATGTGATTATTAAACATTTTAAACAAGCTTTCATATCTGTTAGAAGCATCCTTCAATGATTGATTGGATGTTTTTATGTTTCAATTCTGGATCATCAAGCTAAAGTTAACTTTTGTGACTGTGGTGCTGGACACTTCCTTTTGGCTAGTGGGTGGTGCTGCTTCTAAAACATAGAGGCGATAGCTAAAGTTCACTAGGCTGGGGACTACCAGTAGAGGGGATGGTGTGGAGTGAGGACTTAACCTATTTCTTCATCTGCAGCTTCAACATAATGCTTCATTGCTTACAAAGCTTCTCACTCCAATTGCCTATCCTCTTAGATAGGCCTAAGATAGACTCTCTCATGCAGAAAAGAAAGAAAACCAATGTGACAACCAAGCTGTTGTTTAATGCAAGATTTTATAATTTCAGAAAGTAAGTTTCCAGGGGGTTTAGAACAACAAAGTGTACACCCAAATCACCACTTTAGTTTCTAATAATTCCTTTTTCATCTTCAAACCAGTGCTTATAACCAGGGCCTTTCCTAGAGAGCCCTTCCCCCTACTCTCAATATTTCACCTTGGTATCCAGCTCTTTTAGGACTATCTAACTGGCAACCTTCTTCCTTGCCTGCTCTTTTAAGTTTCTGCCAACTGCAGACACACGGCTTAACTTAAAGGGTTTAATTACTCCCATCTTTCACTTTCCCAGACACCTACAGTCTACAAAAATTTAAACTGGCTGGATAACAAGGGCAAATATCTGAACTTTTAGTAGTGCAAATATTAGTGAGACTTAAGCCATCTGTAACCACTCTAATCAGAGAAAGAACTTTCCCCAGCTGCTTTAAAGTTTACCAGGAATCAATTACTGCAGCCAAACATTCAAGAATTTCCCAGCACAGGTTCTAAACACAGGCTTGTCCATGGGACATATTTTTCTGTCCCATCCCATCCCATCCCATGGCAATTTATGCCTGTCCCATCCCATCCCATCCCATGGGATTCCCATTACAATATTAATATGGAATACAGTTCAAATAAAATTATTAAATTTATGAAAGTTTACGTTTAGTGTCTACTAAATAGGACTACATGTACAAAGAGACATGCAAAACGACAAAATTTATTAAATCCTTCTCATAGCACCATGCAGTTACATAGATGATGAATGAATTCTATTTTGTTGCACTTACGCAACTGCAAATTTCAGCCTAAATTTATTTTACAATATCAAGTATCGACTACCATGGGAAATACAAATGTGTGCCGTCCCATGGGATTCCCATGGGAATAACATTCCTATGGACAACACTGTCTAAACAAGGAGTCACCTTTCCAGAGTTTAAAGTTTACCGGGAACCAATTATGTTACGGCTATGGCTGCTGTGCAACCGCCTCACCACCAGGGGTCCCTCTAGTGCTGGCTCTCCTGACAGGCCCAGTCCATCTCCCTTCTCCTCTCTGTGTTCTGGGCTGTCCCTTATAACCCTGCCTGACAGTTCCCTCAGTGCTTCGGCATCGAGCTCGCCTGGGCTCCCTGCTCTAGCCTGCCTTGCCTTGCCTTCGGGCCTTATTCCTTGCCTTGCCTTGTTCGTAACCCAAGGGCCCACTGGGTACTGGGCTTGATGATCTGATCTAGTATGGCAAATCTGATGTTCTTATGCCATGCATCTTTGCTGTGCCTTGGCTCACAATAACAAGCTGTTTACATTTAAAATCTTTTACTAGGTACAACTCCCTTGGAAACTGGCTAATCCGATCCATAATTAAACAAGGGGGAGGTAGTCATCAAAATGTCTGCATTTTGGCAAACCCCATGTTGTTACCTGTGGTGGTTTGCCGAGATTGTCTCAGCAAAACTAAGTGGGTAATTCACTTTGATTATTGTCCTGCAAGCAGTTTTTTGCATAAATTTGAGCCTGCTTTTGGGCAGGTATTTGTTTAAAGGGCACCTGCGTATAGTTTTGATTATTCTAATTTACTCATGTCAGTGCCTCCCCCAACCAAACCCCGTCTGTGAACACCTCTGAAAATGCATGGGTACAAGTACCCATGTTGCTGATATTATACATCAGTATTTTTACACCCTCTCCTCCCCCGTACAGTTTGGTGAATAATGAAAAAGACAATTTCCTCAATGAAAACATCATTGCACCAGCAGAAATGGCTTGATTATTGCCCTCTAAAGGCCAGTTTCACATAGAAGTAAAGCAAAAAGCCTGCAAGTCAGTTTGATCATATGTTTTATCCTTTCTTTGTCTGGAAATTAAATTTGGCCTACAGGTGTAATAAGGAATGTTGCAACTGACAGGTGGGAGCTTGGTCAAGGGAATACAGAAGCAAAGTAATGACCAGAAAATGCATAACCTGGGTCAAGTTATGGAGTTATTCAACATACAATGATTTTCATAAATAATACTAGATAGATGGCACCTTTTGATTAACTGGCGCCAAAAAGACTGGCGTGGAATAACAGCGCGCAAGCAGTTCCAGTCTGCGCTACAGAACAGCGACATATCTTCCAGTACCAGCATCCAAGGACAGCGCTTCCTTATTACTGTTATACGCGATGGTGCATCTGAACGCAGTCTGTTTACGTTAATGTGACTCCGTCTCCCTTTCCACACACTTCACATGCATGACTAGAGCCAGATTTTTGGACACGAAGACTTTGTTCAGCGTTTATTCCTGCTATTGTGGCTTCATTCTCCTGTGCTAATAAGGGATGCAGAGAAAAGATAATAACACAGGGAGCATTGTTAGCACGGAGCTCAAGGGTAGCAGTTGGTTAGCTGTTACCTTGGGGTGGATTTCCGGGGAATGGCAGTCCAAAACCTGCTCCAACCTTTTGAGTTGCTTGCACATGCAGGCAGGGTAATTATCAGCACAGAGGGTTGTTTTTCTTTTGCTTTTGTTTTTCTGGAACATTCCCTGCAGCTTGTTCTTTCTGACGCAGAAGAAGTTGTAATTGTGTTTATTTACCAGCTGACAAGTGAATAATGATTGTAAAATCTCCCCTCTGTTTAAACTCAGAAACAAATAACACAATTAAGACACCTTTTAATTACTTTTAATATATAAATCTGGGTTACTTCCTTTCTTTAACCTTGTATTTTTTATCCTAGAAGCTTTTCATATCAATCATGCCATCTACCCTGGGCCTTTAAAATATCTGCATTTCTTCATGCAGCATGAAGACACAGGATAGGTGTCACTTGCATTATATCTTAGGTGCCATAAAAGTGTTCCACTTTTTTACTTAAGTGGGAGTTAAGCACCAGCTGGCAGTGTTTGCAAGTGCAGAGTGGGAGTAATACCTTAACAAAAGAGAGCACCAACAAGCAACTTATTAGGACAAACTGGACAGGAAGAAAGGCAGCTCTGTTACTTCAATGGGAGAGAATGCACCGGCCCGGAGAGTGTTGCATGAAATCTGTTAGGTTGATTTGTTTTCTCATTTTCTGCTACTGAAACGGCTGCAAATGCCTGAAATGGCTTGATGGACTAGATGAGAGCAACCAGTGACAGAATTCAAGCAATGCTTGGACCAGGTGGTGAAGGCGAGGGAGGAAAATGACTAGAGAGGGAGGTCAAGTCCATAGCAGTGGACCCCAGCCTGGTCACAGAGAAGCTGCTAGCCAACCTGGTTTTCAGGCTATCCACAATGAATGTGCATGAGGCAGATCTGCATACAGCGGAGGCAACATATGCATGTCTAACTCATGCTTATTCATTGTGGATATCCTGAAGCACAAACTGGCTAGGAGTGGATTGGGGACCACTTGACTATGCTGACCCCATAGGCAGAGGCAACTGGGCAGAGTGGGTGGGCCATTAGGTTTTTATTTGCCAACAACCACTGTGTAGTGTGTTATGATGTTGCTGTTCTAACTCACCTTTTATCTGCTTTTATTCTCCCTTCATTGACCATGCACTGCTTTGCCTCCACCTCTCCTCTGTGCATTAGGGGAAGCGATGATAACTGGAGGCAAGAGAATGGGAAGTTTAGAGGTGGGGGGGGGGAAGGGTAAGAAGAGCAGAGAGTTGAAAGAAAGGTCAGCCAATAGGAGTGAGGGGATTCAAATGAGTACGGGAGATTGGGTGAGCTTAAGTTAAGGTATCGTGGAGTGACCGTTGGCGGGCAGTAGGTGAGGAACGGCTGAGGCACTAAGGTCGATTTCCCGCCCGCCCGCCCCGATTATGGTTGAAGTTTTATGTACAAAGTTGTGTGTATTTGTCGCAGAGGGCGGAAAACCCGAGCCCAGAAATGTTATTGCATTGGATTGTACTGGTAAATTTGAAAAGAAGGGGAATCTCGTGCAACGCGGGGGGGCTGTTGCACAAGATGGACAATGAGCAAGAGGGGGGGGGCCGATGCTCGGAGGTTATGGCACCAGGAGCGCTACCATTGGAAGAGGTGGGGGGCACCATTAGGTGACCAGAAGAATGGGGGAATTGTTGTATTGTGTTAAAAGTTTGAGGGCTCGGGTCTTATAATAAACTGCGGCCTTTTTATTACCAAACAAGGATGTCCGTGTGTTGTATGGGAGGACAATAGCAACGAATGGAGAAGAAGAAATGGGGGAGTGTCAAAAGAGAGAAATGGAGTGCGCTGAAATCTGTAATGATTCTTGCATCTCTCAGTTATAACAAACATGTGCTTTTTCTTACAGTGCTCTCACCTTTGTTTTCTCTAAATATGTCTCCGTTTTCTCTTTTGTTCATTTCTGCTTTCTCTTTATGCTTTTCACCGACTGATTTCCTCTTTACTGCTCTATTTTCTAATGGTCTCACTTTTAGCCTTATTTCATCTGTTCTTTACTAGCTGATCTCTTCATCCATTGTGTTTCGGTCTTGTGTTTTGTTTTTTGGTTTGTTTGTTTTTTTTAATCTTCCCCTTTCCCGTTTCTCAGTGGAATATTTTCTGTAAATCAGCTTCGGGTATTTTTTTTTTTTTTAAAGCTCACAACATCCATGTTGCTTGGCAACGCAGTCACAGATCCACTCTGAGGGAACGCATGGCCACTATAATGAGGTGTCCTGCATGGGTGCTACAGCCTCAGCTACAGTGGCATGACTGATAGGAGTCTGCTGCAAGACTTTTAAATCTGTTGTTATAGTATAACATAAAGTGGTTTAGATTAATGCTGGCCTAGCAAAAGAGTCATTTTCTGTTTATATTTGTGCCCATCTGAAATCATGCTACCAACATCAGTAGAGAGAAATACATTATAACCTGTCCAGCATAGGACGGCTTTAAACACCAGTGTGATAGCTGCATTTCTGTGGCTTTACTGACCTCTGCAGGGCATAAAGGACATCAAAACGGGTAGCTGAAATTTTGACTGCTTTGGGGTTTTCCCTTTTCTTAACTTAGGTTTGCATTTGACTTCCAGGCACCAGACGCATCAAGGCCTTTCCTCATAGACACAGGATGGGAGAAAAGCCTTAGGGAATCGAGTCCTAGAGGGCAATTTTAGAGGGATTTCTGTCAGTAAACAATGTTTGTACCTGGGGAAAGCGGCGCTCTAAACATTGCACGCCCTATAGGTGGGTACACGTGTGTTAGGAATGAGGTAAGCGAGAACAAGGTAAAAGTAAAAATAATATGTTTATTGATATACAATCTTAACAATTCTAAGCATTAAAGATATACAGTTCTAAGCATAAAAATATTCAATCTTAACAATGCTAAGCATTAAAGGTATACAGTTCTAAGCATAAAAATAGTGCTAAGCATATACATATGTGTGTACACTGTATCTCGGCCAATACTCACAACACCCTTTTAGTCATCAGCTTGGAAAGGAGAGAGCGCATCACAGGCGAAGGGGTCTCATCACTTTGCACGTCTGCAAAGGAAATTTTTCTCTCTCTCTCTCTCTGGGCCATAGCTGTTTGTCTTTTATAGCCTAATGTAAACAAGTGTGCGTGCCAAACTAGACTGTGTGTATGTGGGACAGGATTACTCACTATCCTAGAATCAGATCTATGCCAACAGTCCCAGTCTAAACTATGCATTCCAGACTCAAGGATGGTTTAATCAGGTCATCTTTTCTCTGGGCCAAAAAACATGCTGTACTTAGCTGATTCTGCAGTTTCCCTTACAACGTGTGTGCATAGTTCCACCACCGGTACACTTTTACCTGTGTTTTAATGGAGGTGATCCTAAGGCAGGGTTAGGTCAATGGACAAAATTACATGCACACTTTTGGATTTTCAAATCTCTGCACCTGATTTTGGTCAGAAAAGGTATCTGCAGAAAAAATACAAAAGCGGGTGTACATTTTTTTGGGGGGTACTTTCTTCTAGGGCAATTATTCTTCATTTGGAAATTGCTGCGACGACCACAGGTAAGTAATGCTCACGGACAGTGCAGCAATGCGGGCAGTTTGAAGATGTGGCCCCTCCTCCCCTTAAAGGGAAACTTTCAAACAGTGCATTGACGTGAAAAGTCAGTCTGCATCCATTTTGAAAGGGGAATCTTTTCCTTTGAAAACTGGACTGGCAGAGGTACACGCACAGTGCAGGTGTTTTTTTTTTCTGGTGAAATTATGCACATCCACACGCATGCGCATGGGTGTGACTGCGTGTACACATGCATGCTTACCCCTCTTTGACCTTGTCCCCAGGAATCCCTCCTCTCCCTGCACGTACAATGACGCAGGTACTAGCTCTACTTTTTTCTACAATGAAGCAGGTACTAGCTCTACTTTTATGTGCACAGAGGGTAAGCAGCTCTGTAAATGGTGTGGGATCTACCCCCACTATCACATGTATTCCTGCCAACCAGCATCAGTCCTTTTTCACTCCGTTCTTTAAAGTACACTGAACAGAAGTATTTCCATTTCTGCTTTTTTTCTCATTGCCCTCTACATATTTGTCCTTTGGTCTTTCTCCATTTGAAGATATATCTGAAAAAAAAAAAAGTTGCCACCTTGCTCTACTTCTTTAACTATTTTTTCTTCTATTTGCATGTAGGGAGACTCCCAAAATGTTGAACTCCTTTTTTGGTTTCTAGCAGTGCCAGATATTCTGGGTAGGGGAGACCTGGGATTCATCATGGTTGGCCTGTTGGGAAATGTGTTGAATGTTTGAACTTGTAGTAATAGTAAATAGCCACTGAATGGCATTTTGAGAGGTGAGCACTGTGTCATAATGTGTTAATGTGGCTTGGGTTAAGGGGTGGTGTGTGATCCCTTTAAGAATCTGGGCTATGTGATTGGTGGGAAATGGTTAAATGGGAGGTATAAAAAGGGGAGGTATTTGGTAGGAGTTGCCCTTTCTAGAATGAAGCTGATAGAAGAAGGGACCTCCATGTTGTAGTGGCCTGGAATAGCCAGTTTGTAGGCTGGTGGGACCCTAGGGGCCACCCCAATATGGAGTGGGACCCTACGGGGCTTGTCCCCTCAAGAGTAAAGGCCCAAGGCCATGGAGTGGAAGAAAAGTTTCCTATCATTGAGAAAAACAGCCTGCAGGAAGGAGTAAAGGGGAATTTTCAGGGAGGAGAAGTGCCCCAATGAAGAGCCCAGGGCATGAAGGTGCCAGGGAGACCTGCACACTGCTGGTGAGAGAAGGAGTAGAGGAATAAGAGTGAAGAGGGAGTTCGTGAATAAATTCTAAGGGAGTGGACCTTATTCCCCTTTGGCTGTTTTGAGACTGCAGTTAAGCTTGAAGAGGAATCTGGAAGGGTTGTGTCTGTAGGTTTGGGGTAGGTTGGAAGTTGGAGGAAGGAAGAGTCCTGACCAATGTGAGCATGGGAGAACTGTACAGTGGGGAATGCAATCTTTATATTCTTTTTAAAATGTCTGGAAGGGAGACAGGGAGATCTGGCACCTAATTCATATGGAATACCACCCCGTAGGTTTTGGGGGAAAAGATTTTACTTCTGATTGTTGTATCCCATGAATTCTGAGTATTCAATATTTAGACAGTATGTTTTACCCAATGCCGTTCCTGTCCATGATGGTTGGATCAATACCAGAAGTAAAGGTAAGAGTTGTGTTTAGTTACAGAAGGTGTGAAGCTCCTTAATGTTTATTTTCTGCCAGTGTATGGAATGGCTTAGGGGCCAGAGTTCATGGCGTGGAGGAGGGTGGTGATTCTTATTGTCCAGTCAGGAAATCTGGGAGCTGCTCTTGTCTTCTTCAGGGTCCGCTTCTCCATTTGCATGACCCATAAATCAGAGCCCACTAAACAAATTAGGGAAGAGGAAAACCCTCCTATCATTTTATGAGTCCTAAGGAGGGGTTACATGCATTTTGGCATCTTGACTTCTTTTCTCACCATTTTAGCTTTACCAATATTCTTTTCAGAATGAGGTAGAACTTGGTCATCTAGGAAGTAACAGAGCATGTGCTGAATCTTTGGTCTACTTGATAAAAAGGGAGGAAAGGTGTAGACAGAGTTGGGCACTGAAGCCATGCAAAAAGCTTACTATAGTAAAGTGTAAGCAAGCTTGCTGGAATGAATGGCTGATGGGGCTCATTGTGAGAATCTTTTCTAGCAAGGATGGAAGGCTTTGCAAGGTTGAAATCGAACAGAAAAATGAGGAACAATGAAAATCTTTATTAGACCTCTCACTGAGAGAGAGTGCTTCTCATGTCTCATGAAAATATATGAACATTGTATACTAATGATATGTCTTTTAGGTCCCATGTAAAGTTAGATGATAGTAATATTTACCAGTACCATATGGAGAGTATTCTGCATAGTTTATATATTTTGTATAGTTTTTGTCACACTGCCACCTGGTGACCTGTAGTTGTATTGATTAATGTGGTTACACTGCGAGAGCATGTAATCTTCAATCCGATAGGTCAGGAGTATTGCATTATGGAGAATTCCCCCTGACATTACCTGTCTTCCAGTTTCCTGACTCAGAATGTAATCTTTTCCCCAATTGCTCACTCCTAGAGACCCCAGAGCACCCTGGGCAAGTTGTTTCTGACTAAGAAAAATTCTCCATTTTAGAACAAAAGAGCTGTAAGATTAGTTTACGATTACCTCTCTCTATGAGATCCCAAAATGCATTTTCCTTTTTACCTCTTGAATTCCAATAAAATATTCCAAAGAAAGCTCATCCCAGCTGTGACAATTCAAAAGCTATTACAGTAAGGCCTATGTTTGTTCAATTCTATAACAAATGTTTTGAAAGTTAAGAAGGAAATCAGTCTAAGTATATAAAGATGCATCAGAGGTTAACTATCTGACTTCCACTTCACCTACCTTCTCCCACATTGCCAGAGCCTTTTTAAGGTATTTGCCCATTTAACCAAAATCAGTACTTTTTAAATGCAAGACTCTGAGTTTTGTGTGACTTCTCTCCATCTGGGCCATTATATCAAACCATATTGTCTGATGATCACTGGTGCTCAGATAGGTGTTGCGTTTGGTGGCTGCACTTACCTCTGACCCTGAGTCACCGTCACTGGTTCCCAACACTGTTGAGGATTTCCTGGGCAGCTATGCAGTATGCTGCTGCATTTAGGCAGGCTCGACGTGGCTCAGGGCAGGACACCGCCGGCTCCTTCCATGACCACCCCAGGCGCACGCGCACTCGACATCATCAAATTTAAAAGGCCCATGGTGGGAAATCCCCCGTAGCACTAATGGATAACTTCACTAGACCTGGCCTATAAAAGGCACCCTCTCCCTGTAGTCCTCGCCATGGCAACAGGTCTCCCTATTTGTACAGCTTTTTTATACCGTTGTTGAGAGACAATTTCTCTGTCTCTACAGTGTACAACATGTTAAAAAACAAATTACTAAAATCTCATAGTGTAGAATAAAATTTACAATAAATCGACTAATACAAATAAAAACTTAGAAGTAAATTAAATTTTCATTAAAAAATTATAAAGAGAAAAGAAAAACTATAAAAGAAAATAAAATCAAGTTAATGAAATCAAATTAGTAACTCTACAGTCCTTGCATTGTGAGTTGCCTCGGTGTTCCCTGCCTTCATTCTCAAAATTCCTGGTCCTCATTTTTGTCCTCAGTTCCCGTACTCCTTGTTTCCATTTCCAGTTCTTGTGGTCAGTTCCTCTGTCTTCAGTTTATCATCGTCTCATTGTCTGCCAGCCTATTTTGCTCCTCACCTTCTTACCCTATCTATCTGTCCCTCCTGCTCTTTGGACGGATACCCGGTATTTGATCATGGCCGGACTCCTGGATATTCTTGCTTGCTGCCTGCTCTGGCTATAGCATGCCTTCGGATACGCTTCATCTTTTCCTCCTCCAATTCGACTACTGTCAACAGATCTCTCCAGCAGAGGCCCCCACCCAAGATCTGCCATCCCCAGCATTCAAAGGTTCAACCTGAGGGGAATGTGGGCTGGTAAAGGAGAAGTTCCAGTTGGGTCTCTGCCTCATACAGGTCCACCTGCTGACAGTGGGGCTCCTCCCTGCAGGTTGCACCAACCCTGCCTCAGCCTAAGAGTCCATACCTGCAACAGATTGCTAAGATCATGGACTTGGCGGACATAGCAGCCTCACAAGCTATCCTGTGTCTTGCCCATAAATTATAAGAGCAGCTGAATTTTCTGGAAATCCTGGCAGCTTCAATGGAATGATTCTCCGCCCAGTTGGATGCATCCATTGCTCTGGCAGTCCCATCGCCTCCTGCAACTGTACCACTGCTGCCTACGGCACCCAGCTCCCCTACACCGCAGCTTCCGGGTCCACCCTTGTATGCCGAAGACACCAAGCAATGTTATGGGTTCCTGAACCAATGCCAAATGCATGTTATCCTGCAAGCACCATTGTTCCCAAGTAAGACCACATACATTCTCTCTCTTCTGGACAGCAAGGCATTGGCATGGGCCTCCCCCCTCTGGGAGCAAGTAGATCTACTGTTGCAACTTACAGGAGTATTCAAGATAGTCTTTGAGGAACCTGGCCGGATGGCCACCATGGGTTCTGATCTACTCCACCTGCACCAAGGCACCAGAACCTTAGCAGAATATGAGATTGAGAGCTCAATTGGCAGGAGGATTGTCTCTTCACCATTTTTCTGGAAGGCATATTTCCCTGGATTAAGGCTGAGCTCATGGGTCACTGGCTGGAAGGTTAAGAACTGACAGGCAAGATTGACCACAGATGCCAACAAAAGGCAAGGGAGGTTCTACTACCCCAAAAAACCATCAAGCTAGCACCCCAGTTCCAATGGCCGCTTTCACCTCTGGCCCTTTCTCCTCCCACTTTTGCCTCACCAGAAAAACCCATGCAAGTGAGGTGCAGCTGTTTGTCCCCAGAGGAGAGGCTCTGCCAGAGACAAGAAGACCCATATCTGTATTCCATTGGCCGGGGACATCTGGTAGCTCAATGCTCTCTAAAGCCAGGAAACTCTAGCAATTAGGGCCTGGTGGGAGATGACTCTAGGCCTTACTGTCCCAGCTCCCCAATTACTACTTTCTGTGACCATAAAGATGGGTTCCATAAGTTTGCCACCCAGACATAGTGGACCTAGGTTCTGATGGGAACTTCATCATGAAAGATCTTTAGGATCAACTTCATATTCCCACCATTCAGAGGACTTCTTCTCTGACAATTTCCTCTATTTGCGGAGATCCTAGCCAGGACACCCAGACCACCACGCCACTGACTTTATGTACTGGCCTCCTCCACAAAGAGGAGATTAGATTACACTTAATCACCAGGGCCATTCATCTCATTGTCCTGGGATTACCCTGGCTCCAACATCACAACCAAATTGATTGGGCTACCCTATAGCTCATTAGCTGAGGTCAAAAGTGTAGGGGTTCTTGTTAAGAGCATATTGATCCCCCTCATTGTCTGATGGTGGCTACTACCCTTCCAAGCCTTTTCCAGACTATGTGGACTTTGCAGATGTCGTCTCAAAAAAAAAAACCAAACAAAAAAATGGGGCTGGAACTCTACCACCTCACTGCTCTTCCCAGATACGAACTCACCAAGGGTAAGGGTTTACCCCTTGTCACTCCCTGAGATTTGAGCCATGTCAGACTATATCCCAGAAAATCTGGAGTTGGGCTTCATCCGACCTTCATGGCAAAAAAGGATGGCTCCCTCAGGCCATGTACATATTACCGAGGATTGAACACCATCACAAAAAAGGACTGCTACACCTTGCCATTAATATCGGAACTCTTTGACCATCTTCAGGGCACAAAGATTTTCACCAAACTAGATCTTCAGGTAGTGTATAACCTCATCTAAATCAAGGCTGGTGATGAGTGGAAAACAGCTTTTAACACTCGGAATGGGCATTATAAATATCTAGTTATGCCCTTTGGGCTTTGTAATGCACCAGAAGTCTTCAAAAAGATGGTCAATGAAATTTTTAATGACCTACTTTATACTTGTGTAGTTGTGTATCTAGATGACATATTAATCTTCTTTCAAGATCTCAGCACCCACCACAGAGACTTACATAGTCCTATAACATGCATGAGAGAACAATTTATTCGCCAAGCTGGAAAAATGCCTGTTCGAGCATGCAGAGCTTCCCTTCCTGGGATTCATTGTCTCATGCAACAGATTCCACATGGACCCCAACAAAGTCAAGGCCAATAAGGATTGGCCTCGCATTGTGGGACTCTGATCACTGCAGAGAAACTTGAGATTTGCCAACTATTATCGCCAGTTTATCCCAAACTATTCCACCATGGAAGTTCCTCTCACCGCGCTCACCTGCAAGGGTGTCAACAAAGACTGGCCTCCCTGAAGCTACAGAAACAATGCAAAGACTGAAGAACACCTTTCTGGAAAGGCCCTGTCTGTGTCATGCAGATCCCTCATGACCCTTCATCCTGAAGGTTGATGCCTTAACACTGGGCTAAAACTGAAGCTAACATTCTCCAGAAGTAGTTCTTCATCCCTGCTCTTTCTAAGGACGTTCTCGCCTGCAGAGCACAATTTTGGCATCGGTGACTGGGAGCTCTTGGCCATGAAATTGGCTCTCAAAGGGGCTGATGCAAAGCGGGCGCTGAGTGTTCAGCGTCTACTTTCCTAATGCGCCCCCAAGCACCTCTCTTGGAGGCATCATGCAATATTTAAATTAGGGGTCGTGTTGTCAAGGAGGTGCTAGGGTTGATTGCAGGCCCCTAGCACCTCCTTGACAGCAGGAGCCCGGAAGTGCTCGGCTGTCCACGGCTGTCCGCTGGTTTATAAAATTGATGCTGAATTTATCGGTGTTCGTTTTCCAAATCGCCATACAGCCACGGGTTCGGGAAATGGACCCTGCTTAACTGAGCGCCTGTTTACCGAACTTGACCGCCAGCTCTTTTTTTAAAATTTTATTTGTAATCATTATTTTCTCCGACTTAATATCAGAGGATGTACAGAAAAGCAGTATTTTCTGCATTTCTGTACAACTTTTTGGGGTGCTCAAAAATTAACGCCTGCTCTGGGCAGGTGTTAATTTCTGAGCGCAAAAATGTGTGTATTGGATGCACATTTTTGGTTTTTGCTTTGGGAGTGAATAACTAATAGCCGCATTCACATGTATTTGCATGTGATGAGTGCTATTAGTTTCCCGGCATGTTGGGCACACGTTGTGAAGGCACTAATCCCCTTATAGCATAAGGAGCTGTGTACATGCCTACCAACCCACGTCCAACTGTGAGTTAAACAGTGCACTCAGCTGAGGTTACTGTATTGCATCGGCCCCAAAGAGTGGCAACATCTACTCAAAGGAGCTCAATACTGCATCACAATATATACGGATCACAAAACCCTTGAACATCTTCACCAAGCTCAGCAACTAAATGCAGGCTCGCATGTCCTTATACTTCACCTGCTTTGACTTTGAATTGCGCTACCACTCTGCACTCAAGAACCAACAGATGCTCTCTCTCACTCCTTTCAGATCAAGGATACCCCAAAGCCTCCCAGGCACATCATCGATCCCACTTAAAATACTTCTGGCTACTTCCATGACTGTCCCTCCAGGGAAGATGGTCGTACCTTTCCAACTGCATGAAAGAATGTTGAAATGGGCCCATGACTCCTGTGTCACAGATCACCCTAGACGTGTGCATCCTTGAATTGCTTCAGCACTACTACTGGTGGCCCCAAATGAAGCAAGATGTCAAAGACTATGTAGACTTGTTCCCAACTTTTGCACAGCAAAAAACTCTGCATGTCCGACCCTGGGGGCTGTTATAGCCATTGCCAGACCCCAGAGAACCCTGGACCCACCTGTCCATGGATTTTATTGTGGACCTTCCTCTGTCAAACAGCAACACCATGATCTGAGTGGTCATAGATCACTTCTCTAAGATGGCACACATTGTTTCACTAGCAGGCATCCCATCTACACCCGAGTTGGCACATCTCTTTACTCTTCATGTCTTCCATCTATATGGCCTACCAAAGCACATATTGTCCGACGGAAGAGTACAATTTGCCTCAAAGTACTGGTGCTCCCTTTACAAGAAATTCAGCATCAGACTAGATTTCACAACTGCTTACCATCCCCAAGGACATGGACAAGCTGAGCATACCAACCGGATCCTCAAGACCTTCCTACATTCTTAAGTCAACAAGGATCAAGACAATTGGGCTACTGTCTTACCCTGAGTGGAGTTTGCTCATAATACCCTCATCAATGCAGCCACTGGCTACTTTCCCTTTTCACCTGTCTACGGGAAACAACCATTGCCTCCTCTGTCCCTGCCCAAGACGGTCCCTCGCCAGTGGCCCAAATGTCCTCCAAGAGATGATGGTTTACTAAATCAAAAGCCAATGAAAGATCCAATAATAATAACACTGTCTCTCTGATATAAATGAACCCAGAAAGCAAATCGGAAGCCGTTCCAGTTGGCTGTGTAGCAGAGAAGAAATGGAGATCGGTGTATAAAATGCCCTTTATTTGAAATTAGCCCGACTCTGGCCGAGTTTCACTCTATAATCGAGAGCTGCCTCAGGGGCACCTAAAAACAAATATATTACAATTAATATATTTGTTTTTAGGTGCCCCTGAGGCAGCTCTTGATTATAGAGCAAAACTCGGCCAGAGTCGGGCTAATTTCAAATACACCGATCTCCATTTCTTCTCTCTGATATAAATGATGTGACACTCTTATCTGAAACCACCACCAGTACTGACTCTGCCAGTGGCGTTTTCTAGGGCCTGCTTGATGTGTGTCAACCCTGAGAATCTTCAAGAAATGCTGCAGATTTGGAAATTTATTGCATCTAGTATTTTAGTTAACAATGGCTGATTAGCTACCAGTCTATAATTTTCACATCTGGATCTATCTGCATTAGTTTAGTAATGGTCAGCTTTGAACCTAGAATGACTCAAACAGGTCTGTTTTCAGGCTAACAAGAATGAATATTCATGATCAATCTTTGCCTATGAGCAGGTTTGCTTACCATAAACTGTGTTTTCTGTGGATAGCAGATGAATTAGAATTGGCTTCCCTTAAATACCTGACATGGAAAGTGATACTCCTAGTTGCGATTTCCTCCATGTGGCACTGGCGAGACAGTGAATTGCAAGCACTAGTTCACTATCCTCTGTATGTATAATTTTTTCACGATAAAGTGGTCCTACGAATGCATCCAAAATTCTTACCAAAAGTGGGATCTACATTCCATCTGAATCAATCAATAGTATTACCCACCTTTTTCCCATGTCCACATGCTCACGAGGGTAAAAGAACACTTCATATATTAGATTGCAAAATAGCTCTGGCTTTCTACAGAAGCTGCACCCAGGTGCACAGAAAGCCATCACAGGTGTTCACCTTTTATGATCCAAACAGACTTGGAATACCAGAAACAAAGAGAACTTTGTCTAACTGGATTACAAATTACATTCAGCACTGTTATGCTGCAACTCATCTTGAACACTATCATCCGGTCAAAGCACATCAGGTGAGAGCTACAGTGTCCTCAATGGCACACCTGCAACAAGTACCCATTGAGGATATATACAAAGCAGCCACATGGTCATTGGAACCCACGTTTACTTCTCACTTCCGCCTAGACAGCTTAGCAAGGGCAGATAGTACAGTGAGGAAAGCAGTACTGCACTACGTTCTTCAAAAGTAGTCTATTCTCCACATTGGAGTCCGGGTTAAGAAAAAATAAATAAAAATAGTGCATGTAATAATAATAAAGATTAAAAGGTGAATTTTAAAAGCCCTATGTGCACCAAGCTGGGAGACAAGCGCGTGTCTTGTGCTGAAAGTGCCCAGGTATGCGTGTACC
Source organism: Rhinatrema bivittatum (assembly GCF_901001135.1). Taxonomy (NCBI): domain Eukaryota; kingdom Metazoa; phylum Chordata; class Amphibia; order Gymnophiona; family Rhinatrematidae; genus Rhinatrema; species Rhinatrema bivittatum. Next base: position 450,211,195 of record NC_042618.1, on the reverse strand, counting down.
TGCTGGTACATGTAAAAATAAAAAAGGTGCGGGGTATGGGAATTTCTGGGTAGAGCATTGGCATTCCAGGAAGGTCTGGGTAGAGCATTGGCATTCCAGGAAGGTCACTTGAAATGTGCGCATAAGTATTTACATGCATAAGCGCACACCGGAGGTGCCCTGCCATGTAACTTTATTTCTGCTATGGATGTCATATAACTTTTAAAAGAAAAAAAAATCAGGGCTAGTCAGTGGGTTTGAAGGGTCGGGGCTAATAGGGTAAAAGGGACGGGGGTTAAGAAGGTGGAAGCCTTTACCTGGGTGAACTGGGAATGGCCTGGGGAAACTGGTAATTGCGTGTGTATCAAATAAAATCTCTCCATTTCCTTGGTAGAGTTAGTATTTGCATGCACAAATGTACAACCATACAAAATTGCGCACACATATATGTACGTACAGCCAATTTTATATCATATGCGCATATCAAAGCATTTGCTATAAAATGGCAGTATCTATTTGCGCAAACTGCCATATGTACTTACATGTATGCCTGTGCGGTGTTTAAAAGTTACCATCCCCTTGTACATACTGTATATTCACAGAAACCATAATAAACATGCAACCCTCAGAACATAAAAACATAAGAAATGCCATACTGGGTCAGACCAAGGGTCCATCAAGCCCAGTATCGGGTTTCCTACAGTGGCCAATCCAAGTCACAAGTACCTGGCAAGTACCCAAACATTAAATAGATCACAAGCTACTATTGCTTATTAATTACCGTAATAGCAGTTTATGGATTTATCTTCTAGGAACTTATCCAAACTTATTCCCCACTGTACTGCCGTACCGACTGCAATTGTCATCTGCGGCCAGTGCAGCTTACCTTCTGAGTAGGCACAGGCCTGACATGCCACACTTCCTTGGATGCCATCCTCCTAGGTGCATGTACATGCAGCGGGAAACACACCTGCGGCACCCTCCTATGACATCATGGGAGGGTCCCATATTTTATTTATTTATTTATTTATTTATTTATTTATTTAATTAATATCTTTTATATACCGACGAACGTTGGGAACATCTCGTCGGTTTACAGAGAACAGAACTGAGCAACAGGCTTTACAATTATTGCATAATTATATGAGGAACAGTAAAAACATACATACAATAACAGAGTAGATTATACAAGTAATAATTAACTAAGTGGGATACATGATTGAGGTTATCTAAACGGGGGGGGGGGCAAAGAAATTCTGATAAATAGGAAAGATATCAACAATTGTAGGAGGCATATATACACGTGTTTGGGAATAAAATGTTCTTATATACAATATGCTACGTTTGACTTGACCTGATAAATTCACTTTACGGGATGCAGGGGAGATGGGAGAGTGTTAAGTAAAGTGGAAAGGGGGTGGATAGGAGGTGGAAAGGAAGGGGGGGGGGGAGAGAGGGGGAGGGAGGTTATGAATTGGAGAGGGGGGGTGCTAGTGACTGTGTGAATGTTAGGTGTATGAGTGTTTGAAGAACCAGGTCTTCAGGTTTTGCCTGAAGACCTGGTTCTTTAACCTGGTTATTTAACCTCAGCCCAGCATTCAGCTGGCATCTCTGCAACAGGTCCTCCTGCAGTTCTTCTGGATTTGTTGTGCTTCACCCTGTCCTGTCCTTGCCTTGTTCCTATCTGGTCCTGCCCCTGCCTTGCCTTATTCTGTCTCCTCCTGTTCCTGCCTGCCTTGCTCCAGTCCCCTTGCAGTCCAGTCTCTGTTTTCCTAGCCCTCGGCGTGATTGCTGCCTGCCCTGACCTGTGCCTGGATACCGACTCTGCCTGACTACTTCCTGCCTTGACTCTGGTCTGGATTCCGATGCTGTCTGCTCCTGTCCTGCTCCTCGGACCACCTTCAGTGCTGTGGACATGTGCCTAAGCCTTGCCAGTCTCAGAACCCAAGGGCTCAACCTGCGGAAGAAGAGGCTGGTATAGGTGAAGCCTCCTCTTGAACCAACCAGTAGAGTGTCTGCCTGCTGTCAGTGGCGATCCAGCCCTGGCCACATGCTGGGAAGTTCTAACCACAACACAGCCCAAGAACTCACCCACAGACATATCTAATTCAGCCCTGCTTATTGACTGGAAAATTGTAGTTCAGAAAACAGAATTACTTTGCATATTTAGATGTCTCTGAAAACCAACGCCAATGACTGGAGTTGATCATCTCATCATTTGACTTTTACCTCTGGAGGTGAGGCCCAGCAGACTATGAAAACTCATATGAATTCACTGTTTACAGTGTGGCCATTTACAAATGTTTTCAAACATTATGAAAGCCACCAACTTCTGTTAAAGTGAAAATTTCCTGTCAGGAGAACCTCCCACACTCCCCAACCTCAAATGCGTACAGTTAAGCCAGCAGGAGAAGCAGAAGTTCTGTCCTTCTCCTGCTGGCTTCAGTATTAAATGCCGGGATGGCAGAGAACTGTACCGGCATTTAATATGCATTTATTTACTTCACTGGCTTTCTGATTGGTGCTTCTGCTGGGCTGAACTGTATGCATTTGGGGTTGGGGAGTATAGAAGGATCCGATGTATGTGGCATTGGGGGGAAGGACCGAGGCTGCTCGCAGGCTGATTACTCTTTTATTGGGGGCATGGGGAGGGAGCAGGAGGGAACAGACCTAAATTACCTGGATAAATTTAGCCAAGAAATTTTAGCCTTGCATATTCCGTGAGAGATTCCTCCTGCTGAATATTTGGCATAATTTATCTTGTTAACTTTACCTGGATAAACTTTGCTGCTGGCCAGCTTATTGAATATTGACCTCCTGACTTCTCTTTTGTTTGCAGTTTTTGGGTTGGGAGGGGGGGCTAAAGTCAGTAATGGAGAGGTGAACTGGTGGAGGGTGTGGGTGAACTGGTGCTTGGAAGAACATTCCAACCTCTGCACATAAAGGGGTAGATTTTAAAACGTGCGCGCGGGCGACCATGTGTGCGCGATACCCGGCGTGCACACATGGACGCCCAATTTTATAACATGCGTTTGCAGGAGCGAGCATGTTATAAAATCGAGGGTCGGCACGCGCAAGGGGTGCACAATTGTGCAACTTGTGCACGCTGATGCCCGCGGCCTTCCCCCGTTCCCTCCCAGGCTGCCTGACCCCAATCATTTTTTGAAGCCCCGGGACATACGCACATCCCGGGGCTTTATGAACATGGCCGGGCCTTTCTAAAAGGCCCAGCGTGTGTAGTGCTTTTAAAATCCTGCCCAAACTGAATTATTATGCCCACATGATAAATTAGTTAATGCGCAAAATATAGTGCATGTTTTTATAAAATAAGTATATAAACTATGCAAATCCCTGCATTACAAAATGTATGTGTACTCCAACACATATGCATACTTTCAGGGAGGTGATACATTGTATTCTATAAAGTGTTTGGCTTTTGCCAATCAGTTTATAAAATACAGGTGTGAATTTAGACCTACCTAATTATGAGTTATGCACAGTATTGAAAATTTTTCTCCTATATGATTCCACCAGTTTCTTGTATATTTTATGTACCTGGATTTAAACAGGAACTGCTACAAGGAAATCAGGAGAGCACTGATGGTTTGTCTCTGAATGCCTCAAATTTAACTGATGTTCTCGAAGCATCTACAGATTAAGTGAAGACCAGGGCTACTCTGGTCTTCTCTTTAGCTATGGACCTGGATAAAGACTTGATCCTTTGGACTTAAGAAATGAGCTCTTTTTGGGTTAAGTGGTGAGGATTTATGCTGATTTATCTAAGCCTACTCTAGCTACTAGGAAAAGATTTATAGCTTTGCGCCAACAGATATTAGATGTTGGTGCAACCTTCTTTCTTAAATATCCATTCAAATGTACCGAGGGGTATTTGGGGAAGGGATTTATTTTTGTTGATCCTAATCATCTTATCTCCTTTCTTAGAGGTAAACCTAGGAAGATCTCTTCAACTCCTTAAGATCTGTTGTAGGTATGTTTATTGATGGTATGGTATCATGCATGTTGATCTGTTTTCTTTTTTTCTTCGTTATGGATCCCCCTCACTTGAGAACTTTGAATCACATATGTGGAATATATTTCTGTGAATTGTTTTGTTTATTGTACTGTATTATTGTTCCTTTTTTTGCATACAAGGATGGATTTCTGATGTATGATTTTCTATCATGTAACCTTCAAAGTTTTATAAGAGAGAAAATTACCCTCTCTACTGACAGAAATATAATTTAAAAATCAATATAAAATTGATTAAAACTTTTTTCATGCACACCCCTGGCCTTTGGACATTGCTGTAAACTTATTTCCACTTTTATACTTACAATTAAATTATCTTCCAATAGTAACACACATGAATTAATTTTTTAGATCTTTCATGCTCTTTTAAAGCTATCAATAAATAGCTACTATTGTTCTTCATGCTGAAGTGTTTGAGACATGAAAGTATATCCTTTGCCTCATATTAATGTTTCAGGGAAAGCAGATTATTGCACTTTATGAAAGGGTCTAGCGTGAAATTTTTGTATATGAACTCTCACTAACTATCTGATGGAGTCCTGCAAAAGATGGCACAATGTTTCTAATACTCTGTCCAGCATGGTCCCCTGGAGTTTCTGAGGAAGCCTGTGCTTACCATTCACTGGAGTCCACTTTGAGTACTACACTGTTCCATTAGCTACTACAATCACAAAGGAATTGCACCCAATAAGAAAATAATAAAGATACTCATCATGAACCAGTGTTATAAACAGGAGATCCTGTCATATTCTCAATCTCATTTACAATAAGAGTTAGCCACCGGAACAAGATAAACAAGAAGGGGGAACAATTTAACTTCAATGTGGCTTTTACAAAAAATTAGGTGTATATCTGTCTGGGATGGTTAAAGCACAATCTTGCTTGAGGCAAATGGATTGAAAGATTTCTGGATAACTCTTCCAGAGCTACCTTTTTATGATTCTTCAATCTGTTTAAAGGAAAATCTGTTCTTACCTGCTAATTTTCGTTCCTGTAATACCACAGTTCAGTCCAAACTCTTGAAATTTGCCCCTCTGCCAGCAGATGGAGACAGAGAAAGTTTCATTGACATTGTACATAACCCAGTGTGCCACCTGAAGCCTCAGAGTATTGACCTGCACCCAAGCCAAGATGACAGCAACCACCATAAATTTCTAAGCAAACTTCTATGCAAACTCCCTCCCTTCTAATGAGCCGGAAGAAGGTGAAGTTGCCCAAAAAGACAATGGAAAACTTGTTTTCCAAATTTAACATAAGCGATCAGCATTATAAACCTCCAACTCTGCACTATATACAAAGCAATAGTATGAGTAGCGGACTCTCCTCCCTAATAAATGGGCAGTTCTCTGGACTGATTTGTGGTACTACAGGAATGAAAATGATCAGGTAAGAACCAATTTTCCTTTCCCTGTATGTACCTAAATCAGTCCAGACTCCTGGATTGTACCTAAGATTCCCTTAACTCGGAGGGGACCTGGAGAGCTCCACTCATAGAACACTCTTACCAAAGCACATGGAAGCTGGGGTCCCAACAACCAAGCAATAATGACTAGCAAAAGTGTGCAATAACTTCCCAGTAGCCGCCTAGCAAATTTCATGCGGAGCCACCTGTTGTGACTCAGCCCAAAAAGTCACCTGAGAATGTGTCAAGTGAGCCCTTAAACCCCCTGGCAGCGGGCACCCTTTAGAAATGTATGTTGACTCGATTGCTTCTTTCAGCCACCGCACAACTGTAGCCTTAGATGCTTTACTTACTTTCTTTGGACCACTCCACAGTACAAAGAGGAGATCCTTTCTACAAAGAGATAATCTGATGTACAGAAATCATAAGTGACCTTTAATTACCTCAATAATGCATGCCTCCCATCTAAGAGCCTAAGCTCTCCCATGTAAGTGATACAGGAATTCAAATCTGGAAAAGCTGGAAGCGCCACTGTCTAACTAAGATGGAATGCCGAGACTACCTTAGGCAGAAAAGAAGGCACCATGCATAGAGATACCCTGAATCTGACATCTGTAGGAAGGGATCTAGACACAACAGCACCTAGGGCTTTGAAATTCTCCTGGATGAACAAATAGTCCCCAAGAAAACCACTTTAAGAATCGTCCTTAACCATAGCTCTCTTTAGTGGTTCAAATCGAGCCTCATACAATCCTCTACGGAGTAAATTCAGATTCCAAGATGGACAAATGTTCCACAGCTGAGGATGCAAGTTCTTAGCTCCCCAAAGGAACCGTATAACATCCGGATCTGTGGACAGAGGATACCCTTGCAGCTTACCCTAGAGACAACTCAATGTCACTATCTGGAATCTCAGAAAGTTAAAGGCCAGTCCCTTGACCATAACCTTTCTGTGGAAAAGCCAAAATGTGTGACACCATAGCCTGAACAGGCTGAGGCTGCACTCCATCAACAGCAGATCAGGATTCGAAGATCCTCAAAATTCGCACATACGTCAAGGATGTAGAAGGTTGCCTAGCCTTCAATAAGGTGGAAATAACCACTTCAGAATATCCCCTCCATCTCAGTCGTCTCCTCTCAGAAGCAAAGCCATGAGACAAAAGTGAGCTGTCTGACCTGAAAATATTGGTGGAATAGAGTCGACTGATATCCAAACCTCAGGGGCCTGTCAATGGCCATGATGATCAGATCTGGGAAGCATGGTCGATGTGGCCACTCTGGAGCTATCAGGATCTCGTTGCCAGTATGTTTCTCTATCTGCTGTAATCCCTTGTCCACCAGAGGCCACAAAGGGAAGACAAAGAAGAATCCCTAGAGTCCACGGCAGAACCAGAGCTCTGATTCCTTCCACACCATGTTCTGTTCAGTGGCTGTAAAAATGCGATGCCTTGGAGATCTCTTTGGTCAGGATACTCCCATCTTCCATGAATGAGACACATCGCTGCTTCAAACAGCCCTCATTCCCTAGGATCTAACTTTCTCCAATTGAGAAACTCCACCTGAACATTGTTCACTCCAGTGATGTGAGACACCGCCAGCCACTCCAAGTACTAATTTGCCCACAGAATCAACTCCCAGGCCTCTCGGATAACTGCCTGATTCTTGGTTCCGCCTTGACAGTTGATGTAGGCCATTGTCGTTGCATTGTTTGATAGGATCCATACTGGATGGTCACGTAACCTTGGCAGACAGGCAAGCAATGTGAAATGCACTGATCTCATCTCTAATCAAATGATAGACCATGAGGCCTCCTGTTTTGACCACTGGCCCCGCACTGATTGATATTGCCACATTGCCCTCCATCCGGAGAGGCTTGCATTGGTGGTGATTATTACACAATTCAGAACCTCTAATTCCGCACCACGCTTGAGACTGGTGCAAGTAAGCCACCAGGAAAGACTGTCCTTGGCTTCCCACTCTAATGGAAGAGGATGATGAACTCTTCCAATAATGTATTCTAGTGAGAGAGAAAAGCCTCCTGGAGAGGCCACATATGCATGAATGCCCAATGCATTAATTCCAATGTCAATAATAGAACCTAGGACCTGTAAATAGTCCCAGACCCTGGGCACCCAAAGCTCTAGCAGAAGCCTAATTTGATTCAGCAATTTCAGCAATCTCCCTCCTTGAGAAACACTCTCTCTGCCGGCGTGTTGAACTGAGCTCTCAGATACTCCAAAATTTGAAAGAGGATGAAATGGCTCATTGCTAGGTTCACCACCCATCCTAGAGTCTTCAAGCTCATCAGTACCTTTTGCACTGATTGTCGACAGAGATCCTCTGATTTCACATGAATGAGCCATTTGGCTCCATGTACCTTGGTGAAAGTACATGGAGCGGTCACCAGCTGAATGGAAGAGCTCGAAACCGAAAATGTTCCCTTAGGACCATGAACTTCAGGAATCTCTGGTGCTCCAGCCTGATGGCTATGTGCAGATATGCCCCTGTAAAGGTGAGAGATGCCAAGAACATTCCTTTGCATACCTCCACTATGAAGGATCTCAGAGTTGGATCTCAGAGTTTCCATGCGGAAACAGGGAACCTTGAGAGCCGCATTTACCTTCTTTAAATCCAAATTCTTTTGAATTGGATACAGGGGAAAAAGAAACAGGACACTTAACTTAAAATTGACCTCCAGCCACACTAAGCATGTTCAGGGTCTGAGCCAAGAAACTCAGCAAGATATCTTTGTGAAAAAAGAAAAAATCTGAACAGATTCTGAAACAGCTCTCAATCATATGCAATTTCTCCCTCTTCTAGAGGTGAGAAAGCCAATTCTCCATTGGAATCCTCTGATGTCTCATGATCCACATCCCCTTGAACATTTACCCACCATGTCTGAAAAATGGAAGGCCCGAGCATGCGATCCCTACATAGTAGGTTGCTTTGCCTTTGCTGGGCATCCTTGCAGAAAGGTCTGTAGGCCCTTTAAACATTCCACCCAGGAGGAGGAGGATAGCTCTATACCGGAGCCCATATGCTCAACCTTGCTCTCTCCAACCTCTCTCTCAGGAAAGCTTCTGCCCTCAGGAACAAAAGAAGAGGAGAACTGACCATTGCTTCCCCTCCCACTCCATTCCCCTCCAGAGACACCATAGGCAGAGGGGATGTGCCAACATAGGCAAAAGCTGTAGTAGTCAAATTATTTTGAGCATCTAAATAGCGCTGACACAAATGGAGAGTGAGGACTGAACTGCTATGAGACAGCAAGGCTCACCGCATGGCTCTTGGACCTGTTCATCCCTAGTGCCTCGCTCTCCTGAACTCTCCGAGCTGCTAAGGTAGCTCCACCCCCAGAACCCCGATGCTGCACAGATTCCTCTAACTAGTTATTTGTTCTTTTTTTACTATCTGAGAACAAATAAGGAACGTAGAAACCAATACTTTCCTTTGGTGTAGAGGTTCCGGTTCCAGGAGCACAGGCTGCATGGCAGATTAGAAAAGAGCCAGGCCACTGGCTATAGCCATCTCCTTTCACCAAACTTTAGCGACCCAGCCTAGGACAAACTGTATAAAAGGGACACTTCCCTGCTCCACTGGGGTTGCAGTGCTGAACTGCCAGCAGGTTCTAACGCTGTCTTGTGGGGGATAAGGGATCTGAACCACAAGATGTCCACCCCACTGACCTCCGGTCTGAGCTATCAGAAGGGTCACCAGCCCCTGCTCATCCGCCTCAAACCAGGGTGGATGGCCCCACCAGACCTCACAATCCCCTGGGAGGATACAGAAATTTTTTGACTTTTAATCTTTTTTTTTCTCTGTCTTCAGACTGCAAGTTTTAAAGCATCTACCATCAGCTGGAGACAGAGAAATACTGAGGGACTGAAGGTGGCACACTGGGTTATGAACAGTGTCAGTGAAACTTTCTCTGTCTCCATCTGCTGACAGAGCGGTACAACCCAGGAGTCTGGACTGATCTGGGTATGTATAGGGAATGGGGCTATGTCCCAAACTCTACTCCAACATTACATACACAAGTGATTCTTCAAGGGATGTGTAGAGTTTAGTGGTCCCATTTGGTTGATAAAGTAATTTTCTTACGGGCCAATGCAGTAAAGTGCGCTCAGGCTGAGCGCACTGTTAGCCCCCGTTTGGCCGCGCGTTTTTGACGCGCTATTTTTACCCCTTATACAGTAAGGGGTAATAGCACGTGGAAAACGTGCAACCAACCCCCCCCCCCCCACCGGAACTAATAGCGCCCGCAATATGCAAATGCATGTTGATGGGCCTATTAGTCAGTACCGCGCGATACAGAAAGTAAAATGTGCAGCTTTGCTGCACATTTTACTTTCAGAAATTAACGCCTGCCAAAGGCAGTCGTTTTTCGGCCGGCACCAGGAAAGTGTACAGAAAAGCAGAAAAAACTGCTTTTCTGTACACCCTCCAACTTAATATCATAGCGATATTAAGTCGGAGGCCCCAAAAATTAAAAAAATTAAAAAAATTAAAAATCTGTCCGCAGCCCGAGGGTTGGAAGATGGACACTCAATTTTGCCGGCGTCCGTTTTCCAGACCCGTGGCTGTCAGCGGGTTTGAGAACCAACGCCAGTAAAATTGCGCGACGGCTGTCAAACCCGCTGACAGCCGCCGCCTCCTTTTACCGCAGGCTCTCATTTACATATTTTTTTTTCTGAATCACGCGCCCAGGAGAGCGGGCGCTCACTGGCTCTCCCACGGGTTTTTCTGTATCGGCCCGTTAGTAAGTACAATTCCTCTTTGATTTCTTATGCTTATTTTGGAATTTGCTCCCTGACTGTTATCTTGGAGCACTGCATGTTTGCTTTTACCAGGCAGCTTCTTCTTAGGCTGATCCCATCAATGGTGGTCTGTTAATTGGCTGGCAGCGGTTGCTGTTGGAATAGATGGGGAGTGTCATTCTCTGCTTCTGGTGTGTGCAGGCAGCCTATACTGTTTTGATGTCTGGAATGATTTACACTGCATGCAGCAGCCAGTGAAGGAGAACTTAGGGGGTAGTCAAACTGTGACCGAGTTGTGAATGCTTTGCATATTGCAGATGTTTCAAAATAAAGGAGTCCTGCAGTTGAAGCTGTTGTGTTCTGTAGCCAGCTCAGCATACAAGCTACCAGGGTAAGCAGCCTGTATCACAGGACATTGTAATGATGATTAGATATCATTCCCCCTGCTGTGAAATAGCAAATGAGTTAAGCGCTATCATCCAAATTCATTATAATCTCTGTCACTCTTGGTCTGTCTTCCATTTAGGCTATATTCATGGAAAGTATGCAAAGATAATAAAATTGTAACTGTGTCCTCAAATTATAATTCTTCTCCTTTTAAAAACATTTTATATTTCATTTTATTATCTAGTCCATCAGACATGGAGAAAGTCGTCTTGTTTGATAGCCATCTCATGGACGATGTGCATTACGTATCACTTTGAGCTCTTTGAATGTAGCATGACCAGCACAAGACGTGAAGTAATTCAATTGGCATTTAAATTAAAATCATTAAGGTCCTGATTCATTAAGACTTTTCTCCCATTCTGTGTCTATGGGGAAAAGACTTTGATGATGAATCAAGAGTCTCATTATTTTCTGATGCTTATTTAATTTCGGAGGGGAAATAAGTATTTAAAGTTTCTGAAGACTCTCTACTTAGTCACTCCCCCCCCCCCCCCCGCCCTCGTGAACCTAAGTAAACCAAGGCGCTGCTGTGCTGATAATCATCAGAATCCCATGTGGTCTCGCACCAATGCACTTTGGGTGCTGTTTTATTTACAAATGGCTATTTCTAAATAAGCCCAAAGCAATGTACATCAAACAATAAAATCAAATGCTTTCAGCACACATAACTGCAGTTAATAAGCAAAGGGAAACCACCCGGGCAGTCTGTCCATGAAAATTAACAGTGAGTTAAGTGTGCCTCCAAAGAACCTGCATGCCTTGCCGTTGTTTTTGAGCAGGCAGTCGAGGGTGGGGAGTTGGTAAATAGCGCATGTACCTTTTAAAAACAATGTGTACGTGCCCTATTTTAGTCCACCACGCTCTGCATGCTCCCGGAAATGCACCTTTTTTTTTAGCCCGGCTAAAAGTGTATGCATGCTATGTAAGCCTGTGCATGCTTTTAGCCGAGAAGAGGAAGCAATTCTCAGACAGGCCCAACTTACCCAGGGAAATCACTTTTTACCTGGGCAAATGGCTTCTAAAATTGCCCTCCTATAGTATGCAATAGTAAATTCTTACAACTGAGGGTTGTGGGCTTAAGAAGTAAAATAAACTGAGCCAAAAAGGATCAGGATGAAAATAGAAGCAGCGAGGGCTGGTGCCATGCCTGATTCAGTTCATGGAGCTGTGGCACAAGAAGAGACTCAGCTTTAAGTCTCTCTCTGATAGGGAGGCCACCTGCTGGATCCTGAAAAGGAAGGGAAGGGGAATGCCACTCCTGCAGTGGCCCCTGCTGACCAAAGCAGCAGCATTGAGACAAGCCTCAGACTTCCCTTCAGCCTTTCCTTTCCCTTATGACCCGAATTGCCTCCGCTTGCCGTCTACAGTTATGGGTTCATGTGAAAAGAAGAAAAAAATATGATATTTTTTAAAATAGGAAACAACAGCACAAATGATCGGGGTCCACAATTTGATATTTGGAGCAATAAAGACAAAAAATGTAGCAATTAATTTGCTTTTCATTCTTACTCATGTTGCTTCTTGTGTACTGAAAATATGCATCAGACATGTACCGTAATAAAAAGGAAATAAAATGTTGCTACTTTGGTAGATTTATTCTCAAAGGAGACCAAAGGTCTGAATTACTAAGCTTTTTTCCCCCATAGACACAGAAAGAGAAAAAAACACACCTTAGTAAAGCAGCCCATAATGCATTATGTCCAGTGAACAAAACGGCTCCTTCCATGCCGGTTGAATGCTAAAGATCCATAGGTTGCAAGAAGAGCAGAGGCCCGTCTAGTCCAACCGTCTAGAATGCAACATGATACCTTGAGAAATGGAAAGCAAATTTTAGTTGGATTCCACACTTATGTTGCCTCTGCACTCCATAATGTTCACGCTGCCATCCGGAATAAAAACAAGGCCTCCACTTAGTTAAAAAAAAACTTGCTTTGCTAGGGAAGGAAGAAAAATTCCAGCGGGCGCCACAGTGCACCAGAGGCATCCGCACGTGAGTTAAACTGATAGTGCCTCTATCCAGCGTGCAAGGAATCTGAAGGCCGGATGGCAGTGCATACTCTGAACGGGCTTCCTCAAGGGATTATTGAAAGCATACAATGGGACGCTTTATTTTTGTTTTCTGCATCCCAAGACGAAAAGCCATATTTTAGACTGCCCTTTGTGTTTATCTGGACCCTGCATAAAGACACTGACTTTTTCTGCGTGCTGAGACTTACACTGTAGCTTCCCAGTTTGTTCAAGAGAGGTGGGCGTGAGAGCCTCTGTCAGCCTTTGCTAGCATTAAGAGGTAAGAGACTCAAGCTAATTCCAAGCCCAGTTAGACTGTGGCTGTTTTGTGCAAATCTCATTTCTGACTAAAACCAGAGCTGTAATACATTTCATCCATGTTATTACTCAAGAAATACATATGTATCTTGTTTTGCATATTTTTGTATGTTTTTTAATCCTTTTGGTTTTCTCACTCGTGAGAAGCCCTGCATGAATTATACTTCGATTTCTGAATTGCCATTAATATTTCATTTGTGAGCAGCGTAATGCATCATATTTTTCGACTGTGCATTTCCATCTGATTACACTGTAAATAGCAGAATATATTGCTTTAATCCAAATAGTTACTTCTCCCTTTCTATTTGCTTCCATTTCCTCGTCTTCGTTCTGCAATCAGAATGAATATAAAAATATGTTGTTTTTTTGTTCACAAAATCCAAGTGCCTATTTTATTTAAATATTCTTGATGGCTCACTTTTAGTACTTTAAAAAAAAACCCCTTTTGGCCCAGCGGTTTCCTCTTACTCCTTTCTGGGCTTCAAACTCAATAAGAACCGGTTTCTGTTGGGCCCCAGCATCTTGCCTAAGCTTTCATTCACAAATACCCAGGGATTTTTCCCTTCATTTATATTCAACACCCCCCCCCCCCCCTCCCCAGCTCAGTACAGGCAGTGACTGTCCCTGATTAGAGGTGTAATTGAGAATTAGGATCAACTGGCTTAGCAGAAGATGAGAAACAGCTGCCTTCCATATGGCAAACCAGCAGGGGCATTGACACATCTTTATAGTTGGGGGCAGGGGCCATGCCAAACAAGCTCCTTCCCCTTCTAATCCCCTCCCTCTGTCCTCCTGCCCCCCGCCGGTGTCTCTCTCTCTCTCTCTCCTCTGCTCACTCGCCTGTTTCCCACCACTCTCTCTTCCTTTCTGCCCACCCCCAACATGTTCAGTGGCAGGAGGAAGAGAACGATGGCGCCTCGAGCCACATCCTCCTCCCTCTGCTACCCGGCCCAGCTGCTGCTATGAACTGTGCCACTGTATAGAGTCCTGTACGGTTCAAAATAGCAGTTGGGCCCAGAGCTGCAGAGGTGACGACACGGCCGATGAACTGCTGCAGCCTGCCTGACCTGGTCCTGGATCTCTCACAGCTATCCTGTGCTAAGGGCCACATTTTGGTATGGCCATGGTCCCCGTGGCTCATTCCATTCTGACATCTACGTAAGCCAGTATGAATGGGGCTTCATGATCAAAATGCCTTCCTCAGTTACGACCTCGAGCTGTTACCCCAGAACAATGTGAGGGGAATTTTGAAAGGAGATTCCACAGTATTTTGTCCACATAAATCACCTGTCTTAAAATGTCCCATCCTGTATGAGGATAAACTTATACACATAGTTCCATTAGGCACACACTTTTACCCACATTGTAGTGGAGGGGTGCTCATGATGTGGTTAGATCAGGGTAGGAGAAACTATATACCTAATTTTGGATTTTCAAAACTAACCACAAAAAAAGAAGTATACGGCCTCTGCAGTTACTTTATCCTATGACAATTTTCAATGCAAACAAATGCACATATTTCTCCTTTGAAAATTGGTGCAAACAGTGGATAAAAAAGTGTCTGCAGACTTTGGAGAAATGCAAGCAGTTTGAAAATTCCCCTAAGTAGAACGATGTTGCATACAGTTGGAATGCTAAGATTTCTAATGGCACCACTTAATGTTAATTAAGCTGTGGCTATTTCCTTCCAAAATTTTAGTGCAAAGTAATGTGTTGGCTTGTTGACTGCAGAATATGAAAATAAAGGTGAAGTTTAAACTTGCCTGTTAATTTTTTTTCCTTCAGTCCTGCCAGACCAGTCCAGACAATGGCTTATGTACCCCTGCCAGCAGGTGGAGACAGAGAAAAAAATGCTCAAAGATGACTTCACTCCCTCTATAGGAGTCTGATGCTGCCGTCAGCTCTTTAGAATCCTATTTCAAAGCTAAGACAACTGAAGGCTATTGTTTGTTTTGGTTTTCAAATTACCACCACAACCAAAATATGATGCAATCAAGAAACTTCATTCATAAGAAAATAAGACTTGGTATACTAGGGCAGACCAATGGCCCATCAAGCCCAGTATCCTGTTTCTAACAGTGGCCAAGCCAGGTCACAAGTACCTGGCAGGATCCCAAGGTGTACGCAGATTCCAAGCTGCTTATCCCAAGAATGAATTTCTGCAGCTCTACCTTAATAATGGTAAATGGACTTTTCTTCTAGGAACTTGTCCAAACCTTTTTTAAATGCAGCCACACTAATAGCTTTTACCACATCCTCTGGCAACGTAATCCAGAGCTTAATTATGTGTGGAATAACAAAATGTTTTCTCTTATTAGTTTTAAATGTATTACCTAGTAACTTCTTTGTGTCCCCCCTGGTCTTTGTATTTTTTGAAAGAGTAAACAACTGATTAACGTTTACTCCTTCCATTCTACTTATTATTTTATAGACCTCTATAATATCTCCTCTCAGCCATCTCTTCTCCAAGCTGTAGAGTTCTAACCTCTTTAGCCTTTCTTCATAGGGGAATTGGTCCATCTCCTTTATCATTTTGATCACTTCTCTGTACTGTTTCTAATTCTGCAATATCTTTTTTGAGGTGTGGTGACCAGATCTGCACACAATACTCAAGAAGAGGTCGCATTGCGATTATCCTCTGGAAAGACAGGTTCTGATCTGCTTGCGAGGAATCCAGCATTCTTACTGAATGGCAGCCTTCTGGGGCCTGCAAACTCTTGCTGGAACAGGCAATGCACTCATCTCTTTGATTCCTCCTGCAATCAATATCTTATAAGAAACCACAGTACTTTAATAGGACCCATCAAAGACCTATCCAAGACAAAACCGGTCACCTAAAAGCAGGGTCGGCTAAAGGCAACCTGCTGCATGAGGCGAGGAATGAGATGGAATCCACTCCACACCCAAAAGGCAATCACTCACAAAAAGACTTATTTATTCTTGGATTTATTCAACTACCTTTCACTTTACTCAAAAACTCAAGGCCAATACATAACATGAAAAAAATTAAATTATAAAAACTCAACAAATGGCAAATATACAAAGACAGACCTTAGAGATGTGCAGCCTCCAAAACTTTTTACTTTTGGGGTTTTTGGGGGGCGGCCCCACAATTATCATTTCGTTTAATATTTATTTTGTTTCTGTCCCTTACAGAAACAAATATTAAAATAAAAATCCTAAAAACAAAAAAAATGAAATGGCACCTCCCCAGGACCCCATACAACCCCCTCACCCTCCCCAAAAAGTCTTGGGGAGGTTCCTGCCACCACTTACCCTGTCCGTGAGGGTCCACAGTTACAGAGGGGCAGGAGGAATGCCCACTCACCTCCTGCCCCTAGGTACTCTGAATTTCAATCGTGCTGCTGTGTCTTTAGATGCCGAAATGCCTTCAAGTCCTCTATTCATCTTCTACTGTTATGACCGTGGCCAATCATATGTCTGAATTGTTTAGAATTTTTCAGGGCACTCACCAAAGTTGTCCAGTTAGCACTGGAGCTGTTATTAATCACTATCAGTCAAAATGCTCTCATCACTAGGGTAGATCTGGATGGAATTATCTGCAAATTGCTCATGTACACAGATGATGTTCCTTTGTACATCAGTAAGCCTCATATCTCTATTGTCAATTTGCTGAAGCTAATTGAACGCTTCTCCTTTGTCTCTGGTTATAAAATGAACTGGGATAAATCAAAGATTATGCTACTAAATTTTAGGAGTGAATTTTCAGAGTTGCTTGTGTTAAAAGGCCCATATACATGAGAATCTGGGCTCAGCACGAGCAACTCATATTTTAAAATGGGCCAATTATATGCGTATATGCGCATGCGCAAAAAACTCGTGCTAAACTTTCAAAAGGGAAACTTTGATAAAATGAGAAAAATTGTTAGAAAAAAACTGAAAGGAACAGCTACAAAGGTAAAAAGTGTGCAAGAGGCGTGGTCATTGTTAAAAAATACCATCCTAGAAGCACAGACCAGATGTATTCCACACATTAAAAAAGGTGGAAAGAAGGCAAAACGATTACCGGCATGGTTAAAAGGGGAGTTGAAAGAAGCTATTTTAGCCAAAAGATCTTCATTCAAAAATTGGAAGAAGGATCCAACAGAAGAAAAATAGGATAATGCATAAGCATTGGCAAGTTAAATGTAAGACATTGATAAGACAGGCTAAGAGAGAATTTGAAAAGAAGTTGGCCGTAGAGGCAAAAACTCACAGTAAAAATCTTTTAAAGTATATCCAAAGCAGAAAGCCTGTGAGGGAGTCAGTTGGACCGTTAGATGATCGAGGGGTTAAAGGGGCACTTAGAGAAGATAAGGCCATCGCGGAAAGATTAAATTATTTCTTTGCTTCGGTGTTTACCGAAGAGGATGTTGGGGAGGTACCCATACTGGAGAAGGTTTTCATGGGTAATGATTCAGATGGACTGAATCAAATCATGGTGAACCTAGAAGATGTGGTAGGCCTAATTGACAAACTGAAGAGTAGTAAATCACCTGGACCAGATGGTATATACCCCAGGGTTCTGAAGGAACTTAAAAATGAAATTTCAGACCTATTAGTAAAAATTTGTAACCTATCATTAATATCATCCATTGTACCTGAAGACTGGAGCATAGCTAATGTAACCCCAATATTTAAAAAGGGTTCCAGGGGTGATCCGGGAAACTACAGACTGGTTAGCCTGATTTCAGTTCCAGGAAAATAGTAGAAAGTGTTCTAAATATCAAAATCACAGAACATACAGAAAGACATGGTTTAATGGAACAAAGTCAGCATGGCTTTACCCAAGGCAAGTCTTGACTCACAAATCTGGTTCACATTTTTTAAGGAGTTAATAAACATGTGGATAAAGGTGAACTGGTAGATGTAGAATACTTGGATTTTCAGAAGGCGTTTGACAAAGTTCCTCATGAGAGGCTTCTAGAAAAAGTAAAAAGTCATGGGATAGGTGGCGATGTCCTTTCGTGGATTACAAACTGGCTAAAAGACAGGAAACAGAGAGTAGGATTAAATGGACAATTTTCTCAGTGGAAGGGAGTGGGCAGTGGAGCGCCTCAGGGATCTGGATTGGGACCCTTACTTTTCAATATATTTATAAATGATCTGGAAAGAAATACGACGAGTGAGGTATTGAAATTTGCAGATGATACAAAATTATTCAGAGTTGTTAAATCACAAGCAGATTGTGATAAATTGCAGGAAGACCTTGTGAGACTGGTAAATTGGGCATCAAAATTGGAGATGAAATTTAATGTGGATAAGTACAAGGTGATGCATATAGGGACAAATAACCCATGATAGAGTTATACAATGTTAGGTTCCATATTAGTTGCTACCACCCAAGAAAGAGATCTAGGCGTCATAGCGGATAACACATTGAAATTGTCGGTTCAGTGTGCTGCGGCAGTCAAAAAAGCAAACATAATGTTACGAATTATTAGAAAGGGAATGGTGAATAAAACAGAAAATGTCATAATGCCTCTGTATCACTCCATGGTGAGACCGCACCTTGAATACTGTGTACAATTCTGGTCGCCGCATCTCAAAAAAGATATAGTTGTGATGGAGAAGGTTCAGATAAGGGCGACGAAAATGATAAGGGGAATGGAACAGCTCCCCTATGAGGAAAGACTAAAGAGGTTAGGACTTTTCAGCTTGGAGAAGAGACGGCTGAAAGGGGGATATGATAGAGGTGTTTAAAATCATGAGAGGTCTAGAACGGGTAGATGTGAATCGGTTTTTACTCTTTCGGATAATAGAAAGACTAGGGGGCACTCCATGAAGTTAGCATGTGGCACATTTAAAACTAATCGGAGAAAGTTCTTGTTCACTCAACGCACAATTAAACTTTGGAATTAGTTGCCACAGGATGTGGTTAGTGCAGTTAGTATAGCTGTGTTTAAAAAAGGATTGGATAAGTTCTTGGAGGAGAAGTCCATTACCTGCTATTAATTAAGTTGGCTTAGAAAATAGCCACTGCTATTACTAGCAACGGTAACATGGAATAGACTCAGTTTTTGGGTACTTGCCAGGTTCTTATGGCCTGGATTGGCCACTGTTGGAAACAGGATGCTGGGCTTGATGGACCCTTGGTCTGACCCAGTATGATATGTTCTTATGTAAACCCAATGTGTGAAAAAACGGGTGGAGTCAGGGCATATCAGGAGCATTCCAGGGTGGGGGGGTCATCATTTATGCGTGTAAATCCTTATTTTAAATCCAGCAGCCCCAGCGTTCAGAAGGGGTGTTAGCTGCGCATTATTTACTTCGGCTGTTGATGAGGTGTAAGTCTGCAGAAATCTCTTTTTAGGTCTAAAATGAGAGGGTAAGTGGTCTGGGAAAACTGGGAGGGAGTTCAGGCTGAAAAACCAGATGGGTCTGGATGACTTATTGGTAAAACTGGGAATGTCCTTCACACGAGCAGGTTTTAAAATCTATTTACCTGTGTGCGTTAAAGCTGACAATGTAAAAAAGAAAATATACAAACTACGTTTGCTCATGTAACTGCTTAAAATTAGGAGCACAATGGGTGGATGTTAAATCTTGTGCAAACAACTGCATGCATGATTTAAAATTCCTCCATATGTGTACTCGCACGTGTATATGCACATATATGGGTGCCCGCATGCTCGTTTTAAAGTTACCTTCTTAACTTTGATTTTGGGGTGTTTAATCAATTTGACTTCAAATGGTTTCCTCAGGTGATACTTAGGGGCTATGTTCCATAGAGAAGTCTACACCATGATGACTTTGAATATGGATTGCTTTGGTTAAAGGTGCTTGTTCACCATTACATCTTTCATGATGGGGTAGGCTTGACAATTATTATTTAAGTACAACTTCTTTTTTATATCATAGCTCCTTTTATTCTAAACTAGAGAGCATGCTTTCCCATTTCTTTGGTGGGAGAAAACTCCTAAAATTGCTCTTCATAAACTATGGGCCTCTAAGAAGTGTGATAGAGTTGCACTACATAACTTTCATCTCTAACCTAAGGAGTTTCTTTTATGTTCTGCAGGATATTGACTGTCTGTTTCTGATTCTGGAGTTGTGTGTCCCCTTTGGATAAATCTTCAGGCCAAACTGCCAATTGCATGCCCCCTTCACTCTATTATTAGTGTTGTTTTGCCAAATCATTTCATGATTTACCCTTTTATTTGGGATACTTATAAGGTGCTTTGTGAATTGGATAAGAAGTCTCTTGTCCCTTAGGTTAAAACGAAAAAACTGTTTTATGGTTTAATCCCATCTTCATATCAACAAGTCGGTAATTTGCTGGCCATCTTGGTTCAAGATTGGGATGTGGTGCCTGGATCAGTGTTTTTTTGATAATAAATTCTTATCTTTTCCTTTGCTTATATGGACCAGTTTGACTTTCCTCTGACTCAATTTTTTAAATGGGCTCAATTACAATATTTATTAACTCTAGTGTAGTATGGAACAATTTAGCAGATTTGCTAGCCATATTGAGTACTTGTTTCAAGTTCATGGCTCTGGGTCATGTTGCTTCCAGATACTATAATCTTCTGAGGGATCTTGAGAATTATGAGTGTACCGGGCTTGTAAAAGTTTAGGAAGCTGAAATGTCTTGCCTTGTTCATTTGCTCACACACTCATGCATTTAGACAGGCTCTCTGTCACCCATACCCACACACACCCACAATACACAGGCTCTCTCTCACCCCCCCCCCCCACCCCCCCACACACACACAGGCTCTTACTCTCTTGCATACACACATTCTGAGGGCATCTTCATTTCTTGGGGCTGCATCAGCCCCACTGGGCCTCTCTTTGGGATGCGATAAGATAGGTGATGCTGGTGGTGTTCTACCCAAAAGCCGGTACTACTCATTCACAGTCACTGTCAACCCTCCCCCAGACAAGTTTCTCTGTCTAGCCATTGTTACTCCCTGCCCTCGGTCCAGTCTCTCTCTCTCTCTCTTTCACCAGTCACTGTCATCCCCTCTCTCCAGACCACCTCTGCTGTTTTTAAGTGAAATAGATGTCACAAAGGCATTTTGGGGGGCATTTTTGCCACCTCAATATTTTGTTGCCTGAGGCAGTCTCCTCAGCCTGCCTCTTTATAGATGCTCCCCTTCCTAAAAATATCTCAAAGGTGAACTACAGTGGACATGAGAATGACCATCCCTGTCCTGACTTATATCATTTGACTTTCTCACCATCATAAGTGAGAAAAATCTGATTCCAACATAAGTAAAACATTACCTTAGAAGAGGTATAGTACTGGGTGAAGAGATACCCTTTCCTTTAAAATTACTGAAGGCCACCAAGGAGACCAATTTCAATAAGACTCAAAAAGATGCCCTAGGAGGGAGGGAGGGATGATGAGGGAGACGAAAAAAGTAATCAAGAAAGCAAAAAGTCAGGCAGAGGAAAGGATTGCCAAGGAGATAAAGCGAGGTGACAAAACATTTTTCAGATATATCAGAGAAAGGAGAAAAGTACATAGTGGTATAGTGAAATTGAAAGGGGATAAGGATCAATGGGTGGAGAGAGATGATGAATTAGCAGAAATATTAAACAAATACTTCAGTTCACTAAAGAAGACACTGGAGAAGGACCAATACTTGTTATCAAGAATGTAGAAGGGGGTGGAGTAGACAAAACTCCATTTACGGAAGATAATGTATGGGAAAAGCTAAGAAAACTGAAAGTGGACAAAGCCATGGGGCCTGATGAGGTTCGCCCCAGAATACTGAGGGAACTCAGAGATGTGCTGGTGGGTCGACTGTGTGACCTGTTCAATACATCTTTGGAAACAATTTAGTAGAACTAGGGGTCACGATTTGAAACTCCAGGGAGGAAGACTTAGAACAAATGTCAGGAAATATTTCTTCACTGAGAGGGTGGTGAATGCCAGGAATGCCCTTCCAGAGGAAGTGGTGAAGACTAAAACTGTGAAGGATTTCAAAGGGGCATGGGATTAACATTGTGGATCCCTAAAGGCTAGAGGATGGGAATAAATAAAAAAGCTTAACCAGCACAGAGCGGCAGTTACTACCCTTAATAGAAACATGGTATAACCTGCACGGAGCAGCAGTAACTACCTTGGGAAGCTTGCTGGGCAGACTAGATAGACCATTTTGGTCTTTTTCTGTTGTCATTACTATGCTACTATGAGGCTCGAAAGGAAGGGAGATCAGCTCAGTTTCTAATTGAATAGATCTTCCACTGTGGAGGACTTGAGTAATTGACTCCCAGAAGAAAGTATCCCATCTGAGAGAGTAGTGAGAGAGCTTCTGTGACTGTGCCAGAGTCAGTCTCTGCCCTCTGTGAGATTTGCAAGTTATTCTTTCATCCCAGTCTTCTTTGGCCGAAGGACAAGATTTAAGGAATGAATTCCACAAAGGGAAAGGTGGCCTACTCCATTAACTGATCTCACAGAAACTCCAAACACTAAGTCAGGTCCGCTATGTGGTCCTCTTTCATGTCACCGAAGGCTGTAACCCCTGACCCTTAGTATCCTCACTGGTTCTCTCAACAGCCAAGATTGTAAAAGAGAACAGAAGGGATTTTCTAGGGAACAATTCTCTGACCATAGGAAAAAGTGAAGGAGCACCACTGCTTGCACTTTCAGAACTTGGTCTAGAGCAGTAGTTCCCAACCCTGTCCTGGGGACCCCCCCCCCCCCCACCTCAGCCAGTCAGGTTTTCAGGATATCCACAATTAATATGTATGAGAGAAAATGTGCATGTTAAGGAGGCAGTGTTTCTGTAAGGGACAGTTAACCCCTTAGAGAGAGTAAAACTGTAGAAAATGTTTGAGATTGCATTGGCCATTACGCTGTAAGAGAGCACCTGACAAGCACAGCTGTAAGTATTGTGGCCCCATGTTGAACTAGCCTGTGCCAGGCCACATAGGAGATTCAACCAAAGGAGCTCCTAGCATCACTTATCTCCACCGTGAGATACTCACCAAACAGGAATCCATCCAATAGCTGCAGGTTCAAGACTTCCCCTTTCAGCAGACTATCACCTTTGGGAAAGTCACAATGGCTGCATCTGAGGGGTGCCGGAACCATCGCAGGAAGATTCAAGTCACAAAGCCATTGCACATAACTGGCTGGGGAGAGAGACTGTAAAATAAGGAAAGACTGTTTAAGCAGAAACTCAAACTTTTTATCGTGGGGGACCCTGAACATTGTGCTTCCATCCACCAATTGTGGTTTTAAAAGATGAAGACAATCTCCTAGGTGATCGACCACCATATCCTTCTCTTCCCTCAGAAGGGAATATTGATCCCTCATTGTCTTGGTCACCTTAAGAATGGAAGCATGTGTCTCATACTGAGGAGATGCCATTTCTAATACTAGTAAGTAGTGGAAAACTCTTGGAAACGGAGACCTAACAGCACCCAGGATTCCAGGAATATCTTTATTTTTATTATTGATTTGTTAGTTACTAGGAGGCCAATATTTAGCTGTGGAGCAGCTAGTTAAGTTAGCCGGATATAGCTATCCGGCTAACTTAACGGGGATATTCAGTGGTGCTGCCTCATGGCTGATTTTGCACCAGAACATAAATTTGGTAAAAAAAATACTCCTTATTAATAGAGATAATATCGATAGAGGAAATATACAAAATGTCCAGGAAAAATTTCTTCAAATTAGATATAGGAAATTCACCCATAACTTTAGGGACTGAACAGTGCCTGGAAGAGTTCTCAAGAACTTCTAACCTCCTAGAAATAGCACATTGGTGCCGAATCATTGCAGCTCTGACTGTATGGCTATCTTTAATCTCAGTTTCCAAATTATTAATCTTATCAGTATGCTGCTCCAACAAACTTCCATGATCTGAAACCACAGGATCTATTCGGGCTGATACAGCATCAAACTTATTAAAACACAGGCATTCAAGGATTTAGTGAGACTAGTCATCGTCTCCCAAAGTGATTCCAAGGTCTCCACCACTGGCTTCTCAGGAAATGGAAAGAACTCACCACTGAGCTGCTCTGAGCTCCCTAGTTTAGCTCCCATAAGAGATACTCCTGGCACCTTCTCACACCTCATTTCCTCTACCAAGAAGTGGGCCATCGTGGGCCACCAAGAGATCCCGGGACGTTCTCCAATGCCATCAAGGAACATTGACTCAACGCTTACTCCAAGTTGTTGCAGCCATGATCTGATCTTTAGGCGTTGAAGCTGAGACAGTATAGGAGTCGTGTCTCTTCCTCTACAGGTCCCTCAGCAGAAGCTGAAAGAAATCTCATCCCCAGGTGAGCCCGATGCTCCTTTGCCAGCATTCACAATGGGGAGCCGCTCATCTGCAATAGCAGGCTCCAGAGACGTGAAGGATGTAATAGAAGGCTGGCCTTGAAGGTAAACAGGTAGAGGGGAAAACCCTCACCTTCCCCTTTGTTTTGGAAGGCATATGCAAGAATAAAAGGTAGAGATATCAGGAAAAGCTTAACCTTAAAACACACTGCCATAGGTATGCATCCCCCCTGTCCCCTGCTCTGTTGTTCCTAAATGAAAATATGTAGCTCCCATGGAACTTTCTACTTTGAATATCAGAGGGAAAAGGGAGGTAAAGAGCCTGGCATGTTTAAGTTATTTATTTTTGGCATAAAGGAGAAATAAAATATCTGCTAATCTGGTCAAAATGGGAGTGCCGAGCAGGCCCTGTTCCATGTGCACTATAGTGATGCCTTCCATTATAGGAGCCAGGACTTGATCTGGTGAACCCACCGAGTGTTGCTCTTGGCAGGGTGCTGACCTTTGGCGTATCGCACCCACCCACCTGGAGCTTGCCTACTCACAAGCCATGTAGAATACACTTGCTGACACGCTGAGCCACCGTGAATTACCTGTGGCACCAAGGCTCCCTCTTTTTATGGCCTTACCGGAAGCAAGTGGAAGAAGGGAGAGATGAGAGGGATCACTTCAGACCCTCTGACCCAAGTCCAGATAGGAGACTGGGGAAAAGGCTGTGCTGCAAGCCTTTTTAAAAAATAAACTTTACTACTAACCTGTTGCTCTCCCATAATAAAGGGAGAGCATGCTGCCATAGCTCCTGCTGGCAGACCCACCAAGGAAACAAGGTCACCCGGGACCATCCAGTGCTTGACACATCTGTGCGGGAATTCAGACCCCAAATGAGTAAGTTCCCGAAGAGGACGAGAGAATCAGTCCCAACAGGACCATCACCCAGAGCGCCCCGCTTGGGACCTCTGATTTTAAGTTTTAACCGAAAAATAAAATTGGTGTTTATTAGATAAACATTGGAAGAACACCACTTCATCTCTCCTTTGCCTACCCTGGATCCTCTGCTTTGTTTTCGCTCCTTTTCCACACGAATGACTCCTTAGCTGTATAAATGTATGTATTTGATTCAACTGGAAAAACTATCCAAAAATAGTACCTGCGCTGTGAAAACACCAGTAAACACCGATTTTTAGTATCCACAAAGAACTCCTAATTAACTGGAAAATAAGTAGCTAACTTTACAATTTATAAACAGCTAAAATCACCAGGAACCTGGGAAGAAAACTTTCCCAGGAGCAGTTATTTTTCCTGGAACCTGGTGCTGAACCCTCCTGGCAGCAGCCTACTCATAGCTTCAGCACCAGTTCATATATCCATATGCTGGAGACAAAGAAATACTAAAGAGCTGAATGTAGCACCCGACCTCTATAGGGGGAGTGAAGTCAGTTTTGAGCTTTTTTTCTCTGTCTCCATCTGCTGGCAGGAGGGACAAAACCCACTCATCATCAATGCCAAACCAGTCTAGACTGGTTTGGCATTGATGATAAGAGAGTGCACTTTTGCCATCCCTACCTGCACTAGACCTTTTTCTTTTGTTTTACAAGGCATGTGGCAGGAGGAGGTAAATGTTTCTTCTTCAAAAAGGACTGCAAGCCTGGTCCTATTTTTATTTTAAGATTTTGAAGTTACTTTGCCTTCCATGCTGAACTCTTTCTTCCTCTACTATCTTATAGCAATTGTACTATGCTCTGATCCCACGAGTAAGAAATGGCCACTGACCTTGGTCACTTTTCCTAGGCTTCATAGATTCTGGATGCTTTATACCAAGTACAGAAAATTATGATGTTAATAAACCTGTTTTAGCATTTTACAAAGCAATTTCAAAATTATGGTAGTTAGTTACCAGTTTGCATTTTCTCAGCATTACAGTCTGGTTTTGTATGTGATATTCTTTTTCTCCAGGCTGGTGTAATATATGAAGAATTATTCCAGTTGTCTGAAAGAAAAGAAATTATCTTGCTTCTTTAAATGTCACGTCTTTGCACTTCTTCACTTCAGTTACACAGAAATATAAGTTTAACAAATAAGTTGCAGATGAGATCTTTTTAATTTGGCCAGCTTTTAAGAGCTATGCTCCCTTCCTCAATGCAGAAGTAGGGAACATTGTTCTCAAAAGTAAGTCAGAAATGTATTATTGAGTTAGTTCATAATAGGATATAATATACTGTGTTTGATGACCCTTATTCCTCCATATCCACGTGGATTAACATGCAAACATACAACTGTATTCACTACAGTTAGAGACAAGCATTGTAAGGACAGCTGAAACATCAAGGGAAAAATCTTTCTTGAAGGCATAAACTTTGACCTGATGAAATATGTTTAATGAGTCAAGAAACAGCACTCTAAAACAGAACATTTCAACTTTGGTAATTCTTGCTCCAAAGAGAACTGTTTTGCCACCTTAACTTCGGAAGCGAATCAGTAACCAACTACTATAAAAAATATCATTGGCACGATAGAAACTACAATAAGCTTGCTGGGCAGACTGGATGGACCACTGGTCCTTTTCTGCCATCATTTCATTTCTAGGATATGCTGTAGATATGAACATAATGCTGTCCAAAAGTCACAGAGCAATGCAATGCTTCCTGGGGAAATATGTCTTAAAAACAAAAAACTCTGGGTAACAACAACCTTATAAGAGTTTGTCATTTTTTGGAACTTATTTTCAATGCAAACAGAGTTACATATTGTAACATGACTAATTGCCTCATTCTCTCCTCCACCCTCTTTAGCTCCTATTACTTTCTCCCTCATCACTCATTCCTGCCCCTCCCCTCCACCCCTATTTTCTTGGACTCCATTATCTATCCCTTCTCTTCCTCCCTCCATGAACTCTCTTCAGCCAGTTTTCTTCCCTTCTTGGCTCCCCATCAAACACTTCAACCCCTCATGTCATTACAACCTTTCAAAGCTAAAAGAAGACTTGTCTAAAGATTTCCATATTCATGGGGACCACACAAAGATAAGCAGCAGCAGCAACACTTTTATCGAGGCTGGGATGCAAAGGATCTTTGAAGCTGTTCTCCTTCTGTAAATAGCACCACTTGCATCATGGGTAATGCAGTTTAAAAGGATACATTTCCAATGATGGAGTTAGCTTCTGAACTACATTTTCCATGTTGTTTCGCAAACTGTACATTTTTATTTCCCTGTACTAACATCATTTTTCGTTCTTTCCTTGACCAGCAATTATTTAACAGTAATACAAATCACACGCTAAGTGCCAGCAAATAGGGGGTGTATTCATTTTGTTTCATTTTTCTTGGGAGGGGGTTGGTTGCATTTAAAATTCCATTTAGTTTTGTCAATTACATTTGTAAAATATGCTTTTATGTACATATGCATGCGCATATATACATAAAATAAATGTTATGCATGTAAATATGATTTTTCACATATAAAAGTTTACAGTTGTCAAGCAATGAAATGAAAATGAATGCACATCCCAGCAAAAATATGACTGACATTACATCTTTATAGCTAAGGAAGACAAAATGTTATAGTGAAAGATCTAATATATAATACACTATTCTCTCTAATGCTACCGTATTTGGTTCCTACAGTATATTTTATATAAATGTCCAGGATAATGCCTTTTTAAGATAACAGCTCAGATCATTTCTCCTTAGGTTAGTATACTGTTAGCCCTGCTAGCCAAGTCTCTCTGCAATTTTGTTTTGACTGACAATTACAAGTTTAATAATAATATGTAGCATCTTTTATCAATCAGGAGCCCATTACAAGACTTTAAAAACTTGCAGGCAGACATTGTAACTCTAAGTCGGAAAGACAAGTTTACTAATTTTTAGTGGCCTAATTTATTTGGTAGATTCTGAAGTGGAGAGCAGAACGGAAACAATGTTTTCATCATTATTGGCCAAATATGGTTGGTTAAACTCAGGCACAGGATGATAAAGTAGCTTGCCCAAGTTCACAGGGAGCACAATTTTCAATAAATTTTAGCTGGGTAATAAAGGATTACCTGCGGAAAATTGTGAGCCAAAATCTGCCCTGACCCTCTGAGGGTAAAAGCACATTTACCTACACCACAAAGAGGCAGGGGAGGGAACAAGTGTAGCTGGCAGACAATGCACAGGGCTGGGACTTTGCACTTGCTACAAAGCAGTTGCAAAACATGCAGGTTCTAACGTACCCATGGTGCCAGCCAGCTCCACATTTGCAAATATGCTTTGAAAGTGTGCTTGTAGGCCCAGAGATACAAAGTACCTACAGGTTTGCAAGTCTCGCAGCCAGAATGAAAATTGCTTCAATAGATTTGTTTATTTATTTATTTATTTTTTGTTTTTATATACTTATCTTCTTGCATGGGATACAAATCAAACCGGTTTACAGTGAAACAATAACCTCGCATGAAAGCGTTACATAGAACATGAAACATTGAGTAAACTTTGAATAAAACAATAGGAATATAGAACATTAGGTAAACGTTACAATAAATTAGAATTATATTAAATATAATATAGTACTAGACAGTGGATAGCATTGAGCAGTTAGGGCTAGAACGGGCCAAATATAAGCAGAGAACAAAATACATGGAACTTGCTAAGTAAGGTGCAGTAACATGGGGATGTGTGAACTTAATCAAAGAAGGTTGATGAGAGCCTTGCTTAAAAAACCTAAGAACTGGATAAACTGCTTGTTGGATGCATTATGAGCTATACTTGCTGGATGACATAAAAATTATGGAGATTTAGTTTGGTTTGGCTTGTTCGGTGGTTCTGGGTAAGCCAATCAAAATAACTAGATAACAATCTAAATAAATAGAGAGAGAAAGCTGGGAAGTAGGATTTGTACCTTCAACTTGCAAGTCTTCCTGGCTCAAGATTCATTCTTCTAATCAACAGAGTGCAGAGACCGTACCCCATCTGCACCTCTGAACTACTTGGAAACCAGGAAACTCTCCAGTGTACAGTGGATCATATTAAACCCATATCAACCCAAACCAATGCTTACAACCAGGGTAGTATGTAAGGGTCTGGAATTTTATTGTTATCTTTAGCAGATAGGGGTCCATTTCAAAAGAAATTTCACACTTGGTGAAAAATAGAATATCTTAGTATACTATTGTTTGAAAAGTTCAATGCATTTGGGAACAGAAATTCTGTCCTCACCTGAATATATTTTCTCCGTTTTAGATGAAGTTGTAGCTTTAATTTTTTTCCTCCAGCCTGAAGGAATATAACATGACTGATCTGAAAAAAAAAAAAGAAATGCATAGTGCAATGTTTTGCAATTTTGAGCACTAAAATGCAAAGGTTAGTTTTACAAAGACCGTATAATTGTACAGGAACTTTCAACAGCCAAATGTAAACATTTGATTATAATTAATGTCATTTCAAATGTCAGCTGCTTTTCCCATAGACATTGTATCTGATTACCAAGCCCAATGGAAAACTGTAAGTAGAATACCCCAGAAGTACAAATGTCCAGTTAAATAAAAGCATGAAGAAATGACAAGAGACTTAATACACTTAAATAATCTAGCTTTGTGCAGTGTATAAGCAGTTTAAGTTCACACTAGACTTGCCTCAGTACAATAATTTTAGATTAGCTGACTAAGAAGAATTTAGAAGACCCAATGGGAAAACCTACAACCCCACCTAAAAAATCCCCTGGGGTTGTGGTCACACTCCTTTTGGGATCCTCCCACTCTTGTCATGGATAGAGAGAAAGGAAAAAGAACAATTAACCTTTACGCACTTTCCTGTTGCTGTGAAGGTACAGGAATATTGCAGGAACTGATCAACAGACCGAAAAGAGCTTTAGACTTCAACAAGAAATACAGACTCCTGCAGTGTCTTCATTTGGTGGCTTGTTTGCATGAGATTTATACGTCATCAAGGTGCCCACGTAGCACATGATGAAACTTTAGACTGAGAATTCAGACACTCACCCATAGAACGATCCAATCTGAGCTCCTCTGCAAAATGGACCATCTCACTGGATTCTCTTGGTGGCCTGTTAAGTGTTGAAGGATTTTGGAAAGTGTTCCTCACAACACCTTTTAGAGCAGGAAAATATGAATTCTCAATGATCTTTCGATGATTTCTTTCTCCAAACCTTTGGTAATTGGCTTTGGCCTTTGGATGTCGGAGAAGCATTTCTACAAAAATATTTTTAATAATGCAGAAAAACTGGTGAAATAGCTCTTACACTTGAAATGATTAAGACATTTAGGTAAAAAGCAAATGCTAAAATGGAGTAATATCGAAACGTAGACTATATTGGCTGATAAGCACAGTGTGATCTCTGACTTTGACCCTCACTTCTTCACAACTAGGAATCCTCTGTGCTTATCTCATGCTTTCTTGAATTTCATTGCTTTTTTTGTTACAACTATCTCAACTGGGAGACTGTTGTACTATCCTTTATCAGGAAAAATATATTTTCTGATGTTGCTCCTGAGTCTATCCCCTTGGAGCCTCTTTTTTTCTACAGCATTCCTTCTTCTGAAAAAGGATTGCTTCCTGTGCCTGATTTATATCTTTGGGTTATTTGAATACCTATATCATTTCACCCCCTCTCTCTGCTCACCTCTACAGTATACATATATAGGTCCTTAAATCTCATTACATGACTTTTGGTGCTACCCTGCTCTTCTTTGGAATGCCCTCTAGCCTATCCGTATCCTTTCAGAGCTGTGGCCTCCAGAACTGGACACACCATTCTAGGTGAGGCCTTATCACGACAAGCACACAGACATTATCACCTCTTTTTTTTTCTGCTAGTTATGCCTCTCTCTCTGTGTGTCCAAGCATCCCCCTGGCTCCAGCCACTGCCTTACGATACTGTTTCATTACTTTGTGATCTTCAGACACAGTCATACCAAGGTTTCTCTCCTGACTGGTACACATCAGTATTTCATCCCCCACTATGAATTACCCCCATTGGATTTCTGCTCCAGATTATATCTTTCTCACAATGAATCTTAGCTGCCAAGTTCTCAACCACTCCTGGAGCTTTCATAGATCATTTTTCATGTTATGTGTTTATTTAGGGGTGTGCACACTGTTGCAGATCTTAATGTCATCTGCAAAAAAAGGACAAACATTTCCTTCTAATCCCTCCGCAAGATCATTGACAAGATATGGAACAGTACTGGCCCCAGGATAGATCCCGGAGGAACTCCACTTTTCTTTCCTCAGGGAAATTTCCACTTACCACTGCTCTCCACTACCACTCAACCAGTTTGTAATCCATCTTGGGCTACCCCAGGAAGCTCAGTTTATTTATGATCCTCCTATGCAGAACACTACCAAAAAGGTTTGCTGAAATTCAAGCAAACAATATCCACTGCAGGCCATGATCTAATTCTTTAGTCACCAATCAAAGTAATTGATCAGATCTGTTTGGCATTATCTCCCTCTAGTTTAAAAAAAAAGGCTGCCTCAGATTCTGCAGTCTGCTGGATTCTAGATACTTCACTACTATTTTCAATAGGAGAGTCTCCTGGTGCTTTCATTGTCACCACCACATCATCAGAGAGTCACAAAATTAAAATTAACATCTAAACAACTGCTGTGACAAAATCTGAAAGCAAAATCTTCACAAACTAATATCTCCATTTAAAATGATGTATTCCATAGGACATTGTCCAATAAAAGTTGCCATTTTCAAGGAAACATAAAAACTGTTGCTAGAAAGTTGAAAGTTATACATAGTCAATGACTTCCACCTCAACTTCTAGCAACAAACTGAGGCCCTGAATTCAATTCACTTCAACTATTTTTCATGCAAAAGGTTTCACTGTATCTCTGTGCTAAAGAATTAGAGCTGAGCCATTTCTAATCAGCTTACTCAAAATATACCATTTCCTCTTTCTACCAAACAAGCAATAAGCTAATTTTCAGGCCAATAGAGTAAGGTCACGCGGAAAACGGGCGCTCAGTGTTGAGCGCCTGCTTTCTTAACGTGCACCCAGCCACCTCTCCTGAGCGCACAATACAATATTTAAATGAGAGGTCACACTAAAAAGGAGGCATTAGGGACAATAGCGCGCCCCTAGCATCTCCTTAGCAGCAAAAGCCCAGAAGAGGTGGCTGTCAGCGGGTTTGGAAAATGGATGTTTGTAAAATTGAACATCAGCTTCCCTAACCTGACCGCGGCACATTTAAAAATAAAATTTTTTTAACCTTAAGGTTCCTCCAACTTAATATTGTCACGATAATAAGTCGGAGGATGTACAAAAAAGCAGTATTTTACTATTTTCTGCTTTTCTGTACACTTTTTTTGAGCTGCTCAGAAATTAACAGCTGCTCTTAGGCAGGCATTAATTTCTGAGACTAAAATATGCAGATTGGGCACACATTTTTTTTTCTGTATCTGGGGCAAATAGCTAATAGCGTCGTCAACATGCATTTGCATGTGATGAGCACTATTAGTTTTGAGGGGGTTTGGACGAGAGTTTTAAATGCGTTAAACCCCTTAGGGGTAGATTTTAGAAAAGTTTGCACGCGCGTACTTTTGTTTGCGTACCAGGCGCGCCGAGGCACACCAGGCGCGCCGAGCCCTATGCGCGCCGCCCGTTCCCTCCAAGGCCGCTCCAAAATCAGAGCGGCCTCGGAGAGAACTTTCCTTTGGCCTCCCCCCACCTAAACCACCCCCCCCAGCCCTATCTACACCCCCCTACCTTTATCGCAAAAGTTACGCCTGCCCCAGGCAGGCGTAACTCGCACGCGCCAATCAGCCGCCACCATGCGATTCCCCAGCCCGGGAGCGATTTCAGAGGCCTCGGCCACGCCCCCAGGCCGGAACCATGCCCCCCCGGAATGCCCCAAACGTCGCGCCGCCCCCCGACACGCCCCCCTAGCAAAGCCCCGGGACTTACGCGCGCCACCGAGCCTATGCAAAATAGGCTCGGCGCACACAGGGGGGGTTTTAAAGGGTTATGCGCATAACTTATGCGTGTAACCCTTTTAAAATCTACCCCTTATTGTATAAGGGGTAGTGGACACATATCCAAAACGCACGTGCTCAGCTGAGTACGCTTTACTGTATCGGCCTGAATGTTTTTGTTCAGCAAGATCATTTGCTACAGCAGAAATTAGCTACAATAAATAAGTACTGTATGAGAGCTACTTTGGAAGAGAAGGTTTCAGTTTATAAGATTAGCAACAAAGAGGAACCACTCTGTTGAATACAGTTTATTCTTGAGCACAGAGATTACTCTCCCTTTTTGATCTCTAGAACTATCATCACTGTTGGAGCTTTCTT
Organism: Rhinatrema bivittatum; assembly: GCF_901001135.1. Lineage (NCBI taxonomy): Eukaryota > Metazoa > Chordata > Amphibia > Gymnophiona > Rhinatrematidae > Rhinatrema > Rhinatrema bivittatum. Next base: position 450,177,726 of record NC_042618.1, on the reverse strand, counting down.
TACTTTCTCTCTGTGCTTTCATGTCAACACTTTCTGATTTCTTGCCAGCATTTCTCAGGCTTGGGACATGAAATAGAAAAAAGATGATCCTAGTTCTTGATGCCACAGAGAAGCAAGGCAAATGGATGGTGTAAGAAGGCATACAGAGACTCAAACTCATCACTGGGCAATCTTTTTGTCCTCTCTGGTTTTGTGTGTTTTGTGCTTCTCTACTAAGGATGACATTGGAGATGCAGAGGGCAAATTCAAAGAGGATCTAGGCCATAGGTGGTAGCCTCGAGCCCTGGATATGAAAACTACCCCAGGCTATATTTAGCAGCTTTTCAAATAGGTGTTCCCAAAGGCATGTTTGGATTGAAGGGAGAAAACTGCACAAGTATAATGAAGCTTTCCATTATATTGAATGCACTTTCTCCCTGCCCTGCTCCCTCCTCCAGAAACCCAAATATATATAAATAGCCAGGGCAAAACATGCAGGTAGTTTACCATTGAAAATTAGTGAAAAGTACGAAAAAAAAATGGGTGCAAATCAAACAGCACCTACATGCTTTGCCTCTATGCATCTTACTGAAAATTCCCCCCTCCCCCCAAACAGGAAAATTTTCAAAGCCATCAACTAAGGTAAAGTGGCCTGTTTGAAAATGGCTCTAGTACAGTCTGGCTAACAATGTGCATGATGTTCCATTGTGCACATACTTGTAGCTGGACTCCCAGAAGCTGCTGCCGGAAGCATGTTCGTGTTAGGCTGGGGGAGGGGATGGGAAACATTCATGCATGGCATTTTCACAACTGCACACAGTTATTTTACCTCTGTTGGCCACCCACACAAGAAAAACCAAAGCAGGTGCAAAATACGCTTTCAATGTGTATATTTTACACTAATTTTCTCTATGAAAATCAATGTAAAGTGCACATGCTAAAACCATCCACCTACTTTACAACTATGCGGCCTATTTGAAAATTGCCACTATAGAAGGTAATTTTCAAAGAGCCTTCAGCGAGGAAATGAATGCTTTCCTGCAGAAATGGTTCTTTAGATTATGTGCATGCAAACCGTACGCATGTATTTTTATGCATACAGGTAACAGGCATTTCAAGGGGTGGAATGTGGGCAGGGCTGGGACTTACACACACATACATTTTGTTTTTTAAAATAGGAATATAAACTCTCTCGGCAAAACTATGCGCACCATATAGCAGGTATATAAATGTGTGCATGAGGTTTTGCTTGGATAAGTTTCCAAGCAAACTTAACACATGAAAATTGATGTAACTTAGGTGCCTAACATCTGTCAAATGTTATAAAATTGCCCCCATAGTGTACAGGTTGCTTCTTTTCCCAACATTGCACCTATCCAGAAAGCCTGAGTTACATTTTATTGAATTAGACTGGGGCTAAAAGCTATCAATGAACTAGAAGTGATTCATGGGGGGGGGGGGGAGAGGACAGTTTCCTTCTATTTGCTTAAGATTTCTGTGTAGCCGAAAAGAGCAAAAAAAAAAAACAAAACCCAAAACTTTTGTGTAGAGCTACTGGGCTTTTGCAGTGTAGAAGCTGCATGATTTCTCCAAAAAATGTCTTACTGGATAGGATCCACATTTAGCAGAGCTATCACTTGCATTACCTTTTCCTGTTTGGAGACTGGGGGAAATTTTGGGAGCTTCATAAGCCCATTGCTTTTTTCTCACTCTCTTAAAATTCTCTTTCTTTGCTGAATCTATATCATTCATTGCTATAAAAAAGATCAAATATTTTAATCACATTTCTTGCACTGCAGGAAACAATTGCATTAATACCTTCCTTGCCAACCTAATATTCAGTAATTATACAGTGAATGAAGAGACGCAATCTCATTGTTGAATATGACAGTGTACTGTTTTGTTTTTTTTAGAACAAAGAGTTCTCTTAGCATACTGCCACAGTGCAATCAAAAATACTTAAGAATACTTTTCTGGTCAATTAAAGTGAAGTTTGTTTTCAAGAGTACAATCAGGAGGTGCTTGGGTTAGGTTGAGACTAGAATTGAGACTGTCTTTCGAACTTTGAAAACAACTACTTACGTTCTTGTTGCCATGTTTACAGCAATAGCTTACATAGTCACACATTTAACAAAGCTCTTTCAGTCTGCAAAATGTCTTGTATTTATCTCACTAACTCTTTCTTAAACAGTTCAAAAGGATCCCTAAGGTGTGATGGCCATTAAAAAATCCACCTAACCTGCTCTCAAGTTGAAACTGCTGAATGTGCATTACAAACCATGGATATAAAATAAAACACAATACAGAGCAAGCATAGATTATATAAGTACTGAAACCATTTTACAATCTGCACATACTTCAACTAGTTCTGCCCAGTGCAAGACTGAGTTAACCATGCCGACATTTCAACCTATGAGCCCTAAGTGAATCCAGATATTAATAACATCTTTCCATGGATTCAGGAGGCTTTATTTCTGAAAATTCCAAAATTTCTTCATTCTGCAACTTTTTTTTTTTTTTTACATATCTTTTAGTTAAACAATAAAACATTTAAAAAGCAGGCCATCCTGGCCAAATATATTTTGGTGACTGCTATTTGCAGATAAATGGGTAAATTGTTGCTTTATCTATATATATCTCAGTTGCGCAAAATTCCTGACTCGTGTAAATAGCTGAATATCTGGAGATACTTGGCATGCGGCATTTTTTTTTCTCATGCTACAGAAATAAAGACATTCAGGCTGGATCAGGGATGTTGATATCTAGCCCCAAAATATGTTTTTTCTTTTCTGTGTAATTGTTTTGTGCATATCTGAATTTCCCAGTATAGAGGCCTCTGTGAGTAAATCCTGATTAAGAAATATTTTTTCATGCTTTTTCGATTCTCATGGTCAACAGATTGAAATAATTGTTGTGCCAAATTTTGCCTTAGGATTTATTTTATTTATTTATTAAAGGCTTTTATATACCGCCTTTCTTGATACAAATCTAATCAACTCAGTTTACATCGAACTAAGCAGTAACTATAACCAACCAATCAACAAGAGACAATTTAAAAGGAGCATAAAGTTACATTATAACAAGGATGCCTTAACTGGGAGTAGGAAAAGGATGCTATTTGGCAATACATGTTTGGCTGCTTAAACAGGCTTAAAGGTCCTGAAGACACTGCTTAACCAAGACAATGGACAATTTTAAGCACACTTAATCCCTGCTTAAATAATCAATTATTAATTTGCTGTACAGGGCCCTTAATCCAAAATGGTTTTGGAGCAGATGATTTTCTGGTTCATCAACCACTTGTAAAATGACAGAAAAATATTTTAGGGTTGGATTTAGAGCCATTTCACTTGAAACTCACTTGTGGAAGGATTTTCTTGAGATCCCATCATAGCATTTATTGCTGCGTTCACTATATTGCCTTTATTTAATGATCCAGCAGGTAGGTAAGGATGTAGGTGGGGATTTTTTTCAGCATCTGTAAGTATAAAAATGACATCTCAGCATCAATGGAGCTTTTTCTCCATCTATGTTCCGCTGGCTTTCTGTTTTCCAGAATACACTAGTAAAACAGAAGTGAGAGGATTTACATTTTTCATATTGAAAAAAACTCACCCTCCCATCCTTCTAATCTACTCCCTAAGATAGACTTGATGGAATGAGTATAAACCTGCTTTTCTACAAAGACAACTTTGCTAGAAATGCAAAGGGAAAAACAGACCTTATATATGCTACTTTGGAGACTATGACTATATTAGTTTGTTCTGGGATCAAAAATTGAACAATTTAAACAAATCTCAGAAAAGTACCTAAATAAAGATCCAGTTTCTCTCCTACTGGCAAAGAACAAATCTATCTGTGTACATTTTTTAGGGCTCTGCATTGTCTGTAGCCTAGAAAGCCTACATTCTATTAAAAAAAATATCCACTAGAGGCTAAAATGATACTCACTGAGACAATCGGACACAAGTGCAAATACAAATTTATTTATTTATTTATTTATTTATTTATTTATTTATTTAGGATTTTTATATACCGACATTCTCGAAACAAATATCGAATCAGGTCGGTTTCCATAGAACAAAACTGTCGCAGTTAAGGCGTTACAATAAACAGATTTTCTGAACATAAGAACATAAGCATAAGTTACAATAAAAACATGTTACAATAAACAGATTTTCTGAACATAATAACATAAATATTCAACTCGTCAAAAAACGTGAGTATGATCTTGCCACTAATGCCAGAGAGATACCCTAGATCTCAGTTTCATGTAATTAAGTCTCATGCAGATTATAAACCCTGCCCCTGGTCTTAGCTGTGGAATTCATGATCTTCCTCATTTAATTTTTCTCACAGGCAGAAGGAAGCTACTGAGCATACACCAGATCTGATGGCACATGAAGCCAAAATAAATTGCCCACAGTGTGGGAGAAAGGAAGATTTTTCTTTCTACCTAAATCTTAAGTACATAAATCAGAAAACAACTACTAAACACAAGGAATATTATAATTTATCATAAGCTTGTGCAAAGCAGAGTTGCTTACCTGTAACAGGTGTTCTCCAAGGACAGCAGAATGTTAGTCCTCACACATGGGTGACATTATCAGATGGAGCCCGACATGGAAAACATATGTCAAAGTTTCCAGAACTTTGACTTGCCACACTGAGCATGCCGAGCATGCCCTATTCCACGTGTCCACATGGGGTCCCTCTTCAGTCATAACATAGAATTATATAAAAACAAAAACTAGGAGAAAAGCAACTCCGCAAGATGGTGAGCGGGTTTCGTAAGGATTAATACCCTGCTGTCCTTGAAGAACACCTATTACAAGTAAGCAACTCTGCTTTCTCCGAGGACAAGCAAAATGGTAGTCCTCACACATGGATGAATCCCTAGCTACAGGCTGCTCCTCAACATAAAAGGGGACCAACAGACACCCAAACCAGATGCCAAAGGGCATAACAACAATAGTGCTATTGGTAATGGAGGGGGAGTCAGCCTAAATCCAAACAATGGGTCCTAGGCGGGAGATAGTTGGGTTCTACGCTTCAGATTCCGAAGGATAGACTAGCCAAACCTAATGTCAAGTTGGTCATCCCTATCCAAACAATAGTGAGATATGAATGTGTGGAGAGAACTCCATGTCACAGCCTTGCAGATCTCCTCCATGGGAACTGCTTACAAGTGGGCCACCGATGCTGCCATGGCTCAGACAGAATAAGCCTTGACATGACCCCCAAGATACAGTCCCGCCTGGGCACAACAGAAGATGATGCAATCTGCTAGACAATTTGATAGTGTCTGTTTGGCAATGGCAGTGCCCAAACTATTCCTATCAAAATAAACAAAAAGGTGGATAGACTGTTTATGGGCTTCTATCCACTCCAGATAGAAGACTAAGGCTTGCTAGCAGTCTAAACTGTGCAGGGCTCATTCGCCTTGATGTGAATTGGACCTGGGAAAGAAGGTTGGAAGGATGATGGACTGGTTAAGATAGAAGTCCATCACCACCTTAGGCAGGAATTTAGGGGGCATATGCAAGACCACCCTGTCATGATAAAACTTAGCGTAAGGTGGATGTCACTAAGGCCTGGAGCTCACTGACCCTGCACGTTGAGGTGACCATCACCAAAAATATGACCTTCCATGTCAGGTACTTCAGGTCACAGATGCGCAGCAGCTCAAAAGTAGTTTTTGTCACCAGAGCTAACACCATGTTGAGGTCCCAAGATACAGGGGGAGGCCTCAGGGGAAGCTTTAATTCAAGCAGCCCCTGCATTAAATGTACAATTATAGGCTGTAAAGAGAAAGGTGTACCATCTCACCATAGTGATAAGCACCAACTGCATTCAGATGAACTCTAATGGAGTTGGTTTTCAAGCCAGCCTCCAATAGGTGTAGACGGTAATAAAGTAGTTTTTGTATGGGGCAGGAGAACAGATCTAGGGCCTCCTGCTCACACCACATGGAAAACCTCCTCCACTTCAGTCCATAGGACTTTCTAGTGGAAGGCTTTGTAGAAGCCACCAGGACCCGAGACACATCCTCTGAGAGATCCAGTGATTGCAGAATTAACTTTTCAACATCTAGGCTGTGAACGACAGGGTCTGGAGATTGGGATGTCACAACCTGCCTCAATCTTCTGTGATGAGATCTGGGGAAGTTCCTAGACTGATCGGTCTCCAGATGGACAACTCCTGTAGGACTGGAAACCAGACCTGTCTCGGCCAATAAGGGGCTATGAGAATCATAGTCCCTTTGTCCTTATGAAGCTTCAAGAGAGTCCCGCCACTAAGGGAATTGGAGGATACGTGTACAGAAGACCCTTGCCACAATATCGGGCAAGGGTGTTCAAGGATGTTTTTCTGTCTGACCTGTACAGGGAGCAGAACCAAGGCAACTTTCTGTTGCAAGGGGATGTGAAGAGATCCACATACAGGCTCCCCCAGAGGTAGAATATCTGATTCACAACCCCCTGGTCCAGGAACCAATCATGGGGTCTGAAGGCATAACTCAGTCTGTCCGCTACCATGTTCTCCATCCTGACCAGGTATATAGCCCTGAGCACCATCCCGTGGGACAGGCCCATGATCAGATCTGGGCAGCTTCCTGACACAGGAGGTACGATCCCATACCTCCCTGCTTGTTGACATACCACATCGCCACCTGGTTGTCGGTTTGGATCAGGACAACTTTGTTGGACAGCCAATCTCTGAAAGCCCATAACTCATACCTGATAACCCGAAGCTCCAGGAAGTTGATTTGACAACAGCTTTCCTGAGCAAACCAGAGACTGTGGGTGCTGAGCTCCCCAGCCCAGAGTGGACACATTCGTAGTTAGGACAATTTGGGTAGGAGGACTTTGAAAAGAGATCCTCCATTCCAGATTTGAAAGTACCCGCCGCCAGGACAAAGAGTCCCGGAGGGGCAAGGTGACTCGGATGCAATCTTGGAGGTTCTGCATGGCCTGGCACCACTGCGACCTCAGGGCCCTGTTATGAATGAGCGGTGTTTGGGTGAATCCTTGGGTACTGGGGCAGATGACCACACCCATGGGGAGGAGCCCCGTGAGGAGCCACAGTACTAGGCTAGACTCAGAACGCACAAGCACAGTTAGTTCTTTATTAGACAGCTTTGAAGAGTACCACCAGAGGTGGCAGTAGTAAGGCAGTCTGGTAGTTGCAGTCTCGGGGACCTCGGCAGAGGGAGCCCTTCTCACCCCGTTGGTATTGAGCGGCTCCGAAGCAGGTTTCCCAGCAAGGAAGTACTGTGGATGAGATAGACAGAGTTAGTGAACTCACTAGGTGTTTGCTGTAGATAGGCGATTCCACCAGGTTGTAGAAGTAAGTGCAGGCACCGAGGCAGGGAGAGCAGGCCCTCAAGGAGTGAGTACCTGTTCCCTGTAAGTCACTTGAAATAAAGCAGAGGGCCCCCGATGAGCGGGTACCCAGGTTAGCAGTCACCCCGAAGGGCAGAGAGAGAGCTTCCAGCGGCAGCACGGAAGCTGCAGAGTAGCGTAGACAGGAACGGAACGTATCCGGAGTCAAGTCCTTGCTAACTCAATGAGCTAGCAAAATAGAAGATGTTATATACCCGGATGGCGTGACGTCAGCATGGGGGAACGCCCCCGAGGTTCGCGCCAAGGGTTGCATAAAGACATGGGTGACGCACGCGCACGCTCCCTAGTAGGTATCTGGGAGGAGCATGGCAGGAGGCAGAACCATAGCTGTTCCGGGGACGCCGGAGAGGTCGGCTTGTAGACGCGGTGGTAGCCATCTTTCCTAGGTAAGCAGGAGGAGCCATGAATAAGGTGAGGCAAACGGGGCGAAGCCGTCTAGCACCGACGGATGCAACAGGCCCATTGGGCTCTGCGCATGTGTAATTGTGCCAATGAAGTGACATGGATGTTGCGGCCATATGGCCCAACAGCCTCAACATGTACCAGGCTGACACCTGCTGGCTCTGCTGAATCTCTGCCATGATGGTCGTTAAAATGTCAGCCCTTTGATGAGGCAGGAAGACCTTGGCCTGAGCCATGTCTAACAGGGCTCCTATGAAGTCCAACCTCCTTCACTCTTCTGGAAGATAAGGGTATGAGGGGAGATCCTCTTAGCCATTGGAGGAGAACTCTGTTGTGTCATCCTCCCAAGGGTCACAAGGACCCTCATCCTCAATGAAACCAACAGGGGATGGGGCCCTAGGCACTCAGCCTTTGTCCAGAGGTGCAGGTACCATCGAAGCTGGCCAGTGGGCTGCAGGTCTCGGCGTCTCAACAGCCTGGGAAGAGCTTGCTCCTCCGAGGAACCATCAAAGACTACTGTTTCGGCAGGGGGAGTCTGCGGTGCCCCTACAGGCACTGATGCCAGCCTGGGAACCAATGCCATCTGGGTCAGTAACATACTGATGAGCGCATTGAGATCAGAGCCATAGCCAGGCAATTTGGCACCTATGGTCAAGTGAAAAACTGCGCCCTGACCCATTACACACAACATAACACCATGAATTGGGACGACTCTGGTAAATGTTTGTATAGCAATGTCCATGTTGTGTTCCGCGCCCGTGGCCATCCACAGGCGTGGCCCCCTACCTCCACCACGGCGGCGACCTGCCGTGGCAACTCCTGAAACGCTCCCCAGGGCCAGTGCCCATCACCCCGGGGATGGTCCGCGGTCTGGCCGCCCGCTGGGGAGCCGTCCCTGCTCCTCCCTCGTGGAGTTCTGCTGGCGTTCCTCCTCGGAGGAAATCCAAGATGGCCACCGCCATCTTTAGGCACGAGGCCGCGCCCCCCTGCTGGATTTAAAGGGACCTGATCCCTTTAATGACACTCACCTGCTTCCAATGATCCAGAGCAGAGGAAGTATTTAAGGAGGCTTCCTCTGCTCATTCCTCAACTTGGCAATGTCCTCCAACGCTGTTTAGTCTGCTTGCTTTGGTGAGTTCCTTGTGCTCGGACTCTGGTTCCTGTTTCGTCTTGGTGTTCCTGGTTTCTGACTTCGGATTGGCTTACGGTGATTCTCTGGTTCCTGACTTCGGATTGGCAAGCGGTGATTCTCTGGTACACGACTTCGGACTGGTGAGCGTCGACCCTCTGGCACTTGACCTAGGACTCCTTCAAGACCACCGTCTCCAAGGGCCCACCTAAATCCCAGCAGCCTGGGTCCCTACGGGCTCCTCCTGGGGGGACCGCAGGCTTCCAGGACGAAGCTCCAGTTGGCCTTTGCACCGATACCCTGACCTCTCTAGGTCCACCTAAGTCCCAGCGGTCGGGTCCCTACGGGCTCCTTCCGGGGGGACCGCAGACCACCAGTGGTGAAGACTGCTCATCCGCTCATCTCCTTGTCTGTCTCCACAGTAGCTTCTGTCTTCAGTGCCAAGGGTCAGCTGCTCTCCTCCTCTGTCCTGCCTCGCCACCCGACGAGAGAACCTACGGATCCTCCGCAAGGTGTACATCCCCTCGTCGGCCCAAGGGTCCACAAGCCTGAGCATAACAGTCCAAGGCTAGTGCAAGGGTATTAGATGACCTTGGGGAATCTTACAGCTTTGGGACCCACCCTTGTTATGCTCTCCCCACACACAATTAAAAGTTATGCATTTATAACAGATTTTACATGAAAAAATATATTCAAAGTACAGTTTTCTGAGGTAAAAATATCACTTACAATATTATTATTATATTTATATGCACTGCTGTGGTGCCAACCAAACAACCCTGCAAAAAATGCAAATGACACTTGGAACTTTAACATGTCTTGGGCATTGGTTTGGCCCTCGGAAAGCTTCGAGAAAACAGAGTTACAATACAATAAGAACCTAAGACTTGCCATACTGGCTCAGACCAAAGATCCATCAAGCCCAGTATCCTGTTTCCACAATGGCCAATCCAGGTCACAAGTACCTGACAGGATCCCAAGAAGTAGATAGATTCCAAGCTGCTTATGCCAGGAATAAGCAGTGTATTTCCCCAAGTTCATCTTAATTGTTCATGGACTTTTCCTCCAGAAACTTGTCCAAACTATTTTTTATATATAGATACACTAATAGCTTTCAGCATATCCTCTGGTAACAAATTCCAGAGCTTAATTATGCATGGAGTAAAAACATATTTTCTCTCATATTCGTTTTAAATGTATCACCTAGTAACATCATTGTTTGCCCCTAGTCTTTGTACTCTTTGAAAGAGTAAACAACTGATTAATGTTTACTTGTTCCATTCCACTGATTATTTTATAAATCTCTATCATATCTCCCCACAGCCATCTCTTCTCCATGCTGAACAGCCCTAACCTCTTTAGCCTTTCCTCATAGGGGAATCGATCCATCCGCTTTATCATTTTGGTTGCCCTTTTCTGTACCTTTTCTAATTCTGTTATATCTTTCTTGAGATGTAGTGACCAGAACTGCATACAATACTCAAGATGAGGTCTCACCATGGAGCGATACAGAGACATTGATATTCTTTGTTTTATTCTTCATTCTTTTCCTAATAATCCTTTGTATTCTATTTGCTTTCTTGGCTGCTGTTAAAATACTGAGAAGAAGATTCCATCTTATTATCAACAATGTTGCCTAGATCATTTTTCTGAATGGTGATTCCTAATGTGGAATCTTGCATTGTGTAATTATAATTTGGGTTATTCTTCCCTAAGTGCATCATTTTGCACTTGTCCACATTAAATTTCATTTGCTGTTTTCTTGCCCAGTCTCCCAGTTTTGTAAAACACTCTTGCAATTTCTCACAATCCTCTTGTGATTTAACAACTTTAAATAATTTGGTGTCATCAGCAAATTTGATCACCTCACTCGCTGTCCCCATTTCCAGGTCATTTATAAATATACTAAAAAGCAGTGGTCCCAGAACAAAAATAAACTTTCTATATCAAAATAGCACTAACTTACAGCACTCAAAGCGCAACAACCCTACCTATGAAAAGGCAACACTGCAAGTATTACACCAATATAAACCCTATTAGGAAAACAGAACAAGTCAAGGTGCTATAGATCCCTACACAGAAACTATACACTATTGGAATACCTCACTTCAGTCACACAAAACACAGCTAGACCCTCAAATACAGAACAAAGAGACCATAAAATATAAAAAGAAATGTGCAGACAAAAACTGAACTGGAAACTACAACAAGCCAAATTCTGTATGCAGTGCAACAATGGAAAAACAAACATCACCATTCCTCATAAAACAATAAAATCATGAATTATAAATATCATAAATACTAGTAAAGCCATATCAATAAAAAGAATAATTTAAAAACAGCTAAGGCACAGAATAATATCCAAAAATTAAAAAGTCATATAAACATTTTCCAAACACTAATAAAATATTTCAAAACAGACACATTAAATAACTCATAATAAATAAAACAAGGATTTTAAAAATTATCCCACTCTCCATTTCTGTGAACTTTTGATTTCCAGATGCCCTGAGATTGTCATGGATCAGCAGGCAGAGGGGAAGGGGGGATGTTTTGCATAGACTTTCTTCTCTCTCTCTCTCACACACACACACATACACACATACTCTCTCTCCCTCTTTCACTCACACACACACATGCTTTCATGCAAACACATGCTCTCATATACATATGCTCTCACACATGTGCGCTCTCACACAAACACGCGCACTCACACATATAGAGACAAGCACGCTCTTACACGCATACAAAACACGCACACACTCACATGCATACAGGTTCTTTTACTCTTGCCCACACATGCATGCTCTCATATATGTGCACTCTCTTATTCACACACACACACACACACACACATACTTATACCCCCCATGCTCACCTTCCTCTGTCATTCACTCGAAGCAGCAGCAAGAATCTCCTCCTTCAGCACACACACAACCCCCCCCCCCCCCTCAAGGGCAACAGGACTACTTCTTTGTGCCGTGAGGTCCAACCATGCTGTGTCCATGTGTTCTTTTCTGCAGAGCATTATGCGCATCTCCTCCTCTTCCTAGGCCCCACCAGCGAGGCTGCCACTTCCAGTGAGGCAGCACAACACAGTACTGCTCCTCCTCCTCTTCTTAGGCCCTGCTGGTGACACTTCTACTTCTGGTGGAACAGCACAACATAGTGCAGCTCCTCATCTTCCTAAGCCCCACTTCTACTCCTTTTTCTAAGGCCACACCAGTGCATGTTTACTTTTCTTCTTAGGTCCCACCGGCTATGCTTCCAATTCCAGTGGGACCACTCTGCTTTTGACTGCTGCAGCAGGCAACATCTTCCCTTCTGCACCGGCAGCGCTATGGCATCCTTCGGATAGTGGTGCCTATGCCCGAGGCCATATTGGCCATGGCTCTAAATGAGATTCTCCAACAGCAGTTCTAAGTCAGAAGATATCAGTTCTGGTGACATCAGTGATACAGAACCGATGCCCTGCATTGCCAACTGGACCGCTCAAGCTCTTGCTCGAAAACTGCCAATGCCAACACCGACCAGGTGGAAAGAGGGGTGGCCAGATCCTGTTTGGAACTGAAAGGAGGATTGGTGACTGACATCAAGACCAGTGGAGACTGTCGTAGACCCCTGGCACTGATGGAGGACTGGCACTCCTCGCCATGGGGTTGCTTTGGGGGCATCACAGCATGAATTGACACATCTCTGTGCCCAGCACCATGCATCGACAGGGACCGATGGTCTTTTCCCAGTGCCAAGACTGATGACGATGACTGATGACATCCTCGATCTGGAGGAACCCGACGGTGGTGGGTCTCCAGTGCCCCTATCTGCCAATGGCACCAATGGAACTGATAGTTCCACCGATGTCAATGGCTTGCTGTCCATTGGTGCAGCTCTGAGGTCCTTCAATGCTAATGCTACCGATGGTGATGCTGATGGCTCAGTCTTCTCTAACACGAAGAGTTGCTCCATCTTATATTGCCAAAGTCGACATCCCTTCGAGGTCATCTGTGCACATTTGCGGCTACCCCAGACATCATGCAGAGGACACATCGCCATGGGGTTCCAAAAACAGATGTGGCAAAATAAATTGGAAGCAAGATCAAAATCGATGGCGGCAGGCTTCAAAGGTTGGCTGTAACCGAAGCACTACCGCCACGGGGGTAATGACCACGAAAGGAGACTTACCGATAAACGATGAAAATCCTAACTAGGAATGCTACGGGAAGGGCCGAGAGGGACCCGGCTTCAAACGCAGATGAAAAAGTTGCAAGAAAGTGAAAAATAGAAAAGATTTCCGTAATAGGCCAAAAAGGCCAAAAGAGAGCTCACCAACCATGATGCTGCAGTTCTTTGGAAAAAGAGAGTCTGAAGAGGGATCCTACATAGATGCGAGGTATAGGGCATGCTGGGCATGCACAGTGTGGCAAGTCAAACGTCTAGAAACTTTTCCATAAGTTTCCTTGTTGGGGTGCCATTTGGTGATGTCACCCATGTGTGAGATCTACCATCCTGCTTGTCGTCGAATAATAACATTTCTTAGATTCTTAAGTCCAACAAGTCTTTACTAAACACCCTCTCATAAACAACCCTTCAAGATCATCTCTATCTCACTCACATTTCACAACTTCTGATTCCAGGAAATGATCTAAAATGAATGCAGCTTGCCATCACTGCTTTCAAAATCTGAGCCCTCCTACTGCAGGAATACACATATAAAAGAAGCTCCCACTCCATCCAGGATCATAGTGCTCAACATGGAGGCAACAATTCAAGATACTAGATAGTGCAAATATGGAGAAAGAACCACCATCTCAGGAACCCATTTCCAAGGAAAATAATCAAGCTTCTCGGTGTGTCTCAGACAACAGCCAAGACAACATTAAAACAACAGCAACTAAGACAACAGTCAGTAAGACCACAGTCACAGCCTAAGTAAGCCCTTGGTCTCTCAGGACTCCCAGGTATAAACATCATCAATAGATATATATGCTTTGCTGTTTAAGAATTCTCCATTTACATAAAGAAAAGATACTCAAGATGCCTAGCTTTCAATCATGAAATAAAATATTTTAGTCCGGGAAGTGACTGCAAATTTCCTTCTACTTTATTGGAAGCATTACTCAGAGGAAACAGATCTGGAATAAAATCCAGATTGTCAGGTTCATTGGGGTAGCTTTTAAGGAGCTAGAGAAGCTCAAGTGTAAGTAAAGGGATCTGTGATTCAGAGGTAAAGGGGCTGTGAAAGGAACTCCAGCTGATTTCAAAGATGCTACAAATGTCAGCCATAAAACTTTACTCTTTTCTTGGGTAGAAGCACATTTATTCATTTTTGAGACACCTGCATGGCTGAACAGGGGCTCAAGGAGAGTTTTGCAGAACAATTTTTTTGACCATGGTAAGAGGTTAGAGTTATGTGCATGTAGGGCGTGCCTATTATATCATTTACCTCTCGGCACTATTTAACAGGCCCAATTATCTATTCTGCAGCATCAGAAAAACTGCTGTGGGCCAAATATTAGGGGATTTTGGGCCTTAAATATGGGCAAAGAATTTTGCAGGTTAAAGCCCGAAATGCATTTTATCAAAATGAACTGTGCTCTTCACTCTTCCATATATATTACCTTGCATAAAGTTGGGAAGCTTAAAATTATAGAACTACCCTACGGTGTTCCCCAGCAGGACTTGCTTTATAGATACCCTAAAGAGTTATTTTGAATTTGCCAAATATTTATTAAATCTTCCCCAGAAGAATCCAGGGAAAACATCTATGAGTCTTTTAAGAAAAAAAAACGGGCATAAAACTGGAATATTACACAACCCTATACAAAACAATTGTAGTTTTAACAAACTGTAATTTCTTTGTCTACTTTGGAAGAGAGTGGAACACAGCACTTCTCAACCAGGGGGCAAGTTACGCAAGACTGGGAAATCCAAAGCATGGGAGGCAACCATGCCTCACCTTGCTGCCACCAAGTTTTATACCAGCAGCGTGGGCCGGAAGGAGGAGGCAGCAGTGGCTGAGTGGGCATGGGAAAAAAGAAGAGGCAGTGGTAAGAGTGGAGAGGCTGGAGGGGGAAAAAAGGACGGGAACAGTGGAGAAGTTGGATCTTGGGGGTGAAAGAGAAAAGAATGGAGGAGAGAGGAGAGGATGGATTGAGGGAAAGGTCACAGCCTTTTGATGTAGTATTACAGTACTCACTGGGGAGTTCTGCACTAAAAATCAAAAATTCTGCATCTTTGCATAATAACTCAAAGACAGTGATGATATTGTGTTATTTTGACAAAATATGCTGAATTTTAAATATTGTGTGCAGAATTTTAAAGTATAGAATTCCCTAAGAATATTTTTTTTTTTATGATTTTTATTTCCATCTACTGTACATTTTGAATTTTTGCAAGCCTGAGCATACAGAAGACATCCTGAACTTGTGAAACAGATGTAGTAGTTATGAAAGGGTATGTATTTCTGAGACACAATATCCAAAATTAAGGATAAAACAGAGTATGGAAAATCATACTTAGCTCAAAGGAAATAAATGCACATTTATGTTATTAAAAATTAATGAAAAGGTACTTAAAATATTTTAGGTACAATACAATAGCAACCATATTCCAATTAAGCACCCTACCTTGTAATATGTTCATACAAAATATCAGTAACTATGAATGTAAAAAGTAATTTTTTCAATGAGGCAGGTTGTACAGAATACAAAATTTGCCATGGCATTTTTGTTTTACAATCTAGCACTCTTGAAAAGAATCAATTTCGTGCAAACAGAAAATAAATGCATACAAAAAAAAAGGAAAATAATTTATATTCTGCCCTCATGGCATTTCATTTGCACTACTGTACCTTCTCCTTTGGTAAGTGTGCTGGAAGGCCTTTGTGATTCCTCGTCAATCTGCTCTTTGTTACCAAGGCCTTCATAAAATCGTTTCTTTAGAGGTTTACCAGCATCCTTTGCTAAAATACATGCATAATATTTAAGAAATATTAATGGCTTTCCTCAAGCCTTAAGATTATCTGAATCAGTATGTTAATGTGATAAAAAGCACGGCTCTGACAATAATTAGAAAGGAAATGCAAATAGCTACACAGTAGATGGGTACTTTTATAGCACCTTACATACAATGTAATTTAAGGAGAATTTCAATTTATCATTAATATACTTCACAAATTTGTCACTTTTCCATGATCTATACCTTTGAAAGCCTTCAAAGCTACCAGAGAATTCTACTTTAAGATATAGTGTAATCAGAAAAAGGAACTCCAATTTTTTTCATGGAATTTCGTAAGAAAGATGAAGTGTGTTTTTTGAAGTACCCACTGTTAAATCCTGCTGAAAATGGAACAATGGGGATTAAAAGGATTTAGGAGTTGAAAAAAAAATTACCTCTAACAAATGGGTACTTTGATCCTCTTAATTTATATTTTTCATTTGAGGCATCACTTTTATGCAGTTTACAATATCGGTTATTCTGTGGCACATAGCAGTCACCTCCTATAAGGAGAAATAGCAAATATGCACATAGTGTTAACTAGTACCATCACTTCTGTTTAAAGAACTGGATTGATTTTTTTTTATATATATATATATGAAAGAGTGCAACCAAAATTCTGTTATTTTACCATAAACCCTTTTGGGCCTGATTCTCATAAGGATTTACATGCAGAAACTTTAACACATGCCTCTTAAAATGGAACTATTTACTAAAGCGCATTAAAACCACATACTACAGTAGGCTGATCAATGCAGTATTCACTAAAAGGGACATGCATTTGTTTGAAATGAATGTGGAATCCAAATCAAAAATAGCCATTTTTGGTTTGGTTTGTTTGAAAATAAATTAATCTCTAGTGAGCACAAAAACTTGAAAATATTTTGGTTTTTAATTTCAGCAAATAGTTTGCACTATTGGCAAATAATGTCCATTATTTGATGATAAATGTTTAAAAACGTGGCCCCCGCAGCCCCTGCAACCTCCCCCATTGCCTCATTACCCCTTCCACAGCACTGAACTACTTGTAGAAAGGACTGGAACAATTTACCAGTCATTGCTTCCCCACTGGTTCTACTTTAAAAACCACTCTGGCTTCAGGGCTGGCCAGCTCAATGTTCTATTATGGCTGTAAAGTAATAAGGGTGCAAGGCAATTAAACTGTAAAACAAAATTTACGGTGTAGTGAATATTATGTTAAAGTGATGGCCATAATGCATACACATCATTAACAGTGATAATGTAGCTGCTTTAGTGGCTTGGCAACATCAGCTCGACCGTTGCTCCTGCATACACACACCCATTGATTACTGGAGCATCAGTGGCCTGATAACCTCATTCCATTAACTATCCCTCCCATCCCTCCAAGATTATGGCATGAATTTTGATTCCCAATGTCTGCCCCCTCCCTGCCAACCAGATCATATAAAGGGTTTCAAGACCCAAGACTGGCTCCCTTCAGGGATGGCTCTGGATATTATTACTCCCCACCTCTCATCAGATCATATAAGAAGCTATGATACCTGAAGACCCTATTCTCACTCCCAGCCCAACCCATTTCCCTCCCTTCCAGGTCCCCAACACCCCTATTTACCCAACTGCAGTGCAGAAAGGGTCTTTGGGCAGGAGCAATCTCACTCATTATTTACCCACTTGATCTGTCAAGACCTTCCTGAAGTGATGATGGAGGACCTCAAGTCAGCCAGCATGAATTTTCTCAAGCAGGACAGGAGCTTGACGACTGGGGCTCACTCCTGCTTAAAAGACCCTCTCTGCAATCTGGAAGACTGGTCGAAGATATGGCAGCTGAGATTCAATGCCAAGAAGTGCAGAGTCATGCATATGGGGTGTGGAAATTTGAAATAAATGTATTCGATCGGGGGTGAAGGGCTGATGTGCACAGAGCAGGAGAGAGACCTTGGGGTGATAGTGAACGCACATGGCGTAAAGACCCATCCCCGCAAAAAGCATCCATCTTCAAATCCTCACTACATCTCTACAGGCTAGCCACCCTTAAAGCCAAACGAGACTACTACGCCCTAAGAATCCACGATTACAAATATAACCCCAAAGCCCTCTTCACCTATGTTTCTTCTCTTACCAAACACACATCCCCCCCCATTCCTGACAGTGAAGCCAGCAGCAAATGTGAAGAACTGGGACGCTACTTTCATGACAAAATCGCAACCATCCTTCTACGATTTCCCTCTACTCCCTCCTCGCTCCCAGCTGCTACAGGCACTGTCCCACCCTCGTCCTCCTTTAACGACCTGGAACTCGTTTCATCCACTGAAATCACATCTATCCTCAAAAAGATGAAACCTGCGACTCATCCATCAGACACTATCCCCACCAAAGCCCTCCTCACCATACCTGACATCATTTCCAAACCCATTGCAGATGTTATCAATTGCTCCCTCTCTTCAGGCATTGTCCCTGACCCACTCAAGCATGCTGTGGTCAAACCACTGCTCAAAAAACCTGCACTTGACCCCAAGGACCCCGCCAACTTTCGCCCTATCTCCAATCTCCGTTTCATCTCAAAAATCATGGAGAAGGTCGTCAACTTGCAACTTACAGAATTCCTTGAAACTCACAACCTTCTCCACCCCTCTCAATTTGGCTTCCGTAAACACCTCAACACTGAGACCCTCTTACTTTCCTTGACTGACTACTTACTCAGGGGAATGGAAGAAAAGTGGATTTATATTCAGACAATAACCAACAAGGACTGAATTGCACAGGCTGGGTAAACAAATAAGCAGGGGAGTAGCTTGCTTATTGTGGTGGTTACTACCCCTAACCAATTAAGCTAGATACTTCACTTAGATGCAGTTCCAGCACTGCTCTCTACATTACTGGCGGGGGTGGAAGGGAAATAGAACCAAAAGGTTACTAAGGGCCAAGAGTAACAGATAAGTATGAGAAAAAAAAAAGTGTGAAAGCTTGCTGGGCAGACTGGATGGGCCGTTTGGTCTTCTGCCGTCATTTCTATGTTTCTATGCACTAGCAGATGGGATACACAAGGGTAGTGGAGATCTCTGGAGAAGGGGAATCTTCAGAGCTCCTTATTTGTTTTCATAAGTGGGGGTGAGGGGAGGGGTAAAGCAGAGTTGCTTACCTGTAACAGGTATTCTCCCAGGACAGCAGGGTATAGTCCTCAGATGTGGGTGACGTCAGCAGACGGAGCCCTATCACGGAAAACATTTCTGTCAAAGTTTCTAGAACTTTTGACTGGCACACTGAGCATGCTCAGCATGCCATAATCCCTGTAGCCATAGGGGGTCTCCCTTCTGTCTTGTTTGTAGCAAAAGGTGCAAACGAAAAAATAAAATAATAAAACGTTTCGGACCCAACTCCACGGGGTGGCAGGTGGGTTTCGTGAGGACTACATCCTGCTGTCCTGGGAGAACACCTGTTACAGGTAAGCAATCTGCTTTCTCCCAGGACAAGCAGGATGGTAGTCCTCACATGTGGGTGATTAGCAAGCTACAGGCTGATTCATATTTGTGTGGACCAACAGCGTACAACTTGTGCAACGGGCACAACAACCGGTGTACTGTTGGGAAAAATGAGGCAGCCTGAAAATCACAGCAGATTGGATGTGGAAGGAGTTGGGATTATACTGGAAATAAATTCTTTAAGACGGATTGGCCAAAGGCAGAGTCTTGATGTCCTTCCTTGTCCAGACAGTAATGTGCTGCAAAGGTGTGAAGAGAGCTCCATGTTGCAGCTTTACAGATCTCAGCAATCGGTACTGAACAATAGTGTGCTACCGAGATTGCCAAGGCTCTTACTGAGTGCGCCTTCACTCATCCTGGGAGAGGATGAGTGAAGGCGCACTGTCATAGCAGAATTCAATACAGTGTGCTAGCCAGTTGGAGAGAGTTTGTTTGCCCACTGGAACTCCTAGTCTGTTTTTGTCAAAAGAAACAAAGAGTTGGGTACATTTTCTATGGAATGCAGTGCGGTCTAGGTAAAATGCAAGTGCACGTTTACAATCCAAGGTGTGTAAAACTCTCTCGCCCTGGTTAGAGTGAGGCCTTGGGAACAAGGTAGGCAAGACTATAGACTGATTCAAGTGGAAGTCAGTAACCACCTTGGGAAGGAATTTAGGGTGAGTATATAGGACCACTCGGTCATGTAGAAACCTGGTACAGGGTGAGTATGTGACAAGTGCTTGTAACTCACTAACTCTTTGAGCAGATGTAATGGCTACTAGGAAGAGAACTTTCCATATAAGAAATTTAGCATTGCAGGAGTGCGAAGGCTTAAATGGGGAGTGCATGAGCCTTGTAAGTACTACGTTTAGGTCCCATTCAGTGACTGGTGGCCGTAGAGGGGGCTTAAGTTGCAGTAGGCCCCTCATAAACAGACTCACAAGGGGTTGTGCCAATACCAGGGCATCCCCTATTCTCTTGTGGTACGCTGAGATGGCACTCAGGTGTATCCTCACTGAGGAAGTCTGGACACCAGAGTCTGAAAGGTGCCAAAGTGTTACGCTCTCCTCCTCCAGAGGGGAGGAGTTAGCAATCTGTTATCGCTCACCCCGCCAGAAGGGCGGAGTTAGCAATTTGTTCTGCTTTTCTCCTGAAAGAGGGAGGAGTAGCAATCTGTCATGATCTTCTCCTCCAGAGGGGAGGAGTTAGCTATCTGTAGCGCTTACCCTGCCAGGCGGGCGGAGTTAGTAATTGTTAGCGAACTGCTGTTAGATGCTCCTGAAAGGAAAGGAGGTAGCAATCTGTTATAGATCAACTCCCCAGGGAGGAGGAGTTGGTAGTCTGTTCAATGATACTCTTCTGAGGAGAGGAGCTAACAATAGGTATATTGTACTTCGCTACTGAGATAGCAATCTATCATGCCTCCGCTATGGAGTAGCAATCTGTATATATAGGCTGCTGACAAGTCCCATAGAAAGAGAAATTAGCTATCTATATAATACTTCCGTAAGCGGTGTTAGTGGTCGGTAGTGGTTGGCTCCCACAGAGTGACAGTAGTGTAAGGAATGACCACTTGGAGGAAATGGTGAATCCCTGGGCCGATGGCAAATGACAGCGCCCCCATGAGGAGATCCCGAGAGGAACCACGGCTAGGCTAGAATATGAAATAAACACAATAGTTCTTTATTAGGCTGGAAGCTGGACCACCAATGGTGGCAGTAGTGAGTCGATGTATCCAGCAGGGCTAAAGTCCTTCTGATACTGGAATATAATCTCTGGGTTGCTAAGCTGTAGAGAGAGACTAGAAGTAGTGAGTAGAAAGGGTATACTGGATATAAGATGGTACACTCACAATAGTAGATGTCTGCAAAGGTCTCTATGCCACAGAGAGTCTTCAGTATATTCAGGAACAGGAGCCGTAGGCGAGCACTCGCTCCTACAAACAGTCTGTAATAAGAACTCACAATAGCTGTATATGAAATGGCTTCTAGAGTAGAAGAGAGTCTGCAAAGAATTCTAGGAACATGGGCCCTTGTGGAGCGAGTACCAGTTCCTGTCTGCAATCTTGCCAATATAACTCTTGATCTCTGTACCTGCGATAATGTCTTGGACGGAAGGGAGTCTTCAGAGCTATAGGAATGTAGGCCCTTGTGGAGCGAGTACCGATTCCTATCTACAATAGAACTCACTGTGTTCACGTCTGCGATTGCTTCTAGGCAATGAAGAGTCTTCTGAGTATTCTGGCAAATCTGAAATCAAGAAGAGAGAGCGGAGCCCCCCTGGAGCGGTTACTCCTGGTAAGTTTGAAAAGGCCGAGCAGTGGAGAAGGATTCCCCTAGCTGACTCAGATCGTTGTTGCAAGAATCGTGGACTGCCGAAGCAAGTCCTGTTGGAGTTCCATGCTAACTCGTTAGAGGTAAGCAAAGAAAGACCTTTTAAAGAGAAAATGGATGACGTCACTACGGGGGGACGCCCCCGAGGTTCGCGCCCTTGCTGGTACAAAGTCTGGAGTGCACGCCCTTACGTCATCCGTAGCGTCAAGCCAACCCGGGGACACCGGGACCAAGAGGCAGGGAGAAGCCGTGGCCACAGCTGTCCGTCAGAGCCGAAGGGAGTCGCTCCCAAGATAGAGAGGGTAGAGCGAGGGCGAGAAGAGGCACGAATGCAACACAAAGATAGTCCAAAAGAGATGGAGTGGGGCAGGAAAAGGGGTCGATACCTTTTTGCGTGCACCTTAAGGAAAATCTATTCCACTTAGAACGATAGGATTTTCATGTGGAAGGCTATCGTGAAGCTACAAGCACTTGAGAAACATCAGTTGAAAGACTGAATGGTTGCAGGATCAAGCTTTCAACATCCAGGCTGTTAGGGATAGGGTTTGAAGGTTCGGATGTCGTAACATGCCTTGGTTCTGAGTTATGAGAGTGGGTGTTGTGCCCAGGTGAATGGATTCTCTGACCGAGAGGTCGAGAAGCATGGGAAACCATACTTGTCGAGGCCAGTACGGGGCTATAAGTATCACTGACCCTTTGTCCTGTTGTAGCTTCATGAGAGTTTTGGCTATCAGTGGTATCAGGGGGTACGTGTATAGGAGGCCTGTGTTCCAGGGGCGAGTGAAGGTGTCCATGGCTAACTTGTTTTGTTGCCTGTGCAGGGAGCAGAATCTGTCCACTTTGTGATTCAGTTCAGATGCAAAGAGGTCTATTGTTGGTTGACCCCAACGTTGGAAGATTCTGGTCGTTACCACAGGATCCAGAGACCACTCGTGGGGATGGAACTGTCGGCTGAAGCGATCTGCTACTATGTTCTGTATGCCTGCCAGAGAAGTGGCCCGGAGATACATGGAGTGTGCAAAGGCCCAGTCCCAGATTTGCATGGCTTCTTGGCAGAGGAGATAAGAGCCTGTGCCGCCCTGCTTGTTCAAGTACCACATTGCAACTGTGTTGTCTGTTTGTATGAGAACAGTCTTGTGTGAAAGGCAGTTCTTGAACGCATATAGAGCATAACGTATATTCTAGGAAGTTGATCTGAAATGTTGCTTCGAGCTGTGTCCAAGTACCTTGAGTTTGGAGATTGTTCACATGAGCTCCCCAACCCAAGTTGGATGCGTCTGTGATTAACGTCACTTGCGGAATTGGTTGCTGGAAGGGTAGACCTGTCAGCAAGTTGGCTTTGTTTGTCCACCAGAGGAGCGATAAACGTAGCTGGTGGGTTACTTGAATCCGGGATGAAAAAGGTTGAGTGGCTTGGAGCCACTGAGATTTCAAAGACCATTGAGTGATTCTCATGGCCAGCCTGGTCATAGGAGTGACGTGGAACGTGGAAGCCATGTGGCCCAGCAACATTAAGAATTGATGGGCTGAGGCTGTTTTGTTTGTGCACAGAGATGTAGCTAGTCTGGAGAGTGTGTCTGCATGGTCATTGGGCAGGAATGCCTTTGCGACTGTGGTGTCCAAATCTGCTCGATGAAAGTAAGGAGGTGAGATAGGTTCAGGTGGGATTTTTGGTAATTGATGAGAAATCCCAACGAGTGTAGCAGATTGATAGTGAGCTTGAGAGCGTCGAGAGCTCCTTGTTTGGAATGGTTTTTGATCAGCCAGTCGTCCAGGTAAGGAAAGACATGTATGCTTTTCTTGCGTAGATGGGCCGCAGCCACTGCTAGGCACTTTGTAAATACATGGGGTGCCAAGGCAAGTCTGAAAGGCAGAACCCGGTACTGATAATGTTGATGTCCCACTAAAAAACCCAGATATTTGCGGTGATGTGGGAATATTGGAATGTGAGCATAAGCGTCCTGAAGATCCAGAGAACAGAACCAATCTCCTTTTTGTGGAAGGGGAAGCATGGTGCTGAGAGACACCATCCTGAATTTTTCTTTTCGTAGAAATTTGTTGAGATTGCGGAGGTCTAGAATGGGGCGGTGGCCACCTGATTTCTTTGGAATGAGAAAATAGCGGGAGTAGAATCCTCTGCCCTGCTGTGCCCGGGGAATGGGTTCCACAGCCCTGGCACCCAGAAGAGTGGAGAGTTATGACTCTAGAAGGATTGTGTGATCTTTTTGCATCCACAGTGGATTGGGTGGTGAATCCAGGGGTACCATGAGGAAGTTTAGATGGTATCCCTGGGTTATGATGGATATAACCCATTGGTCTGTGGTAATGCTGAGCCAGTTGGTTATGAAATGGTGAATTCGACCTCCTACTGGCAAATCTGGTTTTGGATTTGTGGAGTGGTTGCTGTTCTCTGGATAGATTTCAAAATCCAGAGGCTTGACCTGTTTGCGGTGGTGGCTGAGGCCTGGAAGGCTTTGGATGTCGAGGATGTCCTCTCTGAGACGGCTTGCTTGGCCTCACGTGAGATGTAGGTGGGTAATATCTGAGTGGGCGATAAAAAGGTTTTCTAGGGTCCCTTCTCGTGGGACTTCTTGCAGAAGAAGGGCACTCGGTAGTAATCGTGGATAATTGACACATGATCTCGTTATGGTCTTTTAGCTGAGCCACTGCGTCTTGTATCTTGTCGCCAAATAGGTTGTCACCGGTACATGGCAAATCAGTGAGTTTGTCTTGGACTTCAGGTCTCAAGTCAGATGCTTTCAGCCAAGCCCACCTCCTGGCACTGATTCCCATTGTCGACAAGCAAGAAGCAGTTTCAAAGGAGTCGTAAGCAGCTCGAACCTCATGTTTCCCAGCCTCAAGGCCTTTCTGTAGTATGGCATTGAGACTATCTTATTGTTGTTGGGGAAGAGAGTCAGCTATTTCCTGAACCTGCTTCCAGAGATTCCTTTGATATTGTGTTATGTAAAGTTGGTATGCAGCTATGCGTGACACTAGCACAGAACCCTGAAACATTTTGTGACCCAAAAGGTCCAAGAATTTTTGGTCTTTGCAAGGAGGTGTTGAAGAGTGAGGGCATAGACATCTTGCCTTTTTCTGTGCGGATTCAACTACCACTGACTGATGGGGTAGTTGTGGCTTTTGCAATCCAGAAATATGTTGGACCAGATAAGTTGCATCTGTCCTCCTATCCACTGGTTGGACAGAACAAGGATGCTCCCAGAGACGATGCTGGAGATCCATGAGCACCTTGTGTACAGGGATAGCCATATCTTCCTTTGGAGCATCAACAAATTGGAGAATTTCCAATGTTTTATGGCATGTGTCCTCCTCTGTAATCAGGTCAAAGGGGATTGTTTCAGACATTTCCTTTACAAAATTTGCAAAGGAGAGATCTTCTGGGGAGATTTTCTCCTTTCCTCCAGAGGAGATGGTTCTGATAAGATATCCTCCTTGGATGAGTCGGTGTCAACATCTTCCCATGTGTCAGAAAAGGTCTCTAGGCAAGATCCTGAAGGAAGGAAGAAGGTTGGTACTGTAGTTCATGTTGGCACTGATGGATCCTTTGGCCTCGATGGAAGATGCAGTGGCACCGATGGGGATTTCAGCAGCACCAAAGGCATCGAGGGGAAACGTGGGCATCTCGGTCCCGAGAGCCCCCATGGACCAGGCATCGGTTCTGGCATCGGTGGAATCGGCGTTGAGAGAGGACTTGAGTCCATGTCTTCATCTTCTGAGGATCCCGGAATGGGTATCGGGGCCTTCAAAGCGGGTTGCTTTGGCATCGGTGGCCTAGGTTGTGTTGGAAGGGCACCAATGAGTGTATCCAGTCTGCTTAGCAGCGGCGTAAGCATCGATGGTTCCGATGTTGGTGTCGGTATGGGGGCCGGCATCGATGGCTGTAAGTCTTGGAGAGCATCGAGCACTGCCTGGCGGATGAGCCCATCCAGTTCCTCCTTGAAAGCTGGTGCAGATATCGCAGCTACAGGGGGAGGCAGGCTAGGCGCTACTGGCACCTCCACAGAGATTTGTGGGGGCTCAGTACCCAGCACCGATATCGGTGGGGATCGCTTTGGTTTCTTGGGTGGAGAGGGAGTTGGAGGCTCTACTCATGTCCTCTTCACAATCGGCTCGATAGCCATCGAGGCTGATGCGGTGTCGTTGCCGGCACCAGGGTGTAGACTCGCGTTGGTGCTGGTGTCGGTGTTTCCCTCGGTGCTCAGTCTGGTCTTTCTCGGGCACAGAGGAAGACGATATGGATGCCTTAAATGGAGTCGGTGACAGATGGTCACCGTTGCCCTGGTGCTCCCAGCCAGGTTTGAAACACATTTCTTCGATGATCCTGCCGGTGACAACTGGGTGGACGTCGATGGAGTCAACTTGATTTTAAAAACGGACTCCATCTTGTCAAGGCAAGCCCACCTACCCTTCAGGGTCAATCTGGGCACAACTTGGGCAGTGAGAAACGTTGTGTGATGAGCCGAGGCACAGCACACAAACATCATGTGGGTCGGTAATCGACATGGTTCGAGGGCACTCCGGGCATTTTCTAAAACCTGTTGCCATGGTAGAAAAAAGGAGAGGCCCAAAAACGATCGATGGCCTGTGGACACCGAAACAAGGGGAAGCAGGAATCGACCGATGATGGTAGAATTCACTCACCGAGCAACGAAAACCGATGTCGCAATGGGAGATCCGTGTTAGGGACGTTTTTGGAGAAGTAAACTTCAAGTATTCTATGAGGAAAATATTGTGAAAAAAATCTCACAGAACTCCTAACCGCGAGGCAAACTGCAGTGCGGAAAAAAAGAGACTGAAGGGAGACCCCTGTGGCTACAGGGATTATGGCATGCTGGGCATACTCAGTGTGCCAGTCAAAAGTTCTAGAAACTTTGACAGAAAAGTTGTCCGTGATAGGGCTCCGTCTGCTGACGTCGCCCACATGTGAGGACTACCATCCTGCTTGTCCTGGGAGAAGAAGTGAAACCTAGTGAGGAGATGGGAAGGGGATGCTCTGGGCACAGATTGCCCTTATGACACGAGGCGGGTGGAACCTTACAGACCAACCAATTTATTGAGGGATGAGCTTTCTGACGAAGAGGACTCTGTCCTCGAAAGCTCACGCCTCAATAAATTGGTTAGTCTATAAGGTGCCACCCGCCTCATATCATTCTTGATGTGTAGTTATCTTTATGCATATCTGGCAAGATACTGCTAGTCACATGTGCTAACATGATTTAATGTAACATATTTTAATGAACGTGAGCTGTTTTGCATGAATTTGAAAGTGTTGAAGCTCATTAATATTTCTTGTGCTTATAGCATTGATTTTTCATTACAACATTTTAACTCATGTTAATGTCAAAACCCAGGCATCTAATGCAAGCTAATGTATTAATTCATTTTAGTAAATAGGCTCCAAAGTTGTTGTTGCTTTTTTTTTAATAATTCAATCAATTGGATATGAAATCTGTTTTCCCAAAATGGCTGAAGCAAATGAAAGCAAGTTATTTCTGACCATGCTGAGGAACTAAAATTAATACAGCAGAATACATGGCAGACAATGGATGTGCTCCATGCTGCTACATAAACGGTAAGGTTCAAACATTTACTGCTAAAGCAGAAGATATGGCATTTGAAAGTTTTCCATTTAACTGTCCATTCTACGCTGCAGACAAATGGAAGACTAGCTAACCTGGATAATTATTGCCACAGAGTAATGGTTGCTAATTAAACTATAAGGGTTATTCTAATGACACAAATGAGCATTTGCTCATCAGGAGTCATCAAACAATACATATTAATGAACTAAAAAGAACAACATTGGGGGAAATCTATCACGGTTTTGCCTTAGTGTAACAATTACTCCAGCTTTGTCATGGTGTTTTTCTCGTTATAGTCACTGGAATTGTTTTAACCAATTAGATCATTTTAGACTATTGGCCTGATTCACTAAGACTTTTCTCCAGTGAGTGTCTATGGAGAAAAATATTGGTGAATCAGGCCTTTGCATCTGCTAGTGCTCTGCTTTTCTCCATAGCATGGAGGGGAAATAGGCAGAGGGGGAATACCCTTCTCATCTGGGCTACATCTCTTTTGTATGGTTGAGCCACCTAAAAGCAGCCAGGGTTTCTATCAGGCTGTGTATGGGCTCTGTTTTCAAACTCGTTGATCTAAATGTTGGGACAAAAATAACTGGACTGAAAATAATTATATTCTGCAGTGGCTCTCGATACAATTTGTGCAACCCACTATAATTCCTCTCCTATCTTTTTATAGTTAAACAAAGTGAGTTGCAGCCACATGGATAGAAGCAATTGTAGTATCTGCCATTTTCTTCCAATTAATTTTTAAAGAAGAAATTATTTGAGACCTGTGTGCAATAGTTCCTCCCAAGTATACTGTATACAGCAAATTCTTTTTCTGTTTAAATTAGTAAAAAAACCCAAAAAAACCCTTATTTCAATTTATTTTTATTGCTTTTGATGATATCTAGGATGTGTCAAAGATTTCTCAGTGTTAACTGAGTCCCAAGTACTTTGCCTGTTCAAAATATTTTGACAGTGATGAGCAGCCAGATACATAGTAACATACAATAGTAATTGAAGGCAGATAAAGACCCAAATTGCCCATCCAGTCTGACCAGCAAGGTGCTTAGGATTGCAACTGCAGCTCCATGCAGGTTACCCCCATGTTTTCTGATAAGAGTCTGCCCAGGTCCAGAGCTGACCCTACCATACTCTCCTCCTTTTCTTGAGCTAACAGGGAAAATTGCATTCCATATAATGCAGACACACACACACACACACACACACACACACAATATGGTCACACTTATTGGAGCATTCACATGAACTTCTATCCTTCCTTTGAAAATAAGAAGACCCAATGTCATTTTAAGAGGCAGCTTTCTTAAACAAAACCTACTAACCTGCAGGCACAAAAGAAATATAGGCAAAGGAAAAGGGTGTGATAGGAAAGTTTCTGTGGAGGACCCACAACACTGTATTACAGATATAAATAAAAAGTGAAGCAGGTACATCACAAATAAATGCCATTATATAATCTCCTTAATCTGCAATCCAACATTTCGATTCCACAAATGGACCAAAATGCTGCATTCTGGATATAATGACTTCTAATGTTTATTTTCAGTGTGTCTGATTCTTTAGAGCTTTTTGAAAACAACAGTTGTGATACTCTGAGCTGCATTTTCTCCAGTACAGACAGTAAGACATTTGAGGTTATTATCATTATTACTACGAAGAACTTGCCTCCTTTTTCAATAGCACCAAGGTCAGATTTTGTGCTTCCTTCGTACACTACCGCTATCTCCCGTCCCTCGAAGACACTTAGCTTTGTTGGAACCGCAAGTCCGTCCCCTAGAAAAACAAATACTTAATATCTAATCCCTCACTGGCAAATTAATAGTAGTGACACAGTGAATTATGCCAAAATAGAAACAATTCCATTTTTTTAAAAATAAAATTCAGTCTTATAGGTGATGATACAGCGAATCAACTGCTGAAAATGAGACCACTGCCATCTGCTGGAAAACCTGCTGGTTATCCTCAACAGAGTAAAGCATTTCAGCAATTCCATGTTTTACAGTGACTTGTTTAATGGAATTTTGCTATAAAAGAACTTATATTTTGGGACTTGATTCAATATAGAAAGAGCAGAGACTCACTATAAGATATTTGTCCTGTGATTGTTCTTTACTTTTCAGAATCTTAAATATAAAAAAAAAATTAAACAAAGTGGTAGAAATCAAAAGTCAGGCATGATAATTAGAAGAAAAAATGCCTACGGGCTAGTTCTGAGGGGAAAATTTCTTTTTAACATCTTCCTTTTAACATCTCAGGTATGGTGGGAACACTTATGTCTCGATTAATCCTGGGCATTTAAGGGTGTTTCTCCAAAGGAAGCTATACGTTCATTGCGTATGGTCTCCAAGAGCTGCACATTAAGGCGATTCATTGAGGGGTTTAGGATATTTTGCTGCTTGTTTGGTTTCACTCCTTTTTTTTTCCTATGGCTTTCACCTCACTTCATTATGGACTTGAGTTCCACATCTTTTTGGGTGTTTTCTTAAAAGCAAATTTTTAAAGCCCTACACACACCAAAGCCGGGAGATATGCAAATATTTTGGGCTGGCACACACCGCACGTTTTTAAGAAGCACCTGAGTACATGCGTATCTTCTGGTATATACACAAATGCCAAAGGCAAAAAAAGGACAGGGTGTGAGCGGGATCTGGGCAGCACAAGGGCAGTATAGGTATGTAACATGAAATGTGCTGTATTTATGCCCACAAGCGCATGCCAGGGTCCCCTACTGCGTAACTTTACTTCTGTTATGGACGGCGTGTAAGTAATGAAACAAAAAAAATACAAGGCTAGTTAGTGGGGTTTTAAGGATTGGGGATAAAAGGGTAAAAGGGAGGCATATTTTCTAGGGGGGGGGGGGTGAGGAAGTCCTATCCTTTAACTGAGCGAACTGGGAATGGACTGGGGAAAAGGAAAATTGGTTCTTACCTGCTAATTTTCGTTCCTGTAGTACCAAGGATCAGCCAGACTCCTGGGTTTTGCCTCCCCTCCAGCAGATGGAAACAGAGAAGTTTTGACTGACCTGCCCTATATCCTGAGGTGCCACCTACAGTCCATCAGTATTGAACTGTACCCAAGCCAGATGAGAAAAATCTTTAGCAACCACTAACTATAAATAACTTTGTCATCCAAATGAGCAGAGGGATTAAGAAACCATGCAAACTTAAAGCCCTGTCCACCCTAGGTGGGACCGGAAACAGAGCCATTCTGCAGAGCATTTCTTCAGAGTAAACCTAATAACTGCTCGAGCGGACTCTCTACTTTCCTCTTTCCTGAAATGGGTGGGACTCTGGACTGATCTGTGGGACTACAGTAATGAAAATTAGCAGGTAACAACCAATTTTCCTTTCCCTGTCGTACCCAGATCAGTCCAGACTCCTGGGATGTACCAAAGCTTCCCTACTCTGGGTGGGATCCTGAGAGTCCCACTTGAAGCACACTGTCGCCAAACCTTCTTGTTTCTGGGGCCTAGACATCCAAACGGTAGTGCCTGGCAAGCGTGTGCAAGGATTTCCAAGAAGCTGCCCTCCAGATTCCTTGCGGCAGAACCTGCTGAAACTCAGCTCAAGAGGCTGCCTGCGAATGGGTAGAAGCACCGGGTGACCATGAGCAATGTATGCCTTCAACCACCAAGCAATAGTGGCCCTAGAAGCCTTATGCCCTCTTCTGGGGCCACGCCACAGCACAAACAGATGATCCAATAGGCAGAAACTGTTTGTAACCTCCAAGTAATATAACAGGGCCCATCTCACATCCAATCTCCGCAAATCTCTTGCCTAACGAGTGGGAGAATCCAAATCTGAAAAAGAAGGGAGCTCTACAGACTGATTCAAATGAAAAGACAATACCACTTTAGGCAAAAAGGAGGGAACTGTTCTCAAGAAAACTCCCGAGTCTGTGATCCTCAAAAAGGGCTCGCTACAGGATAAGGCCTGAAGCTCCGACACTCGTCGCGCTGATGAAAATTCTACCAGGAAAATCACTTTCAAAGTTAGATCTTTTAGTGTTGCATGCTTCAAGAGCTCAAACAGAGACGCACACAAAGCCCTCAGAACAATGTTCAGGTGCCAGGAAAGACACGGATTCCGGACTGAAGGAAGCAAATGTGTCTCCCCCCCCCCCCCCCCCCACGAAGGAAATGCACGACGTCCGGATGCACAGCCAAACGCACTCCACGCACTCTACCATGAAGGCAACTTAGGGCCACTACCTGAACCCTCAGGGAGTTAAAGGATAAACTTTTAACCATCGTGTAAGAAGGCTAAGACATCACTTACAGGTGCACAGGTGGAGTCCACCCTGTGCTCCACACACCAAGACTCAAAAACACCACTTGACGTATGCTAGGGAAGTAGGGGTTTTCCTGGACTGCAAAAAAGTAGCAACCACAGCATCCAAATAACCCTTACTCTTTAGTCGCTCCCTCTCAAAAGCCAGGCCGTTAGACAAAAGCGATCTGCTCCTTCCAAACAAACGGGGCCCTGAAGCAGGAGATTGGGCAAGAGAGGAAACCACAAGGGCCATCCACCACTAGATCAACCAGATCTCCAAACCACGGCCGTCTCAGCCATTCTGGCGCCATGAGGATTACATTCTCTCGATGGATCTCTATGCGGCGCAACATCTTGCTGATTAGCGGCCACAGTGGAAACACGTACAGCAGAACTTCCTCTAGCCAAGGGAGGACCAGAGCATCCACCCCTTCTGCTCCTGTGTCTCGACGTCAGCTGAAGAACCTTGGGGCCTTGGTTTTGTGGAATGTTGCCATTAAGTCCATGCATAGCCTGCTCTGCTTGTGGCATACAAGGAGAAAGGCTGCCTCTTACAGATCCCACTCCCTGGGATCCAACTGGTGCCGGCTCAGGAAATCCGCTTGAATGTTGTCTGTGCCAGCAATGTGGGAGGCTGCAAACCTCTCCAGGTGCAGCTCCACCCAGCTGATCAATTCCCGGGCCTCCAAGGCTACAGCTTGACTCTTGGTACTTCCTTGGCAGTTTATATAGGCCACTGCTGTTGCATTGTCCGACAGGATCCTTACTGAACTCCCCCTCACCAGAGGGAGGAGAGACTGAAGATCCAGTCACATGGCCCTGGTCTCCAACCGGCTGAGCGACCACAAGGATTCCGCCACTGACCACCGACCCTGTACCAAACATTCCTGACAAACTGCTCCCCAACCGAGGAGGCTGGCATCCATGGTTCCCACTGTCCATGAGGGCATCTCCAAATCCATCCCTAGGCACAACTTGTCCGGGGGGAGCCACCAGGAGAGACTGGAACGCGCAGGCTCAGTGAGAGGAAGCGGTAGCTGAAACTGCTCCTAAGCCATGTCCCAACGGGAGAGCAAAGCTGACTGAAGAGGCATCATATGAGCAATGACCCATGGAATCAGTTCCAAGGTGGAAGTCATGGACCCGAGGATCTGCAAGTAATCCCATAATCTGGGCAAACGCTTGACCAACAGCGCTCGAACCTGTGCCTGCAGTTTGGCAATTCGTTTCTCTGTGAGGAAAACTCTGCCCAACTGCGTATCGAACAGCACCTCCAAGAACTCCAAGGTCTGCGAGGGGACTAGGTGACTCTTGGCCAAATTAACTATCCGCCCCAAAGACCTCAAGAGCTGGAGAACATGATCCACCACCATCTGACAGAGGGATTCTGACTTCACTCGAATCAGCCAGTCATCCAATAAAGGGTGAACCAAGATGCCCTCCTTCCAGAGCACTGCCGCGACCACTACCATCACCTTGGTAAACGTCCTTGGAGCTGTCGCTAGTTCGAAGGGCAGGGCGCACAACTGGAAATGCTCCCCCAGAATCATGAACCGCAGGTACTTCTGGTGATTGGGATGGATCCCTATGTGTAAGTATGCTTCCATTAAATCCAATGAAGCTAGGAACTCCCCCTTGTGGGCTAAAGTTATCACCGAATGGAGAGTTTCCATGTGGAACCGAGGGACCTTGAGGGCCCTGTTGACCTCCTTTGAGTATGGTCTGGAATGTGCCTTCTTCCTCGGGCAGTACGACATAAATTGAGTAACAGTCGGCCCCTCGCTCTTCGGGGGTACTGGTACAATGGCCTCAATCTCTCTGAGGCAGCAGCCCGCGTCGCGCACTGCTATCCTCTTCTCTTGTACGAGCATGGGGAAACCAGAAAACGATCTTGAAGCGGGCGAGCAAATTCTAAAGCATAGCCTTGTCTTATTATGCTGAGTACCCACTGATCTGAGGTAATTTTGGTCCACTCCTCGTAGAATAGAGCCAGCTGGCCCCCTATCACTGGGACGGAGGAGTGAACCGGCCTCGCTTCATTGAGAAGACTTGGCTCCCCTGGCCCTTAAGAGGAATAGTCTCTTCCCACATAGTGGCCACAAAAGGACTGGCTTTGTTACTGCTGCCTGCTCAAGGACTGCCTGGAGGCTGAACCCGACGATCTGGATGCTCGAACCTTTGATTTCCCCAGAACCGGGAGCAGGAGGGAAAGGGACCCTAATCCTTTGGCTTATCCTCTGGCAGCTTGTGAACTTTATTCTCCTCCAGAGATTTGATCAAGTCCTCCAATTCCTTTCCAAAGAGTAACCTCCCTTTAAACAGCAAGGAACGCAGCTGTGCCTTGGAAGAAACGTCCGCCAACCAGTTCCGTAACCAGAGGAGCCGGCGAGTGGAGACAGCCGACATCATGGACCGGGCCAAAGGCATCCACACTGTAGGCCACCACAGCTTCCTGCTGTTCTGCTGCAAAGCCTCAGAGTCAGAAAGGGCCTTATCGGTCTGCAAGCACTGTACCCAGCAAAGACCGGCTCTCAACATAAAGCTGCTACAAATGGCAGCCCTCGCCCCCAGAGCCAAAACCTCAAAGATCTTCTTGAGATGGGCTTCCAACTTCCTATCCTGGAGGTCCTTGAGAGCAGTAGCCCCCGACACCAGAATGGTCTCTTTGGTCACCACAGACACCACCACATCCACCTTAGAAATCTTCAGGAGGTCAAGCGCATCCTCCGGCAGCGGGTATAATTTGTCCATCACCCAAATGACCTTCAAACCTATGTCTGGAGTGACCCACTCCCTAAACAAGAGGGTGCTGACAGATATATGAAAGGGAAAAAGACCTGGTGGGCACTTGAAGACCTATCATGACCAGATCCAGCTCGGTGCCCTCCTGTGGGGCCTCAATCCCCAGTTTCTCCAGAACAGCGGGGATAAGGCGCCCCAGTTCCTCCTTGCAGAACAAACGGACCACCTTAGGGTTATCACCCTCCACCATCGGGGCCCCTGACAATGCCTGATCCTTGTTCTGACTGGCTAGATCAGGGTCCACCTCCTGAGAATCTGTCCCCTGTGGGTCATCTTGCCCCAAAGAGGAATCCTCTCTGGGCTGCAAAGTCATAGACCGGAGGGGACGCTTGGACCTGGCTGATGCCTCCTTCTCCTGGATCATTTTGGGACCAAAACCCCCCTCCTTTGCCAGGGTCCTGACTTCTTGGCAGCCCGGGGGGGGGAAGGTCCTGACTTCTTGGCAGCCCGGGGCGGGATGTCCTCTTCCCCCCTATTTCTAGCTGCCTTCCTGGCTTTAAAAGCCTCATGGAGAGGCAGGACGAATTCAGCTGAAAAAGAGGATGAGGAGACTGAGTTCCCCTTGGGGACCTCCTTAGAAAATAAGACCAGTTCCCCGGTGATTTGCCCCCCCCCCCCCGAGGCTCCTGAACATGGGGATAAGGGAGGAGGGGAATCCCCCTCCCCCTCT
Source organism: Rhinatrema bivittatum (assembly GCF_901001135.1). Taxonomy (NCBI): domain Eukaryota; kingdom Metazoa; phylum Chordata; class Amphibia; order Gymnophiona; family Rhinatrematidae; genus Rhinatrema; species Rhinatrema bivittatum. The sequence continues at coordinate 450,142,692 of NC_042618.1, read as the reverse complement.
ACGGTCCGAGTGGGAACCGCAAAAATGGCTAAAATGGCCTCCGTTCCCGCTCAGCATGGGAATGGATCCCCTGAGGCCAGCTGAGAGGAGTGGCAGACCGGAACGATCTTCCCGGGCTCTTGGCGAACAAGTGAAGTACTTCCCGCCACTTTTCCGGAGGAGCTCTCCCCCTGGGGGAGCATCGGTAACAAAGGCTGGCACGCACTTCCCCACACATTGTACAGGCCACGCCATGAGGCATCGGGGAATCGGAGCTGGTCGCGGCAACCTTTCAAAGAAAACCTACAGCGCCGGGGAAGCTGGAAGAGAGCTGGAGTGGAGGCGATCGCAACATCTACCTGACAGGACCACAAGAGAGAACTTTCTCTGAACTGCTCTGAGGTATGCTCTGTTGTGTTCTTTTAACTTCACTTTATTTTTTTAAAACTTTGGTCAACAAAAAACAATTCAGGCCCCAAAGCTCCCCCAGACCTGCCTCAGGGTGAGTGAACCGGGATCCTAGGTATCGCCCTGGTGGCTGAGCTGACAGGGTTCCCGACCCTCCACTCGCCTGCCTTGAATACTAGAGATGTGCATTCGTTTTTTCCGAATTGGACAATTTCAACGAAATTGTCCAATTCGGCATGTTTCGGGGGGTCTGAAAAATAATTGGGATTTTCCCATTTTTCCACGAAAATTTGTTTTTTGGATTAGTGCGCGCTAACGGGAGTTAGCGCGCGCTAACTCCCATTAGCGCTCACTAACAAAAACTAACAAAATCTAACGGTTTTTGTTAGTGCGCACTAACGGGGAGTTAGCGCGCACTAACGGGGAGTTAGCTCGCACTAATTCAAAAAACGATTTTTCGCGAAAAAAAACCCCGAACCACAAAAAAACGACATTTCCTGCGGCGGCCGAAAAACGAAGAACGACACGAACACAAAAAAACGATTCACATCTCTGTTGAATACCAGGGGGGATAGTCCCACCAGGACCTACCAACCCCCTAAGGAGGCTAAGAAAAAACTCTTCTTATGCTGCTTCAGCTGTTTTCTATTTTCCTTCATTTCTCTTTCCTTTTTTTTTATGTTTTACCTCAGAGTGCAGGATTTTGCATCTCCATCATCTGCTGGAGACAGAGAAATATTGACGATCTGCAGGTGGCACCTCAGGATATAGGGCAGTTCAGTCAAAACTTCTCTGTCTCCATTTGCTGGAGGGAAAGCAAAACCCAGGAGTCTGGACTGATCCGGGTACGTGCAGGGAACTGGTAATTGCATCGGCACACGTACCTACTAAAATCCCCCTGCTTACGCAGTAGAGCCGGCATTTGCGTGCACACGTCTATATAAAATTGTGCGTGCATGTAAGTGTGTATAGCCAATTTTATGTGATATGCACATATATGCATGTATGTTATATAATGGCCGCATCTATTGTTGTGAGCTGGCATATGTGTATAAATATGTGCCAGCATAGCTGTTTTAAAGTTACGGTCTTATCTTTTGATTTTTTTTTGTTTTTTCCATGGAGGTATTGTATATGATTTCTCATTATATTTAGTTTTCTGTAATGAAAATTAAAAATTTTGCAATATAAAATTAAAGAGAAGAAAAAAAGTGAAAAATGAAAAATGATTAGGGACAAAGCAGAGTAAAAATACCGAGGAAGCTGGTTTTCCCAGTGAGAGTAAGCAAGAAAAATGCTCTACAGGGGTAAAGAACATGAAAAGGATCATAACGTGTCAAAATGGCTTCATAAAATAACTGAAAACAGTATTCTACATTAATTTATATCCTGCGGGAGGTACATTTTATTGTACAGGAGCATTATAAAGGCATCTACAGGTATATAATGAAAGTCAATGATTTTAGTAATTTCAATCTACAGAAAAAAATTACAAAAACATATCTCTTCCATATATCAAGGGTTTGCCATATATTAAATTGGCCAACTGTGAAAAACTAGGATTACAATTGCATTAGAGATCTAGGTATCCTTGGGTGCATAGACATTTACATGACTCAGCATTACAACTGCTCCCTGCAATGTCAGATGCATGGAAATTGTGAGTGAATTTCACTCTGCCTATCAAGATATCTATGCATACAATAACCCATGGTACAATTAGGAAGCCATAGCACAGAATGTGGTTTTATTTAAAGCAAATGGGGAAATTGAAATAATTCTACATATTAAACTCATTAGACCTGATTTATCAATGGTTTAGTCCAATTTTACACCTACAGAAAGCCCTTGATAAATCAGGTCCTTTACTCATGTCATAACGAACCTTCCTGTAAATCTCTTCCAGCTTCCAAAGGTTTGAGCATTTTGTGCTCTGATGTTGGAGATACATTGTTCTTGGCTGAGTGATCCTCATGCGTAATACACAACCTGTAGTACTCTCCTGACCATTTTACACAAAAGAAAAAAAACAGAAACAAAAGTTACCACTGCTTTGTTTATGGAAAGAATTAGATGATTGGCCAGTAATAATTGAAGCATACCAGATTTACAGCACATTTCCTTTATTGCTTTTTCTTCTTCTATCTCTTCAGGTGTCTGTGTTCTTAGATTATAGGCATCTACAGGGTACATTCAAAAGAGGATTTTATTTAGCCCTGCATAACAAAGTGCATGTTGGTTCAATTTACACATATTCAAAAGAAGTAAGGCCAGGTATCTCTGATGATGGTCACAGGAAGGGACCATAATGTCATTTAGCATATTAATTGTATTAATTATTGCATAGATTGGTGTTCCTGTATTCTATCCTTTACAAAAATGTGGAGATATGTAGGAGCAGAGATATGACAGATCTCCAGTGCAAACTGCTCCATATTTAGCAATGAAAACATCATGGTATTTTTAACGGAAAAAATATTAGGGAAAAACGGAATCAATTTTTACTTAACAAAAGTTTGATATATTTGCTCCATAGTTGCTTGTGATATCTTTTTTACCAGTCCAGATGATGAATTCCCTTCAAGAGCTATCCTCAGGCAAATCATACCAGAATCCAGGAGAGAAGAGGCAATACTCAACCTGGTACTTAAAAATGGGGAATTTGTTCCAGATATCCAGATATGTGGTTACCTGAGGTCAAGTGATCAACAGTATGGTTTAATATAAGAGCAAAGGAAGAGTTGACTCATGTAAAGGTCATGGTCTTGGACTGCAAGATTTGCTTATGTCGCACTCCTATGCCACAGAGTGTAGAGTATAAGGCATAATATTTTCAGGATGTGCTGCATTTAAAATGGAGATTTTCCTCCTAAGGGAAATCATAAGGGCCTGACTAGAGGATGTGAGAAGGTTTGCAGTTAATGTCAATTTATTTCCACTAGTGATTAATAAAAATACATTATACTTTTACTAAGTCTAAGTGTTCTTGTGTCCCTGGCCATAAGCATAGAGGAAGCTTTACAGGTTCTAGTAGACAAAGGTCATCCTTTGGTCAGAGGGTGTTACCTGAACCTTTTGACAGACAGTGGGGGTACATCTCCTATGGGCTTAGTCTAGGAAGGTCTAGGAGTAGGATATAAAAATCCTGACTATCCTGGGTCTGGGGTTGCTCCAGAATGAAGGGACATATAAAAGATGTAACTGTGATCCTCTCCAGGGCTGCAAGGGTGTGGAAGCAAGAGTTAGGGCAGAGATTCTGTTCCAGAGTCTCAGGAAGCCTGAAGGACCGTAATATTTTTAGAAATTGCTTAAAGATTAAAGAACCCTGTATTTTAACTGTGGTGGAAACTTGTCTCGACCAGGAAACTAAACTGTGCCAGCAGGAATTTGTTACAGGGCTTGGAGAATCCTGTCTACATAAAGGGAAATTGGCTCTTACCTGCTAATTTTCGTTCCTTAGAATTTTCTTGTCCGATGAGAGATGACTTATTTTATTCCTTTAGAACCCACTGGTCTGACGAGATCTTGGTCTACTTTTCATAGAACAGGGATAACCTCCCTCTTACAGCTTCCATTGAAGAGTGGACCAGCCTGACTTCATTGCAATGTCTTCCCTCCTCTGATCCCCTGACCGGAACCATCTCTGGAAGTCCTGCGAGACTCCCATAAGGATTGCTGTCTTTCCGAGGTCTGCTTCTGCCCCAATACTGCGGTATTCCTGCCAGACAGAAACTGTCTCATATCTTGCAGGATTGTGGCGGGAAGGTCTTCTTGATACTTTTCCTATCCTCTAGCAACTTATTCCCTTTGGATTCCCTTAGATGCTTCATCAACTGCTCCAGGTCATCTCCAAACAACAGCTTTCCCTTGAAAGAAAGATCATACAGCTGTGACTTAGACCACACATCTGCCAACCAATTACATAACGACAGGAGTCTCCTCATTGCTTCTGCAGAGATCATAGTTCTGGCCGACATCCAGAACTAGTCATACAAGACATTGGCCACATAGGCCACCACAACCTCCAACCAGGCTGCTTGCCTGGAGTCCACCAAGTTGGGTTTGTTCTCCTGAGTGTTCTGCACCCAACACAAATAGGCCCTCTGCATCAGACTACCACAGATGTGCCACCTGGAGACTCAAGGTTGAAACTTCAACTGAATTTCAACTGAATTTCCAGCTTGTAGTCTTGGACATCCTTTAGCGTAGCAGACCCCGTTATTGGGATAGTTATCTCCTTAGTGACTGCTGAGACGGCCGTATTCACCTTCAGCAGTTTCAAGAGCTCTAAGGTGTTCTCCATCAGCAGGTACAACTTCGCCATCGCCCTACTGACATTCAAGCTGGCCTCCGGAATATTCCAATCCTGGTTCACCAGCTTTTTCTCCTTCTTGGGCAATGGAAAAACCTTCGGCGGACCCCGCAGTCCATCCAGAACCAGGTCCACATCCACATTATCAGAATCCTCCTGGGTAACCTTGATCCTCAGCTTTTCCAAGATGTATGGATGAGAGGTCTCAACTCTAGCTTCCAGAACAACCGGACAACCCTTGGATCATCTCCTTCTGTAACTGGTATCTCATCTGGATCATCCACATCCTTGCTCATCCCTGGGTTGCTGACTGGATTGCCTGCTGCAAGGTCCTCTCCTGGGTCATCTCCTGGATCACCTCCTGCCACTTGCGGATTGTCCAAATCCTGCAAATCATTGGTATTACTATCCCCCACCTGCGCCAGTCCCAGGTGATGAAGTAAGGACCCTGACTCCCCAGCATGGGCCAACTTAGGCCTCTTCAAGGGACATGGTGGCTTTGAGGGACACTGCGGCTCCCTCCCCCCCCTAGGGGCCACTTCCCTGCTGCTCCCTGCCTGGCCAAATAAGCCTTATAGAGAAGCAATACAAAGTCTGTTGAAGAATCCTCTGGATCCTCATCTGGTTCCTCGTCCGGATCCCCTCCACACTCAAAATCCTCTTCCAATGACTGCATCATCGGGGTACCCAGAGGGGAATTCCTGAACCATGCAGATGCAGCTGTCTGCCTGCCATGTGCCTCAGCAAAGACCACTGTGCTCTCAGCCCCCCTGCCAAGCGATTGACCCTGCCAAGCGAGTGACCTCTGGAGGCCCAGGTACTGCAAAGCGCAGCTGCATTGACCTGACTGCGCCGCGAGCCGCAAAGCCAACAGGCTCTACCACGTTGAGAAACAGGTGCCATCGGGCCTACCATGTTTGTCTCACTCGTATGAACCACGTGCTGGAAAAAAACTCCTGCAAAGCGCTAGTCACTACCTCCAAAGAGCCCTGGTTCCCCTAGCATCGTTGGGCACTGAAAACAAACTCCTCACCACTGCGATCGCCGCCTGGCAGCGGCTCCACCCAATCGGATATTTCCTTTGTCTTTCGTTCTTTTTTTTTTTTTTTTTTTAAAGAAGCTGCACCACTAGAACAAAACACTACCCCAGGAAAAAAAAGGGTTCATTTTATTGCTGTTGGCCTTCAGCGTGGAGGAGAAGCTCTTCAAGGGACTGAGGGAGCCAGGACCTTTGGCTATCAGGCCCCAGGATGGTGCAGGCAGAGCCAGCCCAGGGATTACCAACTGCCCGCTCACCCAGCTCCACCTGATGGATGGTCCATGAAGGCACTTAACGCCTCAGGGAACACTCCAAGCTGATTTCTGTCTCTGGAAATACCCTTCCTCTCTTTTTTCTTTTCTTTTCTTAAACTACTCTCACTCAGACTGCAGGTTTGCACGTCTACCATCTGCTGGAGACAGAGAAATAATGAGGGATTGCAGGTGGCACTCTCCGATATGTAGCAGTGCCTAGAAGTTTTTTGTTCTATGCCTCTATCTGCTGGTAGCAATGCAAAACCCACTTGTCTGGACTGATCTGAGGTACGAACAGGAACAAAGAGATGTTTCCTTGAGCTGATCAGTACATAGGACATTGTGAGTAATTAAAAACTGGGAATGGAAAAGAAAAGAGGACAAGGTTAGGCCTAAGAAGATATAGGGTAAAGAAAAAGAGAAAAAGAGTATTATTACTAAAAAGCACTGATAAAGAAGTAAAGTATTAGTAAGAAAAAGCAAGGATAAAGAAGTAGCATTTTTCTTACTGTGAGAAGATTTCACTGGAACTGGTAATGTCTGTGAATGGATATTTTTGTTACACTGTTTCACTGTTTTTCTCTGAAACCTATGCAGTAAACTACTTTTATGTTGGAGCTCAGATTTTGCGTGGACATTTGGTTTATTTCTTTGGAGTGTCCATGGCCCAGTTCCAGTCCAGCAGGTTATCCTGCCCCCAGCTCACGGCCCCAGAGGTTTTTTTTACCCCAACCTCAGAGAGCAAACCCCAATGCTCCCCACAGCTGGGAAGATGACCCCCAGTTGGAACGGGGGTTACACTTAAATGGCGGATTACCTTAAGGAGGCACAGGTAGGGTGGGAAAAGCTTTATTTATTTATTTATTTATTTATTTATTTTTAATTTTGTGAAGTAAAAGAGCAGTGGCCTAAACTAAAAAGAGCTATACTAAGAGCTACAAATCTTTATGTGAGGAAAGTAAATATCACATGAAAGAGGAGACCAGCAAGGTTTTGAAAGGAGATGGCTGACAAAATAAGGGCCAAAAGACCTGTATTCAAGAGATACAAGGGCTCTCAGAAAGAAGAGGACAGGAAGAAATACCTGAAGAATCTGAGAGAAGCAGGGAAGGTAGTCAAGATGGTAAAGATGCAAGTTGAAGAAAAGATGGTATAGCGAGGTGAGAAGACTTTTGCAAGTGTAACAGTGAAATGAGGACATGCTGAGACGGGATTGTAAAACGAGAAAAGGCAAGAATTGTAGCAGATAAGAAGGAAAAAGTAGAACAGCTAAAGTGTCGTAGTGTTAACATGATTTGGCTTGCTAGGTGTTTAAGTAATTTAGGCAGAGCTGGAAGCGGCAGCCAGGTATGACAGATAGAACAGTAGCATGCATAATAACGCAGTACATGGCTTACCCAACCTGCCCAGTTAAGTTCAACTAATGACATAGCCCAGCTGTCGGCCATGTATCCTTGTCCATCTGGAAGATATTGCTGCTTATCCATGTCAGTTTTCTTATATTCCCTCTCAGTGCTGCCCACAAGGGTTCCAATGCTAATAGGACTCCCATAGTATGAAGAATATTAGTACACATTCGCTGGCCTATCAGGATTTCATTATTCCCTGGACTACATTAAAAAATGAGGCAATTTCAGAGCAAATAAACAAATCCTTTAACTGCTATAATGAATTAACTTAGATAACATTTCTGAGCAAAGACTTTATGCTTTATAATGAATTAACTTAGATAACATTTCTGAGCAAAGACTTTATGTCACTTTGACATAACTATAGTGGCAAGGGTTGCCAACTGGCTCCAGATTTTCAGGACAGTTGGATCCACTCATGGTTTGTCCCCCATCACATGAAGGGTCTTGTATTTCTGATTTCTCTATTGCAGTCTCTAAAGAAAGCAAGACTATAATTCTATGCCTGCTGTGCGGTAAAACCAGGTCTGAAAATCTGAAACCAGTTGGCAACCTAGTGGCTATTACCTGTAAATAAAAATCAGTTGCAACTGAAAGTAGTTAAAAATATTTACAGTTCTCCTCTTCTTCTTCCTCCTCTTCCTCCTCCTCTTCTTCCTCTTCATCATCCAAATTGATTGTTATAATTAATGGAGGATGAATTGGTCTGGAAATACTCTCCTCTGTTTTCTGTGAATCTTCTGTGTGATCAGGTGCAGTCCCGTCTTGTGTTTCTATCTTAAGATTGATGCCTAAAGGCAAGGGTATGAAATACAGGTCAGTCTATGTAATAGAAATTGGTTAATCAATATATTTTGTTAAACTATATTTTTATTTAAATGAAAGTGCATTAAGATAAACCAGGAATGTTGCACACAGATTACACGTTAGTAGATATTATACTAATACAAACAAGAAGAAAAGAAGTGACGTTTTTGTGTAGGTTGAAGTGTTTTAATGATATTTGTCAGAAACAAGGCTATAAAGCATCATCGCTGAAATAATGTGATAATCATTATTGACTAGCAACCACCAAAGAACACTTAACTCCACTGTACAGTCGTAACAGGAAGGGTGTTAAACACCTTGTGGTTTATTTTTAACCTAGTTTCCCATGGGAAACTGGCCTTAGAAGATCATCTTGCCTGTGTTTTCCCCCTCTTAGTAACTTTTTTACTGTTCATCCAATTTAATTCAAATGTGCCATTGAAAACACAACACCCTCTGACTCAGGGCACATGCTTTGCACATATCCTTGATATCTCCAACACTTAGAAACTCTTTCGCTTTTTATTTTCTATAGGGAAAGAGGCCAAATCAGTTCCATTGCAATCTCACGGAACATTTTTAAAGGTGCCCTGCCAGCTGGCATCATGCATTTTTTAAAGCAGACTGAAATCCTCACCTCGTTTCTTACAGGGAAAAACTATGTCTAGTATTTAATGATGTATTTATTGCCATATTCACATTACAAATATTGTAATGATGTGCCTAGAGACCTTTGTTTTCAGTTTTTATGTTATTTTATTTTTCCCAGAAATGTATAAGTGTTTATTACCACAAGAACAAAAATGATATTTATCCAGAAAAGCAAGTCATTTTTCCATTTATTCCTCCTAATTTTTTTCTTGTGTAATAAACACTGATAAATTCCCAGGCCAACAATAAAATAAAAACTGAAAATGAAGGTCCTGCATGGGCAAATTCTGTACCAATAAAAGGAAACAGGGCATCATGAAATGTTCAATGATCTTCTTTTTTATATTGTTTAACATTATTGCTTAAAAATAAAACTTAAAACTATATGCGGTGATAAGCTAAAAATAGCAAAGTTCCTTATCTGTATTTAGTATTCTCCATGGAGAGCAAGATTAACAGTCCCAAATGAGGGTGACATTATCCCATGCCACTATATACAGAGATTGTCAGTTCATTGGTTAGAAGCCTAGAAGGCTTTGTGCACATGCAGTAGCTCTGCACCAAGCAGCTCTTAAAGAAGCATCCTCAGTCTATGTGAGAGCTAATGGCATACAGAACAAAGAAGTGATTAAACTCTATGGGTAGGTGAGACATAATGTGGGACTGTACATCCTGCTATCTAAGGAGAATATTAGTTACAGGCAAGCAGCTTTGCTTTCTCCATGGGCAACCAGGATGAACAGTCCCACAAATGGGGACTCCCAAGTTAAGGGTTATTTTAACGAGGCCTTCCATCTACCCTCTGCAACACAACCCACCGTTTGGGCAATTGCAGGAGGCATTTTAATCACCTATGTTTTAAACAGATTTTGACCAAATTTACTGTACTGACAGGAGTCAGTCTCTAGGCAGTAGTGGGATATAGTAGTATGCACTGAATTCCATATAGCTGCCTTACAGGTTTCTTGGAGAGATGTTGATGCAATGAATGCTGTGGAAGTAGCCATTTTCCTGACCTGATGAGCACAGTCCTGAAATGAGAAGCCTACTTTTTGAGAGCAGATGGACATACAATATAATATGAGATCCAGTTAGCTATTTTACATTTGTTCACAGACCTTCCTGGTCTATTTGTGTCATAGGAGAGAAACAGTTGTGTGAATATTCTGATTTCTTTAGTCTAATCTGAATAGAGGGACAAAGCTCTTTTACAGTTAATTTAGGGATAGATATTCAAAAACCAATTACATGGATAACTAAAAGGTTATCTGTCTAAGGGCTGGATTCATCATTCTTCGCAGAATGATGAATCCTACGAAAGAGGGAGCGGGGAGGGGGGGCGGGCCTGTGAAAGGCCGCAGCCGTTCATACTGCGGTGGTGTGATTTCACCGGCTGCAGCCCGACGATAATGTTCCTCACATTATCGCCGGCAGTGGTGCCGTGGCCGACTCCTCCCCCTGCCCGCCCCCTCCCCTCCAGCTAATCTGCATTATATCACATGTGAAAAGGCCCTTTTCGCATGTGATATAACCCTAACGCATGCGATAACGTTTTGAAAAATAACCCCCTAAATGACTTAGCTGCTATTTTAAAAATCTTATTCGGCTAGAATATAGCCAGTTAAGTTGTGGTAAGCAACAGACATTGTCAGGAGGAGCGGAGTTGGCCGGTTAAGTTAACCGGATAATTCCGATATTCAGAGTAATCCAGTTAACCTAACCAGCTAACTCTACCTGCGTGTAGGGCTGGTCTAAAGTTAGCTGGATACAGCTATCCAGCTAACTTTAAGATATCTGAGTATATTCAGCAGTGCTGCCACACTGCTGAATATCTTGGTTAAGTCAGCTGGATAGATGTATCCAGCTAATTTAGGGGGTTATTTACCAAAACCTTTTTCCCATTCTCTGTCTAAGGGAAAAAAGCTTAGTAAATCAGGCCCTTAACTAGCCACTCAGCGGCTGAATATGGACCCCTTATTATTTGTATGTATAGGCAGATAATATCAAGGCCACAGTGGCTTACAATCGGAATACACATAATAAAACTGAAGCTTAAAAACACTAAAGAAAAATAAATCATTAAAAAAAAAAAATCCCACACACAGGAATCCTACTGCACAGCTCCTTTAGATTGAACATTAAGAGAATGCCTGCTTAAATAGAAATGTTTTTAAAGCACTTTTAAATCCTTTTCAGCATTCCTTCACCCTAAGTTCTTGTGGAAGAGTATTCTATAACATAGGTGCTGCAATAGAGAAAGCACATTCCCTAGTTTCACAAAGCCTAGCCTGTCAAATGGAAGGAACATCTAATAGTGCCCTCTCGGAGAAATGCAATGAATTTGTAAGATTGCACATTCACAGCATCGCATTTATCCAAGGTAAAGAAATGATGGCCAATGGCCAATCCCATCAGTTTGTCTGTGTTGCGGGACCGGGCCGTACCCCGGCCCCTCCACCCACCTTGGGGCCGGCCCGTACGAGTTCCTCTTCGGCCTCCCAGGCCCGTTCCGCGGCCTGCTGCGGCGTCTCCACTGCGAAGGAGACGCCGTCGATTCCCCGTTGCTGGCCCCGCCCCCTAGGCGCGTGCGCAGGGGCTCTCCTCTTAAAGGGGCCAGCGCGGGAAAACCAAGGACAGCTCCAGGATGATGTCAGACGCTGCAGGGTATATTACCCTGCAGCTGGGACAGATCTGGGACAGATCCTTGCCTTGCAACGAGGTTCTCAGGAGTTCCTGATTTGCTAGTTGCTGTCTGCTTTTGGTCTGCTTCTGTCTTCGACCTGGCTTGTTCCTGACTCCGTCTCCTGCCTCCGCCCCTTGGTTCTGGTTTCGACGTCCGACTTCTGGCTTCTGACCTGGCTCCGTCCCCGACTTCGTCTTCGGCTGCTGTTCCTGGCTTGGTACTGTCTCTGACCTCTGGCTCCGACCCGGCTCCGTCCACGACTCCGTCTTCTGCCTCATCCTTGGCTTGGTTTCTCCTCCGACTCCCAGCTTCCGACTCAGCTGTCTTCCTGGTCTTCGCTGGCCCAGAAGATTCACCTAAGTCCCAGTGGCCGGGCCCCTATGGGCGCCTCCTGGGGGGGCTCTGGCTTCCAGGGCGAATCTCCAAAAGTCCCAGTGGCTGGACTCCTATGGGCTCCTCCTGGGGAGTACCGGCTTCCAGGGTGAAGACTCGTCAGTCACCAGGGCCCAACGTCGTCCGTTCTTTCAGCCTTCGCGAGTCCTTGGTCGCATAGGACTCCACCGTGTCTCTGTGTCGAAAGCCTTCTCTGAGCCCTCCGAGCTGCCTCCCAGTTGGGATGCCTGCCGTGGTTCTCCACAGCGTGCCATCTTCTGTTCCAACTGGCCCAAGAGCCCACAACCCTAACAGTTTGCAAGGCCATGGACCCGGCGGACCTAGCGGGCCTGAAAGCCATTCCAGGTATTGCCCAGAGGCTGCAACAGCAGCAGACATGCCTCGACGCTTTGACGGCGACGGTACAGAGGTTAGCTGACCATGTCGAAGGAGCCATGGCTGCCAGCTCCACGGTACCAGGAACAGGGGCAACTTCCGCCACTACAGCTCCCATCCAGATGCCAGTACCTTTACGCTATTCAGGAGATGCGAAACTATGACGAGGGTTTCTGAACCAGTGCTACATTCGCTTTAACCTGCTTCCGCTTCAATTTCCGATGGACCGGGTCAAGACAAGTTTCATCATTTCTTTGTTGGACGGGAAGCCCCTGGCGTGGGCCTCCAACCTTTTGGAGCGCCAAGATTCTCGCCTGGACAACTTGGTGCACTTTGTCTCTGCCTTCAGGCGGGTCTTTGATGAAGCCTCCCGCAAGTCCACTGCTGCCTCAGAGTTACTCCAGTTACGCCGGGGGAACCGGCCTCTGGCAGAACACGCCGTAGAGTTCCAGACTCTCGCCGCCGAACTAAACTGGGGGAGCGACAGCCTGCACGGCATTTTTCTGGAGAGTCTCTCCCCAAAGCTGCAAGATGAATTGGCGGCCCGAGACCTCCCTGATGACCTGGACGTTCTGATTGACCTCGCAGGCCGTGTGGACCTTCGCATCCAGCGCCGGTTTCGAGAGAAGAGACCGACTTTTAGGATGGGACTTGTTGGATCTACTCCTCCCCGCAGCGGGAATTCCCAGCCTGGTTCTTCAGGGGCCCAAGACATCGAACCCATGCAGGTGGGTCGGGGACCTCTCTCCCAAGAAGAAAGAAGGAGACGTCAGTCGCTCGGCCTATGCCTGTACTGCGGTGGCAAAGGCCATTTCCTTGCCCATTGTAGTGAACGTCCGGGAAACTCTCGGACCTAGGGACAGCCGGGGAGCTAACCCTAGGTCATACCACTTCTGACTCCCCATGTTTTGTGCCGGTGACCTTACTCCTCCCAGAGGGATAGTTTGACACACAAGCTCTGATCAACTCGGGAGCGGGAGGTAACTTCATTCTTCAGGAGCTGGTTCAACAACTCCAGATCAGGGTACAACCCCAAAAACCCCCTCTCCGCATGTCCTCCATTCAGGGGAGAATACTTCCTGGAGTCATCACTACCCGCACCGAGCCTCTCATTCTCTGCACGGGCGTTCTGCACCAGGATATCTCCTTCTTCGTTTTAGAGAAGTCCATGCACCCGGTCATCCTGGGCCTACCCTGGCTTCGGAAGCACTCGCCCGTAATTGCGTGGGATTCCCTTCAACTGGCATCTTGGGGACCTGCGTGCCTTAATTCCTGCCTAGCCACGGTTACTCGGCAACCGATTCCTCTCTTGACATCGACTCTGGGTCTGCCATCTCACTATCAGGATTATCTCGATGTGTTCTCCAAAGAGAAGGCCGAGATCCTCCCGGAGCATCGCCCCTTTGACTGCGCAATTAATCTTCTCCCCGGCGCCACACTGCCACGAGGACAGGTCTACCCATTGTCCCTCCTGGAGACTCAAGCCATGTCTGCATATATCCGGGAGAACCTGGATCGGGGGTTCATCCGACCATCTACATCTCCAGCCGGGGCAGGTTTCTTCTTCGTGGCGAAGAAAGATGGGTCCCTCCGACCCTGCATAGATTACCGGGGCTTGAACAGTATTACCCCGGCGGGATCGGTATCCTCTGCCCTTGATCCCAGAACTCTTGGACCGACTCAGGGGGCCAGGATATTTACCAAACTAGGCCTTCGCGGAGCTTATAACCTAGTGAGAATTCGCCTGGGAGACGAGTGGAAGACCACATTCAATACAAGGACGGACACTATGAATACCGGGTCATGCCCTTCAGTCTCTGCAACGCCCCAGCAGTGTTTCAAAACCTCATGAATGAGGTTCTACAAGAAATGTTACACACTTCAGTAATTGTTTACCTAGACGAAGTGCTCATTTACTACAAGGATCTACAGACACATCGCCAGGACGTTCGTCGGGTGTTACAGAAGTTACGTGATAATCGGCTTTACGCAAAGCTCGAAAAATGTTTATTTGAACAAGAATTGTTACCCTTTTTAGGGTATATTGTGTCCTCTACGGGGTTCCACATGGACCCAGAGAAGGTCGCTGCCATCAGATTGGCCCCAACCGGTGGGGGTGAAGGCGCTGCAGAGGTTTCTTGGGTTCGCCAACTTCTACCGGCAATTTATCCCACATTACTCCCAGATGGTGGCACCCTTGACAGCCCTTACCAAGAAGGGATCAGACGCAAGGAATTGGACAACGGCAGCCCTACAGGCCTTCCAGAAACTGAAAGAGGCATTTCTCCAGGATACATGCCTGTGGCCCCCCGATCCCCAACGACAGTTTGTCGTGGAAGTGGATGCCTCCGACATTGCCGTCGGGGCCGTTTTAAGTCAAGTATCCCCTAGGGGGAAGCTCCTGCCCTGTTCCTACTTCTCTCGGAAGTTCTAGCCGGCAGAAAAGAACTATGGAATAGGGGATAAAGAATTACTAGCCATTAAATTGGCATTCGAAGAGTGGCGCCAATGTTTGGAGGGGGCCCAACAGCCGGTGATTGTTTACACAGACCATAAAAACCTGGAATACTTATGCCGTGCCCAGCGCCTCAACCCCCAGCAGGTCAGGTGATCTCTCTTTTCAGCCGCTTTGATTTCCTTCTCCGCTACCGGCCGGCCGATAAGAATGTTCAGGCGGACGCTCTCTCCCGTACCGCTGAAATGGAGGATGTGCCAGACCCACCTCGGTACATCCTTGATCCAGCCAAAGTGCTCCTCGCGGCCTCCAACATGGTCCCGACAGGGAAGACTGTGGTACCCCTCCGACTGCGGAAGAAGGTTCTTTCCTGGGCACCTGACTCTCTAACAGCTGGCCATCCGGGAGTAGCCAGGACCCAGGAATTACTCTCGGAATATTACTGGTGGCCCCAGTTTAAGAGGGATGTTCGCCTCTACGTTAACTCTTGCCCGACCTGCTCCCGACATAAGACTCCCGTCGGCCGCCCCTGGGGCCTTCTTCAGCCTCTGCCAATCCCCGCGGAACCATGGACTCACTTATCTACAGACTTTATTGTAGATCTGCTTGCTTCAGAGGGGAAGACGGTGATTTGGGTTGTCATAGATAGATTCTCTAAGATGGCCCACTTTGTGCCTCTCTCCAAACTACCCTCAGCGCCTGAACTGGCGAATCTGTTTAAGCGACATATCTTTCGCCTTCATGGGCTCCCTCTCCACATCGCCTCGGATAGGGGTTCTCAGTTTACGGCGAAGTATTGGCGAGCACTGTGAGTGAAGTTCGGGGTTCAGCTTGTCTTCACCACCGCCTTCCATCCCCAAGCTAACGGGCAAGTAGAACGGGTAAACCGGACCTTGAAGACGTTCCTTCGTTCCTTCTTGGGAGACCTGCAAGATGACTGGGTGGCCCTGCTCCCGTGGGCAGAATTCTCTTATAATCACCACAAGCACTCTTCCACCGGCAAGTCTCCCTTCTACACGGTTTACGGCAGACGTCTGCGGCCCCCTTTACCAGTACCAGTAGATGTGCTGTCTCCAACCGTACAAACCACCGCCCGACGGTTACGCCAGATCTGGCAATCCAACCGGAAGAGACTCCAGCATGCAGCGGTTATTATGAAGAAAGTGGCCTATCGTTTGCGACGGCCAGCCCCAGCATTCCTTCCTGGTGAGAAGGTATGGCTGAGTACTAAATACCTTCACCTACGGCTTCCTTCGATGAGGTTGGCTCCTAAGTACATTGGTCCCTTCACAGTTAAGGACAGGATTGGGGCAGTCTCCTATCGCCTTCAACTTCTACACACGCTCAGGATCCACAACGTCTTCCACGTTTCCTTGTTGAAACCCTTGGTCCTTTCTCCGTATCACAAGAAGTCGTCCACACCTGCCACGCCTGAGGAACAGGAAGATGCCATCTATCAAGTTAGAGACATGCTGGATGTACGGTTTCATCGCAGGTGTTGGGAGTACCTCCTTTCCTGGGAGGGTTATGGTCCCGAAGAGAATTCCTGGGAGCCCGCCGTCAACATCCTGGACAAAAGCCTCCTCCGTCAAAGCTATCGAAGGAGTTGTGGTTTTTAACTGAAAGAGAAAGTCCATCTTCTCTAAACGAGCCTTATGGCCCTTAGGTGTCATTTGGGCACATTTCGTGCAAGTAAGGACATCGTGGCTGGACCCCAAACACATAACACAGACCCCATGTGGGTCAGTGATGGACATTGTTCAAGTACAGTCAGGGCACTGACGAAAACCCAATGCCATGACTCTGACAAAAAGTAAGCCACGGTGTGGTCGATGGCCAGTAGGCCCCGAAAAAATAACTCGACAGGAATCAACCGCAACGAGGATAAAACCTTACCTTTCGACCGTGGAGTATGGATATCGATAGGGGGACCCCTATGGGGTAGAATATTTTGAAAAATTTTGAATGAAGTTCCATGAGGAAAATTCCTCTCAGGAATCTCCAGCGATCTCCTTAACCCACGTGGCTACTGTTGCGCGGAAAAAAGAAGACTGAAAGGGGACCCCTGCTGATGCAGGGTCAGTGCATTGCTGGGCATGCCCAGTAGGTGCCAGTCAAAGTTCTAGAAACTTTGACAAAAGTGTTCCGTGATTGGGCTCCATCCTAATGATGTCTCCCATATGTGAGGACTACCATCCTGCTTGTCCTGTGAGAATATCAGATTATCATATCAATTTTCATTTTTCTTAAATCCAAGATGATTTTTTGGATTTTATTTTTCTAGATTTCATCCAGCCAATTCCAAGAAGCTGGAGAGGAATGGGTTGGGTCTAATGCATTCAGTATCCACAAGGTGGTGACAATAAGAGTGGAAAAGGTAGTAGAGTAACATGGAAAAAGAAATGGAGGAGGAGTCTTATCTTTTTTTCAGTTCAGCATGAAAAGAAGCATAGAAACATAGAAATGACGGCAGAAAGGGACAAAACAGTCCATCCAGTCTACCCAGCAAGCTTATAGTAGCATCAGCTGTGCCACACAGGTCTCCCCATAATAGTAGCATCAGGGGGTGGCATCTGACGTGCCGTACAAGTTACCCCCATACTTAGTTTTCCAAATCATTAAAGTCAGGGCCCTTGTTGGTTGCTGTCCGAGTCCAATTCCCTGTTATCTCTTGCTGTTGAAGCAGAGATCAATGTTGGAGTTACATTACAAATATAAGGCTTATTGCTTAAGGGCAGTAACCGCCACATCAGCAAGTTACCCCTATGCACTCTTTCCCTCATTTCCATCTTTTAGCCTTTAGGGATCCACAGTATTTATCCCAAGTCCCTTTGAAATCTTTCACTGTTTTTGTTTTCACCATCTCCTCCGGAAGGGCATTCCAGGCATCCACCAGCCTCTCTGTGAAGAAATATTTCTTGACATTGGTTCTCAGTCGTCCTCCCTGGAGTTTCATTTTGTGACCCCTAGTTCTACTGATTTCTTTCCAATGAAGAATGTTTATCGATTGTGCCTCATTAAAACCTTTCAGGTATATGAAGGTTATTATCATATTTCCCCTGTACCTCCTCTCCTCCAGGGTATGCATATTTAGTTCTCTCAACCACTTTTCATAAGCCATTTGATGGAGACCCTCCACCATTTTTGTCATCCTTCTCTGGACAGCCTCCATCCCGTCTCTGTCTCTTTTGAGTTAAAGTCTCCAGAACTGAACATAATATTCCAGGTGAGACCTCACCAAGAACCTGTACAAGGGGATTATCACCTCCTTTGTTTTTACTGGTTATTCCTCTCTCTATGTAGCCCAGCATTCTTCTGGCTTTAGCTATTGCCTAATCACATTGCTTTGCCATCTTCAGATTGCTAGACACTATCACCCCAAGGTCCCTCTTGCTCTGAGCACAACAGCTCTTCACACCTCCCATCACATACAGCTCTTCTGGATTACCATACTCCAGATGCATGATTCTGCATTTCTTGGCATTGAATCCCAGCTGCCATATCTTCAACCACCGTTCAAGCTTTCTTAAATCATGTCTCATTCTCTCTATTCCTTCCAGTGTGTCCACTCTGTTGCAGACATTATATTATCCACAAAAAGAAAAACTTTTCCTTCTATCCCTTCTGCAATGTTGCTCACAGAGTAGTCCCAACACTCAGGCCCATACAGTAAACTGCGTGGGAGAACCGGCGCTCCGAGGCAAGTGCCCGCTCTCCCAATGCGTGCCGAGGCACTTCTCCTGGGCGCGCGATTCAGTATTTAAATTAGGGCTCGCGCTAATAAGGAGGCGGCGGCTGTCAGCAGGTCTGACAGCCGACGCTTAATTTTACTGGCGTCGGTTGTCGAACCCGCTGACAGCCACGGGTTCGGAACACGGATGCCAGCAAAATTGAGCGTCTGTTTTCCAACCTTGCTTTTCTGTACACTTGCCTGGTGCTGTCGGAAATTAACTCCTGCCTTTGCCACTGTGACAGGGAAGTGCACACTGGCTGACTGCTGGCGCATGCAAGTTGCTTTTGCTCCAACAAAGCAGTAAGCAATGAAACAAAAAAGAAGAAAACGGTAGGAGACAGTGTGTAGGGGGTGGGTGGGGAAGAGAGGGGAAGAGGGAGAGAGTATGGGTAGTGGGGGTAGGGAAGTTCCTTCCAGTCCACGCATGTTATAAAATCGGCACGTCCATGTGTGCGCACCGGGAAGCAAGCGCACATAGACGCACGTGCACACTTTTAAAATCTGCCCCATCCTTTCCTTCAGCAGAGTCTCCATTATTTTTCCCGCCACCGAGGGGAGGCTAACCAGCCTATAGTTTCCATTCAAAAAAGTGCTAGTTTTTTTGCTGCCCTGTGCAAACAATTACTGTGCTGCCTCCTCTTCATTATGAGTTTTTAATGTTTTCCAAGCAGGACCAGTGCAAGGGTAATGGTGCCCTAGGCAAACCTTACAGCCTTCTGCTCCCATCTCCTTCCCCACACACAATTATAATAAATCCTACATGAAAGTGGATATTCAAAATACAGTCTTCTAAGATAAAAATATCACCAACATGTCCATTATATTTGCCTGCACTGCTATGGTGCCAACCAGAAAACCCTGTAAAATAGACACTTGGAGCCTATAGCGATATTAAGCCTATTGTAATGCATGTTGGGTGTAGGCTTGGCTCTCAGAAATCCATGAGTAAACTGAATTACAATACAGTAATCCTCCCATATCAAAACATCACTAACTGCCAGCGCTCAA
Organism: Rhinatrema bivittatum; assembly: GCF_901001135.1. NCBI lineage: Eukaryota > Metazoa > Chordata > Amphibia > Gymnophiona > Rhinatrematidae > Rhinatrema > Rhinatrema bivittatum. The sequence continues at coordinate 450,123,186 of NC_042618.1, read as the reverse complement.
ATAGTAACAATGCTACTTATGAAAAGGTAACACTACAAATACTGCACTAGGCCCTAAAACACCAATACACCTGCTGTTAGGAAAACAGAACAAGCCAGGCTTCTAATGATCCCTACATAGAAAGTATATACTAGCAGAATACCTCACCTTAGTCACAAATGCTGAACACTGATAGACCCTCAACAAAAACAGAATAAAGAAACTATAAAGTATAAATAGAAAAGTGCAGAAAAAACTGCACTGAAAACCACACCAAGCCTGACTCTGTATACAGTGCCACAATGGAAAAAGAGAAATATAACCAGGGCTTAATTTGTAGATAAAAAGGAAATGGAACTGTGGAGAGGGTGGGAGGAGGGAAGAGAAAGTAGGAGGGAGCGAGGCTGGGGCCAGGACTTGATGTGACCTGTGTGAGGGGGAGGGACTCAAGTGTGAACTCTTTCCTATACACATATATGTGAACACATCCAGTAGCAGCAGAAGCAGCGAGGCTGTGTTGCGCCCGTCGTTCACAGATGGCTGCAAACTCTCATTCTCACCTTTTTTCCCTGCACCGTCAATCATTGGAAGAGTGGCTACCTCCACCAGCCAACGCCGACCTCCCTGGCGTCCCCGGGACGACATGGGTGCTGCCGACCGCCATCTTACTTCTGGAATCATCTAGGCGCGCGCGCGCGCAGAACCTCCTTTTGTCTACTTCATGGCGGGAACCTCGGGAGCATCCCCTCCCGATGACGTCAACCAGCTGGTATACTTAAGCTGACTGGTCCACTGCTAAGACGAGTTAGCAAAGGAGTTCTCTCGTTGTTAAATCCGCTCCACATTGGGAACTCTGTTCCAGTATCTTCTTGTGGCATTGGGACGCTCTGAGTACCGGCTCCACAGGGGCCCTTCCGCGTCTTGGCTATCCGCTCCTCGGAGGGCCTTTCTGCCTTGGACTTCGCCTAACCCGAACCTCGGGTTCAACTCCTGGAACTTCCTTTTGTGAGTACCTTCTTCAGTTTCCTTCGCTGTCTACATTGCTGGGATTCCACGGTGTACCCCGTTCCTCGGGCCACTACCGTTCATCAACATACCTCTTCTACCTATCCTGAACTACAGGGTATCGTACCACTACTCAAGATTCTCTACCTGGTTCCTGTATCTTCAGACCTCTGCTACTTCATCTACTGAACAGCTTTCCTCTGCTTACACCGTGCTGTGGGCCACTACCGGATTTGCTCTCAGAGGTATCTCCACCAGCCTACAGGAATCTCCTGGTGTACCCCGCGCTGCGGCCACTACCAGACCTTCGAACCTACAGTACTGCCCTGACTATATCCTGCTCAAGAACAGTCTTATTGCATCTCCCGCTCCTTGGGTTATGCATTATCTTTTCTCCCTAATAAAAACTCTTTACAGTTGTGTCTTACATCGCTGAGACCACACCCACCGACGCTCATCTCCGCCCAGGGTTCACTATTTCCAACAAAGTCATAACAGGCTGACAGGCATTCACTTCTGTCTCTTCATTCTTGCCCATTCTCTTTCATTCCTGCCTTTCAACTGTGCCAGGAAAATGAACAAAAATAAAGGCTCTCAATCTACTTTCTCTGGAGTTTGGGGTGCAGAAATGATCCTGCCACCACCAGCTTTGCTCATTTCTGCATGGATCTGGAACTGATCTACACCACCTAATCTTCTCGGTTTCCACTGAGGAGCCAGAACTGATTTATACCGCCAGCTCTACTCTGTCTCCTTGCATCTCGGAAAAAAGTTGGCAGAATGCCATTCTGAGATGTTGCACCAGAAATTAAGCCTTAGCTAACAGACACAAAAAGGAGTTGAAGTAACACAAGTTTGAAACTTGTGAGCTGCAATGCTTATCAAGGCCAACGTTGAAGCCTTGACAACTGGCACTATTGCCCATAAGTTTTAAACTTGTGCTAATTCAACCCCTTTGTGTATCTATTTTTTTGGTCTGCAGCATTCAGTATCGCCCCTTCTCCTCCTGTTCCCTGTAGAAGAGGATAGGAGAGGGAACAGGAAGTAAAGGGCTGGGTTAGGGGTGGCTCTTCTCTGCTCTGTCTTCTCCAGGTTCATCCTCTCATCTCTTCTTCCCTAAATACTGCCTGGAGGGGCTAAAGCAGAACACCCCCACTGCGCTACCTCTTAAGTCTGAAAAGAAGTGGCAGAGCTGGGTTCCAGGTCCTTCCCCACAAATTAAGCACTGAAGATGACCAGTCCTCAGAAAATATAAAATAAAATTAAGAAATATAAAAGATCAATCATAACAGTAAAACCACACTAATAAAAAAAATATTTCAAACCCTCTGATGAATGGAATATTCAATAACTAAATGTGCTGATTCTCTTGTTGAGATGCATACTAAGTTTTTCACAGCTGCCAGTTAAATAGCTTCAAAAGAAACCTCAAAAATTTTTAAAAATTTCCCAAACATCAATAAAATATTTCAAAACAGCATACACATCAAATTCACTCAATAGTCAAAGCTAATAAGGATTAATAAAAGAATTCTCTGTTCTCCATACCTTGGAGCTTTGGATTTCCAGTTACTCAGAGATTATCATGGTTTATTGGAGGCTGGAAGGAGGTGGACATACAAACTTTCTCCTTTCTTTCTTACATACACACAAGTTTATTCTCTCACACACATGCTCTCTCATATGGACACACATATGCTACCTCCCTCCCTCTCTCTTTCACACACATGTTCACGTTTTCTCACATACACTCTCATACATAGTCCTCTTTTCTCACACACACATATGCTTCCTCTCTCTCACATATATACTCCCTTCTTTCTCATACATGTTCTTTCTTTCTCACATACATACTCCCCTCTCTCTAATCTCTTTCACACATACACATTCCCTCTCTCATACATGCTCTCAGTTATATACGTACTGTATACGCCCTCCCTCTCTCAGAAGCTCTCATTGACACATTCATACTCCCTCTGTTACACATGTTCTCACTTGACACACACACATACACACACTCCCTTTCACACATGCTCTCACTGACACACACACTTCCTCTCTCAGGCATGCTTTCACAAATACACATACACACTCTCTTTCTCACATGCTCTTACTGACATACACACACACACACACACACTTCCTCTTTCTCACACACATGCTGTGACACACACTTTCTCACTTATGCCCTCACTGACACACATACACTCTCTCTCTCACACATGCTGACTCCATCCTGCTGGAGGAATGGAGTCACTGGCAGCCTCTCGGATCTCTCTCTCTCAATGTTCTTTTTTCAGCCACTGGTGGGATGGGGTCCACTAGTGGCTGCAAAGGCCTCTCTCTCGCTTTTTTCTTCAGTTGCAGGTGGGATGGGGTCCACTGGTGGCCATCCAGGTCTCTGGCTCTCAATCTTCTTTCAGCCGCCAGTGTAATGGGGCACACTGGCAGCCACCTGGGCTTCTCTCTCTTCTTTCTTCAGCCACCAGTGGGATGTAGTCCACCAGTGGCCATCCGGACCTCTCTCTTTCTGTTTCCTTTCATGGCACATGGAGGCCTTACCAGGTTTCGTCTTCTCTGCTGCCACCACCACCCGCCCTGGGTGTGCTGCCCTTTGCAACTGCATGGTATGCAAATCAGGTAGCACCAGGCCTGGGTATAGACACAGCATGGAATACAGGGTTCCCCCACAAGTGGGTAAATTATTTCTATCCAGAAGAGAGGATCCTTCCAAGTCCCATGCTAATCTACAATATGCTGAGTTCTCCATGGCAAGCCACATGATCCTTCACTGTTATTACTTCTATAGGACAAAATTATACTGTATATAGTGACATAAAATATTCGATTAAATCAGGGAGTGCAATAAGTCCCCTGTTAGAATGCTGGCATCCTTTTCCCCATTTTAACTTTTTGTTCCCTAACATGAATAATGCAAATTTACTTCCCTTCATGATAAATCAAATGTAAGGAAGAAGAAAAAAAATAAGTGTTTTATTATCACAGCATTTTATGTAGCAAAGGAACAGAAGTCGAACAAAATCAATTTGATTATTGATTCCTTAAATGGAAACATCCACTGGATGAAGACTTTTGAGGACCCCCTGACAGAAGCTTTCATGAAAAAATATGCACATGGCTAAAGGAAAGTGTTCTAGCAGCATTGTGGATTCACAGACTTGCCTCTGGCAACATGCTGTAGAAATAATAATCAAGATGTGTTACAATATTTTGTGTATAGGATTATTTGTTCATGCTAGATGAAGTCAAATTGTACTTGCATCTAGAATAAATCAGCTTTGTGATTTCATAATAAGCTCTGTAAAATCACTGCTGATGGAATTTCCATGGCAACCCAAATACTGTTAAAATGTTTCTTTTTCCATTCTTGGCCTTGAAGACTATTCATGAAGTTTTAAAATGATAAAGCAGTAGTGCTTGGAGTCTTTATAGTTTTACATCTCCACTGATTCAGCTACCTCATAAGTAATTCAATGACAACCAATTTATTTTTTTTAAACATGGCATATGACAGAGGAAGGCTTATACTTACTGCCACTGGGTGGCAAAAAAAGTCCATTTATGCAACGGGGTTTGCTGTGATGGAAGCAACAACTGATCTTTGTACAGCCGGAAGGCTGATTTTCCCAAAAACATGGGACTAAGCCACATGGCCTCTACAGGGAAGAAAAATACAAAAGGACTGCTTTCAGAATCAGTGAGAAAGAGAAAGTCATTAAAAGCAGCAACAATACCTTTAGAAGGCTACAACATTGTTTTCTATACTTTGGTTTTCGAGGCTCTCCAGTCAACAAACACGGTTTTAAGTGCCCACTATGACAACCCCCTAGATGCCTGAATGTCATGTCAGTAATCTTTAAACTGTTCCTAATGTTTTTCAGGAGGTAGACTAAATACCCTCTTTTTTAAACAAACTGATTTTTCTTAAGTACCCAAACAACAACTTGAGCATTTTTTTACCCTGAGGGAACGTGTGTTAACAGGCATTCCCCACCCCAGGTAGGTAGACGAGTGTTTCCCAACCTTTTCATGCCCAAGGCTCGCCTACATTAACATAAATGTGTGGCACAACAGGTCTCGACGGAGCAGGCAGTATAGACACGGAGAGGACCCATATAGCAGAAGGAAAAGCTAGGGAAGCACTGAAAGCCCTACCAGTCTAAATTTTAAAACAAAGGGAGAGATGGGGGAGCAGTCACACATGAACCCATCATAATGGACCAGCTCCTTCTGTATACAAGGGCAGAAGAAGGGAAATGTCGATGTGGTGCAGGAATCCAGTTTGGTTAGTTAACTTGACAAATGCATGTGGCTGCCAGATCTCCTTCACTGCTGCTGCTTCCAATACTCAGGTGAATTTTCAAAAGAGTTATGCGTGAAAATGTAACATGCTATTGTAGCAATTTTCAAAAGCCATTTATGCGCATAAAGGGGTAGATTTTCAAAAAGCGCGCCTTCGCGTACTTTTGTTGGCGCATCAGGCGCCAACAAAAGTACGCTGGATTTTAGTAGATACGCGCGTAGCCGCGCGTATCTGCTAAAGTCCTGGATCGGCGCGCGCAAGGCTACCGATTTCGTGTAGCCGGCGCGCGCCGAGCCGCGCAGCCTACCTCCATTCCCTCCGAGGCCGCTCCGAAATCGAAGCGGCCTCGGAGGGAATTCGCTATCGCCCTCCCCTCACCTTCCCCTCCCTTCCTCTACCTAACCCACCCCCCCGGCCCTGTCTAAACCCCCCCACCTTTGTTGGGGGATTTACGCCTCCCGGAGGGAGAAGTAAATCCCCGCGCTCCAGCGGGCCGCTGGCGTGCCTAGACGCAACCCGGGGGTGGTTCCGGAGGGCGCGGCCACGCCCCCGGACCGCCCCTGGCCGAAACCACGCCCCCGGGCCCGCCCCCAAAACGCTGCACCGATCGGCCCCGCCCCCGACACGCCCCCGACACACACCCCTCGGAAAACCCCGGGACTTACGCGAGTCCCGGGGCTCTGCGCGCGCCGGCAGGCCTATGTAAAATAGGTGCACCGGCGCGCAAGGCCCTGCTCGCGTAAATCCGGGCGGATTTATGCGAGCAGGGCTCTTAAAATCCGCCCCAAAGTGCTTAATGGGTAAGTCCTATTGACAATTCAATGGCATATACTGTAGCAATTTTCAAAAGCCCACTTATATGAGTAAAGTGCATTTATTTGAGTAAAACCCAGTTTTACACGAACACATGCTTTTGAAAATCAGGCCCAAAGTGAGTCACATCCAGGGCTCAATGCATGCCCTCCCTGTCTCACTCAGAGTGGAGATAAAACAGAGGCTGGAAGGACTCAAAGGCAGGGAAGATGAGAAGATGCTGTGTACAATGTGTGTGCTGCATAAAGCGGGTCCCGACTATCCATGCCTTGCATGCTGCTCATTAATTACCACAATCTGGGATTCAAACTTAGCTAGGAAGAAGCATGCATGATTACGCATGTTTCTCAGAAAGGAGATCCTACAAGCTGAAGAACCACCATGTCTCTTGTTGCTATGAAATGCTGAAAACAGAGCCCATATGCTGGCCTGGATCTGAGCATCAGGCAGTGGTTACGTTTTCATGTCACACCTGATCAGATCTGAATTCGCACTAGTTTGGAAACACTGAGGTTGACTATCCCCTCAGCAGACAACTCCCTTCTTCACTCTACAGACAATTCTATTCCTCCCCAACCACTTCCCACCCAGAGATCCCCATACACCCTCCCAACAAACAGACTCCCCCCCCTGTCAGTAACCCCACACCCATCCAACTTCCAAAACTGTCCCTCTAACCCACTCTCTATTCAAGGGCAATATTTGAGTTATTTTGGCAGGAGCAATTGGGTATCACACCTGTTCAAATGACCCAAAGGCTGCCCTCAGATGAGGAGGGGCATCTGGAAGAATTCCTATGAGGTTAGGTCAATTTTGGAAGTAGAACAGGAAGCAGGGTTTGTTCATTGGGTGGAGGTGGGGAGGGGAGGGGAGGGAGTGCTATCAGGAGGTTTTGCTTGAGTGGGAGTAGAATGATAAGAGCATCTATGGCCAAGAGTATCAGCAGGCACATTAGCCTACTGATGTTCTCATAGAAAATTAACTACACCTCTTCAACGTGTTCCTGCATTCACCACCATCAGCTATGGGGAAAACCAAACTCACATCACTAAAAGATTTTGTTTGTAATCTCTTGCAAGAAATGTAATCCTGGCCAGTTTCATGCCTTGTGGTAGAATGTTATCTCCCTTCCCAACTTCCATATTCTACAGGTTTTCCATTTCAGACAAAAGGCCAAGAAAGGACTATCTTCAACTCATTACTTACAGGCTGATGCTATACCGTGCACTAGGTGCAGCGCACATTTAATCCGCGATTGGACATGTGTTTTGGATGTGCATCCATATCCCCCAAAGCAAAATGAGGGCTAGTGCATCCAAAACGCCTGTCCTATCACACGTGTAGATAATAGTGCTCATCACAAGCAAATGCACGTTGATGAGGCTATTATTGATTCCCCCTCCAAGCAAAAAAAAAAAAAGTGCACCAGAGGTGCACATTTCTACTCTCAAAAATTAACACCGGCTCTGGAGCTGACATTAAGTCTTGAGGAGACCAAAACATGTTCAGAAAAGCAGAAAATACTGCTTTTCCTGTGCTTCCTATGACTTAATATTGTGGCGAACACATTGAAGAGATGTGGTTAATATCGTGGTGATATTAAGTCGGAGGAACTAAAAAATTAGAAATGCCACCCCTCAAAAAAAAAAAAAGTGTGGCTGTGCACAGATTAGGAAAACGGACGTTTTAAAATTGAGTGTCCGTTTTCCTAAGTGGCTGACAGCAACCTCTCCTGGGCGCCTGCTGCCCTGGAGGTGCTGGGGGCACGCAGTTTCCCTAGCACCTCCTTTTTACCGCGGCAGACCTTTCATATTTAGCATTGGGCGCCCCCTGGAAGGTGAATTGGCACGCGTTAAGGGAGTGGGCACGCAATTATCAGCACCCCCGCCAATATTTCATCGGCCTGTTAGATTTTACATCTGGATGGTAGTCAAAATGAGGAAATTATTCCTATTAAAAAGACAGCCACTACCTTTCTGTTTTCTACCACAAGCTGGGAATAGGTATGCTTTGGCTTCATTTCATGCACAATTCATGCCATAGCCAATCTATTTCCAGATCTGTGCAAGAAGCTGCCATGCAGAACAGCAGAACGTTCTTCCTTCCCAGCTGGTACAAGTCAACAACAATTACCATGAGAAAGATGGTGCTATGGCATGAAAAGTGTACTTTAGAACTTATGCTGGCGATTCATTTCTACCTGCATTTCCATGTGCCTAAATTTACAAAGAGGGCGTAAACATGTTCCCTCTCTCCACAATGAACACACAGTTTCACTGCCAAGGGCCGCTTCACAATGACGGAATCGACAATGGGATCCCTAAAAAAAAATTACAAAATAAATAAACAATATATACAGTATGCTGACCAGTCCTATTCATCAATATGTGCAGTACATGTAACATTTATATACAGCATAGGAAACTTGGCATTCCCAGAATACTTCAGTACTAATGCCATTACTACAGATTTCAACAAATATTCTGTTTATTATCCTCAAAATACAAGTCTGTGCAATAAGAGTTGTATTTGCAAGGTATTCACCAAAGCCTAATATTTAACTAATAAAACTGAGTGTGCAGCTAAAAGTAAACAAAATGGGGAGAACTAAACATGTGAATTCAGGATGTTTACAAGGATATAACTCATAGGCTGCAGCAATACTTCAGGGGAAAGAAAATTGATTTCTGGAGGAAAAAAATGCAAAGTACTGTGAATAAAGGAAAATTGGTCCTTACCTGCTAATTTTCATTCCTGTAGTACCACAGATCAGTCCAGACTCCTGGGTTTTGCCTCCCTTCCAGCAGATGGAGATAGAGAAAGTTTTGCAGCACTGCCTCTTAACCCGGTGTGCCACCTGCATCTCTTCAGTAATAATCTGTACCCAAGCAGAAAACTCAAATAAGCATTGAACCATAAAGTCTGCTATAAACTCCCACATAACGAGCAGAGGAAAAGAAAGGAACTATTAAAATATGAGGAATAATACCAAGTAGAAAAACCTGTGACATTCTTCAAATTTTCACAAAGAATCAAACAGACAGATCGAGCGGACTCTCTCCATACTTCTCCACTCCCTGGGTGGGCGTCTGGACTGATCTGTGGTATTACAGGAATGAAAATTAGCAGGTAAAAACCAATTTTCCTTTCCCTGTATGTACCCAGATCAGTCCAGATTCCTGGGATGTACCAAAGCTTCCCTAACCGGGGTGGAACTACGAGAGTCCCACTCAAAGGATGCTCTTCCCAAAATTGCTGACTTCCAAGGCCTGGATGTCCAACTGGTAGTGTCTGGCAAAGGTATGCAATGATTTCTAAGTGGCGGCCCTGCAGATCTTTTGTGGCGACACCAGCTGATATTCCGCCCTGGAGGCTGCCTGAGAATGGGTCGAATGAGCCTTTAACCCCTCCGGGACCGGATGACCACAGGATATGCAAGCGGAACCAATCACTTCCTTCAACCACCTTGCTATAGTGGCCTTAGAGGCTTTCTGGCCTTTCTTGGCACCACTCCAGAGCACGAAAAGATGATCTGATAATCTAAAGCTGTTAGTTACCTCCAGAAACAACAGGAGAGCTCACCAAACATCCAGATGTCTCAGCTCTTTGGCGAGAGGTGAACCGGCCTCTAAATTCAGAAAAGCTGGAAGCTCCACTGTCTGGCTCAAATGAAACATCGTCACCACCTTCGGTAAAAAGGAAGGAACCATCCGTAAAGAAATCCCCCAAGTCCGTTATCTGAAGAAAAGGATCTCTGCAGGTTAGGGCTTGTAGTTCCGAGACCCATCTAGCGGAACAAATTGCCACCAAGAAGACCACCTTCAGAGTGAGATTTTTAAGAGAAGCTCTCTTGAGAAGTTAGAAAGTCGTGATGCACATGCTTTTGAGGTGAAGATTGAGGTTCCAGGGGGGACGAACCTGATGAATCGGGGCCTCAGGTGTTTCACTCCCCAAAGGAAACGCACAACATCCGGATGTGTGGCCAGACTGGCCCCATGAATCTTGCCTTATAAATAGCCCAGAGCAGAGACTTGGACCCGCATGGAACTGTAGGACAGGCCCTTCATCAGATCCTTCTATAGGAAGGCCAGGATCTGTGCCACCGACGCTATGTGAGGGTCCATTCCTTGCTCTGCACACTAAGACTTGACGACCCTCCAGACCCTAACATAGGCTAAGGAAGTAGAAAGCTTTCAAGCTCTCAACGGTGTGGAAATCACATCTTCCGGGTATCCTTTCTTACTCAATGTTCTCCTCTCAAAAGCCAAGCTGCCAGACAAAAGCATTCTGCTTGATCTAAAAATATAGGACCTTGCCAGAGAAGGTTTCGTAGATGGCCCAGTCTCAGGGGGCTGTCCATTGCTAGGTTGACCAGATCCGCGAACCAAGGACGTCACTCCAGAGTGACGAGAATCACTGTTCCTGGGTGAAGCTCTATTCTTCTTAGAACTTTTCCCATTAGAGGCAATGGAGGGAACGTGTACACCAGACCCTCGGGAGGCCAAGGCAGAACTAGGGCATCGACTCCTTCCACCCTGTATTCCCTTCTAAGACTGAAGAAGCGTGGGGCCTTGGCATTCTTCCGTGTTGCCATCAGGTCCATGTGAGGAGTTCCCCACTTGCGCGAGATGAACGCCATTGCCTCCTCGGATAGCTCCCACTCTCCTGGATCCAGTTGCTGGTGGCTGAGGAAATCCACCTGAATGTTTTTGGAGCCTGCAATGTGCGATGCCGCCAACATGGCCAAGTGTTGCTCCGCCCAGTTCATCAGCAGTTCCACTTCCAGAGCCGCTGCTTTGCTCCTGGTACCTCCCTGGCGATTGATGTAGGCCACCGTTGTCGCATTGTCTGAGAGGACTCGGACTGTGCAGTTCTGCAAAAGAGAGAAAAACTCCAGAAGCGCTAACCGCACTGACCTCGTTTCCAGACGATTGATGGACCAGGAGGCTTTTTCCTCTGACCACTGTCTTGCAATGATCGTGAATGACACACTGCCCCCCAACCAGAAAGGCTGGTGTCCATAGTCACCACTATCCACTGTGGTAGCTCGAGATCCATGTCATGTTCCAAATGGGTCCGGCACAGCCACCATGAGAGACAGGATCTGGCAGATTCCATAAGCGGTAGGGGAAGATGGAACTGCTCCAACCTGGGATCCCACCTGGAAAGTAGAGCTTTCTGAAGCGGTCGCATATGAGCAAACACCCATGGGACTAATTCTAAGTTTGAGGCCATGGAGCCGAGAACCTGTAATTAGTCCCATACCATGGGGATTCGCATGTTCAGAAGCCTCTGAACTTGTGACAGCAGCTTGGTAGTTTGCTCCTCCAAGAGAAAAACCTTTCCAGCACAGATATCGAACCTCGCGCCCAAGAACTCCAGGACCTGCAAGGGCAAGAGATGGCTCTTGGCAAGATTGACCACCCAGCCCAAGGATCTCAAGCGACTCACTACCAAGCCTGCGTCTTGACGACAAAGGTCCTATGACTTCGCCCGGATGAGCCAGTCATTCAGGTAAGGGTGAACCAGTATCCCCTGTCTTCAGAGCACTGCTGCTACCACCACCATGACTTTGGTGAAGGTCCTCGGAGCTGTGGCTAGGCCGAAGGGTGGAGTGTGAAACTGGAAATGCTCTCCAAGGATCTTGAGCCTGAGATATCTATGGTGATCCTCACATATTCTGATGTGCAGATACGCTTCCGTTAGGTCAAGGGATGTCAGGAATTCTCCGCTGTGCACTGCTGCTATGTCTGACATCAGCGTTTCCATCCGGAATTGGGGAACCTTGTGTGCCATGTCCACCTTCTGTATGTTCAGGATGGGCCAAAATGTCCCCTCTTTCTTTGGGATGATGAAATAAATGGAACAACGTCCCATCCCCCTCTCCTCTAGAGGGATGGGGACAATGGCCCCCAACATCCTTAGCTTCCGGATGGTCTGGTGAACAATGACATTCTTTGTCATGGACGTGCAGGGGGAGGCCATGAATAGGTTTCTTAAAGGATGAGCAAATTCTAAAGCATAGCCGTGCTCTATCATGCTGAGAACCCACTGATCCAAAGTGATTTTGATCCACTCCTCTTAAAAGCAGGTCAGCCGACTGCCGATAATTTTCGTCGAGGAGTGGGCCAGCCATTCCTCATTGTGAGGATTTTAGCCCACTTGGCCCTTGGCCTGATCTGTCCCGACTGGTCCCGCGGTTACAAAAGGACTGGGACCAGGGCTGAGACCTCCCCGAAGTCTGCCTCTGGCCTGCACTTGGAGCTCTGCTCTGACAGAAGTGTCTTTGGTTCCGAAATCGAGAACAGACCGGTTGAAACCCCTTGGATCTTTTAGACCTGTCTTCTGGCAACTTATGCACCTTGTTATCCCCCAAATGCTTGATCAGCTGCTCCAGGTCTTCTCCAAAGAGAAAATTGCCCTTGAAGGGAGGGCTCCCAGCTGCGCCTTTGAAGAGTCATCCGCCATCCAGTTGCGTAACCATAAGAGTCTCCTGGCCAAAAATGCCAGCACCATGGTCCTGGAAGAGGTGCGGATAAGGTCATACAAGGCATCCATCCTGTAAGCGACCGCTACTTCCAAGCGCTCTGCTTGCTCAGACTCCCTGGGTGACAGATCCTTGGTACTCTGCAACTGCTGTACCCATCTCAAGCTAGCACGGAGCATGAAGCTACTGCGGAAACCTAAAAAATCTGCTTGAGAAGAAACTCTAGCTTTCTGTCTTGCAAGTCCTTCAAGGCTGCCGCACTGGCGACTGTCCTCTTCGTAACCATGGACAAGGAGGCATCCACTTTCAGCACTCTGAGCAGCTCTAACGTATCTTCGGACAAAGGATATAACCTATCCATAGCCCTACTGATCTTTAAGCTTGTCTCTGGAGTGTCCCACTCTCGGATTACCAGCTGCTTCATCATCTGGTGAAACGGGAACATAGTGGTCGGACTTCTCAAACCAGTCATAACCGGATCCACCGAGTCCTGAACTGGGTCCTCCCATGGGATCTCGATTCCCAGCTCCGCTAGGACATGCGGTATGAGGGGGCCAAGTTTCTCCCTCTGAAACAAATAAACTACCCTGGGATCATTGCCCTCCATAGAAGGCAGCGCCCCAGGATCTTGCCCTTCAGGGTCCTGTCCTGCCTTGGGCGAAAAGTAAACCAGGGAATCATGAGGGGGAGACCCCAGATCTCGGTCCACTGCAGAAAGGGGCCCCGAGGAGTCACGGCCTTCCGGGGTCTGGACCGTACAGACTCTATTGGTCCCTGATGGCTCAGAGTTTTTGTGGGGGGGGGGGCCCAGATAGGCCTTTTCCAGACGGGCCAACTCACTTAGCCCCCCCCGGGCTAAAAGGCCTAGTGCATCAACAAAATAAACTCCAGGGAGAAGGAAGGGAACTGTGGCTCATCCCCCTCCAAGGGATCCACATCTTCTTCTCCATCCCCCCCCCACAGGGCTCCTCGGGGCTCACAGCTGCCAGCGACAGCTCCCCTCTCCCAACTGCTCTCTCCTCCATGCGCGCGAAGGAACTTAAAATGACCACCGTTCCTATGCTCACCGGGAATGGATTGGCCTCGCCGGCAGAAGCAGAGCACGATGGCCATGATTCGCGTGGCTGTGCGAGTGCCGGCACAGTTCCCCGAGATGAGCCTCCCCACCAGGGAGGCAGCGAGAGAATGTGCCTGCCCGCGAGAGCCGAGACAAGATCTCCCTGCAAGAGGGTCAGAGGCTCAAACACGGCAAGATTCTGAGATATGGAACGTGTGGGCTGCACCTAAGAAGGATCCCTGGCTAAAAATACCTTTCAGTGTCTTCCCCTGCTGCCCTGGAGCAAGGAGAGCAAGGTGAGCCTGGAGCTGAAGTCTGAAGGCTCCCCGATCTGTCCTCTTGTCTTTTTTTTTTTTTAATAACTTTAAAATAACACTAAAAGAGACAGAAAATACTTCCCTGCAGGCAGAATGGCAGAGGCTCTCCGGGACACTTTGTGGGGAGGGGAGGGAGCCAGTCCCCTGGCTATCACCCCCGGTGTACCAGCCAGAGCAAATTTGGGGTCCCCAACCCCAGCTCGTTGAAGCCTTCAACCAGAAGGGATGGTCCCCCCAGGACCTGACAACCTCCTGGGAGACACTATGCTCTCGCCTGTAAGAAGAAAACTTCTAGGGTTTTTTTTGGCTAGGTACAGAACTGCAGGTTTTGCACCACCTCCATCTGCTGGAAACAGAGAAATACTGAAGAGATGCAGGTGGCACACCAGGTTGAGGCGGTGCCTGCAAAACTTTCTCTGTCTCCATCTGCTGGAAGGGAGGCAAAACCCAGGAGTTTGGACTGATCTAGGTACGTACTGGGAACTAGGATGTCATTGAGGGATTCTGGTAATATCACCAAGACTAAAATCCATGAATGCTTCACCAAAGCCAAGTTGAAGAACTTTTATGGAAGAGATAAGATTCCTACACCAGGATTGATTCCCTGATGTTCAGTACAGTTGAGGATGGGAGCCCAGCAACGAGAGCACTCACAGCCCAAGAGAGACTCTGACAATATTTTAGTTTTATTGATCTCATGATCAAAATGCACGTTTGGACCAAGAGCTAGTGACAGCTATGGCCTAGGTATTTTGATCAGAAATCTCCTACCATAGCAACTCTGTTGCTTCTGGGATGAAGAAAATCATGAACTAAAAAGTATGAAATACCTGACAACTATAAATTCAGTCAAGGCTGCCTGAGTTTATGCCTCCCGCTTACCCCCCTCCCCTCCCCCCATTTCCATCAACATGATGGCGAGGCAGACTTGGGCAGATTCTGAGGCTGGAAGACCAGGAATGAGAGAGAGTTGATGATATAAGGCAGCAAAAATGTCACATTGCTCAAAGTTGCCTAATTTCTATCTAAAAAAAAGAATGCTATTTATGTAAGAGATGGTGCTATTAGGTAGGAGGCGAAGCTCAGCAAATGGTTAAGCTGGAGAATGCACAACACTATTTTCACCTTCCTTTCTGAGGTAAGCATCACTCTTGCATGGTGTGTAGATTTTTAATGGAACTGATTAGGCTAAGAAAATAAGTTTCTCATGGAAATCCCTTCTAAATGCAAACACATCCTCCTGCTGGTGATACAGGGTACACATAAAGGTTGTAAACAAGTGTAAATAATACAATACCTTTAAGCAAGTGGAATAAAAATAGAAATAGCAGTCATTCCCAACTTCTGCCATTTTCACCTTGTTCTCTCTAATCCAGAGTCCTTATACCAGATTGGTATAAAAGTAAATTTAAGAATTATGACAATGCTAGGAAACTAACCAACTCTAATATGGAAATGGTAGACGTCAGGCTACTAATTGTTGTTTCCTTTCCTTACTAGCTGTCTAGTAGTTTGTATATCCAAAAAAATGAATACTAGAATTATTGTTACTAGAGTATTAGCTTTTGTAAATCAGAAGATACCTCTTCAGGCTTGGACAGATGCTGAAAGTGGTTGCTAGTAATCACTCAAGCACAAACCAGAGTTTTGCCAATTGTTACCTTGCCTATTATGACATCACCATGAGTGACATCACACATCTTTATAGACTAGTGGTTTAAAGCATGTGCATATATTTATATGGAGTATTTTTTATGTTAGTACATGTTGCTTAATGTATCAAATATAAAGATTGTAGACATGAAGGGTCCAGGTAGAGGAAAGTGTGCTAATGTTCTTAATTATATGCACCACCCCTATTGTTACCATAATATTTATAACATGATATATGACCAGACCATCCAGAAGCTAAGGATGTTGGGGGCCATTGTCCCCATCCCTCTAGAGGAGAGGGGGATGGGACGTTGTTCCATTTATTTCATCATCCCAAAGAAAGAGGGGACATTTTGGCCCATCCTGACATGATATTTATAACATGATAATAACATGAAATGGAATAAGCACCTTATTCCATTTCATAATCTACATCATAATTGTTTTCCTTTGATCTTTATTTCCATATCATCTTCAGAATTAACTGAAGACCCTCTAAAGGTCTGATTTAGAAAAGACTGTCCTATCTTGTTTCTTTGGAAACTCTTTCTAAATTATACACGAATATGGCAAAAAGGTAGTTTAGTACTATATACAGTAATAACATTAGCCCTGTGGCATTGCAACATTTTCTGTCTATTGCCATACCATGTAATATACTCTGTAGTTGATGTTATGGTGCTGGAAAAGAGTGCGATCTTGTGGTGCAAGAGGAAATTTGGAAAGCCATTTTGTCATAGACTGCATTCCTAACCTTTGCTTCCTCTCCACCTTTTGTCTTCATCTTCTACCTCTTCCATCTCATCTCTTTATTAGATCTTTCTCACCTGTTTTCACAGTATCCTCTCCAAGCTAATCACTGATATGATGGTCTGCTCTCCATTGGGAGGAAAGCTGGAAATGGGAAATTGGAGAGTTGTGTGTATCTTGCTCACCCTTCCTTAAATGTACTTGGATTTCTCTCATTTCTTCAGCTTGGGAACAAAGAAGACAGCATTTAAAAGGAAGAAATCTTGAGAACATTTCCTTAACTTTACAAATTGTGGGGACACTCAGCAAGAAGAGTTGTATTATAGCAGCTGTACTTTGTCTCTTAGCAATTTCATGTGACCATTGAATTGCTTCATAAAATTTCTCCAGTATACAATATACTCAGCACTGAATTAATAGTGCTCTGCTAAACTGTTATCTGAAAAGAAATGTACATAGGCAACAGTCTGCCAAAATACTACTATTAGACCAATGCTGTAACAAGATAGGAAGTAACATAATGCTCCGAGGTCATCCATCCTGGGATAGTGGCAACAAGGGCAACAAGGAATATCTAACAGCAAACAATATAAACAATATATTTCTAATTGGATGTACTGTCAAATCACTGGTGACTAACTGGCCAATTAAATACCATATTGCATATATGTTCTTGTGCCTGATTGGTTCCCTGCTCATCAATCAAAGGTATAAATGTAACTGATTTCCTGCGACAAAGCAGAACCACACCTTGCTGGATGGAAGACCAGCCATCTTGTCTCTTACTAAAATTATTGATAAGGAAATTCAGACATGTGTCTGTGTGTGTACAAACCTGAAGGTCCAGAGGAATGCCTGCCTAACCTTGCATCATAAACATCAGAACCAAGAGGAAATTACAAGATTTGGGATCTGTGTGAAATTTCACATTGCATGCAGTTTGCTGCAGGTCTTCTCAAGCTGCCTTCTACTGAAGCAAGAACACATCTTATTCTCACTATCACAAGGAGCAATTATTGTTTCACAATTAATTATAGAACATGATCTACCTTTGTCTTACCGATCTCTCTCTTGTTGTGTCTGCATACCTTCAGATGAATTCAATTACATTTTTTTGCAGAGGAAGATTTGACAATAATCTAGAACCCTCATCTTCAGCTGCAGGGTACAACTGAGGCATCTGATATTCATCATAAGCAGAAACAGTAAAGGAAGACCTAGTTTCTCCAAAATAGAAAATGGTACAGAAAAGATTTTGATCTCATTTAAATAGAATCTTAGAAATAATGTTGCAAACAAAATGAAACATTTTATTTTTTTTAAAAAAGGATAAGAATACAAATAAATTATACCAGGTTAAAAATGAAAGATCTAGGATTAAGCTAAAACAAAGCAACAGTCAAGAGGTAGGCAAAACTGATATAATGAGCAATCATCACTGTGCAATTAAGACTCTGGAAAGTTTTCAAATATTGTCCTAGGCCAAATGAAACTATTTGCATGATTGCACCTGGGAATGATGCACCACAAAAGGCCAAATCAGCCAATCAGACTGGCTATGTAAGCAATTCTGATTAACAATTGCCAGATACACTTCAACATATCTATTGCATAAGATTTGAATCAAGCTTTTTCCACTTCAAAAAATTTTACGTTTTTAATAACTTCTTGGATGAAGACTTTTGTGCTTCACAACACCTCTGCAGCATACCGATGTCCACCAATATACGTCTAGTTTCTGCATAATACTTAAATAATAGGGATGTGCATTACTTTGAAGTGAAACAGGAAATGTCATTTCTTATTTTGTTTCATAACATTTTCAAAACGAAATAGAAGAAAAAACCCAAAGAAATGTTATTAGTTTATTTCTGTTTCTTTTTGAGACTACCCCGAGGCTTCCTGGGCTGCCCTGGGCCTGACGAACTATGGTCTCCAATTCCTACCCCCTCAAACAATATGAAACTGGGCTTCTCCTTGTGCGCCCCTAACTTCCTCAAAAAAGGTCTCGAAGCCAGGAATGTATCCCATCCACGGGGGTTCACAATTACAGAAGAGCAAGACAGATACCCACTCACCTCCTGCCTCTAGGCCTTCCAAATTTCAAAGGTGCTGGTTGGCCCTGAGACCAGCACCATATTGTGACGTAAAATGTCACAGTCTCAGGGATGGCTGATGCCATCAGCCTTCTCCATCAGCCTGCTACTTGTGTTTTTCCTCATGGCTGTACAAACATCCAGAGCTCGAGAAAGAGCTGATTTACAGTTTGCCATGAAGGAAAACACAAGTAGCAGGCTGATGGAGAAGAGGCAATGAGAGTGTGCAGGCAAACAGGATGACAAAAAAAGATGTATTTCAGATTGATAAGATTCATTCTCTTATCAGTTACACCCTTGATTTCAATACAGATCAATATGAATGAGGTGATCAAAGGGGCAACAAACAGATTAGAAGCTCGCAAAAGAACCTTCCACTTGACTTCAAGTGTCTTTTTGGAAAGGCGGTTTATAAATTGAAGAGATAAATACACAAAATTAGTTAATCTTATCCAAAAGATTAAGTAACTTCTGCTGATGTTTACCGGGCATGCAGAACATGGAAATATAGAATATATTGGAAGGAAAAGACTATAGTCCATTCAGGCTACCCAAATGTGCCTGCCCACTGTGCTGTCACAGATCTTACATACAATCTGAGGTGTTCTCCCTTCATCTGTGTTTCTATCCCATGAATGCTTGAACTGTGGAGATCATAATGGTTCACTGGAAGTCAGAAAGGTGCAGTGAAGGTGAAGTCTAAGAGGGAGCTAGAAAAAAGCTTGAGGGTGAGGGGTAGAAGAAAGAGAGAATGGGGGATCTTGCTGGGGGAGTAGGGAGAGAGAGAGAGCTGGGGTCTTGCTAGTGGGTGGGACAGAGAAATGGGAGGCAGAGATTTGGGAGGGTGGAGGTGGAAGAGGACAAAAAAGCTGCAGGTTTCACCCTGATGGGTGGGAGGGGAGAGATCAACTCTAGGGAGTTCAAACCAAAAAGGAGAGAGAGCTGAGGAGGGCCAGAGTTTGGGATAAATGCAATGGGGTAAAACCAGAACTGACTGAAAGGACTACCCTTAGGGTAGGGAACCTTTGGTTCTTGAGGGTCAAAAGTTGGTTGAATTTGCAGGATATTTTAAACGAATATGCACGAAAGATTTCCATACATTTGAAGCAATTGCGCATACAAATCTCTTGTCATGCATATTTATTAGAGTAACCTGAAAACCCAGCCAGAATACCACCTTAGAGGACCGGAGATTCCCTACCTACCCCTGCCTATAGTAAATCACTTTCTGTATTTTTCAAGGTCTTTTCCGATCACACTTTTAAGCTCCTGTGGCTTAAAATATTTAACTGCCTGACAGAAAAAAAAAAGCGCCTGATTTCCACAGGGCCTTGGGACTAGGCGAGCGGCTCTAGTTTAGAGTCAAAAGAGAAAGCCGCCCGTGCACCCGAGGCCCTTCTTGGCTTCTGGAGAGATTCCGGACTGTCACTCAGCAGTATCAGCCTGACCTGGAAAACAAACAAAACTACACTTCCCGGCAGGCGTTCGGCAAGCCCCATCCCCTCAAGCGGCTTTACGCTCGCGTGCTGATTGGTCGGCGGAACCAGAGAGGACTGCCACGGCGGCCAGCTGTTGGGGTCGGACGCTGTACTGGCTGTGTCATGGAGCGGCTGGGATCGGTACAGCAGAAGGTGGCCTGCTTGTTCGTCACGGAGGTGACCGAGGAGCCGTCGCGGAAGCGCGAACAGCAGGTATTGTGCCGAGGGTCAGGTCAGCATATCGTTGCCGCCCGTTAATGTCCTGACATAAAGAACGCTCCTGCCACCCTCCCCCCCCCCAAAAAAAAAACAAACAAACCCCACAGTCGCGTGCTGGAGCGTCCCTTCATTCCGGAGACAGAGTGCTGTCGTCATAGTTCCAAAACGGATATTTATTTTTCGAATCAGCCCGCGCTCTGTGAATGTGCGAGGCTGGTTTCCTCCTCGCGTTTCTGCACTCCTTAATTGATGTACAAATCACGTGGGAAGCGGCATGGCTCGTTTCTCGGGCAGGAGGCGTTGTCAGGACCCTTTCTGTCTATGTAACTTCTTTCTGATATGTATTTGCTAATTTTGGTAGGGATTTTCTGGAATAAAGGATGAGCGCTTTTTATTATAACCCTTACTTTAGAAGTTACACGTTTGAATTGCCCGTGTGGGTGGCACTCGTCTGGGCATTGGGATGAGAGAAGGTTACCCTAATGGGCTCTAGATTAAGATGTAAAGCGTCGCACGCCTTTTCTTACCACATTAAATGAAAGAGAACAAAATTGGGAAATCCTTAATGCTTTTGGTCTGAATTAGTTAAATCTTTTTTTTTTAATGGATAGTGCTGCTGCTTCTGTGTTGAGCTTTTTTTTTTAATTGGTTTCCCAAGCTTTTCTTTTGTCTTATTTTAAGTAGCTCTTTATTTAAAGAGTATTAGGAGAGAGAATACATGAGTGTTCATATATAGTTTTCTGCAGATGGTATGGTTATCAACATCTTACATGCTGCAGTACATACAGGCCGATACAGTACAGTAACCCGCGTTTGGGCACACGTTTTCGACGAGCTAGCTTTTTACCCCTTATTCAGTAAGGGGTAATAGCGTGTCGAAAACGTGCGTCGAACCCCCCGAAACTAGTAGCGCCCGCAACATGCAAATACATGTTGATGGCCCTATTAGTTATTCCTGCGCATTTTACTTTCAGAAATTCTGCCGGCACCGGGAAAATGTATAGAAAAGCAGTCAAAACTGCTTTCCTGTACACCCTCGGACTTAATATCTCCCAAAAGTAAAAAATAATTAAAAATTAAAAAAAACATTTTTTTAAATCTGCTCGCGGGTTGAAAACTGGATGCTCAATTTTGCTGGTGTCCGGTTTCCAAACCCGTGGCTGTCAGCAGGTTTGAGAACCAACGCCTGCAAAATTGAGCGTAAGCTGTCAAACTCGCTGATAGCTGCCGCTCCTGTCAAAAAAGAGGCGCTAAGGACACGCTAGTGTCCCTAGCGCCTCTTTTTACCGCAGGCCCTCATTTAAATACTGAATCGTGCGCACAGGAGAGTGGCCTGTGCGCGTGCGCTCTCCCGCGACTTTTACTGAATCGGCCTGATAGGGAGGGTAATCTTATAATTGTACGTTCAAAACATATGTATGTGCATAAGTTTGCACAAAATTACACTTTTCTTTGCAAGGTGTAACTTGTGCATGCTTTTTTTAAAATGAAAAGGTTTGAGAAAGAGAGAGGAACAGAAATGGGGCAATATTGGAGGGGGAGAAAATAAGGAATATGGGATGGAGGGAATAGAAAGGGTTAGGGGTGGGTTCTGGGATCTGAAGAGAAAGGAGAAGTAGAAAGGATGGTAGGTTCCTAGATCTGGGGGATAGAATCCAAGATCAAAGGTAAGAGGATGTGAATTGGGGAGTGAGGGTGGGGGAAAGATGATGAGACATGTCTCTGTTGTGCTCTGGTCCTGCTCTCCCTTGCATCACTGTCTAACCTCTGACACATACACACGCACACCCTTCCAGCACCAATCGCTTCTCAAACATTATTTCCCTTCCCTGGTTCCTTCTCTCTCTCACAGAGATGCATGATACCCCACTGATCTCCTCTCATCCCTCTTTGTTCTGTCTGCTCCAGGATCATCCCCTCCATTTCTGTTTCCTGAATGTTGCCTGAGAGAGGAAGGGGCTGGACATCAGTCCCGTCCTTCCTGTTCCTTGCACATTGCCTAGAAGGGGAGGGGTGGATCAGGAAGCAGAGAGCCTGTTTTCTGCTGAGTGAGATTCAGCACAACTTGAAAACCATAAATCTTCAGGCAGCCTATAACCCCAGCCACTGATTTTTGCCACCCTAGGCACAGGCCTAGTGTGCCTATTGGCTCTCATGAAGAGGTTGAAAAAGAAGGCGTATGTTTCGGGAAGAAAATGAAATGTCTGTAGATTGAGAGCGTGTTTAAAGTTGAAGGAGAGCCCCCTGAAGTAGAGTTGCTATCAAAACATGGCCATGGCCGGGGTTGTGATCAAAGTGGACACTCAAGATAAGTTATAAAGTTTTTTTGCTTTCTCGCCGACTTTTTGAAGTAAGATTTGTGCTGATAACCCGAAAAGGGACCTTCATGTTGATGGGACTTACTTTTAAATGAATGAAAAATAATGAAAAAATGAAAAAAGTTAAAGAAGAATAAAATAAAGTAAAAGTGGACCAAAGGGACACACAGCTTGTTTATCCTTTCAAGTTGTACTCATGAAGGTCCAACAAATTTAATAGTGAATTCAATTGTAAATATTAAAAAATTATACTGGGGAATATTGTGGCGTTTGTTTGGGATATAATATTTTAAGAAAACACGAGTAATCAAACAAAACACATCTGTTATTTTTTAATGTGTTTCAAATTAAACTATTATGCAGCACAGAGAAACACAATCATTAAACAAACCATAGCAAGAAGGGAAATAAAATGGTTCTTTTCAAAAGTTTGCATACCCTTAATTCTTAATATCTTGTATTGCCCCCTTTTGCATCAGTGTTGGCTTGCAGTCTTTTATGATAGTTATGAATGAGGCCCTTTATTTTCTCAGCTGCCCATTCCTCTAGGCAAAAGGCCTCTAGATCCTGTAAATTCTTTGGTTGTCTAGCATTTAACTGCATACTTCAGTTCTCCCCACAGTAGCTCAATGATGTTGAAGTCAGGAGACTGTGATGGCCAATCTAGAACCTTCATTTTCATCTACTGTGGCCACTGGCCTTATGTTTGTATCATTGTCGTATTGGAAAGTCCAAGTGCACCCCATGCACAGCTTCCTGGCTGTTGAATGCAAATTCTCTTCCAGTATGTTCTGATAAGATGCCGCAGTCAACATGCCAATTCCCAATGCTGCTGCAGCTCGTGCCCTTCCATTCCCCCCCCCCCCCCCCCCCCCAAACAGTAGAGATCCACCTCCATGGTTCATGGTAGGGATAGTGTACTTGTCTTCATAGCGTTTATGGTTGTGACCATAAAGTTCAATTTTTGTCTCATCACTTCAAATTATTTTGTTCCAGAAGTTTTGGGGCGTGTCTAGGTGCTGTTTGGCATATTGTAAGCGGGCTGTTTTGTGGCGTTGGTGCAGCAATGGATTTTTTCTGGCAATTCTACATGCAGCCCATTTTTGTTCAAGTATCTTCTTATTGTGCATGCTGAAGCACACACCACTTAGTTTCAGAGAAGCCTTTATTTCAGTAGAAGTTGCTTGTGGGTTTTTCTTTGCATCCCAACAAATCTTTCTTGGTCTACCTTGGCATTAGCAGAACCCATAATTTTCCACTTCTTTATCAGCATTTGAACAGTACCTATTGGCATTTTCAAATCTTTGGCTATCTTTTTATATCCTTTTCTTGATTTATAAAGTTTAAATATTTTGCTTGCAGATTCTTTGAAAGTTTTTTGCTTTCACCATGCTTTAGTAACTACCACAGTCAGTGCAGCCCTAGATGAAATGTCCAAGGGTTTCTCAAGAGCTAATAAAACTCATTGACTATTTATACCAGACACTAATTACGATCAAACAAGGCACAGGTATGATTACCTACCCTTCATTGCCATCTCAACCTGTGTGTGTCAACTTGAGTGTATATTATCAGCCCAAACATTCATGGGTATGCAAATCTTTGAGGAATCGCCACCCACATTCACTAATCACACCGTTTATGTCAAGATTAAATCATTTAAAGTACCTACTTTAAATGATTTAATCTTGACATAAACGGTGTGATTAGTGAATGTGGGTGGCGATTCCTTTTGTGTTTTTTGCTGTTAAGTTTCGACAGGGTCGCGATTTTTTGCTCTTTGTTTGGTTGCTATGCAAATCTTTGAACATGACCATGTTATTATTTCCCTTATTGCTATGGTTTGTTTAATGATTGTGTTGTTCTGTGATGCGTAATAGTTTAATTTGAAATACATAAAAAATAACAAGTGTTTTGTGTAATCATGCATGTTTTCTTAAAATGCTACACATCTTACAAATTCTGCCAGGGGTATGTAAACTTATGAATGTAATTATATATTGAAATGTACCATGCTAGGTGAATTACAAGTCAGTAAAACACATTGTCATAAAACAAAACAAGATCAATAACACAGTATTTCTGCTAAAATACACCATGGTACTTATTGCTAGCAGCTGCATCCAAAAGCCTCTTGGAAAAGATGAGCCTTAAGATGTTTTCTTAAATCTTGGAAATCTTCCAATGTGTTAATTTTTTTTTTGTAGCCATTCTCTGGACTGACTTTAACTGGTTTATAACTTTTTGAAGGTATGGTCTCTAATACTGTACACAGTATCCAAATGAGGTCTCACCAGGAACTTATACAGCGCAAAATCACCTCCTTCTGCTTACCATTTCTCTCCCTGTGTAGCCAGGCATCTTCCTGGCTTTTGCTGTTGCCAAATGGCCCCCATGAAAATAATCAGATGCAGTCATCCCCAGATCTTGTTCCTTCGTGTTTAGAAGAATTTCACCTCCAATACTGTACCTCTCCTTTGAGCTTTTGTAGTCTAATTGCATTACTTTGAACCTTTTAGTATTAATTCTTAGCTATCAGCTTCTAGACCATTTTTTGAGCTTTGCTAGATCCCTTCTCATGTTTCACACAGTTTCCAGGCTATCTATCTTGTTGCGGATCTTGGTATCATCAGCAAAGTGATGATACCAAGTGTTTGGGTACTTGCCAGATACTTGCAGCCTGGATTGGCCACTGTTTGAAAGAGGATACTGGGCTTGATGGACCCTTGGTCTTACTCAGAATGGCAATTTCTTATGTTCTTATGACAATCCTTCTGCTATGTATCTTATGTTGAAAAGAACCGGTCCCAGGACCAATTCTTGAGGCATATCACTAATAATGCCCTCCTCCTCAGAGTAAACTCTATTTACCACTACCTTTTGTTGCCTCCCACTCAGCCAGTTTCTAGTTCAGTCAGTCAGTATATGTTCCATACCAAGGGCGCTCAAGTTATTTATAAGTCTCCTGTGTGGAACCGTGTCAAAAGCCTTGGTGAAATCCAAAACACTACATCTAGTGCTCTCCCTTGATCCAGTTATCTGGTCACCCAGTAAAAGAAATTGATCAGATTTGTGTGACAAGATGTACCTTTCTGCAAGCAACCTATCTTCCGGAATCTCCAACATGTTAGCAAGTCACCTCAGCATTGTTTTTTGACCAAATGAATGTTCTGTATAGCAGTCAATAACCAACAGGCTGTTCATTCTATAGGCTTTTCCCATGATAGACATCTTTGGATCAGAACAAAACAGAAAACTAGAAAAGTTCTCCATTCTTCCCAGAAAATTCAGAACAACTCGGGATGCTTTTCTGCCCAACTGGAAAGCAGATATCATGTATGCTTTTCCACTGATCCCACTAATATCCAGGAGAATGCACAAAGTGTTCCACGACCAAGCCCATCTGATTCTCATAACTCAATTGTGGCCCAGGCAAATTTGGTTTACATATCTAGTGCAGCTATCCAGCAGTCCTCAGAATCCTCTCGGATCAGATCCAACCTTATTAAACCAAGAAGGAGGATGTCTATTTCATCCATACCTATCATCCCTCATTCTGATACCTCAGATGTTGAAACCTCAATAATCGCCAGATTGCCCTTACCAAGGGAAGTTGAGGACATCAGTGTCTGCAAGAAAATCAACCAGGAGAACCTATAGCTTTAAATGGAAAAGATTTTCTACATGGTGTCGGCAAAATTCCATTCTCATGCAGACTTAAGGAGTTGCTTAACTACTTGCTGTAACTATCTGCTTTGGGACTTTGCACTTGATCAGTGAGAGTACATTTTGACACTATAGCCGCTTACTATGCTCACCTCTGCAGTAATTCTAGTTCCACTCATCTGTTAGTGTCAAAATTTAAGAGGTTTATGGCATACTAAGCCTCTAGTTGCAAACCAGATTTAAATGTAATCCTAGCACAATTCATGAAACCTTTCGTTTGAACCATTGAAGTCGGCTTCCTTCAAATTCCTAACATGTAAAGTATTCTTGGTAGCAGTAACGTTGGCAAGGAGGGTCAGTGAACTTCAAGCTCTAGTTCATTATACATCCTACATGCAGTCTGCAATAGGGTAGTCCTCTACACCCACCATGAATTCCTGCTGAAAGTAATATCAGTTTTCCATATTAAACCATTCTACTCTCTATGTTCTTCCCAAGACCACATGCACATGAAGGTGAAAAGCTCCCCTCTTAACCCCCCCCCCCCCCCTCCACCTTGGACTGTAAGAGGGTATTGGCTTATTACAAAAGAAGAACTCAGCCACATCGTCAGGCTTTACAGCTCTTTGTCTGTTATAGTCCTTACTGATTTGGGATAGAAGTGGAAAATGAACATTGCCCAATTGGCTTGCAGACTGTGTTACACATTGATATACTCTAGCAGGCATTCAAATTGCAGAGATTATCAAGGCTCATCAAATGCGTCATGGCTTCATCAGTGGCTCATCTATGAGCTGTATCTCTCGAAGACATCTGCAAAGCTGCAACTTGGTCATCAGTAAGTACCTTTTATGTACCATTACCATTACTTTTATGTACCATTACTGGAAAATTTAAAATGACAGTAAATTCGGACAAGCATTTTTATGTAGGCTCTTGACTCTGTGCTTTTTCAGTAAATACTCTGCTGCAACCCTCAATTTGGGACTCCCCACATATCATATCTAATTGAGCCCAACTTATTGATGGAAAAAGCAAGTTTGCTTACAGTTAATGGTGTTTTCCAAAATAGCAGGATGAATTAACCATGCTGAATACTAGCAAGTTGACTACCTAGCTAGATTTAGCTCTCAAATTGACTGAGAGGGCTCATGAGGTAATGCTTGAGTGGGAATTCCTGCACATGTACAGTGGACCAGAAGGTTGTCTAGCTAAGAGGGAGGTCTGTTCAGTGCCGCCAGATAATGTCCTCAACATGTCATGGCTAATTTCATCCTGCTATCTATAGAATACACCATTTCCAGTAAGCAAGCATGCTTTCCCTGTCTTACCTGTTATCTCTAGAAGCTTCCATTCAGATCAGGAATTCAGTAATGCATTCTGGAAGCACTTCAACCTGTGGCAACCCCGGAAACCAGGGAGAGAGAAAAATGAATAGGCAAAGCCAAACTATACTTAAGTCAATGGTTTTTGTAGGGAGATATCTCATGTTTTACCACTGAATCACCAAAAATGAATCATAATAGCTGGCCAATTGCTGACAGGCCCCAAACACTATCACAGGAAGAGAGAGAATTTTATGCAGGTGAACTTTAAAACTGCACTGTCTCAGTGGAAAATGAAGACTTTGCCTTGGTATACTGAAGGATACTTTTTCAAGATATGCCAGTTTGCATGTTCCTATGTCAATAGGAGCAAAGCAGACAGACAACTTAAGCTCATAAGCAGGAGTCATGGATGAGCCAAGCAGCCAGAAGTTACAAAGAACCATCACCCTTGAAAGAGAGAGGGGGCAGTCGGAGATGGAGAAAAATGCTGACACTGGCAGACAGCTTGGCATTTATACGTGGCAGTTCTCCCCCCAAAGAAATAGGGAGAGGGAACAAGACCTGCAACATGGCAGGACCCCTCCCATATTAATGGGAAGGGGGGAAAAGACCTGCAATGTGGCAAAAGACCCTCTACCCACAACATGATTATGCATGAGCATATGCATATTTAGCAGATGGAAAGTATAAGGGGGGGGGGGTGTCAAAGAAGGAGAAAAGGAGCACAAACCCTAAAAGCGAAGGATCCTCTGGGGAAGCGAAACCTGAGGAGAGCAATCCGGAGAGCATTCTGGAAAAGCAAGGGGAGCCAGAAGCAGACCAGCACAACCTGCTATGGAGGGGAAGAAGACCTGGTGTGGACAAGAGACCGGGGCAGGAGACCTGAGAGAGGAGACCCCTGCTCAGGTGAGGAGAGTGACATAGAGTCTGAAATGGTGAAGGGCGAGAGCCAGCCCCAGACAACCCGACAAGTAGACGAGCCAGAAGCCTGTCTCCTTCCCAGACCGCAGCCAGCTCTGCCCATGCGAAACCCAGGAAGCAAGTTTTCCCTGCACACATTCTCCAGACCTCCAGCCAGTGTCTGCTTCAGAGGTAAACAGAGGGATATCATCTGAAGTGGTACCAGGGGTAAGTACGGTGATAAGTATTAATGGATTAAGCAGGCTAAGGTTTATGGCATGTCTGTTACCACCCATGATATGGAACTTTCTTTAGAGAAAACTGGTGCTCAGTGGCTAGGATGTTAGAGACAGAAATTATTTTCTAAATGCTATATCATGCCAAATCTGATAAATACGTCTGTTTCTGAGGAGAATACACGTTGTCTTTTCCTGACTTAGGATCGCAAGTAAGGTGGGAAGGCAGCTGG
This sequence comes from Rhinatrema bivittatum, assembly GCF_901001135.1. Lineage (NCBI taxonomy): Eukaryota > Metazoa > Chordata > Amphibia > Gymnophiona > Rhinatrematidae > Rhinatrema > Rhinatrema bivittatum. The sequence goes on along the minus strand of NC_042618.1, from coordinate 450,094,327 downwards.
CAGTGTCTTGTAAATGACAGATCCCTGCACCCCTAAACTTGCTTACAGTGTGGGTGGGGGGAGGGAGGGAAGGAATATGATCCTTGTGTTAGAGTAGTGATTAAAATAATTTTCTTTTCTTTAGCCATTTAGAGTTTTGGCCACTGAAACCATAAATCCTAAAGCACTGGCTGCAGGTGTGCACTGTGCAGTCCCGACTGAAAAAGTGGATGGAACATGTTGTTACATTACTTCTTATAAAGGTAAATGGTAAAGCAGAAATCTCATTTCTACCCCTTCACACACAGCATATCTTCAAGATTTGAAGAGGAGGGTGTTTTATTTATTTATTTTTTTGACCCAAATGTTTCCTCCTGCTCCTTTGGTCTGCCAGCTCAGCTGGAACTAGGGCTGGGATCTGGCATCAGGGACCTTGATTTGTAGCAACCTGAGGATTTTTCCCTTTTACATACATTTCCAACAATTTAGTACAGTCTGGGCCCTAAATCCAGCCATTCAGTATCAATCCAATTTATATTCCCTCTTTCAAACACTTCAGAGTAGATTGCATTCAGGTACTGTATGTATCAGTGTAACAGGATGACTCCTTTGCTCCCAGGGGCTGTGAATGCTGCTTCTGTAGCATACCCAGCCCTGGCTGATCCAGGGAGTGGAAGACCTGAGAAGGGACTCATCTAGGTATTCTGAGCCAGCTCTTTTTTTTCTAATTCTAATTATTGTCTTTTTGGAAAAAAAAATCCTCTAGGAAAACCATACCTCTGGGCCCGACTCGACAGAAAACCCACCAAATTAGCTGAGAAAAGATTTAAAAAGTTCCTGTATGCAAAAGAAGATTCAAAAGGTTGGTGTTTTCTATTAGTAATTATGGGCCTGATTTTCAAAGCCATACATGTGCAAATGATTTGTTATAAAATAGCCTGGGTCTGCTTGCATACTTTTAAACATACTTATACATGAACTGGGGAGAGGTGTTCCCGGGGGGGGGCATAACTGGGACTTGCACATATACTTTTGAGATTTTCAAGTTATGCCCTCAATAGAGCAGGTGTAAGTTTGTGCAAGTTATTTTATTCATGTACCAGGCTGGCTACCCATGAACTTTCAAAGCAAACGAGCTTGCATAAGGTACGCGCAGACTTCACTCAAATGTGTGGTTACAAAATTGCCCTTTGAGGACATTTTTCAAAAGGTTTTCCCTGGATAACATCATTGATTGAAAATTATCCTCCCCCATTGCCTTCTAGTGTCCCCTGCTGTAAATTAGGTGGAAAGTTTGTGGGCACTGAGGTGCTGGGCATTTCAGAGGGAAACATCATAATTCATTTTGACATTCAAACATTTTTTGGGTTTTTTTTTTTTAGAATTTATCTGGAATATTGAAGAAGATTTCAAACAAGTTCCAGACTGCTGGATTCCTGCAAGAAAAATAAAGCAGGAAAATGGAAACCCTTTGCCTGATGAAAATGGACATATTCCTGGTATATTGCAATTAAGAGCATGCACAGCCTTTACACACTTCTATGTTCTTTTTTTAGCATAATGTTGGCAGTTGGCATACAGATGATTTCAAGTAATGGGGCATGGTACACCAATGAGGCTGAGCGTTTAAATCATAAGTGGCAAGAGGAGGGGGCTTTTCAAGAAAATTCTTCAGATGCTTAATGTGCTGCAGGCCTGAAGAGACATGGTCACCATTTTTCTGTAATTCTTTCAGTCTCCAAACTCAGGATTGTGGCATCACTAAAACAAATAAACAGATTGAGTGGCTGCAGAGCAGCTGTCACCAAATGTAGATGAATCATTTGGTGGGAATACTTGGGTGTAGATATGGTTTTCTTAGCATTCAGACATAATAATCCATACCAGTGGGTTCTGTACCAGTACCAGCAGATGGAGAATAGAGCAAGGCTGACGTCACAGTATGTATTCCACTACACCGGCATCAGCCTGCCAGTATTCCTAGTCTCCAGCAGATGGTGGATATACATCTCCCTACTGGGGATTCATTAAAAAAAAATATATAGAAAATGAAGGAGAAAAGACGAAGGAAATTAATTTGCCCCGCTCTTCTATGGTGATGCCTTATGGTCCTTCCCTCAGTCGAGTTTTCCTGAGGTGATATCTGCGGATCCCTCCCTCAGATGAGTGCCTTGGTCCGGTAGCTGGTTTTCCAGCTATAGAGAGAGAAACATATGAGGGGCTAGCAGGTGCAGGAAGCAGAGCATAATGATGAAAGCCTTTGCTCTCTCCCCTCGCAGCTGGAGACCGGCTCTATACTCGGCCAGGACAGGCTGAGTTCAGGTAAGAAGTTTAAAAAAAAAAAAAAAAGTGAGGGTTTCCATTTCCCTGTACGTACCCGGATCAGTCCAGACTCCTGGGTTTTGCCCCCCCCTCTAGCAGATGGAGACAGAAGTTTACAAACAAAACTCCGCCTTATCTAGGCTGGTGCCACCTACAATCTGGCGGTATTCTTCTGTCTCCTAGCAGGTGGAGAGGGTGCAAAACCTACAGTCTGAGCTGAGGCCTAGTTAGTTGTAAAAAAAAAAAGAGAGAGAGAAAGGAGGATAGGTAGTTCGGCTAGTTAGGAGACTGAGACCGCAGTTGCTTGCCTGCAGGTCCAGTCACTCGCCTCCCAGGGAGTTTTGAGGTCCTATGGGGACCATCCCCCCTGCTGTTAGAGGCCGCTGAAATATGGGCTGAGTGCCCTTGCCAGCGTCTATCTCTGTCCTGGGGGTGACACCGGGGAGCCCGGCTCACTCCCCGCAGGTGGTCCCGGAGCCAGCGGCGAATGGTAACTGTATTTAAAAAAAAAAAAAAGTGTTTTTCTTCTTAGTTTTTTCACTTGCACCGCAGTTTTCTTTTGTTTACCTTGGCGCTACGACCTTGTTGGGGGCGCTGGGATTCGCCGAGGGGGTCGCGTTGTCCTTGCCTTCTCTCCCTCCCTCTCTCTCTCTGTTTTCTTTGTTGTTTCTTTCCATAGAGTTGGGAGGGCATGCCGTGACGTCCGGTTTGCCGCGCTTGTGGCACGGTCCGGCGCCTCTCCCAAGACAGCCTCTGTTCTAGCTACCTCGGGAGGCAAGGGGGCGTCTTCACTCCCGGAGGGAGCGCGAGGTAGAGAGCTGGTGCGTGCCGCGGCTCCGGGGAGCATGTCTGGTGCTGGGTTAGGCCAGTCCCCGCGGAGCGCGGGAACGGGCGCCATTTTGGGCTCTGGTGTGCCGGCGGCGGGAATGTCCGCCTTTTTGTTTCCATTGGGGCCCGCGATTCTTGCAACTCCGGACCAGGGAGGGGAGGACTCCCCACCATGCTTATCTCCTCAGCGCAGAGTCCCTGAGGGGGACACTTCTGTGAGGCCACCTTGTGCTAGTGATTCAGAGGTCCCTGAGGGGGATCCGGGGGACAGCTCATCGGATTCATTTTCCTCGGAGTTTGTGTTAGTGATGCACAAAGCCTTTAAGGCGCGTCGCCTAGCCAGGAAGAGGTCACGGGGGTCTCAGGACCCAGGCCCGGTGTCGGAGTCTGGGAAGCGGGCCAGGCCCATTCAGGTGTCGGATCCCCCTGGGAGGGCCCGGCCTTTCAGACTGGGGGCCCTCAGAGGGGATCCTGATACCACCTCGGACTCAGATGACCCAGATGAGCAACAAATGGACCCGGATCCGCCGTCCCAGCCCCCGAGGGGTATTGAGGGGGATGGGGATCAGTTAACAGGTGGCCGGAGTGGTTCCCATGGGGCAGATGGGGATGACCTCAAAGTATTACGGTTGTTCCGCCGGGATGAGTTGGGGCCCTTGATACCGGCGATTCTGGGGGAGTTAGGCATAGAATTGCTGCAAACGGAGTCCAGATTAGGGATCACGGATCCAGTAGTTTTGGGGCTCCAAGGTCCACCTTCTGCTTTTCCCTTGCATTTTTCAGCGTCTGATTTACTTTTCAAGGAATGGGATACCCCAGATTTGGGGCTTAAGGTGGCTAAAGGCATGGATAAGCTCTACCCTCTGTCTGAGGACGCGCTCGAACTGTTAAAGGTCCCTAGTATAGATTCGGCGGTGGCAGCAGTCACGAAGAAGACTACCATCCCGGTGACCGGAGGGACGGCTCTCAAAGATTTGCAAGATCGCAAGCTGGAGATACAGCTTAAGAAGATATTCGAAGTCTCCGCGCGGCTATCTGCAGCAATTTCTCATTGCGCGCAGGGCTTCGGTGGGTTCAACAGTTGTTGGCCAATGAATCTCTTTCGCAGGAAGAGGCATTACAGGCGGGCCGCTTAGAGGCGGTGATTGCCTATAGTGCCGATGCTTTTTATGACTTACTTCGCACATCAGCCCGATCCATGATTTTGGCGGTGTCAGCGTGGCGTTTGTTGTGGCTGTGCCATTGGGTGGCGGATGTGTCATCTAAAGCTCGGTTGGGCTCGCTGCAGTTTAAGGGCAAGTTGTTGTTTGGTAAGGAACTGGAGGATTTGATTGAGTCGCTAGGCGAGAACAAGGTACATTGCTTGCCGGAAGACAGACCTCGGTCTAGAGGGGCTCCGTCGTCGCGGTTCCATTTTTGCGGTGGTCGGAGGCCTCGCAATTCGCGGGGGTCAGCCTCCTCCTTTCGGCACAGTGCCAACCGGCAGCAGTCATATTCCCAGTCCTTTCGCGGGCGCCGTTTTGGAAGGCCAGGGGCCGGTACGTGTGCGCAGAGTGGTAAGCCCTCCCAATGATAGGTAGCCGGTCCACTCCTCGGTACCAGTGATCGGCGGCAGATTAGCACGGTTTTACGAGGAGTGGACCAGGATCACCTCGGATCAGTGGGTCCTAGAGGTGATAGGTCGAGGTTACTCGTTAGATTTTGCACAGCGGCCCCCGCCAGTGTTTCCTGGTGTCGCCGTGCGGGTTTTCCGAGAAACACCGGGCGTTATGGGAGACGATACATCGTCTGCAGGATCTCGGCGCGATAGTGCCGGTTCCGCTGCACGAGCTCCACCGAGGCCGGTATTCCATTTATTTCGTGGTTTCAAAGAAGGAAGGAACTTTTCGATTCTCGACCTCAAAAGTGTCAACAAGTGTCTGAGAGTCCCTCGTTTTCATATGGAGACTCTGCGGTCGGTCATCGCCTCGGTGAGACAAGGGGAGTTTCTCGCGTCTCTGGATCTCACAGAAGCGTATCTTCATATCGGAATCCTCGCAGAGCACCAACGATACCTCAGGTTCGCCATGATGGGTCAACATTTCCAGTTTCAGGCGTTGCCGTTCGGCCTGGCCACCGCCCCTCTGACGTTCACCAAGGTTATGGTGGTGGTAGCAATGCACCTTTGCAGGGAAGGGTTCCTAGTACACCCGTACCTGGACGATTGGCTGATTCGGGCGAAGTCGGAACGTCTTTGTCAGGAAGCAGTTCACCGGGTGATCGACTTATTGCAAAAGCTCGGCTGGGTGATCAATACGGCCAAAAGTCACCTGGTGCCTTCTCAGTCTCTGGAGTTTTTGGGAGCTTTGTTCGACATTCGGAGGGGAATGGTGTCCCTCACACAGGACCGCATGCTCAAGTTACAGAGCCAAGCTCGGCGGTTGTTAACCAAACCCATGCCAATAGTCTGGGACTATCTCCAAATGGTGGGGTCAATGACTTCCACGCTGGAATTGGTTCCCTGGGCTTTCGCTCATATGCTACTCTTACAGTCAGCATTGCTTTCCCGCTGGAATCTGGTGTCGGAACAATTTCATCTACCTTTACCTCTAACACAGTCGGCTCGGTCCAGCATGGATTGGTGGCTATGCCCAGTCAACTTGAGCCGTGGAGTCCCGTTGGCGGTTCCCTCCTGGACAGTGATCACCACGGATGCCAGCCTGTACGGGTAGGGGGCAGTGTGTCTCCGAAAGTCAGTACAGGGCATCTGGTCTCCGCAGGAAGCGACTTGGTCCATCAATCGGTTGGAGACCAGGGCAGTAAGTCTGGCCCTTCAGGCATTTCTTCCGCTGGTCCGAGGCAAGTCGGTTAGAATATTGTCGGACAATGCGACCACGGTGGCCTACATCAATCGTCAGGGAGGAACCAGAAGCCAACCAGTTGCATGCGAAGCCCGGCAGCTGATGGCGTGGGCAGAACGACACCTGAGCAGCATTGAGGCATCGCATATTGCTGGGGTAGAGAACGTACAGGCAGACTTTCTCAGTCGCAATCGTCTGGATTCCGGAGAGTGGGAACTCGCGGACGTCGCATTTCAACTCATCTGTGCCCGGTGGGGGACGCCAGCTCTGGACCTGATGGCGACATTCAAGAATGCCAAAGCTCCGCGCTTCTTCGCTCTGCGCCGGGAAACGGGAGCGGAAGGCGTGGATGCACTGGTGTTGCCCTGGCCGACGGATGTGCTCCTTTATGTATTCCCACCGTGGCCTCTCATCGGTCAGACGCTACGGCGCATAGAGTTGCATCCGATGTCCGTGATACTCGTTGCACCCGAATGGCCGCGCCGTCCTTGGTTTGCGGATCTCCAAAACCTGGCGCTAGAGGAACTCATCCGGTTTCCGTATGTACCGGATCTTCTTCATCAAGGACCCGTTTGTTTCGACCAGGTCAAATGCTTCTGTCTAGCGGCATGGCTTTTGAGAGGAGAAGGCTGAAGTCCCGGGGCTATTCGGATGCGGTCGTAACCACCCTTTTAAGGTCCCGCAAGGCTTCTATATCCTTATTTTATGTGCGTGTCTGGAAGGTATTTGAGACATGGTATCTTGATCGGGATGTGATGCCCACTCGCGCTTCTGTGCCCGAGGTCTTATGCTTTCTCCAGGATGGTTTGGCTAAGGGACTATCGTGTAGCTCCCTGCGGATGCAGGTGGCGGCTCTGGCGTCATTGCGTGGTCAGGTTCAAGGTGTGTCGTTGTTGTCGCATCCAGATGTGATTCGTTTTCTTCGGGGTGCTAAGCATTTACGTCCACTGTTACATGGCCCTTGTCCTTCCTGGAATCTGAATCTGGTGTTGAAGGCTTTGTGCGGCGCTCCCTTTGAGCCTATTCACAAGTCTACCTTAAAGGATTTGACACTGAAGGTAGTATTCTTGGTGGCAATCGTCTCGGCAAGGCGGGTTTCAGAGCTCCAAGCTCTGTCTTGTCGGGAGAACTTTTTGCGAATTTCGGAAACGGGGGTGTCAGTTCGTACAGTTCCCTCCTTTTTACCTAAGGTGGTATCTGCATTTCATCTTAATCAGACGGTTGAATTGCCTTCGTTTTCCGATTTGGATAGAGCGGATCCTTTCTATAAGGATTTGCGCAGGTTGGATGTTCGTCGGACACTGTTGCACTACCTGGAGGTTACTAACGCCTTCAGGGTATCAGACCATCTGTTTGTGCTTTGGAGCGGACCTCGTCGGGGTAATGCTGCGTCCAAGACTACTATTGCCCGCTGGTTGAAAGAGGCAATCAGTTCTGTGTATCTGTTGCAGGGTAGGTCTTCACCAGTGGGTCTTGAGGCACATTCCACACGTTCCCAGGCGTAGGGCGGCGACGTGGAAATCATTACACACATTTGCCCGACATTATCGCCTGGATGTTCAGGCTCCAGGCAGCGGGAATTTCGGTACAGGGGTGCTCAGAGCGGGACTCTCCGGATCCCATCCCATTTGAGGTAGCTCTGGTACATCCCAGGAGTCTGGACTGATCCGGGTACGTACAGGGAAAAGAAAATTAGGTCTTACCTTTGTTAATTTTCGTTCCTGTAGTACCACGGATCATTCCAGAGTCCCGCCCATTTATTCTGCTATGACAAGGGAGAGTCCGTAATGCTTGGTTTTTTCTTTCATTCTCAACTTCTTCCTGTCTTTCCTGTTATCGATGGCTCGGGTTCTGTTCCCGTTTGGGGGGTTGTTGAGCTGGTTCTTGTTGTTAGGTTACTGTATATAGTTAATTTGGTGTTTGATTGGGGCTTCATTCTGCTTTGACATTAAGTAATACTGCCAGACTGTAGGTGGCACCAGCCTAGATAAGGTGGAGTTTTTGTAAACTTCTGTCTCTGCCTGCTAGGGGGGGGGGGGGGCAAAACCCAGGAGTCTGGACTGATCCGTGGTGGTACAGGAACGAAAATTAACAAAGGTAAGACCTAATTTTCTTTTCTAGTCTCTGAACCTTGGTACGCTGATCCGATGTCCATTCCCGCCTCCAAGGGAGCTTGGGGAGTTGTGGCAGCTTGGCAGGTTAAGCAGCTTTTTGGCTAGGTCCCTCTCTCAGCTTTTGCTTAGATGTTGTGTGATAGGCTGCAGCAGCGTTCGCATGCTTTTCTGTGTCCAAGTCTTCCGTGAAACACTGTCAGTTGGCTTATGCTTGAATGTACGCTTAGGTGTGGGTGTTCGAGTGGGCGCCTACCCTGTACTGCATGTTGTACACCTATAATTTTTGGACGCTTTTTGGACAACCCTTGTTTTTGGCCGCCCTATCTGTGCTTGCTTGTGTGGATGCACAGCTGGGCACAGAATGGGCAGATGTTTTAGGAATGTGCTGCTAGTGGGGCATCTCTGCTTGGCGTATCCCCCCCACTAACTTGTATCAGCGCTATTTGGAGGTTGTTTTTGCTGAGCCCGCCCTTCCCAGCATGATGCGGGAATGGGTACGGAGGGAGATCTTTCAGAGGTGTCACCTGGTTTTGGGGCTCCCCTAACTGGATCATTAGCGGGGGAAGGCCTCTCAGTGAGCTCAGGACCGACACCCCCTGGTTTTGGTATTGGCTGCGGTGGCGTTCACACACTTTTCTATGTGCAAGTTTGCTGCAAAGCAGCTTGGTGGGTTAAGCAGACGTTTGGCTAGCCTCCGCTTGCAGGTTTTTGTGCAGTCGCTGACGTGGGAGGCCTAAGAGTTCAGAATTGCAGTCTGTGAATTCCTGCACACCTGGTGCTGCAGGTAAGCTTTGGAGTGTGACTACACCTGCTACAGGTCATGCTGCTAAGGACCCGGGTGGCAGGAGGGTGAAAGTGACGATTACTCCCTGGAGGGTGAGAACTTCCTCTGGGGACAATGTTGCATTTCTTTCATAGAGATGGGTTGCTGGCTCAGGTTGCCCAGGCACTGAGCAGTTGCTGGGTGCTGAAGCCAAACAAGAGTCCCATTTAGATTCCTTATGTGAAACATTATGGATGATATTCAAGAATTGATTGATCTTGAATGGGGCACGAGCCTTGGTAGCGCTGTGCCCCCTGGATCTGGCAGAGAGAGAGCAGTTGCGTTTTTTGAAAGTGGATGCACTGGTGTGTGCTGTCACCAAGTGGATGACTATACTTGTGGCAGGGTGAGCGACTTGAAGGAAGTGCAGGATAGGAGAATTGAGGCTATTCTTAAGCAGGTCTCAAGGCAGTAGCAATGAATTATAGATGGCCTCTTGCTGTTTCCTGGTGGATTGCTCTTCTTTGCGCTCTCTCAGGAAGTCAATGAGTCTGGTTTTAATTCAGGGCAGTACATTACGGCCTCTCCACCTGGATGAGCCCAATCTCATCTGATCTCAGAAGCTAAGCAGGTTTGAGTGTTGGCTATGGCTGACAAATGGGTGCCGAGACAATTCAAACTCTACTCTTATGAAATGGCTTTTTAAGGATCACTGGTTTGGGACTGAGGAGTAAAAAAAAAAGAAATAGCCAATAAGTGGGGTGAGTTCCAGGTTCCTCTGTTACCAGAGGATTAAAAGCAGGTGCCATATTCATTCGGCTTGATTCATTTTGCTGGGCATTTCAAACACTTTCGACCCTATGGAGGAGCGACTTTTCATAGAGCTTGACCTTTGGGTAGGTTTCAGTCCTTTGTCCCAGTCAGTCTGGATGGGGCACAGGCTTGAGTGGCGGTGCCCCCCTGAACACCTCAATGAGGCTGAACCGACCCATTGCCAGGAACAGGAGATAGGGGGTCGCCTGTCTCTGGAGGTGATGAGAGATGGCTATGTTCTGGAGTTTCTCAGCGTGCCTTGGGACAATTTCGTGACTTCTCCCTGCAGTTTTACGCAGAAGAGACACAGTGGAGTGTAAATTGTCAGGACTCCTCAGCTTGTGGACTGTGATACCAGGGCCCATTTCTCAAGATAATTCGGGTCGATATTCCTTCACCCCATCCTGAATCTCAAGGGGTCAACCGGCTTTTGCAGTGATTTATTCCCATATGGGAATCTTATGCTCGCTGATAAGAACAGTATAGTCGGGGGAATTTATTAAGTCTCCCTGGGTTGTCAGAGGAGTATCTGCATATTCCCATCCTGCTGGAGCATCAACCATTTTCTGGATTTTGCTGTTTTGGGGTGATGACATCACATTTTGAGTGCTACACTTCGGTTTGGACACTGCTCCTAGAACCTTCTCTAAGGTGCTGATAGTGGCAGTGTTGAGAGAGGATGACATTCTGATCCACCCGGTCCTCGACGATTGGCTAATTCAGACCAAGAGCTTTAAAAGAGAATTTTCAGGCCCCCATGTAAGGTGATCATCTTGCTGCAGAAACTAGGTTGGGGGGTGAACTTGGCCAAGAGCAATCTGCAGCCATCCCAGACACTGGAGTATCTAAGTATTTATTTTTGATATGAAGCAAGACAGGTGCCCCTGTTGAGGATCCGCATTCAGAACTGATGGCACAGGTGTGACTATTGATGGAAACAATACGCTCGGCGGGGTAGTCTTTACAGGTGCAAGGGTTGATGGCAGCCATCCGAGAGATGGTTCCGTGGACAAGGGGCATTGATGTTCTCTTCAGCACACATTGCTTATACATTAGAGTCCACAGTCTCAGAACTCCTTGATACAATTTCAGTTTCTGGTGAAGATCAGCATCCAACTGCAGTGGTGGTTGCAGGCGGATCATCTATTGAGGGGCATTCCCCTACGAACACCGGACTGGCTACTACGCACAATGGATACAAGTCTCCAGGGTTGGGAGGCTTACTGTCAGCAGTTCAAAGCACAGGGGCACTGGAATACAGAGGAGTACCTCTGGAGCATCAAATCGGCAGGAAGCCCGTGCTGTTTGGTTGTGATTCATTGACCGCTTGCAGGGTCGAGCGGTCTGAATAATGTCAGATAATCGATCGACAGGGAGGAACCAAGAGCCAGCAAGTGTCACAGGAAATAGCACAATTCATAGAAGGGGCGGAAGTATATCTTCAGGAGATCTCAGCCTTGCACACATTGCAGGAAAAGACAACGTAAGAGCTGACTTTCTCAGCAGACAGTGTCTGGATTCAGGAGAAAGGGAATGGTACAGCTAAGTGTACTAGCTCATAGTGGGCCGCTGATATTCCCATTTCTAGGCTTGCTGGCGATATCACACAGTGTGAAGGTTCCTCGCATCTTCAGTCGTAGGAGAGATCTGAAGTTTTTGGGGATTGATGTCCTTGTGCAGGAGTGGCCGGAAGTCAAGTTTTTATATGCCTTTTCCCTCTGGCCCATGTTGGGCTCAGTGATTTGGAGATTCAAGACACACATGGGGTTGGTATTCTGGCACTAGACTGGCCCAGGAGGCTGTGGTATGCAGATCTGCGAAGGCTTCTGATGGAATATCTTCTCTGATTATCAATCCACAGGGATCTGCTATGGTAGGGGCCTATTCTTTCCGAAGATCCAATTTGATTTTTGTCTTACAATGTAGCCTTTGAGAAGACTTGGTTGCGGAAGTGTGGGTGGTCCACTGCAGTGTTTTCTACCTTGCTTTGAGTGCGAAAGTTATTCACTTCCTTAGCCTATGTTCACATTTGGTGAATGTTTTTGGCTTGGTATGAGGAATGAGGGGTTCATCCTCATTCGGTTAAAATCCCTCTCAGTTTGGATTTTTGCAAGATGGGTTGTGTAAGGACTTAGCCTTTAATTCCTTGAAGGTACAGGTGACGGCTCCGGCCTTTTTCCAAGGTCACGTGAATGGTGACACCTTGTTGGCCTATCTGGTTGTGGCACGACCTTAAAAGGGTTGAAGCATCTTCGTACCCTCTTGTGGTTGCCTGTGCCCTTGTGGAGTTTTAATCTGGTTTTAGAATTCTAGTGGGTCCCACCTTCGACTGTTGCATAACCTCTTCTAAAGGATGATTTTTTTTGTGCATAGAGTTTCCGAACTGCTGGCTTTGTTTTGTCGGGAACCATGTCTTTGGGAGTGGTCCAGTTGTGAACTGTTCTGTTCTTTTGGCCAAAGGTGGTCTCAGATTTTCAGTACAATCAATCAACCTTGCCGTCTCTGGGCAGGGAACGAGAATTGAATGAATATTGCCTGTTACGGACTTTGGGTGTCAAGCGGCATATCTTGAAGTATTGGAGGTTTCTAAACTCAGGAAGACGGACTGCCTGTTTATGCTCCACAGAGGGAGTAAACTGTATGAGCTGGCACTGCTGGCTACAGTAGCCTGCTGGATTAAGAAGGTTATCAGGGCTGCATATATGAATGCTGAGCAGCCATTTCCTAGTTAGGTTAGGTTAGCGTGTTTTTTCTTACACAACTTCCATGCATTATCACCTGGATGTGCAACTCCGGGAGGGCACAGCCTTTGCGTCTGCTGTGTTGATTGGACCTTGAGCAGCCTCCCGTTCTGTTCAGGAGTAGTTTTGGTACATCCCACTGGTGTGGATTAACCTGTCTGAATGCTAAGAAATGTGAAATTACTACTTACCTGATAATTTTCTTTTCTTCCGGGGATTATTGGTATGTGTTAGATCCAGTTCCTAGGTTAGTAGTATTACACTCTATGTGTGACCTCAATGTTTTCCTGTTAATTGAATGACTGAATGGTTGTCTTAATGGTTATGATCATGTTTTTGTTAATTGTTCATATTTGGCTTTTGCAGAGAATACTGGTAGTCTGGTGCCAGTGTAGGGGTATATATTCCATGATGTCAGCTTTGCTCCGCCTCCATCTGCTGGTAGAGGTGCCTAACCCACTGATGTGGATTAACCTGTCCTCATTAAAGAATTACAAAGTATCCATCTGACTGATTTAGCTAATGGGATCCATCCATTTAAAGTATAACGTGATAGACAATATCATCTATGTTCCTGTACGTACCCGGATCAGTCTAGACTGTGGGTTATGCCTCCCTTCCAGCAGATGGAGACAGAGAAAAACTTGTAAGGCGCCCTGTAATAACCTGGTGCACCCTCTGCATCCCTTCTGTATTTCTCTGTCTCCAGCACATGAAGGTGGCAGAACCTGCGGTTCCCTCTTACATTCTAAATTTCTAGCTTTGGAGTCTCAGAAATCTCCAATTTTTTCCTCTTTCCTCATTAGTCTTTTGAATGGATCACATTTAAAAAAAAAAAAAGAATTATACAGGAGCTAAGGGAAAGTTTTTGATACTCCCTTTTTTTCTCTTTTCTACTTAAAAAAAAAATAAAATAAAGTTGCTTTTGGACCTGACAGTTCCGTTTGGATCTTTCAGTCTCAGGTAGGTCCAGCTTCTCTTCTTGTTAGGGACCTGCCTGGCCCGCGGGGGTTACGCTGGTGGTTCAGCCTCTTCCCCTGTGCTGCGACTGGCTGCCCTGAGGCGTTTTCTCCCAGCTAGCGCTGCCCCGAAGAAAGGTCATGTTCCTCAGCTTCTTGACTGCAGTCATTTTTCTTTTGGTGAGCGGAGGCCTTACCTGCTCCTGCCAGGCTTCTGAGGTGTTACTTTTTTCAGCGGTCTTCTACTCTGCCCCTATGCTGCGCTTGGCGCAATACTCAGCCTGTGGGGAGCCCGGAACGAGGCTGTCCCGCAAGGGAATTTGCCCGAGGTGCCTTCCCGGTGGGGAGGCTCCTCGAGGCTCACAGACCCAGCTTGCGCTGTCAGGCGCACTGTCCGTTGGGGGGTGGTCAGCCCCATTCCTGCCAAGCGTGGGAATGGCAGCCATTTTGTCATCAGGATCGGCTGTGGCCACGCAGCCAAATGGCAGCCTGGAAGTGGATTGCTCTCTCCCACCGCCTGTTTTAACCCCAGTAGACCCCCCCCCAATGCGGGTGCAGACCCAGGGCACGGTCCAGGGCAGGGCCCGGCTAATCCCCCTGCGGGGGCCCCTCCCTCACCTGCTTTTTCAGCTGATTTTGTCCTTCTCATGCATAATGCTTATTTGGCCTGCCTGCATCAGCAAGATGGCTCAGTTCCTGGGCCCTCTCCCCCAAAGGTGAGCAGATTGGATGACTGTCAAGATGGTGCTGGGGGTGCTCAGGGGTCCTCCCTGGTCCGGTTAGTGCCCTCTCCTGCGATGCCGAACCAGGCTCCCACGGATCCTAATCCAGACATGGGTGATTCAGTCTCCAACTTGCAAGTTGAAGGGGATGACCCCAGGGTGCTGCATCTTTTCCAGAAGGATGAGCTGGATCCCCTCATTCCCCATGTCTTGGCAGAATTGGATATTGATGCTCCGCAGGACCCTCCAGTCGCAAGTACAGGGACACCAAGGGAGATCCCGTTCTAGCGGGGATCTCCCTTGGTTTTTCCTTGCCACCCTATGCTGCTGCAATTGTTGTCTAGGCAATAGGACTCCCTGGAGGCTACCTTACGGGTCGGACGGGCTATGGATAAGCTCTATCCCCTTCCGGAGGAGTTCCTGCAGCTCCTTAAGGTCCCCAAGGAAGATGCGTCAGTGACGGCAGTCACGAAGAGTACGACCATCCTTGTGACGCGAGGAGCAGCTTGCGGGACCTACAAGACGGCAAACTGGAAGTCCACCTCAAGAGAGTTTTTGAAGTGTCGGCCCTGGGAGATAGGGCCGTGGTCTGCAGCTCTCTCATGCAGAGAGCAGGTTTGAGATGAGTACAGCAGCTCCTTAGTACCCAGGAGTTACCCCCAGAGGAAGCGCAACAAGCGGAATGCCTGGAGGCGGTAATAGCTTATGGGGCTGATGCCCTCTATGATCTCCTGTAAGTTTTGGCTCGATCTATGTTGTCTGCGGTCTCTGCTGGGCACTTTCTCTGGCTGCGTAACTGGTCAGTGAACTCTTCTTCCAAGGCGCAATTAGGATCCCTCCCTTTTAAGGGCAAGTTATTGTTTGGTGAGGATTTGGAGCAAATCATCAAGTCCCTGGGGGGAGAACAAGGTACACAAACTTCCTAAGGACTGCCCAAGGACTTTCAGGACGTTCAATTCGTCTAGAAACTGCTTCCGGGGTCAACGGCGTTTTCAGCAGTCGAGGCCTGACTCCCAAAAAAAAGCCGTCATCGCGATCTCAGGCCTGGTCACATCCCTTTCGAGGCAGTAGACCAGCACGGGACAACTTGTCGCAGAGCTCTGCTCCTTAGTCTACCCAATGAAGGGGCTCCGGCCCACTCCCCGCCCCCCAGAGTAGGGAGTCGTCTCTCCCTATTTTATGAGGAGTGGGTCAAAATTACTTCGGATCTTTGGGTTCTGGATATTCTACAGCACTGTTATGTTTTAGAGTTTGCTCGGCCCCTCAGAGACAGGTTCCTCTTCTCTCCCTGTGGCCATTGAGGAAGCAGCAAATTGTGCGTCTTACCCTCGACCGGCTTCTCGATCTTGGGGCCATCCTTCCGGTGCCTCCGGGGAACAAGGATTAGGCCACTATTCTGTTTACTTCGTGGTTCCCAAAAAGGAAAATGCCTTTCGTCCGATCCTGGATCTCAAGACCGTCAACAGAGCTCTCAGAATTCCCCGCTTCCAAATGGAAACACTGCGCTCCGTCAAAGCGGCGGTACACGGGGGGGGGGGGAGTTCCTGGCGTCTTTGGATCTCACAGAGGTGTATCTCCACATTCCCATCCACAAGGCTTATCAACGTTTCCTCCGATTCAAGATTCTGGGCCAGCATTTCCAGTTTCAGGCTCTGCCTTTCGGGCTAGCGACCGCTCCCTGTACCTTCACCAAGGGTGATGGTAGTGGTAGCAGTGGCTCTATGGAAGAAGGGAGTCCTGGTCCATACCTACCTGGACGACTGGCTTATTCGAGGGAAGTCTTTGGATCTGTGCCAGCGGTCGGTCGACAGGGTATTGAGTCTCCTAGGCTCCCTCGGCTGGGTGGTAAATTTTGCCAAGAGCAACCTGGCTCCCTCTCAGACGCTGGATTTCTTAGGAGCACGCTCGATACCAGCTTGGGCAAAGTCTTCCTGCATCAGGACCGAGCACACTCTCTCTCGTTTCCCAGGTGCAACGTTTCCGTTGTCTGGCACTTCCCACGGCGTGGGACTATCTGCAAGTCCTGGGATCCATGGCGTCAACTATAGATTTGGTGCCGTGGGCTTTTGCACATATGCGTCCGTTGCAGAGAGCTTTACTTTCCCGATGGAAACCGGTGTCGCAGGATTTTCAAGCCCCCCCTGCCAATTCCGAAACTTGCCAAGGACAGCCTGAATTGGTGGCTCAGTCTGGATCACTTGCTACAGGGAGTAGACTTGGAGATACCGCAATGGGTGATAGTCACCACGAATGGTTGGGGAGCAGTGTGTCAAACTCAGTCAGCTCAAGGGCAATGGACGAAAGAGCAAGCGAAATGGCCAATCAATCGCCTGGAAACCAGAGCAGTTCGGCTTGCGCTAAAGCATTTTTGGCCCCTAGTGCGAGGCAGGGCGGTACGGATCCTGTCCGAGAACGCAACTACGGTGGCATATATCAACCGGCAAGAGGGGACGAAGAGTCAGTACGTTTCTCGGGAAACGGACAAACTAATGCCTTGGGCAAAACAGCACCTAGCACGCCTGGCAGCATCCCACATCGCAGGAGTGGACAATGTGCAAGCGGAATTTTTAAGCAGGCAACACATAGATCCTGGAGAATGGGAACTGTCCGAGAAAACGGTGGCGCTCCTGATCTGTCGGTGGGGAGTTCCCCATCTCGACTTGATGGCAACTCAAAAGAACGTGAAGGCTCCGCGTTTCTTCAGTTGAAGAAGAGAGCACGGAGCGGAAGGGGTGGATGCCCTGGTCCTTCCCTGGCCTCAAAACATCCTGCTGTACGTGTTTCTACCATGGCCCCTAGTGGGAAAGGTCCTACGTAGGATAGAGACCCACCGCAGAGCAGTGATTCTGGTGGTGCCGGAGTGGCCACGAAGGTCGTGGTTTGCGGATCTAGTCAACCTTGCAGTGGATGGTTCGTTCCTTCTGGGCCACATCTCCTTCGCCAGGGTCTGGTATTTTTCGACCAGGCATATCGCTTCTGTCTTGTGGCCTGGCTTTTGAGCGGCGACCCCTGAGGAGAAGAGGTTACCCAGAGGAAATCATCTCTACCCTCCTACGAGCCAGGAAAACTTCCACCTCCGTTTCTTACATTCGAGTGTGAAAAGTTTGATTCCTGGTGTGCAGAGACTGGGGTTGCTCCTCGTTGCGCTCCCATGGCTCAGATCCTATCTTTCTTACAGAAGGGTCTATCTAAGGGCTTGGCGTACAATTCCCTTCGGGTTCAGGTGGCGGCCCTAGGTTCCCTCGTAGGTCACCGTGACGGTACTCCCCTGGCATCACATCCAGAAGTCTAGTTCTTGAAGGGGGTAAAACACTCGAGACCGCCTGTCCGTGCTTTGTGTCCCTCCTGGAGCCTTAACTTGGTGCTTCGGGTGCTGTGCGACCCGCCTTTTGAACTGCTACGGAAGGCTACTCTCAAGGATTTAACTTTAAAGACCATCTTCTTGGTGTCTATTTGTTCAGCCCGTAGAATCTCGGAAATTCAAGCTTTGTCGTGTAGGGAACCCTACCTTCGTTTCACAGACTCGGGTGTTTCTCTGACCACGGTTCCACCTTTTCTCCCAAAGGTGGTTTCAGACTTTCATCAAAATCATTCTGTAGAGCTACCGGCTTTTCAGGAAGAAGACTCCAGGGAGCTTTGGAGGCTTGATGTTAGGCGCGCTCTCATTTGCTATTTGGAGGTCACCAATGAGTTCCATTTGTTGGATCATCTCTTTGTCCGCTGGAGCGGACCCAAGAGAGGAAACAAGGTGACTAAAACTACTATTGCCCGGTGGTTAAAAGAAGCAATTTCTGCAGCGTACTTCGGTACGGGTAAGCGCCCTCCAGAGGGTATTAAAGCACATACCCTTCGTTCACAAGTGGCTTTATCGGCAGAAAGTCAGGCGGTGTCTCCGCAGGAGATATGTAGAGCGGCTACGTGGAAATCGTTGCACGCTTTTGCACGACACTATCATTTGAATTTACAACCTTCAGTTTTTGGCTTGTTTGGCAACCAGGTCATTTGAGCAGGGCTATCAGGGGCCCACCCTGTCTAGGGAAGCTTTGGTACATCCCACGTTCTGGACTGATCCGGGCACATACAAGGAAAAGAAAATTATTTCATTCCTGTAGTACCACAGATCAGTCCAGACGTCCGCCAGCTGTTATGATTTTTATTTTTCACACAGATAGCCAGCTCGAAGATACTACTAAGAAAATACAAGAATTCTCGAATGTTCGGGTTTTCCATTTGCAAGTTTTTGTTCTGCAAGTCAGAAACTTTCATTCTTCTAAGATAGCATGTATATAGTTCATATGCAGTTTGTTTGATCCATTCATCAATTGACAAGGATATTCTGCTTTGATATTCTTAATACTGAAGGGACGCAGAGGGTGCACCAGGTTATTACAGGGCGCCTTACAAGTTTTTCTCTGTGTCCATCTGCTGGAAGGGAGGCATAACCCACGTTCTGGTCTGATCCGTGGTACTACAGGAACGAAAATTAGCAGGTAAGGAATAATTTTCTTTTAACAGCCTTTCAGTTAATTTATCTTGCAGCTTTAGGTAGGGAAAACCTTAAGTTGTTGCATTTTATCTTCTTATAGGTTGGGTGCCTGTAGAGAAGGGTAACAAACAGTACTGCTGGCACTTATCTGTTATTAACTATGATGCTGAAGTAGCACTTGTCTTGAGACGCTGTGCTGAAGATTCTGAGGTTTTGGAAATCAGTGAAGTGCGCTTATCAGACCTATTAGAACAAACACTAGAACTTATAGGTACTAACATCAATGCAAATCCTTATGGTAAGTAGAACCACTTCTGGTTATTTGTTGTACTATATTGAGGGGATTGTTGAAAAAAGCATATGCAAGTATATTGGACACATGGTGTTATTTATTTAAAAATAAAAAGATTGAACTTGTGCTAATCCAACCTAATATTTTTATCTGAGGTTATTGAAAGTATGTACTGCAGCTACAACATGGAAACCGAAAGTTAGCTCTAATGATTTTATATGTTAAAGAAATACTTGAGCATGGATATCTGAGCAAAAGATCTGTGTAATTTGATACACTAATATTTCTGTTGTGAGTAGTTTAAAATAAGATGTGGCAAAAAATCTGGCTGCAATAGGTATCTTTCATGGGGAAAGGTCCTATCTTGGTTATAATGCATTTCATAATCATAAAACTGATTTGACTGTTAGTGTTAAGCTGGGCTAGTCTGGTGGCTCAGGTGATAGGTGTTGTGCACTGCTATGTGGAGGATTTGTACTTCAATCCCCCAAGTTGGATGTTCTCTCAGAGGGAGCATTCACAACCCTCAGTGGGGACGAAGTCATGGCCATTGCTTAAGGATGATACCTGGTGGTTGGATTCAGGGCCCATGATTGCAGGATACTGGCAGGAGCCTTGGTGCATGGCACATCCAACTGAGGACTCTCACTGCAGGAGAAAAGCTCCAGGGAGTTGCAAATGAAAGCTCATGGCACTAGATCTAGTTCTGGTCCTGACTGAGCTGGAAACCCAATGGAGCAGGAGGAAATAGTTGGGTCAAAAGGAGAAACAAAATTTACATAGAAACATAGAAATGACGGCAGAAGAAGACCAAACGGCCCAGCAAGTTTCACACTTTTTTTTTTCATACTTGTCTGTTACTCTTGGCTCTTAGTAACCTTTTCGTTCTATTTCCCTTCCACCCCCACCTTTAATGTAGAGATTAGTGTTGGAGCTGCATTTAAGTGAAATATCTAGCTTAATTAGTAACCGCCGCAATAAGCAAGCTACACCCATGCTTATTTGTTTACCCAGACTATGTAATTCAGTCCTTGTTGGTTGTCTGTATATAGATCCACTTTTCTTCATTTCCCCTGCCGTTGAAGTAGAGAGTTATGCTGGATATGCATCACCTCTGCTCCTCCTTTCCTCCAGGGTGTACATATTTAGATTCTTCAATCTCTCCTCATAAGTCATTCGATGAAGACCTTCCACCTTTTTGGTCACCCTTCTCTGGACCGCCTCCATCTTGTCTCTGTCTCTTCGGAGATACGGTCTCCAGAACTGACCACAGTATTCCAGGTGAGGCCTCACCAAGGACCTGTACAATGGGATAATCACTTCCCTTTTCTTACTCAATATTCCTCTCTCTATGCAGCCCAGCATTCTTCTGGCTTTAGCTATCGCCTTGTCACATTGTTTTGCCGACTTCAGATCATTAGACACTATAACACCCCAAGGTCTCTCTCCTGCTCTGTGCACATCAGCCCTTCTCCCCCCATCGAATACAGTTCATTCGGATTTCCACTCCCCATATGCATGACTCTGCACTTCTTTTCATTGAATCTCAGCTGCCATATCTTCGACCACTCTTCCAGCATCCTTAAATCCCATCTCATTCTCTCCACTCTTTCCGGCGTGTTCACTCTGTTGCAGATCTTAGTGTCATCCACAAAAAGACAAATCTTACCTTCTATCCCGTCCGCAATGTCGCTCACAAAGATATTGAACAGGACCGGTCCCAACACCGATCCTTGCGTACACCGCTTAAAACCGCTGTCTTTTCAAAGAGCGTTCCATTTACCATCACACACTGTCTTCTGTCCGTCAACCAGTTTGCAATCCAGGCCACCACCTCGGCACTCACTCCTAGGCTTCTCATTTTATTCACCAGTCTCCTGTGCGGGACCGTATCAAAAGCTTTGCTGAAATCCAAGTAGATGACATCGAGTGCTCTTCCTTGATCCAATTCCTTGGTTACCCAGTCAAAAAAGTCAATCAGATTTGCCTGACAGGATCTTCCCCTGGTGAATCCATGCTGCCTCTGGTCCATCAATTCTCCCGACTGTAGATAGTTCACTATTCTCTCTTTCAACAGCGACTCCATTACTTTTCCCACCACCGAAGTGAGGCTAACCAGTCTGTAGTTACCAGCCTCTTCTCTGTTCCCACTCTTATGAAGCGGGACCACCACCGCTCTTCTCCAATCACTCGGCACCACTCCCGTTTCTAGGGATCTATTGAAAAAGTCACACAGTGGACCCACCAGCACATGTCTGAGTTCCCTCAGTATCCTGGGATGAACCTCATCAGGCCCCATGGCTTTGTTCACTTTCAGTTTCTCCAGCTCTTCCCATACATTTTCTACTGTAAATGGAGTTTCATCTACTCCACTCCCCTCCAGTTTCTTGTTAACTAGGGATGGTCCTTCTCCAGGGTCCTCCTTAGTGAACACAGAACAGAAGTATTCGTTTAATATTTCTGCCATTTCTTCGTCTCTCTCCACACATTGATCCTTTCCACCTTTCAATTTCACTATACCACTTTGAACTTTTCTCTTTTCACCGATGTATCTGAAAAATGTTTTGTCACCTCTCTTTACCTCCTTGGCAATCCTCTCTTCCGCTTGACTTTTTGCCGTCTTGATTAATTTCTTCGTCTCCCTCAGTTCTACCAGATATTCTTCTTTATGCTCCTCCCTTTGGGATCTTTTATATTTCTTGAACGCTGTTCTTTTAGCCTTTATTTTGTCAGCCACCTCCATTGAGAACCAGATAAGTTTCATTTTTCTTTTGCTTTTCTTTACTTTTCTAACATATAGATTAGTTGCCTTGGTAATTGCTCCTTCTAGATTGGTCCACTGTTGCCCAATTTAAGTTGCCCATAATATGTTTCTACCAAAAGAATATTGGTATCAAAATAACTAAAAGCTGATCCTTTTTTTTTTGGGCGAGAAGGCAATTTTCATAACAATCTAGTTGTATTGAAACAGATTAATGTACCTAGATTACCCCCATCTGAAAATTTCCCCCTGGCTAACTAAAAGTATGCTCAGTCTTCCATAGCATTTGTACTTTTAGCCAGATTTCGAGGAGATATTCCCACATTTGTGTTTAGGTCAAGAGACAAAATAGCATGTGTACAAGACATATATTTCAAAGTCAATGTGCTAATTCATTCCTTCTGTCTGCCCACACAAACTAGCAGATGTGGTGACAGACCGAGGCCCATGCAAAAGCTCCTTCTGGAACTCTGCAATCGGGGGTTCTAGATGTTGCTGTTGCATGATGACTGGATCGCTCTTCTCCACCCAGGGATTGTGAATGGTGCCTCTCTAGTATCCTCAGCCCTGGCTGACAAGCAGAAGACCTTAGCTGGTAATGAAACACAGGTCCCTCTGTATGGTAGTGAACAGCACTGCCACTCTGCCAGCCCTTGAACTTTTTATTGCTTATTAACCTAATTTCCCATCACACTCTTGCAAATCTAAAGATGTTCTTGCCATCTATATTTTGTCTCATTGTGGTACACCAATAATTTGTATATTATGTGTTCTCTGTTTTCAGTCATTCTGTTTGACTTTTATATTATTAGTGTATGGTTTTAGCCCCCAGAAAAACATTGGTAATGTTTTCTTTTTTCTTTTTTAACAGACGCCTGCTATAGAGTCAATCTGCTCTCCTATATTATTTTCATTTTGCTCAACCCTCCCTTTAAGCTTGCCTTATGTACTTGCAATAGCATTTGAGATACCTGCACTTAGTTTAAGTTCATTCATTAAAGTAGCCATGTCTGAATTGGAAAATTGACTTCCTGGGCCTTGCAGATTTTACACCTTTTTCTTTCTTGTGGCTTTGGTTGTTTTTAATTCTTGCTATTAAACAGGATTGTCAGTTGAATTTAGCTGAAGCAGATGCATAGTTTGGTTGTAAATTAATACTACAGCTGACCAGATCAAAGGAGAAAATATTTTATTGGATAATTATGGGCATATAAGAGGTACTCTAAAATTTTTACTTCTTTAGTGAGAGTGAACAGACAAGTTTTAGGTTGCTTTGCCAAGATTATGTGACCCCCCTGCAGTGCTCAAATATAGCTTACTACTTTGGCTTCCATTTTTGAATTATTTTCTTCTTTTCTCTTGCAAATATATCTTCTTTGTTATTTCCTGGGTTTTCTCTCTGCCATGCTGGCTATTTTTCCATTCTTTTCTCTTGATAATGTGTGTCCTGCTATTAATTATAGCTCATTAAAGTTAGTGTTCCCTTCCTCTTTTAGATTTCATGAGACTTGCCCTTGTCTGAATGATTAACAGCATGCTTTTGTAGGCCTCAAACTAGTCCTCCTTACATTATAGTTAATGAAATCATGGGACTCCTTTCAGCACGGATCATTATGCATCTCTCCACAGGAGCTGATCGAGGTGTTAGTGCTGGAGATTTTCTCAGAAATTTCCATTCCCTGGTGCTTGAGTTGCTTCCCTCACAGCCTGTGCTTGTATGCTGAAACAGGTCAGGGTTCCAGACTAGAACAGATCCCAATTTTTTTGTAAACTTCAATACTGCCTTGCTATCTTCTGAGATTTTTGGGATAAATGGATATGTTGGCCCTAGTGAGACTATTTACTATCTGGATACACTTTAGATATTTGACCACCTGACAGTGCTTTTCCCTGCACTGCATGTTGTATAAATATATAACTTACATGTAGCCTTAGCATTTGTTCCTTCTACCTTATGATATACTAGGTAGTTGGCATGCTTACAATTCGTTGATCGATTGCAGGGTCAAGCAGTCGGCTAATGTCAGACAATGTGACGACAGTGACTTACATCATTTGCCAGGGAGGAACCAAGAGCTAGCAAGTGTCACAGGAAATAGCCCAACTCATGGAGTGGGTAGAAGTGCCTCTTCGGGAGATCTCAGCCTCTCACATTATAGGAAAGGACAATGTAAGAACCGACTTTCTCAGCAGACAGAGTCTGGACCCAGGAGAATAGGAATTGTCAAACAAGGTGTTTCAGCTCATAGTGGACCATTGGGGCCTCCCGTTTCTAGACCTGCTGGTGATATCTCAAAATGGAAAAGTTCCTTGCTTCTTCAGTTCCTGGAGAGATCAAAAGTCCTTGGGCATCGATGCCCTCGTGCAGGAGTGGCTGGAGGGCAAGCTCCAATATGCCTTTCCCCCATGGTCCAATGTTGGGCAGAATGATATGGAGGATCGAGAGTCACATGGGGATGGTGCTTTTGGTGGATCCAGATTGGCCCAGGAGGCCATGGTATGCAAATTTACGAAGGCTCCTGGTGGACTCCTATCCGATTACCGGTTCACAGGGATCTGCTACGGTAGTGTAGGTAAGTTTTAGGGGTTCAGGAGCCTGTCTGCTACAGGGCACTTCCGGTTCCCCTTCTACTTCTCTTCACAATCCTAAATTCAGGAAAAGACAACATTTTCTCCACAGAATTAGACTTTTATTTATCAGACTTTGTAGGATTAGCATTTAGAAGATAACGACACATGTCTCTAATATCCTTGCTACTAAGCGCCATTTTTCCCTAAAGAAAGTTCTGTATCTTGGGTGGTTTAAAACATGCCATAAACTTTAGCCTGCCTAATATATTAATACTTATAGCTAACTAACTTACCCCTGGTCCCAACTTCATGTGATTTTCCTTTGTTTATCTCTGAAGTAGGCTCTGGCTGAAGGTCTGGAGAACTGTCTGGGGAGGAGGCTTGCTTCCTGGTCTGGTACTAGCAGAGCTGCCGGGCCGTCTGGGGAGGAAGCTTGCTTCTGGGTCTGGTACTGGCAGAATTGCCGGGCTTTTCTTGGCTTCTTGCCGCCTCAGACTCTGCACCATGTCAGCTCCCACGAGAGCATTTCCTCTCTCCGGTCTCCTGGCCACACCTAGTCTTCTTCCTCTTTGATAGCAGGAGGTGCTGGGGCTGCTTCGGGTCTGCTCTCTTTTCTCCTTATTTGCCCCATCTTATACTTTCCAGATGATAAATATGTATAAGGTCGTGCATAATCATGTAGTGGGTGGAGCGTCTTTGCCACATGGCAGTTCTTTCCCCCCTCACCTTTTCCTTGGGGGGGGGGGTTTCCAGCCAATCTGGACCAGGGCTATCGGCCATGTCAGTTTTTCTCCATTTCAGAGTGCTCCTCCTTTGTCCTGGGTGGGGGCATCTCTGCCCTATGGACTTCCTTTGACCGGACAGTGACTTCTGCCTTTTGAGCTAATTGTTCCTCTGCCTTGGTTTATTTACACAGGAACTTGCAAACACACAGATCTTGATAAGTGTCCTTCAGTTCTTGTTTAAGGTTCTCATCTGGCAAAGCTTTTCTTTAGCTGAGACTGTTTTTGGCCTGTCAGCATACTTGTCAGAATCCCTCTTTGGCTATTATGATTCATATTGGGTGCTTTCAATGGTTAAACATCTGAAATCTTCTTACAGCAGGAGCCTGTTCTTCACTAAGATCTAACTAAATTTTGTCATGGTATGGTCCTTGAGAGAGCTTGGTTGCTGAAGCATGGACATTCTCCCATGGTGATTGCCACCTTGCTACGAGCAAGAAAATGACTTGGATTGGCCACTGTTGGAAACAGGATACTGGGCTTGATGGACCCGTCGTCTGACCCAGTATGGCAAATCTTATGTTCTTCTTTTCTCCAATTCCTTAGCCTATGTGTGGGTTTGGTGAGTGTTTGAGGCTTGGTGTGAGGATCGAAGAGTTCATCCTTGTTTGGTTAAGATCCTGCTCATTTTGGAATTTTTGCAGGATGGATTGAGTAAAGGGTTGGCCCTTACTTCATTGAAGGCCCTTAATTCAGTTCATCCAGATATGGCTCATTTCTTAAAAGGGGTGAAACATCTTGTCCTCCCCTGTGATTGCCAGTGGCCTTGTGGAGTCTTAGTCTGGTTTTGGATTTTCTAGCAGGTCCCACCTTTTGACTGCTGCGTATCATTTCTTTTGAGATTACTTACCTTGAAAACGGTTTTTCTTATGGCAATTTGTTATGTGCGTAGAATATCCGAACTGCAGGTCTTGTCTTGCCGGGAACCATTTCTGCGAGTGTCTCCTGGGGCGATAAAGTTGCATACTGTTCTGTCCTTTTTGCCAAAGGTTGTCTCGGATTTTCATTTGAATTAATCAATTTCCATGCCGACTCTGGACAGGGAGAGAGATATGGATGAATATCACCTTTATGGTCCTTGGATGTCAAGAGACGTATCTTAAGGTATTTAAATGTTTCTGAACCTCTCAGGAAGATGGACCGGTTGTTTGTTTACTCCCACCATAGAGTGAGCGGGCATCGCTGGCTACAATATCCTGCTGGATTAAGGAGGTAGTCACGGTCACATATGTGGATGCTGAGCAGCCTTTGCCTAGTCAGGTTAGAGCTCAATCCATGGGGGCTCAGGCAGTGTATTGAGCTGAGATTAGATTGATGTTTCCCATCAAGATTTGCCAAGCTGCAATGTGGTCCTCCTTTCATACCTTTTCCAGGCATTACTGCCTGGATGTGCAGGCTCGGGAGGACGCAGCCTTTGCACGTGCGGTATTGATCAGACTGTGGGAAGCCTCACACCCTGTTCGGGAATAGGTGGATCCACATCAGTGGGATGTACCAAAGCTATCTGAATGCTAATAAAGGAGAAATTAATTTCCTTTTCTTTAATGAAGATAGGTGAATCCACCTTCCTGCCTTTGGCTGCCAGATGGTTGTGCTATTGTCCTCTTGAGTGACTGCATGTTCCAGGGGTCACTAGTGTCAGTCCAGTTCTTCCTAGACTAGTGTTATTACACTCTTTGTCTGAGCTCAGTGGTTTCCTGTTAGCTGAGTGCCCGAGTGATTGTCTGTTAATAATCAAGTTTTGTTGGTTTGTCCACAGTTGCCTTTTGCAGAGAATACTGGTGGGCTGCTGTCAGTGCAGGCGTATATATATCATGACATTAGCTTTTGGTCTGTCTCCATCTGTTGGAAGAGGTGCATAACCACTGGTGGGGATCCACCTATCTTCATTAAAGAAAGGCAAATTATCAGGTAAGTAGTAATTTCTCCTCCTAGGGGAGGTGGGAGGGTTTCATGAGAACTGACATCCTACTGTCCATTGGAGAACTGCTGTTACAGGAAACTTACTTCACTTTCTCTGAGAACAAGCAGGATGGCAGTCTTCACATATGGGGACTCCCAAGTTACAGGCTGCCTCAATTAAAAAGGAATAACTAAACAGTGGCAAAAGCACTATTTTGGGTGGCAATAAGCCAACCTAATATAATGAGTCCCCCCCCCCCTTTTTTTTTTTTTTGGCAATCTGACCAATAACAGGCTCTAGGAGGGAATAGCATTGGGTTCTACACCTTAAAGAGACTCTGTAGGACAGACGGCTTAAAAAAAACAAAACAAAAAACAAATAAACAGTTTTGCAGCAGGAACCCCTGCCAAAACAAGGGTGTGTTGTGAATGTGTGGCAAAAATCCCACTTCGAAACAAACTCAGTGAGAGCTCCAATACAGTGAGCTTTGACATGCACCACAAGATCCAGGTCCTCCTGGGTGAGAGAGAGGGCACAATTCACCAACCAAGAGAAATAGAACTCTTAGCTATAGCCATTACAGGTTTTTTGGTATCAAGAAGAAACTCAAATAGATTATTTGAGGATTTAGAGCACACCAGATGGAAGGCTGCAGATTATTTGTATCCGAAGAGTTACACATTGACTTTATGGATTAATGCACAACGTTAGTGACTAGAAACATGCACAGAAACAATTTACTTGAAAAAAAACTTCAAAGAAGATGTGGCAGACCCCACCTACCGAGTGACCACAAATAAAAACCTGACCCCCAGGTTAGATATGCCAGTAGTGCAGAGGCATGAAAAGAGCTTCTAACTACTGGGCAAGCACAATGCTGAGATCCCACGACACAGTGGCAGGCTGAGTGGTGAGCTTCAGCTAAGCCTGCCCAGTATAAAGCACATGTAAGACCATCCTTTGACAGATGGCCTTACATGTGCACCTGTTATGTGCAAGTGAAAATGAGTCGCATCGGTTAACCAAATGACATGTGAAAATGCAGAAGGCATTGTAATCAGGTTTCTGGTGAAACAGGGAAAAGGTTCCTGGACTTTTTCTTGAAGCCATTCATTTAAAACCATTTCTTTTCATATCATGGCTTCTCTTCTGAAATCTCTTCTGGATGCCAGAGGAGTAGGCGATATATTAACAGACAAGACTCCAGAGCTGCAGGGATAGAGAAGCAGCTCCTAAGCTGTAGATTGTTGGGCAGTTCCTGATGAATGTTCACTCATGGGGCTTTCACTTACTCTGTCTCAACTAATAAGGTCTAGCTTCTCCTCGGTATACATATGGCCATGTAAAACTGAGTGATTCGAATAAAATCTAATAAAAATCCCAGACACAGTCTAAGACACAGTCTAGGGTGAGGTTATCTTGAGGCAGAAGCCCAGGAACCTTCCTGTTAAGAGATGGAAGAAGTAATGCCACAGGAATTTGTACCTGTGGAAATCTGAACTCCTCCTCTGACCTGGGATCAGTGAGGGTCCTAGACCCAGGTTCAGTCTGACAATCAGGACAGACTCTTCAGCCACTTGGCAAAGGACTTCAAGCTCTACTGCTAAAAATATCCTTGTTCTTCAATAGAACCTGTTATACATGGTAGAATTAATATCTATATGGACATGGGGCCACTTTCAGTCAATAAACCCTCACAACCTTCAGGTTAACTCTTATTACCTTCCACAGAAGGAGGAAAGTGAAAGTCCCTAAGTGACCCCCACCTTGGATGTGGAGCTACTTATCCAAGCTTCCAACCTGAGGATGCATACAGCTATAGTTAGATTAAAGTATACTAGGCAACTTTAGAATAAATCAGTCTCACCAGGACAGTGTGCATCTTGTGGCTGAATGCATAGATATTATTTAAGATGTGGCGTGGATGGAACCATGCATCCCTTAACAGTTGGCATACAACCCAAACGTAACACTGACTTGTCTGGAATGGTCACAAAGCAACATCTTCATCTTTTTCACAGCAGGTGTTTGAAATGCACTCCCCATATGAGGGAAAAAAATCTTTACCCACTCCTTGGAAGCAGATTCCTACTAGAGGAAATCTGTTGCTAATGCTGCGAGATGCCACAACTTGTGACAGATTCCCACATATTTAGTGATATCCTGTCTGCACGAAGTAGCGCTGTTGAGTTCTCCACCCCAGATGGGTCTTTGCATTCAGTAGGATACTAAAGGATGGTTCAGGTAGAAAGCAGCTACCCAGAAGAAAATTCACCAGGAGAAGAGAGAATAAAAAAATCCTTTTCCCCGAGAAGGGAGTAAGGCACTGAGGGGAAAACATACTAATTGTTTCCCATAGCAGGCCTTAAGTAATGCACTTTCAGGATGGGACTAAGTTCTTAACTAATCAGCAGCATGTATGTAACTGGAGCCGTTCCTCTGCTTGTGATAAGTGTTTTGATATGGCAGGCAACACTGAGAAGCTTTTACATCATTTCTCAGAGAGCAATTGGGAAGAATATTGAATAGGGATACTCTGCTTTGATAGCCTGGGTACCCTGGAGACTCTGGTTTTAATTAAAAACTCTCATCTCCTTGAATACATGGAGGCAGTGATATCAGGATCTGTGCAATGAACTTGTGATCTAGTGAGCCCTCTACTCTGCATGAGAGTGAGGAACAGTCGCTTGACAGGTGGAGAGATGAAGGTAGGACACTCTTCTTCGCTATAGTGTTCTACTGGTAATAGAGCAAGCAGCTAGTGACCCTAATATTGCCAAAATAAACTAGCTGGTGTTACTAATAAATTAATGTTGCTAGTATTTACATTCTCATAATGTTTACTTATATTCAGTCATGTTTTTATTTAATTTGTGCATATATTTATTTATGAGAGAGGAAAAGACCTCAGCACTGGTTCTGACTGTGTATTTCATCAAGTCTAACACCAGTAGTCATTGCAATCATAGATGAGGAAAAACCTCTCTTTTTTTGAATTTTAGGTAAAATCTATTTTATTTAATTTAATCCTTAAAAGATCTTCAAGAATCTGTGTTCTCCTCAATATGTAGCCAAATGTATCTTCTTTTGTCTAATGGCTATAACAGTCCTTGTAATCACTTAGGGCCGGATTTTCAAAGGGTTCCGCGTGTAAATGGGCTTACGCGCACCGGGCCTATTTTCAAAAGGTCTGGCGATGCTCGTAAGTCCCGGGGCTTTACTAAGGGGGCAGGGCGGGGCGGGGTCAGAGGCAGTTGGCCAGCATGCACAACTTACTTCAGCCCCAGGGCTGAAGTAAGTTTTAAAACAAGAAAAAGAAAAAGGTAGGGGGGGAAAGGGCGGAGGAGGTAGGGGAAAAGAAAGGAAGGTGGGGTAGGGGGTAGGGAACGGGGGAAGGCAGTGCAGCTTGGCTCGGCACACGCAAGGTGCACAATGTGCACCCCCTTGTGCACGCCGACTCCCGATTTTATATTTTGAGCTCGCAAGTTATAAAATCGGGCATGCATGTGTGCGCGCCGGGTAGTGCGCGCACCTTTTAAAATCTACCCCTTAATGTATTCAACTTAATTCTAGCAATAGTTCGCCCGATGGAAGACAAGAATTTTTTATCCTTATCTGTCAATGAGGTTTTCACAAATCTTCTTAACGCAATGAATGTCAAATACTATTAATGCTGTTCCAGTAGCGCCTGAAAACAGCTGCTGCAAAGACAACTATGTTGACAATGTTTCGCCAATGCTGCGTCAGGGCGATATAATCTTAAATGTCTTTGATAGCAGTCTAGCTGACTCTGCTTTTCCATTCCTTAGCTCCATAGAGGAGACCATTAAGGAGCTGCTTCGATCCTTAGGCTGTACCATCATCCGGCTTAGCTCCTGAAAAAGTATAACCCCTGGAAGCTCCCCACTGACATGGAGTCCAGATTGCAAGCTGTCATAGGAGGGATCCTTTGGAGGCCTTGCCCCTCCTCAGAAGGAAAGTAAAACAAGGCTCTAATCTAATTCTCCTCTCCTGGTACCCATTCCTCTATATATGTGAGCAGGACTCACTTGTGTATGTAGAGGGCTCAGATGAATGTCTTACTAACCTACCCCAGAAACATCTCTGTGCACCAGCACTTGATGCACTTTGTCATTAAGTAGTGCAGCTCTGAATATCAACATGGTGTCTGCATTGCTTTTCATAAGTGTGATGTTGCTTGTCCTTGCAGTCATCGGCATAGCTGCACCTAACGCAGCACCAGACACTGGTTCAGCGTCAGCATTGCTGCCTATGCTCATCGCACAGCGAGAACAGACATTGATTCAGCCAGTGCTCACGTTGGTGCTCTGCGATGGCATCAGCTGTGCCAGTCATCCATTATATATTTCACCTGTGCCAATTCCATCAGTACCCGGTGGCCTACAGCACACAAAGTCACTGTCTTGTACTCAGTGGTGCCCATGGCAGACAGTGGCATTTGGCACTGGGGACACTTGGTGGCCCCCGGCAGCGCTTAACATTGATGTTGCTTGGTGGCACCTGGCACTGCACGATGTTCAGTGGTGTTAGTCTGCGTCAACTGTGTTTTATGGTGTTTGGCACTGGATGGTGCATGACAAGAAACATAAAAATTTGCCATACTGGGTCAGACCAAGGGTCCATCAAACCCAGCATCCTGTTTCCAACAGTGGCCAATCCAGGCTACAAGTACCTGACAAGTACCCAACAACTAAATATATCCCATGCTACTGATGCTAGTAATAGCAGTGGCTATTTTCTAAGTCATCTTGATTAATAGCAGTTAATGGACTTCTCCTCCAAGAACTTATCCAAATCTTTTTTAAACCCAGCTACACTATCTGCACTAAACACATCCCCTGGCAACAAATTCCAGAGTTTAATTGTGCGTTGAGTGAAAAAGAATTTTCTCCGATTAGTTTTAAAGCTGCTCTATCTCCTTTTTAAAGGTTAGTGCCAGCAGCCTGGTTCCACCCTGGTTAAGGTGGAGCCCATCCCTTCAGAAAAGACTCCCCCCTTCCCCAAAAGATTCCCCAGTTCCTTACAAAACTGAATCCCTCTTCCTTTCATCATCTCATTCACGCATTGAGATTCCGGAGCTCTGCCTGCCTTTGGGGACCTGCGTGAGGAACAGCAAACATTTCAGAGAATGCTAACCTGGAGGTTCTGGATTTCAGCTTTCTCCCTAGAGCCTAAATTGGGCTTCTAGAACCTCTCTCTCACATTTTCTTAAGTCATTGGTGCTCATATGTACCACAACAGCTGGCTCCTCCCTGGCACTGTCAGATCCTAGCTAGGTTATGAGTGAGGTCTGTCACTTTCACAGCAGGTAGGTATGTTCCCAGGTGATCCTCACGCCCACCAGTCACCCAGCCATCTACAGTTTTTATAATCAAATCACCAACTATGATGGCCAACCTAACCCTTCCCTCCCGGGCAGTAGACCTGGGAGACACATCCTCTGTGCGAGAGGACAATGTACCACCTGGAGAGCAGGTCCTTGCTACAAGATCCTTTCCTGCTGCACCATGTTGATGCTCTATGATCACGAGACCTTCCTCCAGTCTGAAGTTGGGACTTGGCTACTATGTCCCTGAAGGTCTCTTCTATATACCTCTTTATCTGCCTCAGCTCTTCCAGGTCTGCCACACTTGTCTCCAGAGATGGGACTCGTTCTCTGAGAGACAGGAGCTCTTTGCATCAGATGCACATGTAAATTTTCTCAGCAGTGTGTAAAAAATCATAATGTGACACTGGATGCAAAAGACTGGGAGGCCCCCCTTTTGCTGCTGGACTGCTGCCTTCATCTCAAATTTGTTCAGTTCCTAGTTAAGGTTTAGGTTGCTATGGGAGTAGGAATGGGTATAATTAGGGTCCTTTAAATGTATTAGTGTATTCACTATATATCTGGTACTAGCCTACAAGGGAATGATCAAACTCTCAATAAGGTTTGGGGAATTCGTGAAGTGAATTTAAAAGGCAGATTTTTTTTTTTGTATGTGACAGTGACACCTGCCTATAAATTAAAGGATGAGCTAGGGATGGTTGGGAAATACAAACACACTAACTTCTGTTTATTAGCTGCCTTACTGACTATTTAACAAGCACACTAAATAATATACCCCACTAGTTTACTTCTCCCCAGTACTTTTTAAAAAATTTCCCAAGCAGAACTTACTGATTCCTTTCAGCTACCAGCAAGGTGATCCCTTCCTCTCAGTGCTCCCTGCCAATGCAGAATGGCATCCAGCACTGCTGGGCTCCATAGCATTTGATAGTGCCTCATGTTTGTGATGTGTGATGTCCCAGTATAGATTCCCACAAGTGGTTTGGCATTTGGATGTGTATGGGCATCCAAATGCCAAACCACTGCTGAAGCCCATATTCAGGCTCTCTATCTAGGAGACTGCCCTGCCAGAGCATGCTGGCAGGCAAGAGGGGAGGCTATGTCATCCAGCGCACCAGAGATGATGATTAATTTGCGACCATGGAGACTAATGCAGTTGCTAGGAGTGTGGGGAGGATGAGCTCCTTTTCTGCAACTCTAACCCCCCCCCCCCCCCCTCCCCCCGGGATTGCACTTTCCATCAGGTACCCTGTGCAGGATTGGGGAAGGGGTTGGCAATCTGTCTTTGATCTTTTGCTGTCTGGGCCTCCATAGATGCCTGGTGGGCAGACTAAATCTCATGGAACTTCTGCCTGGATAAGAACTTGGCCAAGTCCCTTTTTAGAGGCCTAGCCTGACTACACAGGGACCCTGTAAACTGCTGGCAATAGACAAAGGCAAAAAACACGAAGGCTGAGAGAGAGAATAAAACTCATGAGCTGTTGGGCACATTTGGTAACTTGCACAGAGGGGCAGTTACTACCTTAAGAAGCTTGGGCAGACTGGATGAACCATTTGGTCCTTTTCTGCTGTATGTTTCTATATATGTGAAACTAGATATGTTCTCAGAGAACAGCATTTGTTGCAAGGTGCTGAGAGCAGAGTCTGGGTGTTGGTCTGGAACTGAGCATTAGGCAATGGTGAATTTTATTGTGCCATACTAGTTGGGAAACAGTTTTAGTCAGCTAGAGGAGGGCAGGCTAGGTGTGTTAATCTGTTTTAATGCAGCTAGATTGCTTTAACAATTGTCCTTTAAAAGTGATTACAGTCTTATGCCTGATGAAACAGTCATTCAGTATTTCTCTCAGGACAGCAGGATGTAGTCTTCACATGTGGGTGATGTCACTGGATGGAGCCCTATCACAGAAAACTTTTCTGTCAAAGTTTCTAGAACTTTTGACTGGCACACTGAGCATGCCCAGGATGCCATAATCCCTGTAGCCACAGGGGTCTCCCTTCAGTCTCTTTTTTTTCTGCGCTGCAGTTGATTAAGTGTTTGAAATTCAGCCCTGTTTTCTCCAGGTGTACAAGCTGGATGGAATTTGGCAGGGAACAATTAAACTTGACTTTAGTAACTAGGTCCCCAGTGACAGATCATTTTACAGTTTATTACAGCTTCACTAACTGTTCTAGATTTTGTTCCTGCAAGATTTTGGTGAAGTTTGACTCCCTTCTCACTATGTAATGTATATTTTAATTATTTTTAAGAATATTATTTTTAAGGAACTGCTGTACTTAATCTTTCTGCAAGAGTTTATATTTACTTTTGGGATAAGTGAGAAACGACAATGCAGTTTTACACAGTGAAAATAGTTTTAAAAATTGTATGACAGCTAAGTGCTCAAATCTTATTTTGAGGGAAAATGTTGAATAATTTCAGTCATAATGGAGGTTATTTTTTTAAATTATTTTTAGGACTAGGAAGCAAAAAGCATCCTATTCATCTTCTTGTAACACACGGAGCATTCCAAATAAAGAACCAGCCTTCCCTGAGGCACGATGATCTAATTTTGTGGTTTGAAAGCAGCCAGCAGGGTAAAGTTGAAGGAATAGTATGGCACTGCACAGATGGATTTTTAATTAAGGTAATGCAATGAAAGTGTGGCAGGGTAGTCCATATTAAAAAGGAAGTGTTTAACCTATGGAACATCTGGCATAGAAAGGAGTTTTTGATAGGTGCAGAATAGCTATGCTTTTGGAGCAAAAGTTATGTGCAACAATGTAATATTATCATACAAACTAAGGCCTACATTTATCAAAAAGCAAATGTTGCTTACCTGTAACAGGTGTTCTCACAGGACAGCAGGATGTTAGTCCTCACATATGGGTGACATCACAGGATGGAGCCCTGTACGGAAAACTTTTCTGTCAAAGTTTCTATAAAGCTTTGACTGACACTGGCACACTGAGTGCACTGAGCATGCTTAGCCTGCAATTATCCTTGTGACCACAGGTGTCTCCCTCAGTCTCATCTTATAGCAAAAAGCGCAAGCAAAACTAAATAAAAGTAAAAACTTATACAGACCCAACTCCGCGGGGTGGCGGGTGAGTTTCGTGAGGACTAACATCCTGCTGTCCTGTGAGAACACCTGTTACAGGTAAGCAACATTTGCTTTCTCACAGGACAAGCAGGATGGTAGTCCTCACATATGGGTGAGTACCGAGCTGAGGATGCCCGAGAGTGCACCAAATGCACCCAAGACGCACAAAAGGTGCAATGACGGGGGTGGAATTTGGAACGGAGGGCATCCTGAAACCCTTAACGGGTTGGTGGAAGGATGTTGGGTAGTTAAACCGAAAAGAATAGGAGTAGACGGACTGGCCAAACATGGAGCATGCCGGCTAGTCGTATCTAAGCAATAATGGCTGTGAAGGTATGGAGAGAGCTCCAGGTCACAGCCTGATAAATATGTACAAGCAGCACCGGCCGAAGGTAAGCTATGGAGGTTGGGACGGACGGAACAGAGTGTGGTTACACACAGTGTTGTAGTGAAATGCCTGCTTGTTGGTAGGAAAAAGAGATACAGACCGTCAATTAGGAAGAATAGGTCTGTTTGCCCACTGGAATTCATAGCTTGGCTCTTGACACAGAAGGAAAGAGTTAGGTGGAATTCCTATAGAGTGTAGTGCAGTCTAGAATGCAAGTGCACAATTACAATCCAAGGAGTGGAAAAACCCTCTCGCTTTGGTGAGAGAGAGGTGTTGGGAAAGTGGACAGAGTATATTCTGAGTAAGGTGACATGCAATGTCTACCTTAAGAAAGATATGAAGTTGAAAACGTAAAAGCAGTCTGTCACGGAGGAACGCAGGGCCAGGTGAGTATGTAACAAGGTGTGTAACGCACTGACCCTGTTGGTAGAAGTGATGTCTATGAGGGAAAGAGTTCCCCATGGCAGACTGTTAAGTGAGAGGAATGGAAAGGCTTGAACGGAGAATGTATGAGTCTTGTAAGCACGAATTACATGTCCCATTCCGTGACTAGTGAAAACAGAGGTGGCTTGATTAGTGGATAATCCGTGGTAAGCTGACTCAGAAGGGGTTGACCGTTAAACGGGTATCCCCACTCCCAAGTGGTATGCCAATTGGAACCGAGGTATACCCATGTGAAGGATGTCTGGGGAGCAGAATCCAAGGGAGTAAGAAAAAAGAGTGGTGTAGAAAAAAGAAAAAGGGTAAAACCCTTTTGTAAGCGTCATATGGTAAATCATGCCATTTTGAATGGTAGGATTTGGGTGTGGAAGGGTTTTGTGATGCTATCAGTACCTGAGAACATCAGTGAGTCTATGATATGAGACTGATTTGTGAGAAGGCGAATTGGTTACTGGTGTGATAGACTGAGAAGTATGGGAAGCATACTGGTCTCGGCAAAGACGTGGGTCTGAGGAACAGTGAACCCTGTCCCGTTTCAGCATTAGAAGAGTGCTGGCTATGAGAGGCAGCGGAAGAGACACATATAATAAGGCCTTGATGGAACAAAGGTGCCTATGGGAACACATTGGAAACGTGTAGGGAGGAGAATCCGTGCACCGTATGGTTCGACGCGGACGCAGAGGGCAAGTTAGGTTGACCTCGGCGCTAGAAGATTTTTCTCGCTACACATGTAGTCAGAGACCATTCAAGAGGATGGAAACCTATATGAAGGAGGTCTGTTAGTGCATTCAGTAAGTCTGTCAGATAAGTGTCCCGAGGATGCATGGAGCGAGCAAGGGCAAAGGGTAGAGCTACGGAGCTTCCTAGCAGAGCAGCTAAGAAGTTATGCGTGCTTGTGTGTTGGAAAAGCACATTGTCCCTATGCTGTCTGTCTGTATGCACAAACATTTGTTGCAGAGGCAGTATTGGAAGGCATAAGGGCATAACTCATGGCTACAAGCTCCAGGAAGTTCATGTGAAACTGTGCCTTGAGCAGAATAGACGCATATTGGGTTGAGAAGATGTTAGGTCAAACTTTACAACACTGAGTAAATGCGAGCATTAGCAGGAGCAGACTAGGTTTTGGTTCTAGATCTGCAATATGGATGAGGGACGAAAGCGGTTGAACAGCTTAGACCCACTGATAATAAAATTTCACTGAACCTAACCCATAGCAATTTTGGATCAGTGAGGAAAGTGCATAGTGAAAAAACCCCATGGCCCGACAATGAAAGAAGTGAGGGGCTGAAGTTATGGAATATGCGCGCAGGGACATATAGGAATCTGTTAGAATGTCTGCGCAGTTGCTGGACAGGAAGGTCATTGTGACAGTGGTGTCCAGAAGTTTTTTATAAGGGATTTATGGCAGTGACAGCAATCCCAGGTAGTAGATTTATAGTGAGTCATGAAGAAGTTAGAGCTCCTTGCTTGGATTGACTGTGGTTATGCAGCTGTCCATGCAAGGAAAAGCGTGAATGATGTTGTACTCCGTAGAGAAACAGCAGTCACAGATAGTGATTTAATGAAATATCCCAGTTGCCAGAGCTGGTGCAACCGGCAGAGCTTGGGATTGTAATATTGTTGACTCACCATGAAGCACATAGAAAGATTAGAGGCAACCTACTTACTGCGATATAGAAGCATTTTACCTGTGCCTTCTGAAGAAAGTTGGTATTTCTGAGGTCCAGGATGGGCGGAGAATATCTACTTTCTGTTGAAAGAAAGAATAGTGAAATTAAAACTCCCCAACCTCCCCCCCCCCCCTGCGCCTTGTAGCGTCCAGGGGAGTGTACCGTGAATCTTGGTACAGAGTGGGGTGGCCGCTCTGACATTTGGCAAGTTGAGAGACCCGGAGGTGTCCATCTGGCGAGGCTGATGTAACCTGGATATTATTTAACCTCCCAAGGGAGCGTGAGTGGTAAAGTCTTACCCGCATTTCTGTGTGCTGAACAAGAAAACGTCAGGACCTGTCGCCAGGTTTCGAGGTGGACTTGCACTTGAGGCAATATTTGCTGGATCTCGTGTTTAGCAGATCAGCAAATCCATCTGGAACTTCGGTCCTGAATTAGGAACCAGAAGCCAGAGTATTAATCAGTACAGGGTCCCGTTGCTGACAACGGGAGAATGTACTGATGCAATCCCAAATAAATGGTAGAGAGGTTCTCTTGGTATGGTGTCTGACATGGCTGGCAATAGCGATATGTGACACTAATATGGTTCTTGGAAGACAGGCGACCTAGAACCTTTCGAACCATGTGGCCCGAATTAGAGAACAGATCTCAATGGGAATGCTGCTGAAGCGGGATTAGACTACTTACCATCCGACGTGGATCGCCAAAGGACGAGCCGGTGAAGATTGATGGCTCCATGGATTTCAGGAGTCATAGAGGGGTAGCCTGTCGGACGTAACGTCATTTCTATGTTTCTATGTTTCTATGTTTCTATGTCCGTCTCAACTCTGAAACCTGGTATGGTAGCGTAGGTATAGAGGAGACAGGCTGAGCGTGGCTGGCGCTACAACAGTAATTTGTGGAGGGCCACAATCCCGCACCGATGTTGGTGGGGCACGCCGCGGGTACAGGGGAACCATTATGACTCGTGAACCCGGCCCTTGTTGCAGCGGCTCGATGTGTTGTGACGCCAGTCCAGAATTCTCCGGAACTCGTTCCGGTGTTTCTGGAGCACCAAGGACTGCCAGCACAGTGCTCAGCTTGGGCATTCTCCAGCACCGAGAAGGATAGCACAGATGTGCTGGATGGCGTCGGTGGCAGACGGTCACCGTGCCAGTGACAATGAGTGCCACGGTGCTTGGCCCGGTCTTTCCCCAGCGCTGAGGTGGATGCCCTCGCTGTCTTGGATGGTGAATGTTGACGGACTATCAGCATGCCTGCACTGCTCCTGGCACTATGTAGTGTCGTAGGCTAATACAGGGATTTAATAAGAACCCAAAGCATGGAGCACTGTGTTTAGGTGAGGGCATTACATGGAGGTGCTATATTGGTATTGATAGTATCGATGGCGGCTGAAGCGGCCTCGGCATCGTCAAAATATATATATGAAAAACGTCGATGACCTGGGCAAAGCAAGGTTAACAGTGACAAAAGCACTGATGGCATCTGCGTAGGTATCTATGGAAACTGTGGGATCGAGAATCGAAAAACATTGTTTGCATCGGAAAAAATGATGCTGGCATCAACTGAGTCAATGACCGCATCGATAGGAACGTCGAAGACATCGATGGAAATGACGTGGGCAATAAGGGCATCGATGTATGGAGGCGGGCGCCGACGGCATCGGTAGCATGGCCACGGGCGTCGACGGTATCGATGGGATTGACTTGGGCATCGATGGAATAGACATCGGCATTGATGCCATTGACCCGGGCATCGATGGAATCGACGATGGCATCAATGAAACCCAGGGAAAAATCAGTGCCATGGATGAAAAACATGGATGGCACTGATAGAATCGATGCAGGGAATGATGGCATCAATGTACCTCGGGGGAGGGGTACCGATGGTGTCGAAGAATGCAGGACGGTCTGGAAGTGGGTACCGACGGTAGCGATGGGGGCATCGACTGTGTGAGGGTACAGAGGAAATCGAAGGACCTGGATTTGACAGAGGCCCTGGCGGCAACGGAAACCGTGGAAGTCCCTGTCCCACTAGCGCTAATAACCAGGCAGAGTGTCACAGAGGGACACTCGCAGGCTATATGTGGCTAACTATGAAAACATAGGGAGAAGGAAGGCCGCAGTCGGTTGGCAGGCCAGGGAGATGACAGGAATCGACCGGAAAACAGGGCATAGTACTCACCGAGCGTCGAATAAATGTACGCTAAGGGAGACCCATGCAGGGAAAAAGTGTTTGTGAAGTAAAAGTTTGTGTTTCCTTGAGGAAAAAGTGTTAGAACTTCTCACAGAGCTCCTAACTGCTATGCTTACTGCAGAGTGGAAAAAAGAAGACTGAGAGAGACACCTGGGGTCACAGGGATAATTGCAGGCTGAGCATGCTGAGTGCACTCAGTGTGCCAGTGTTAGTCAAAGCTTTATAGAAACTTTGACAGAAAAGTTTTCCATACAGGGCTTCATCCTGTGATGTCACCCATATGTGAGGACTAGCATTCTGCTTGTCCTGTGAGAATGCAATAAATATCGCATGTGATAGGAAAAGGGGTGTATTTTATGGTAATAGCCTGTTTATTGCAAAGTGCACTATCTTAGCGCTTCGCATAGGTGTGATAACGTTTTCGCACTTTATGGTAAGTACCACAATTGTTGCAATTCCTACCTACAACCACTTGGGGGGGGGGGGAGAGATACAGAGAGAGACTAGCTATAAGGCCCTTATAGTTCTTAGGTATTAATACCTCTATATGAGGCCCACCTAGTAACTCGAAGTAAGGTTGAAGTAGTAATGTAGGGGTTAGGGGCCCCTTTGACTTGCAGAGTGAGACGTCTGAACAGAACAGTACACTCTGGTGAAGATTTGATGACCCTCGGTGTGAAGAAACTCACACAAAGATGAGATTTGTACAGTCTTCTCTCAACCTAGCTTGATGTTTCCCAGGTAGAAAGTCCATCAAGCTAGGTTGAGAGAAGATTGTACAAATCTCATCTTTGTGTGTGTTTCCTCATTCCGAAGGTCATCAAATCTTCACCAGAGTGAACTGTTCTGTTCGTACGTCTCACTCTGCATGTCAAAGGCGCAAATTGCGAAGCCAGCCCACTTGGCAGAAATCCCACCCCAAACTCCTCCCTTTTTCCAGATTAGCATCGCACCATGTGTTTTGGCATTTTCGCATGCGCTAAAGATGTTTTTTTGCATGCGAAAATACCATAAAGCAATTTGATAAATGACCCCCTAAGTTTTTAAGGAATTGGGTACAAGATGCAGTTATGTGCATTCAGATATGGAGGTCAATGCAGAGTTCTAGATAAACTTACCTGGCCTACTTTGGCTAGAATATTCAGCAGGAAATGTAATTGGTTAAGTCCAACTGAATAAATCCAGGTAGGTTTATCCAAAAAACTTTGGATCCATTCTCCATCACAACCAGACCAGGTTGAGTTTAAGCCCCCCCTGCCTCTGAAATGGATTCACACAGTCTTACCCAGCTAAAACGTATCCATTTGGTGAGGTGGAATATTAAACATTTGAAGTTTGTATATCTAAGTCCTAAACTTAACCAGAGAAACCCTTTCATTATTGACCTCCATAGAAGATTCCAAAATCCGATCAGGTATGGACAGCGCCAAATTATCCAATAAGCACAGTAAGTATGTGTCTAGGGCGCTCCTCACTCCCTTAGGTTGACTGGTATATAACCTACAAAGTAAGCAACATGGGTGGGGGGCACTCAAAAGTCTTAGTGCCCAAGGGCTCCAGAGAGTCTTAATCTGCCACTGGGTATGGGTGAAATGGAAATCTAAAACAAGCCAGTTTCTGGTTCCATTTACAAAATAGGCCAGAAAAGACTCATTAAAAATGGACATAAGGGGTTACCCCTAATTGATTACAAGAGAAAGCAATATGTGACCTTTGTACATTTTTCTGATATTTAACCAGGTGGTAAAGTCAAATGATAAAAAATTAGTGTTTTCATTTATTTTGCATTGATAAGCAGGCTGAATTAGCCATGATGTCATGGGTGACGACATCTGGCAACACAATGGACTAGTTTCTCCTAGCTAGTACATCTTTTAGCTCTACTGAGCATGTGTGGGAATTCCCAAGTGGAGCTTCCTCAGTCATTTTTTTTGTTCGAGCAGAGTATGAATGTGTATTCAGTCTCTATTTTTATCATAATTTTTCAATATTTTCCTTTTTATTCAGTTTTCCTCCTCTTTTTCATTTGCCTCTGCAGCACCCACAACAGCACTGTTCAATGTCACATACAAAAAAAAGAAATGAGAGAGGCATCTTGCCTCCTCAAGATGTGTGGCAAGAAGCAGCCTACAGTGAATGGTTTTAAAAACCACATTTGTGGTAAGGTGTTGTCCCTCACAGATGGGCATAATTTATGCTATCAGTGCCTGGGTCTGGATCACAACCAAGCAGACT
Source organism: Rhinatrema bivittatum (assembly GCF_901001135.1). Lineage (NCBI taxonomy): Eukaryota > Metazoa > Chordata > Amphibia > Gymnophiona > Rhinatrematidae > Rhinatrema > Rhinatrema bivittatum. The sequence goes on along the minus strand of NC_042618.1, from coordinate 450,052,094 downwards.
TATGCTGGTTGGATGTACCTGTGAACTCAGCGTTCCAGTGCATATAAAATAAAGGAACTGGGTAAGTGTCTTAGAAGTTGCAGTCTGTCCTTCTCCTGCAGAGCAGCATTTTCTGCCTTGCTGGGAAAAGAGTTGAACAGGAACTCCTTAAAACATCCTCTTTGATGAAGCAGGCTGAAACCTCAGGGTCAAGTAATGCTGACTGTCCTTCATTGAAAAAGAAGAGGCATCATTCCATGGGGCCATCAGAGCAGCCAGCACTGAATAAGCATAAATCTTCCAAACATGGTTCATCTGCACTGTTGGAGCACTTGACGCACCAACCTACACGTCGCACTGGCACCATTGCCCATCTATGCTGCTGTCACAGGGTGCATTGGTCCCAAATATGGTGCATCAGCACAGCCAATGAATGGTCCATTGATGCATGGGCATACAATGCCGGCATGTCTTCAATGCAAGCAATTCTAATGCTATCGACATACTCCTAAGGGCATTAACCTTTTCGACACATTTGAAGTAGTATCAGTAAATGCAATCGAAGCATGCATCTTCAAAGACTTTGAAACGCCTGGCACCATCAAAATGCAAATTTCCTACACCAAAGCCAAAAGTGTTTATTTCATTAGTGCATCATTCTACACATCAAGCCTTGGACCATGGGCATCATGCAGAAATTTACACTTGTTGGCCATGATCAGGTGCAGAGGGAGATATGCTGCTTCTATCTCTTCCCATCACTAGAGCTCTTACTCCAACAAGTCCGATAACAGAAGGTTTGTGTTTAGAAATGCCCCAATATGTTTTGTGGTGCCACTTATCACCAACAGGCCTCCTATTCAAGAACAGGAGACCATACTTGTCTCCGAGGAAGATGTACCACCCACACTAGGTCAGAGGACATGTCAGTCACTCGACCAAATAACCCTCTTAGGGTTAATACATCATCAGAACATACCTCTCCTTCAGAAGACTTTAGTTTTTAGAAAAATTGGGAAATTTTTCAGAATAAATATATGCAAGGATAAAGAGCCATGGACGAAGGTCTTTGGACTCCAAGTTCTAGATGCTCCATAAAAATCAGTGGCTCTCCCAATTCATAACATTCTGAATCAGCTATAGATGAGAATGTGGGAAAAACCCTACAGCAAAGAAATTGGATCTCAAATAGAGTACAGAAACCACCGGGGTTTGGTCTAGTCCAATTACTTCATTCAGTTGTCATAGAATCTGCCCTAAAAGAGGCAACAAAAACCTTTTTTTTTTGTGTGAATATTTTTTATTAACAGTATAATCAAATATAACAAACAAACATTTCCAAACCATTGGCTATTACAACTGTGGTGCAATAGAGCAGGTCCAAAATAATTGTACATAATGTCATCTATCATTGTCTTATTCCACCCGCTGGTTATCAGGTCATATTAAAATTTAACTGGTGTTGTTGTAAAGCCCTTATATACTGTTTCCTTTATAGGATTAGATTAATAAACAAGATTCTTTCTTCAACAGCCAATCATCCTCTAATCCTCTTATAACCCCAGCCTGTTAGTCCCCCCCCCCCTTTTTTTTCCTCCTCCTTCCCCCCCCCCACCCCACATCCACCCCAAAGACCTTGGTAGCAGAATCATACTTAGCTACTCAGGAGGATATCACAAAGTATGTATTTCCATAATTTATAGTCCAGAGAGTTCCAGAAAATGCAATAACATTAACATTATGGGATTAAGTGAAACCTGCCCAAATGCTCAAGTATGGCAGTCTAGGCCGAAGCTACTGGGGGAGAAAAGCGGCTGCCTCATCAGGGAGTAAAGTCATTTAAGTTGCTCACAGAAGCTTTGTCCCATTATAATCAAGTGATAGATTTCTGCCGTGCAGTCCAGAGTTCCATATGAATTAACTGCTGACATTTTTGCTCCCACACTTTCTCAAAAGAAGGAGTTGGTGTAGTCCATTGCGCTGGAACAGTGGCTTTGGCAATAAGAAGGATTTTATCCAGGAGATGGACCTGGTTTTCTTCCAGTGCTATGTCTGCATCGTGGATTGTGCCAAGGAGCCATATTATAGGATCCAATAGAAGGACTGTTCCCCAGAGTTGTACAATCAGATTTTGGAAATACTCCCAAAATTTTTGCAATGCAGGGCAGGACCAAAAACCGTGGGTGCAGCGGGTATACAATTTATCCGTGATGATCCCCCATATAATAGGCCTGGCTTTGTGAGTAATAAATACGGTGAAAAAAATTGTATAGTTTATCTCTGAGTCACATTTTCTACTGTAAATGGGATATGCTTGAAACAAGACCTGAGGTCACTCTGCGAAATCTCCTGTGGAAGCATCTTGTTCCATTTCATGGTCACTGAATGTAACACGGGAAGTAAGTTGAGGGCCTTCAGTGCAGCATAATATTGCGAGCATATTTTATGCTTGCCATCCGCGCCTGTCAGTAAGTTTTTCAGCCCATGATATTGGGAAAAGGTGGGGTTTACTCTTTGCTCTTCAAGTATAAAATGTCTCAATTGTAAACAACCATAAAAGTCCATGGAAGGAAGTGAGTAATGCTCTCGAAGCTCTTGGAAGCTGAAAATCTGTATGGGGTTGGTATCAAACTTTAATAATTGGAATAGGAATTTCAGTCGAAGCCCATACCAGTTTTGAAAGAGTATTTGTGTCATGCCTGGTTGAAACCTAGGGCACCCTCGGATAGGCATACATGCTGTAGACCCCGACATCACCTTAAATTTGCAAATATTTTTCCAAAACATTCGAAAGGGCCGAATGACCGCACTTTTGGTTATGTGTGTGGGGAGGAGTGCGCCACTAAGATGCAACACAGCCCCAGGAGCAAATGGTGCTATCCAACTTTTATAGTGACCCACAGGGGAGTGGATCTCCGTGTCATATATCCAGTCACGCACATGTTGCAAAAGACTCGCATGATTATAGCTTTCTAGGTCAGGACAGTTAAGACCTTCCTCTTGTTTAGGTTGCATGAGAGTCTTTAAGGGTATGCAAGCCCGTTTACCATTCCATAAGTATTTAATAAGTTCCTGGTGAATGTCCTTAATATCTTTTCTTTTTCAACCAAATGGGTAACATGTGAAAAAGATATAACCATCTGGAAATTTTCATCATTTTCAGCAATAATATCCTACCAGATATAGAGAGGGGTAGACCCTGCCAAGAGTGAAGGTTTTTAAGCAGTTTGTTTCAATGGGCTTATGTTGAGTTCATATAGTTGGTGGGGTTTAGCTGGAATAAAAATCCCCAGGTACTTGAGCGATGACCAGACCCATCTCAAGGGAAACTGACCCAGCCAAGTAGACTGCAATGTACTGAGGACATCTAGGGCCTCCAACTTTTTCACATTTATCTTTAACCCTGCAAACCGTCCAAAAGTATTTTGAATATGGAGCACATGATGTAAAGAAGAAACAGGATTGGTTAGAAATAACAGCATGTCGTCTGCAAAGGCAGCCACTTTAAAATTACCCTGTTTGTATAACAGCCCTTGAATTTTGGGGGACTCAGCTAATTTCCTTAACAGTGGATGTAGGGATAGAATATACAAAATGGGAGACAAAGGGCAGCCCTGGCAGACCCCCTTTGAATGGTGACCTCCGCTGAGAGGACATCGTTTGCTACCGTAGTATATATGACACCGGGTCTTGATAGAGAATAGAGATGGTATTAATAAGCTGGCTTGGAAATCCAAAACGCTGTAAAACTGAGAACATGTAATCCCACGACACACGCTCGAAGGCTTTCTCAGAATCAAACCCCACTGCCATAGATTCAATATGTGAATAATGAGAGGTTTCTATCGCAGAGAGGAGCCTGATAACATGAGCCGCTGCATTCCGACCCCCAACAAACCCCACCTGATGCGGTGATATTATCCGTGGTAAGACTGCATTTAGTTGAATGGCTAGTATACGTGCATAAAGCTTTAGGTCGCAGTTTAAAAGAGAGATAGGACGATAAGAGGAAGACTGGAATGGGTCCTTCCCTGGTTTAGGTAGGACCATTATAGGCTTTGTTAAAGTGAGCAGGGAAACATTTTTCTTCATGGGCATGATTAAAAAAGGATGCCAGGGGGCCCACTATACAAGAGCACAAAATCGTATAGTACTCAGAGGTAAGACCATCTGGTCCTGGAGATTTGTGGTTTTTGCTTGTTTTGATCACCTCTCGTAGTTCCCCTTCTGTAATGGGTCTACTTAGAAACTTTTGTTGGGCATTAGAGACTTGGGGCAATTTTATATCTTGGAAAAAGGATTCTTCCTCCTCTTCCCCCCATCCTGTCCCCTCAATAGAGCCCTTCAAAAAATAAGCAGACAATTTCACATATTTCCAGACTTGTTGTAACCTGTGTTCCATTTTGAGTCTTCAATCCCCCTATAAAGTTTTTTTTCTGTTTTATCACCACAAGCCTCGCTAAAAGTTTACCTGATTTGTCCCCATGGCGGAAGACATAGTGCTCCGAGGCTTTAATGGACTTTTGTGCTCGTAAATGTAATTGGGCATTTAAAGCAGCTAGACAAGCCCTATAAGAGGCCATATGGGAAGGAGATGGGAATTCCGCTAGCACTTCTTTGGCAATTTGAAGCTGAGTCTCTAATTTAAGGATTTCAGCATTTATTTTTTTCCGTTTGGCAATGGAATACGCTATGATGTCCCCTCGGAGCACCGCCTTGCTCACTTCCCAAAACAGTGAGGGGTCAGCACAGTGCTGCCCACTGTTTTTAGCATAGTCTTTCCACTTCTGTCTGATAAACTGATGGAAATCTTTATCTCCAGCCAAATGCCCCAGAAACTGCCAGACCTTCGGGTTTTTCCTGGCTGTGGAGAGCCAAAAGTCCACCCAAACCGGTGCATGGTCTGCTTGACTATTGAACCTACCTCTGCGACCTCTACTTTAGCAAATAAATTCTCAGTTATAAGAATGTAAACAATCCGAGACATTGTGCTATGGGCTCTCGAGACATGAGTATATTCCTGTATAATCTGTGTAGTATTCGCCATACATCCACCAGGCACAATCTTTTACAGAACATTACTACCCCTGACTCTAACTTCCTTTTATAGTTCTTAGAGATTTGTGATTTGTCAAAGGAAGCATTGAAAACACAGTTAAAATTGCTGGCAAGAAGCAGTTCACCCTGTGATTTAGTCAATAAGAGGTTAGTAACGTGTAACAAAAGCCTGGTCAGGTTTATTCGGCGCTTATATGTACAAAAACACATTTATTCTAATTTGCTTCCATGGAAATATCCTAGGCTATTTTGGGAAGAAAGTATTTCAGAGTTCAATGCCATCTGCTCATATCTCTGCTTATCATTTTTATACAGTACAATATCTACATGACTGTATACAAAACTAAAATGTTTCCTTCAACCAACCGAAAACAGAAATTATCCTCAACCGCTTCTAGATATGAAAAAGTATTCGACGTTGCCTTCATTCTTTCTATGAAAAATTTGATGCCATATTGTGGAGCTCGACACATGCTCTGATTAAGAGCCAGCAATATACATGCAACTATGAAAAGTTGGCAGATGTACCTTGTCTGGGGAAGCACTTTATTGGAGAAAAGCTTAGAGAGAGGATCACTCAAAGAACAGAATGTGGTGGTACATTCTCTCTCAGTGAGGCCCAAGTAACCATGACCTTCACGATACTCCTAATCTTACAAGAGGCCATACTTCCAGAGATGCCCATGCCAACCCTATCAAAGGTACCAGCTTCCGCCTCTTCCAGCTCAGTAACACCAACAACTGCTGACTTGTTCTCATCCGTGTGAATGCCATCAACCTAAGGCGATGCAGCAGGCCCAACAAAAATCTGGGCCTAGTTTTTGATCCTTACAAATGTTCAAAGGTCACCTTCTCCAGTGGGAAGGAGAATCCAGGTCTTCCTGGAAGAGTGGCCCCAGATAACTAAAGACCACTGGGTCCTCAAAATCGAGAAATTTGAATACAGTTTGTATTTCTCTGGCTACCATCTCTTCCTCATTGTTCAGCCCTCAGCCCAGAACTCTCACTTAATGCAATTCTGCCTGGAAATGGAATCGATTCTTCATTAGCTGACAATAGAGCCAGTCCCTGCACTTCAACATCGACAGTGATTTTACTCCGGTATTTTCTCATCCCCTAAAAATCGTGGGGAGGAAGGGATTGAGACCCATTCTGGATTTGAGAAGCCTGAACAAGTATCTGCTCTAAGAGAAATTCAAAGAATTCCCTCAGCACAATTTTTCCCTACAGCCAGAAGGATGCACATGCTCAAATACCAATCAATGCCACCCACTAGTGCTACCTTCACTTCAAGGTGGATTCTTCTCATTATCAATACAGAGTACTTCCCCCTTCAGTCTGTCAGCAGCTCTGAACATTTTCACCAAATGCCTGGCTGTAGTAGTGGCACACCTGCAGCATCAATAAGTCCAAGTATTCCTGTACCTGAAGGGTTGGCTAGTCACAGCAGCTCTCAAGAGGACGGATTAGTCTCCCTGCAAAAGATTATTCAGCTTCTGCAGAAGTTGGGTTTTCTGGTGAATTTCAAGAAGTCAAATCTAGTATCGACTCAGAAGATAAATTTTAATGGGGTATGGATAGATTCATTGCAGGAGAGCATTTTTTTACCACCAGAACAAGCAATCACTATGAGATTGCTCATTCACGAGTTACTGAAATTGTAGCACTCAATGGCCAGAGCGATTCTGGTTGTTAGACCATATGGTGCCGTCCATTCATGTAGTTCCACTTACCTGCTTCCATATCAATCACCTATAGTAGGATCTGTGATGTCAGTGGGACCAACTAACTTAACCCTTGTTATCCATAATACAAATTTCCAGACACATGAAATTGGAATTATGCTATTGATTGAACCCCCATGTACTTAGGGGGAGACCACAAAGTAGATCTCCCTCTATCAAGTAATCTTAGTGATAGACACTTCCACAAAGGATCTTTTTGAACTCAAGAACTTGGTCTCTTGAAGACAATCACTTTCAGATCAGTCTTCTGGAATGGAGCGCAATAAGAAGAGCATTCTAAGAAGCATTCTAAGAAGAGCATTCTAAGAAGAGCATTCTAATTCAAACTGACAACTAAGTCGCCATGTTTTATGTCAACAAACAGGGAGGCACAGGGCCATGGGCTCTCTTCTAGGATGTGCTAAAGATCTGGCAATGGCAGGTAGGAATTGAGCTGTTCTACAAGCCACCTATTTTTCAGGCATTTCCAACACTAACAGATATTCAGAGTTTTCCTTCTACACGAGTACAATTAACAGCCACCATACTATTCGACTTATGGGGTCTACCAATGGTCGACCTGTTTGCAATAATTTTATAAACCACTTAAAAATGTGCATGTATCATTCACTATTTAAAATTTTTGTCCATATATTTGCTGTATTAATGTTGACATCATGTTTTCTAAACAGCACAAGACAGTCCTCAATTTTCAATTGATGCTATAAAAACGACACGTTACAAATTGATCAAAAAGCTTACTGCAGTAAACTTTGTAGCATCAATTGAAAATTAAGAACATAAGAAATTGCCATACTGGGTCAGACCAAGGGTCCATCAAACCCAGCATCCTATTTCCAAGAGTGGCCGATCCAGGCTACAAGTACCTGGCAAGTACCCAAAAACTAAGTATATCCCATGCTACTGATGCTAGTAATAGCAGTGGCTATTTTCTAAGTCAACTTGATTAATGGCAGGTAATGGACTTCTCCTCCAAGAACATTAACTGCACTAACCACATCCCCTGGCAACAAATTCCAGAGTTTAATTGTGCATTGAGTGAAAAAGAATTTTCTCCGATTAGTTTTAAATGTGCTACATGTTAACCTCATGGAGTGGGCCCCTAGTCCTTCTGTTATCTGAAAGATTAAATAACTGATTCACATTTACCCGTTCTAGACCTCTCTTGTTCTGTTTAGAAGACAAGGACTGTTCATGTTGTTAACATTAATACAACAGCAAGTATATGGACAAACATTTTAAATAGTGAATGATACGTGCATACTTTAAGTGCTTTATAAAATTGAAATAAACATATAAAATTTGTTTTTCCAACATGCTGATAATAGCTTAATTGGAAGGAAGTTGGTGGCTAATGATTATAAAGACACATGCAGTTCATTACCGGGTGATAATTGACATATATGAAACCTATAACCTACAAACTCGTCCAATACAAATTTTTTTTATTCACTATTTTTTGTATGTACATGAAATGGTTTGAAATATAAGATTTTAAGATTTTCATATTTAAAAAAATTAAATTCAGTAAAATGAAAAGATAACTTTTTTTGAGAGAAGAATGTGTTGGGTATTAAGCAATATTTATTGGTATCACCTTCATGTTGTGTTTTGTTCGGTGTGGTGTATTAAAAGGAAAATTATGGTATCCTTCCTTTATAATGGTACAATTTTCTGTATATTTTGAACAAAGCAGCTTTCCATTCATTTTAAGATTTCAAAATGTAAGCATCCTGTGGAACACTTGATTGGAACAAAATCTGTAACATACACAGTATATATTCTGACATTTTTTTTTCTTTCAGCTCCATCGTCATCACCTTGGTTTGTGCTGGCCAGTTCCAGAACCATATTTGTGTTCCCAACCTGTTGTTATCAATGTTAACCTGACTCAATATGAATATGACTTTGAATCCAAATCTTTATTTAGTCTCTTTGCAAAGAGGACTAGTCGGACATACGATGGACTAAAACACATTAACTTTGAGGAAGAAAGAACAGAAGAAAAAGTGAACAAATACTAGCCTGTAGTAGCTTCTTCCCTACATTCCGTATAGTCTTAATTCTAGAAGGACACAAGTGAAATGTTTGACGATAGCAAATGTAACAATAGCAATATTTTGGATGCATTATCAAGAGCATGGTTTGTAATTCACCAGTTTCTCAGAGGACAAGTAGGATGTTTTGAATCCTCACAGGTGAGTGACATCAGACAGAGCCACGACTGAAAACTTCAACTTCACAGTTTCTAGCTCCTTTCAGAAGCTCTGAGTATGTGCAGATTTGTCCTACGTCAGGGGTGTCACTCAGACTCTGAGTTCCATTTTTGCTGTGGAACTGCCTGGGTCAACATTTATTTTGAGATTAACATCTCATTTAAAAAAAAAAAAAGTGTTTTTCCATGTGGGCCCTTCTAGTTTGATATTTTCATCTCTTTCTCGTCTGAGTTAGGCTTTTTTGTTTAAGCTTTCCATTGTTGCATCAGTCAAGCCTTTTTTTTTTTTTTTTTAAATTCAATATAGTCATTTGATTTTGCATCTGCTATATTTTGTCTGACATTCATCAAAAAGAAGTACCCGAAGCGCAGCTGTCTTGCGTCTGTCACAGTTCTACAGGACAAATGCGTGGTTGTGCCTTTGTGTAAACACACCTCTTGGGATACTCCACATGTGGGAAGAGGACTCCCAGAGGTTGATGAACCCGGCTATAGCTCATCGAAAAGCTCTTTGGGTTGGATAAGTTTGAGCTATTAGCATTGACATTAAGGGGACCAGAAGCTGCACAGATGCTGGTGGTACAGCAAGTTTGCTTACCGTAAATAGCAGGATGAATCAGCCATGCTGTCTTGGGCTGTCCTTTCAGGCCCGGGGGGGCGGAGCTTCTCAAAGTTGTTACACAGAGCTTTGCTCTGTGCAGCTGTGCGAGAGTTCCCGCGCTGGAGAAAACAGATTCTCCTAAGTCTGTAATTAAGTAGTAGGGTGAACTCCTGTATTTTGTAGGTCATCTGTCCAGGGAGGTGGGTGGGATCGCATGGCTGATTCATCCTGCTATCTACGGAAACACCGTTTACGGTAAGCAAACTTGCTTTTCCCATCGATAGCAGGGCTGAATCAGCCATGCTGTCTTGGAAGTCCCAAGCTAGCGTCACGCCCTAGTTGTATTTGTTTGGTCTGAAGGCGTGACCATGAATTGTGGACAGAAAGACTTAGAGTTCACTTGTGAAGAGTATCCAGTATTGCACGACCAACTCTGGCATCTTCCGCTGTTTGTTGTGCTATGCAATAATGCGATATGAAGGTATGTAACGATGACCAAGTTGCTGCCTTGCATATTTCAATGGGTGGAACTTGTTGTAAATGTGCGATGGACCTTGATATCGCTCTCACTTGATGTACTTGAGGATTTGATGAAAGTTGGAGGTCTCTCTTTGCGTAACAATTTTATGCATTGTACGATCCAGCTGGAAATTGTTCTTTTGGTTACCGGTAATCTGGGAGAATTGGGATTAAAGGTAAGGAAGAGCCGAGAAGGTCTGTTGTCTGAATGAGTCCTGTGTTTGTAATATGCCAAGGCCCTTTTACAGTCTAAAGTGTGGAGCAACTTTTCACGCTCGTTATGATGTGGTTTTGGATAAAACGTAGGTAAGACAATAGACTGATTAAGATGAAAGGCGGAGATAACCTTTGGTAAGAAAGAAGGATGTGTGCGAAGTACCACCTTGTCATGAAAAAACTGTAAGTAGGGAGTGTAATGTACCCAGTGCTTGAATCTCATCTACGTGCCGATGTAATTGCTACTAAGAAGACCGCTTTCCATGTGAGGTACTTCATATGTGAAGAATCCATAGGCTCAAATGGAGATAACATGAGTTGTTCCAAAACTATATTAAGGTTCCATGGAACTGGTGGTTTAGTTGTGGGAGATCTAAGATGGGATAGGCCAATCATAAAACGAGAAACCATTGGGTGCGTAGAGATGGATCTCCCATCAATATGAGAATGAAATGCAGCGATTGCACTGAGATGAACTTGTATTGACGCTGTTGCTAGCCCTGCTGAATATAGTGAATGTAAGTATTCCATGAGGCGATCCGGCGGGCAATGACGTGGGTCATATTGATGAGATGCACACCATGTCGCGTAACGTTTCCACTTGAAGTGGTAATTCTTTCTGGTGGATGGTTTCCTAGCCGCCAAGATGATATCCTGCACCGAGCTGGGTAAGCCCATGTTTGTCAATATTGCCCGTTCAATCTCCACGCTGTCAGATGCAAGGAGTTGTGCATTGGATATAGGAGGGATCCCCCGTCTTGTGAGAGGAGATCCTCTCGATTGTCCAGTGGAATTGGATGATCTATAGAGAGGCGGAGAAGGTAAGTTACCAAGGTTGCCTCGGCCATGCTGGAGCTATTAAGATGAGATTTGCTTTGTCTTGTATGCATTTCTGAATTGTCAGAGTGAGAAGAGGAATCGGTGGGAACGCATATAGCAGGCCTTTTGTCCAGGATATTGGGAAAGCATCCTCTGCTATTCAAAGCTGGCTGTTCCTCAACGAACAGAAATTTAGTACCTTCCTGTTGAGTTCTGTGGAGAATAGGTCTATGGTCGGAATTCCCCAATGTGCAAATATGTCCGCTAATTCTTGATGTAAGGACCATTCGTGAGGATGAAAGATTCTGCTTAGGCGATCTGCCCGTGTGTTGGCTATCCCTGGAAGGTATGTTGCTTGCAGGAGAATGGATTGTTGCTCTACCCATTCCAGAATTGTGAGTGCCTCCCTGCACAGGGTCCAAGAACCTGACCCTCCTTGTTTGTTTATGTAAAACATGGCTACCTGATTGTCTGTATATACCATTACTCGCTTCCCCCGCAATTGTGTGCAGAAAGTCCATAAGGCATTCCGTATCGCCTGAAGTTCTAGGAGATTGATCTGTAACGTGCTTTCTTTTTGAGACCAGCGACCTTGTGTTTCGAGATGGTCTAGATGGGCTCCCCACCCTATGTGGGAAGCATCTGTTGTTAGTACTGTGTTGTGTGGAGGTGTCTTGAAAAGTGCACCCTTGGTTAGTGTCTTCGTTCGTAACCACCAATTTGTCTATTAGCATCCCTGGTGTTACTGATATTGATTGAGACAAGGGTTGATTATGTTGAGACCATTGACTCTTTAGACCCCACTGTAGTCGTCGAATATGAAGACGAGTGTTTTGTACCATGTATATGGCCGCAGACATGTGACCTAGAAGAGTCGGTATTTGGCGTGCTGACATCTTTTTTGTAGATTTTGTGTTTCGAAGTAATCTCTTCAGGGTATTTGCTCTGTCCTTTGGAAGGAAAGCTCTGCCCTGATGAGTAACCAGGTGAGCCACTATAAATTGTAGGGATTGAGTTGGTGTAAGATTGGACTTTTGGAAATTGACCACTAGGCCCAAAGTTTGAAGACAGTGAATCGTTTGTTGGACCTGAGTTTGTAGTGTTTGTGGGTTTGACGCTACGATGAGCCAATCATCCAGATATGGAAGAATGTGTATATGTTGTTTCCTGAGATGGGCCACCACCATTGCCATGCATTTTGTGAAAACTCTTGGTGCAGTCGCTAGACTGAAGGGCAAAACCTTGTATTGATAATGTTGGCCCTTGCACTGAAAACATAGGTATTTCCAGGACGCTGGATGCATTGGAATATGGGTCTACGCATCCTTCAGATATAGGGAACACATCTAGTTGTTTGGTTGGAGGAGGAGTAGAATGGACTTTAAGGATACCATCTTGAACTTCTCCTTTACTAAGTATTTGCCTGAGTTCTTGTAGATCCAAGATTGGACGTAGCCGTTCCATTTTCTTTGGAATGAGGAAATATGGGGAATAAAACCCTTTGTTCCATGAGGAACGGGGTATATGTTGTATTGCTTGTTGATCGAGTAGATGGATAATTTCCTGTGATAACTGAAGGTGATCCCTTATGGTAATCTTTACAGGATGTAGGTATTTGGGGGGGGGGGGGAACGAGGAGAAAAGAAGACGGTATCCGTGGTGTATGATGTCCAACACCCAGCGGTCTGATGCGATATGTGACCAGGCTTGGGTAAAGAATTGTATCCTCCCCGCTTTGATGGTAAGAGAAGAAGGTGGCCTGTGAGGTTCAAAAAGACACCTGAGTCTTTGATGTAGACACTGCTGCTGGACCCTGTGTACGTTGGTTTCTAGGTCTACCTCTCCTAGGCTGTTGTTGAGAGACTTGTGGTCTTTGTGGCTGCTGGTAAGTTGATGGCCTATAGTGTATATATGGGCAATACTGTCGTCTCTGGAATGTTTGTCTCTTTGGTTGAGAATAAAACTTCCTACTTGAGGAGGAATAAGCTGGAGGGTTGACCAGAGATTGTACTGCTACCGATTGCTCCTTTAATTTGGAAACTGTTTCTTGGAGCTGGTTTTCAAATAAGTGATCCCCACGACATGGTAAATTCGCTAACTTGTCGTGAACATCCTCTCGTATGGCACTTGCTCTAAGCCATGCTATTCTGCGTGCAGCTATTGCAGAAGCAGAGGTACGGGAGGACATTTCAAAGGATTCATAAATGGATCTTAAGAGATGATGCAAGCCCTCTTCCATGTTTAGTATTGGTTGAGGCATGCCCAAATCTTCTGCCGAAGTCGGTAGAAGAGTTTTTACTTGTTACAGACAATCATAAAGGTATTGTACTATATAAAATTGGTGTTGTCCTATATGGGCTGCAAGCATGGAGGATTGAAAAACCTTCTTTGCAAAATCATCAATACACCTATGATCTTTACCAGGTGGAGTATTGGAATGGGATCTTGTTTTCTTTGCCCTCTGTAATGCAGATTCCACCACTCTGGACTGGTGCAGAGTGGCGTAAAAGGGTGATTGTTTCATTTTATATTTTAAATCAATTTTCCGAGATACTGGGATGATATTGTGCGGGGTTTCCCACGATTGTTCTAAGACACTGTCCAACACCTTATGAGATGGTAAACTAGCTGGTTCACTGGGTAAGTCAAATATCTTTAAAAGATCCAATGTGTCTGATCTGGGATCCGGTGTTTTCTGGATTTCCAGATGAAGAGCCGTACCTGCTTTCTCAATAAATTTTGGATATGCCAGATCTTCTGGTGGTGAGTAAGGTTGTTTATGTTCCTCTTCTGGATCTGATGGGTATCCTGTTGAAAATGTTGGAGATGAAGGATCTGAATGTGGTTGTTGAGGTAAATTAACCGGACATGGTTACTTTGGTAGGTCTGGCTGTGGTAATAGTGGCTCTGGTAAAAGTGGTATAGCGGGAGCAGGAAGTGTCGGAGAAATGTGCAATGGAGGAATTGAGCCCTCTGGAGAAATTGGTGGAGGCAGAGGGACCTTGAAATTTTCCTGCAAGGATGTCATAAATCCTGACAGTAGATTCGAAATTTGTAATAGGGTTTGTTTGGCCTCCTCTGGCAATTGCGGTGTTGCCCCTTCGTCCGGAACAAAGTGCGGGGCCGGTGATGGTTCAACCAGTGGAATATGGATGTCTGGTATACATCCATGTTGTAATTTTCTTTTCTTATGCGCAACTGATGGTTGGTCCACGTATGAGTCCCTTGAGGAAGAGGAGGAACTTAAAGATATAGGAATGTCCTCCTCCATGGACGACTCATATGGTCCTTCTGATGTAATGCTAACCTGTCTGGTCCTCTGACCGAGGGTAGGAGTATCTGGATGCGAGGAGGAAAGACTTGGTGACCTTCTTGTTACTTCCCTTTGCATATGTTTCCTTTATGTGAGTGTTTTGGCTCACTATACTTTCCACAGATGACTCTCTGTTTCTGGGTTTCGATTTGTGTTGGTGGTGATCTACCGATGAATCTCTAGAGGCATAAGAATGCCTTGTATGGCTCTTGTGTGTCGATTGATGCATCCTTTGTTTTGGCCGTGTTATATCGCACTGTTTTTGCGTCGATAATTGCGTCTGCATCGATGGGTGCGTCGATGCAATAGATTGCGTCTGTTCTGGTGGACGCTTTTGCATCGAAGGCCGTGTCATCATCGACGCATGTGCCTGTGTTGATAGATGCGCTGGCGTTGAATGCCGCTCCTGCGTCTGATGTGATGTCTGTGTCAAATGCCGTTTCTGTTTTGACTGCGCTGGTGTCTATTGTTGTGCCGGTGTCGAATGTGTCGGCATTGACGCTTTTGTTGAAGGTGGTATCTCGGACGCCTTCGTTGAAGCGTTTTAGGGTTGGATGGGAATTGAGTCCCTGGATGAAGGTCCCATCGACACGGCTCTCTTATGTCGTTTGGGCTGGTGTGTCACCGGTCCCGGCGACGAGTGAGACTCTGTAGTCGGGGCATAAGAGCCCTTGGCCAGTCGCAGTCTGTCTATCTTCTCAGCCCTCAAACGATGCGCTCTAGGGGACATTTTCCCCGCAATGTCTACAGGACTCCTGAATGTGGTCTGGTCCCAGACACACATAACAGGAATCATGCCTGTCTGTGAGCGACATTATCTTCCCACAGGTGCATGGTTTGAAGCCCGATGGCCTGGGTTTCTTTTGGGGAGTTGAATCCATTTTAATTTTTTTTTTTTACTTAACTAGTGAAGAATTGAAGACTCGCTGAGGAGAGTTTGAATCTCCGCGAGCGATCCCGCGCGTGGAAAAAACAGACTGAGGAGAATGTTTTTTCTAGCGCAGGAACTCTCACGCAGCTGCATAGAGCAAAGCTCTGTGTAACAACTTTGAGAAGCTCCGCCTCCTGGGCCTGAACGGACAGCCCAAGACAGCATGGCTGATTCAGCCCTGCTATCGACGGGAAAATCAGTATTGAGGAAGCAGCATCCTTCATCAACATCAAGTGCAGTGAGGCTGAGGGGACAGAGCATCCTCTAGTTTGTCCCACCTGATGAAAACGATGGTATCTATTTCATCAGTATTGACACTGAGGGATACTGATGCAGAGATATTGATTGACGGTGCTGCTCAATGTAGGGTGATGAGAAGGTGGGAGACCTTGGCTTCAGCCATACGTCCTCCCAAACATCCCTGCAACGAGAGCTGCTCACTTTTGAGTGAGGCTGGGGAAATAAGACAGCTTCTGAGGCCCAAGCCACAGCCACCAACACACCTCAGGATTTGACCTCTCCTCCTGTCTCATACCCTGATTTGGCATTGGCAGTTGTCGAGGAGGTACTTAAGAAGATCAAGTGGCACTGGAGTGCCAGCTGGCTCAATATAGTGTAGCTGTATTGACATCGATGCAGACTAAGATTTGACCTATCCTAGAAGCTCTGTCCACTGGCAGCTATGGCATAGATACCAGAAATTGGAGGGACTTCAATATTGGTGCTACCTACACTGTATAATCTCCAGTGCTTTGGGAGAGGAAAGCTTCCTTGACACACCAGGATCCATTGAGGTCTATGGTGCCCCTCCACCTCAAGTCATTTCAGAGGTGGTGTTGGTGCGAGGTGTACACTCATCACATCACTGCTCCAGCCCTCAGACACAAACAGTTGGTTTTCCCTCCACAGGAAAGGGATCCTTCCTTTTTTGACTCTGAAAAGGAAATGTCTAACATTCCATTTGATTTGGAGAAGATAAAAACCCATGGCTCAACTTCTGGATATCCTCCAATTTTTTTTAGTTCCCAAAGGAAAAGGTGGCAGTGCCAATCCATGATATCCTTAGGGAAGCATAGATGAGGATATGGGAAAACTGCTTTTCTGTGTCTCCACTTAACAAGCAGGCAGACATAATGTATCATGTACAAAAGGTCCTGGATTTGACAGACTATTTCTATACTAGCCTGTATTCCCTGGCGAAAGAGTCTTGTACCCTTGATGCTTTTGGAAGAAAGTGTTACCAGAATCGTATGCTGACATCTCATATAGCATCCTACCAACTCAGAGTCAATACTTGTGGAAATTTTCTGGAAAAGATCAAAACCCTCTCTTGCATGATCTTCCTCAAAAAGGCATCTGCTAAAGGGTCAGGAGTGTGGAAAAAAAACTTGGTTTGTTTGTCCTGTGATGTTTTTGAGATGGCATTGAACGCCTCTGCTGTAGGACTTGACGCTCACAAACTGTCATGGCTACACGCTTTTGACCTTAAAACAGATGTGCAAGACAGGCTTGGTGACATGCCCTGCAAGGGAAACTGTCACTTCAGACAGAGAATCCAAGAAGTGGTGGATCAAATAAGGCCATGGCTCCAGGCTTGACTCTCTGCAGTCACTTCTGACCCACCTCCACATCATCCAGGAGATACTTCTTCAAAGAGATATTTTCTGCCCCATCATCCACAGGTTCCATGGCTCTTGACCCAGATAGCAGAAACCCCAGACTACTTCCCAGCCAATTCCCAGGATGGAGTTTAGACTGATTCCAGAAAGACAATTGTCAGTATCCCACTGTCCATTGCAGGGAATCTCCCTCTAGGGGAAGGTTAACTTTTTATGTAAACCATTGGCCTAGTATTAAAGTCAAGACAGCTAGGTTCTCACCATCATTCAGAATGGATACAGAATATATTGGGAAATCCACCAAATTGCCTACTAAGAGTATCACTACATTTCTCTGCATCAGAAACTGTAGGGGGCACTAGTAAGCAGTGGGTATCAACAGTCAGTAAGAGCAAAATCTAATTTTTATTGTATGATATCTTACAATAAGGAACAGTACAGTTTACCAAACCATGTAGAGTAAGCCTCCAGTTTAGAGTTCTCCAGCTGTTAGTCCCTTAAATACATCACAGCCCCTAAACTTAATCATCAGTGGGTTAATTTGTTTGCATAACATGTTCCAACTGGTTAGCATAATTTATTTTCTCATATATATTAATAAGACTACATTCTGTAATTTATTTAAAAATTGTTAATTCTGTTACTTCCAAGCTATTTGTCCAGTGAGGATAACACAGTACACTCATGATTTCTTAAGTTGAGCCCAGAAGGCAAACGTGAAACTTAGTGCTGACCTTTGGCATACCTTTGCATTCTGGTTAACCTTCAGTATACCTCTAGCACTCAGCCATGGCTCTTTTCCAAGTCTCATCAGTTCAGTAGTATTATGCTGCTTTTGTCTTCCTGCTTCTTTGTTGCCACCAACTGGTCTCTCTGTAGAGAATCCCTCAAAGCATCCTTACATTTCTATTTCTAAAAAGGAGCTGCTCTCCCTCATGGAGACCAAAGCATGGAAGCAGTCCCACCAGGGGAAATAGGGTGGGGATTTTATTCAAAGTATTTCCTGATGCGAAAGAATACATGAGAACTCTGTCCCATCCTAGACCTAGGTCTTGAACATATATTTAGTAAGAGAAAAGTTCAAGATTTCCCTAGGCACCCCAGTTCCCTTTCTACACAAAGGAGACTGGCTATGCTCCTTGGACCTAGAATGTGCACACCCACATAAAAACATTCAAATCAGAGGAACTATCTCAGATTTGTAATAGGGACGCACTACTTTCCAGTATCACATCCTGCCCTGGGCCTAGCATCTGCATCAGGATTATGTATAAAACTTCCCCCGGTTAGGAGTTTGTCATGTAAGACTCTAAAATTGGTCTTTTTCAGTGTTGGTTCCCAAATTATGGATCAGTCTTCCATTGAACAACAATGTAGGCAATCTAGAAAAGCCGTGAGCAAACGTAAGAGAATAGATGCCAAAGAATGTCTTTCAAAATCTTTAATGGCTGGAGACATGTGAAACAATAAAACTGCCCGACTCAGGCCAAGTTTTGCCACTCACCAGTGGCTGCCTCAGGGGCTTATGAGAGTTATATCAAATTTCGAACCAATGTAAAAATTATCCTTGTATGCTATGAATGATCAAAAGGAATCCGTGGCACAAAAAGAAAATTAGGTCTTACCTTGGTTAGTTTTCGTTCCTGTAGTACCACGGATCAGTCTAGACTCCTGGGTTTTGCCCCTCCCCCCACCCTCTAGCAGATGGAGACAGAAGTTTACAAACCAAACTCCGCCTTATCTAGGCTGGTGCCACCTACAGTCTGGCAGTCTTACTTAATGTCAAAGCAGATGAAGCCCCAATACAATATCAAAGGAACTATATACAGTAACCTAACAACCAAAACCACAGGCTCAACTATCCCCCAAATGGGACCAGAACCCGAGCCACCGATAATGAATAAACAGAGACAGAAAGGACAGAGAGAAACCGCCACAACACCGGACTCTCCCTCTTCACAGCAGAATCAACGGGTGGGACTCTGGACTGATCCGTGGTACTACAGGAACGAAAATTAACCAAGGTAAGACCTAATTTTCTTTTCCCTGTACGTACCCGGATCAGTCCAGACTCCTGGGATGTACCAGAGCTACCTTACTTGGGGTGGGATCCGGAGAGTCCCACTCTGATCACCCCGGCCCCGAAACCTCCGCTGCCGGAAGCCTGGACATCCAGGCGATAATGACGAGCAAATGTATGCAACGATTTCCACGTTGCTGCCCTACAAATCTCTTCCGTAGATATATAGTTGCACTCCGCCCAGGACGTAGCCTGGGAACACGTTGAATGGGCCTTTAGACCCACTGGAGTAGACCTGCCCTGCATTAGATACGCCGAACTAATCGCCTCCTTCAACCAGCGGGCAATAGTAGTCTTGGACGCCGCCTGACCACGACGACCGCC
Source organism: Rhinatrema bivittatum (assembly GCF_901001135.1). Taxonomy (NCBI): domain Eukaryota; kingdom Metazoa; phylum Chordata; class Amphibia; order Gymnophiona; family Rhinatrematidae; genus Rhinatrema; species Rhinatrema bivittatum. The sequence continues at coordinate 450,032,675 of NC_042618.1, read as the reverse complement.
CCACAGCACAAAGAGATGGTCTGACACCCAAAAGGCATTCGTAACCTCCAAATAATACAACAATGCCCGTCTCACATCTAACCGACTCAAGTCTCGATGACCAGGGTTCGACCTAACCCCCTCCGGAAATGAGGGTAGTTCCAAGTCTGATTGAGATGAAACGCAGACACCACTTTAGGTAAGAAGGACGGTACCGTACGAAGCGAAACTCCCGAGTCCGTAATCCTCAAAAAGGGTTCCCGACAAGACAAAGCTTGGAGCTCCGAGACCCGTCTCGCTGAGACAATCGCTACCAAGAAAACCACCTTCAGAGTCAAGTCCCGAACGGTAGAATTGCGAATGGGCTCGAAAGGAGCGGTGCACAACACCTTCAACACCAAATTCAGGTTCCATGACGGACAAGGAGAACGGAATGGCGGACGCAAATGTTTAGCCCCGCGAAGGAAACAAACGACATCTGGATGGGAAGACAAAGTCACGCCTTGAATTGGACCCCGCAATAAGGCAAAAGCCGCAACCTGTACTCAAAGGGAACTACAAGACAAACCCTTAGTCAATCCATCCTGGAGAAAACGTAAAACCTCCGGCACCGAGGTCCGCGTGGGCCTTAATTCCTGCGCAAGACACCACGTCTCAAAAACCTTCCAGACACGCACATACGCTAGGGACGTGGACGCCTTGCGGGACCGCAAAAGCGTCGAGACAACCGCATCCGAATAGCCCCGTGCCTTCAGCCTATGCCTCTCAAAAGCCATGCCGCTAGACAAAAGCATTCGACCCGGTTGAAACAAACAGGACCCTGATGGAGCAGGTCCGGAACATACGGGAACCGGATGGGATCCTCCAACGCCAGGTTCTGTAGATCCGCGAACCAAGGTCACCGAGGCCACTCGGGTGCGACGAGCACCAAGGGCGCCGGAGGAAGCTCTATGCGCCGTAGTGTCCGCCCGATGAGCGGCCATGGTGGAAAAACGTAGAGAAGCACCTCCGTCGGCCACGGCAACACCAGGGCGTCGACGCCTTCCGCCCCCATTTCTCGGCGGCGAGCAAAGAAGCGTGGAGCTTTGGCATTCTTGAATGTCGCCATCAGGTCTAGGACCGGTGTCCCCCACCGGGCACAAATGAGCTGAAACGCCACGTCCGTGAGCTCCCACTCGCCGGGATCCAGACGATTGCGACTGAGAAAATCCACCTGAACGTTCTCTACTCCGGCGATGTGTGATGCCGCTAGACATTGCAGATGCCGCTCGGCCCAGGCCATCAGCTGTCGAGCTTCGGCGGCCACCGGTTGACTCCTGGTTCCGCCCTGTCGGTTGATGTAGGCCACTGTAGTCGCATTGTCCGACAGAACTCTGACAGACTTGCCTCGAACCAGCGGAAGAAAAGCCCGAAGGGCCAATCGCACTGCCCTGGTCTCCAACCGATTGATGGACCACGACACTTCTTTCGGGGACCACGTGCCCTGTACGGACTTTCGGAGACACACCGCGCCCCATCCATACAGGCTGGCATCTGTGGTGATCACTGTCCATGAGGGAATCGCCAATGAAATTCCCCGGGTCAAGTTGCCTGGACAAAGCCACCAAGCCATGCTGGAGCACGCCGACTGTGGTAGAGGTAAGGGGAGATGAAACTCTTCCGACACCGGGTTCCAACGGGAAAGTAATGCCAACTGTAAGGGTTGCATATGAGCGAACGCCCAGGGAACCAATTCCCGCGTGGACGTCATAGACCCCACCATTTGTAGGTAGTCCCAGACGACTGGCATGGCTTTGCTCAACAACCGCCTGGCTTGAACCTGCAACTTGACCATACGCTCCCGCGTAAGGTACACCATGCCTTTCCGAGTGTCGAACAAAGCTCCCAAAAATTCCAGAGATTGCGAGGGCTCCAGGTGACTTTTGGCCCGATTGATTACCCAGCCAAGTCTTTGCAACAAGCCGACCACTCGTTGGACCGCTAACTGACACAGGCGTTCTGACTTCGCCCGAATCAACCAATCGTCCAGATACGGATGGACCAGAAACCTTTCCTTGCGAAGGTGGGCAGCTACCACCACCATGATCTTGGTGAACGTCCACAGGGCTGTGGCCAACCCGAACGGTAGTGCCTGAAACTGGAAATGCTTTCCTAACACGGCGAACCTGAGGTACCGTTGATGCTCCGCGCGGATCCCGATGTGCAGATACGCCTCCGTGAGATCCAGAGACGTGAGAAACTCCCCTTGTCTCACCGAAGCAATGACCGACCGCAAGGTCTCCATCTGAAACCGGGGAACCCGCAGACACCTGTTGACGCCTTTGAGGTCTAGTATCGGCCGAAACGTGCCTTCTTTCTTTGGTACCAGAAAGTAAATGGAGTACCGACCGCAGCGAAGCTCGTGGGACGGCACTGGAACGATCGCGCCTAGCTCCCGCAAGTGACGAATCGTTTCTCGCAGCGCCCGCCGTTTTTCCGAAAACCCGCACGGCGATACCATGAAACACTGAAGGGGCCGCTGTACAAAATCTAACGTGTAACCTTGACTTATCACCTCCAGGACCCACTGATCCGAGGTGATTCTGGTCCACTCCCCGTAAAACCGCGCCAGCCTGCCACCGATCGCCGGAACCGAGGAGTGGACCGGCAGCACATCATTGGGAAGGCTTACTGACCGGCGCCCCCGTACCGGTCCCTGGTCTGCCAAAGCGGCGCCCGCGAAAGGACTGAGCGTATGACTGCTGCCGGGAAGCATTGTGCCGAAAGGAAGAAGTTGACCCCCGGGAGTTACGAGGTCTGCAACCTCCCCGAAAACGGAATCTCGAAGCTGGGGTCCCCCTAGACCGCGGTCTATCCTCCGGCAAGCGATGTACCTTGTTCTCGCCTAACGACTCAATCAAATCTTCCAACTCCTTCCTGAAGAGCAACTTTCCTTTAAATGGCAGTGACCCTAAACGAGCTTTAGACGACACGTCTGCCGCCCAATGGCGCAGCCATAGCAAACGCCGCGCCGACACCATAGCACACGCCGAGGTGCGAAGCAAATCATAAAAGGCATCGGCGCTATAGGCAATCACCGCCTCTAAGCGACTTGCCTGCAGCTCCTCCTCCTGCAAGAGAGCTTCATTAGTGGAGAGCTGCTGAGCCCACCGAAGCCCTGCCCGCAAGGAGAAATTGCTGCAGATAGCCGCTCGAACCCCGAGAGCGGAGACTTCGAAGATCTTCTTGAGCTGTACCTCCAGCTTGCGATCCTGCAAATCCTTAAGAGCTGTCCCACCCGTCACCGGGATGGTGGTCCTCTTTGTAACAGCCGCCACGGCCGAATCTATTCTCGGGACTTTGAACAGCTCGAGCGTGTCCTCCGTGAGTAGATAAAGTTTATCCATGGCCTTGGTGACCTTCAACCCCAAATCTGGGGTGTCCCACTCCTTGAACAGCAAATCAGACGCTGAAAAATGCAAGGGAAATGCCGACGGAGGCCCCCTAAGACCCAACACTACAGGGTCCGTGCGCCCGAATTGGGACTCCTGCTGTGGTAACTCAATGGCCAACTCCCCCAGGATAGCTGGTATTAAGGGCGCCAACTCGTCCTGTCGAAACAAGTGCACTCCTTTAGGGTCATCCCTGTCCCCTGAATGGGAAGCGATCGGACCAATATTCCCCTGATCCCCGTCCCCCTCAATGCCCCTTGGCTGGGACGGCGGATCCTGCTCGTCCGGCTCATCGGATTCCGACTCGGTATCAGGGTCCCCCCGAGGCGCCCCCAACCGGAGTGGCCGGGCCCCCCCCGGGGGATCCGATACCGGTGTGGGCCTGGCCCGCTTTCTGGGCTCCGACCCCCGGTCCGCGCCCTGCGGGCCCCGCTCTCGTTTCCTGGCCAGGCGCCTTGCTTTGAATGCCTTGTGCATCACAAGCACAAACTCAGAATTAAAAGAATCCGAAGAGCTGTGATCCGGCTCCTCCTCCGGATCACATCTGGCCGCGGAGACTTGTCCCCCTCAGAGACTGACCGCTGAGGGGACAGCGCGGGAGGACCATCCTCGCCGCCCCTCGCTGCCGGGGGCGCCGAACTCCCGGGCCCCGACAGAAACAAAATGGCGGACTTTCCTGCCGCCAGCTTCAGAGAGCCCAAAATGGCGCCTGTTCCTGCGCTCCGCAGGGACGGGCCAGCCATCACCCCGGAGCCGCGGTCCACGCCTGCCTAGCTCCCCGCGACGTCTCCGGAGTAGCCGAGCCTCCTCCTCCCCCCGAAACGCAGCCCGAACAAAGGCTGTCACGGGAGAGGTGCCGGGCCGCTCCGCAGGCCCTGTATACCGGCCGCCGCGGCATGCCTCCGTATCACACAGCACACTGCAGCACCCTTAGAACGGACACCCGTGACTCCCCCCCCCCCCCCGCAAACGCAACGCAACGCCCGAAAACGGAAGGGACAGGGGAGAGAAGAAAGACGACAACAAAACTTTTTTTTTTCTATTTTACCATTCGCTGCCGGGTCCACCTGGGGGGGAGTGAACCGGGCTCCCCGGTGTCACCCCCAGGACAAGAACAAGCACTCAACGCTGGCAAGGGCCCCCAGCCCACCTTCAGCGGCCTCAACCCCCAGGGGAGCCTGGGAGGAGGTAAGGGCGGACCTGCAGGCACCCCACTGCGGTCTCAGCCCCCTACTCACCTATCACTCAACAATTCCTAAACCTTAACTTTTCTATGTTTTCCTTTTTTTTTTTTTTTAAACTAGGCCTTAGCTCAGACTGTAGGTTTTGCACCCTCTCCACCTGCTAGGAGAAAGAAGAAGACTGCTAGACTGTAGGTGGCACCAGCCTAGATAAGGCGGAGTTTGGTTTGTAAACTTCTGTCTCCATCTGCTAGAGGGGGGGCAAAACCCAGGAGTCTGGACTGATCCGGGTACGTACAGGGAACATATCTTATCAGGAAACAAGTAGCACATAAACACTTAATGGCTCCATGCACTTAATGGTGCCTCATATGTGAGCGCTGTAGGTCGGCAATCACAGTCTCCGCTCATGGAGGATATCCAGAAGTTGAGCCACTGAGGCAGCTACTGGTGACTGGCGAAACTTGGCCTGAGTCGGGCGGTTTTATTCTTTTACATGTCTCCAGCCATTAAAGATTTTGAAAAAGACATTCTTTGGCATCTACTCTCTTACGTTTGCTCAGTCTTCCATTGGACATCAGGGAAGAAATGGACCTGTTTGAGATTTTGGTGTAAAATAAAAACATGGTTGATGTTATCAGAGCTTCTGAATTAAAACTTGGTATGCTCCTAAGGTTTAGGGAGTTGAGGGCTGAGTCAGCAGGTCTGTTCATTGTGGCTATAAAATTATGTGATAGTTAAACATGTACATTGCTTTGGAAAATTTTCTCATAAAATTGGAAAGCGATTAATACATTTTATAAATAAATGCCTAGCAGTGCATATGTTTCCATGTCTAGACAATTGGCTAGTCAAGAATACTTCTTAGAAAGGTGCAAACTAATCTGTGTGCAAAGCCATTGGGGGTACTAGAGTTGCTAGGATTCATCATAAATTATCCCAAATCTCATCTGAGCTCATAGGAGCTCTACTAGATACAGAAAGGCCTTTGCCTGAGTTGTACATGTAACACCTTTTGATATGTCTTTGCATGAGATGAGGCTAATAGACCCTAAGATCATAGTGGTTGTAGGCCACTCAAGTTCTTAAGAGATGGGTTATCCAAATCAACCAACAGCTGAGGGACTCACTATCCTCATAGCTGATCCCTACCAAATTCTTCCCATACAAATTGTACTTTTAACAGAAACATATAGCCTTGCATAGAGAGCTCGTGTACAGGGGCTCCATGCTTAAGACTTTTGTCTACTTAGGAAAATCTTGATCAGATAAATTTGCTAGTGGTAAGGGCAATTCTGAATGCTCTACAGGTTTTCAGAGATCAGCCAACAGTCACTGTAGTCTGACAACCAGGTAGCTATGTTCTACCTAAACAAGTAGGGGGAACACGATTGTACCTCTTGTACTGGGAGGCAATAAGGATGTTGAACTGGGCTATCTCACAAAGAAAGACCCTTAGAGCCACATACCTGCCAGACAAGGAGAACACCCTGAGCAGGTACCTGGAAACACAGGGGGTCCTTGGACAGGGGAGTAGTAAACCAGATAGTTTGTGAATAGGGAACAACCAACATGGGTTTGTTTTTCCTTTGAACAAGAAAGTCTCTTTTGTTTGAGAAGAAGGTCAAAGGACAAACTATCCTTGGTTGTCCTATCCTCAGGTTGGGGAGCCTTGTCTTCTGTAGGTATATCCTCCTATTCCTCTAGTGATGAAAATTCTCCTGAATCTCTAAAGAAACAAGGGAACTATGATTCCAATAGCGCATGCTGGCTAAGACAGTTTAGTTCCCTCTTCAAGGCTTGTCCATCTGGGATCCAGTTCAGTTGGGATATTCTCCCACACCCACTAAACAAATCGGGGAATGATTCTCCAACCCTACATAAAGTCCTTAGCCTTCACAGCCTAGATGTTGAGAGTAATACTTGGTCCCTTGAACCTGCCAGATGAGATGTCTTGGATCATTTTGGCTTCTAGAAGAACCTCTATGGGCAGGTCATTTGGTTTTAAAGTGGAGGATGTTTGCCTTCTGGTGTGAGGGATAAGGTCATAGATCAGGGGAGGCCAGCTCCAGTCCTCGAGAGCCACAAACAGGCCAGGTTTTCAGGATATCCTTAATGATATGCATGAGAGAGATGTGAATGCACTGCCTCCATTGTATGCAAATCCATCGCATACATATTCATTGAGGATATCCTGAAAAGCTGGCTTGCTGTGGTTCTCAAGGACTGGCATTAGCCAGCCCTGTCCTAGATCCTTTCTTCTGCTCCACGCACAAACTGCATGATTACCTTTTACATTTCTGAGTTTGGTTTCAAAATTAACTCTGGGGGTCATTTACTAAACATTTTTCCCATAGATTCAGAATGGGAGAAAACATTTAGTAAACAAGTCCATCTGTTAGGGTTCTTCACCTCAGTGCAATTAGCACTTACCACTTTTACCTATCTTCGTATAGCCATTAGTTGTCAGATTCATGTGAGACTTGCTTTTATTAAAGGCCCCCACTAAAACCACCTAATGTGTCTTGGGACTTCAGCATGATACTATCCCGGCTGATGAAAACTCCCCTTTTAGCCATTAGACTCCTGTGAGCTGAAGTCCTGACCTGGAAGGTCATATTTTTAGTTGCGTTCACTTTAGCACACAGTGAGCTCCAAACCCTAATGACTTAGCCACTTTTACAAAGATTTGTTTTTATAATAGAATGGTTCTGCATAGGCATACCAAATTCTTTTAAGATAGTATCGAATTTGCACCATAACCATTCAATTGGCCTTCTAATATTTTTTTCCCCAAGCCATATGTCCACAGGCCATACACAGTTTGGATTGCAAAAGAGCCTTGGGTTTCTATCTAGAGTGAACTGAAGCCCTTAGAAAGTCCACCCAGCTTTTTGTTACTTTTGACCCAAGTAGACCTGAAATTGCCATAGCCAAATACCCAGTCTAACATATTGCTTTTGTTTTTTTTCCTGTTTTTAACCTGGGCAGGCTTGAATGTAGAAGGGCATATCAAGACCTGTGGTATTAGAGCCATGGCAAAGAGATCTGCAAAGCTGTAATGTGAAGTTCACGCCACACATTCACATCTCATTGCTGTTTGGGATAGAGACTCCTGCCACAGCTGTTGGTCAATCCATTCTGAAAGATTTATTTGAGGTTTAGAATGCAACTCCATTTTCCCAGAGCCCATTCTTTTTATTTCCAGGTATCCTTCTTAAATACATTTTCAAAATGGCTTGTTGTCACTGTTCATGTTGTATTTCTCCTTTTGTATTAAAACCATTCTGTAGCTAGAGATTCCCCACCTGTGAAAACTAACATCTTGCGTGTCTCTGGAGAAAGTGAGTTATTTTCCTGTAACAGGTTTTCTGCAAGAACCCACTCGCCTCCACTAGGAGTTGGCTTTTTTTTTTTCTTTTTAAATTTAAGAACAGAAAGGGTCCTGACACTATGCCTGTGACATAGGACAATCCTGCACATACTTAGTAGAACTAAAGGCTATACAGAAGCTATGAAGTTAAAGCTTCTGTCTGGCATTGCTCTGATGACAGCACCCACCTGTGAAGACTTACATCCTACAGTCTTCGGAAAATGCCTGGTTCAGGTAAGTAACCTTTATTTTATAGTATGTTGAAAACATTCTGGATGCAATATTCATGGGGTTATAGCAGTTTGGAATTAAACTACCATAGTACACTAGAAAAAAATCTACAGGCCGATTCAGTAAAAGGTGTGGGAGAGCCAGCACTCCAAGTTGAGCACCCACTCTGACGACACACGCCCAGGCACCTCTCCAGGGCGCATGATTCTGTATTTACATGAGGTCCGGTGCTAATAAAGAGGCGTTACGGACAATAGCACATCCCTAGTGCCTCATTAGCAGAAGAGGTTGGCTGCCAGTGGGTCCGACAACCGAGGCTTAATTTTACCAGTGTCTTGTTTTCGAACCCGCTGACAGCCATGGGTTTGGAAAATGGATGCCTGCAAAATTGAGTGTCTGTTTTTGAAAAAAAAAATATTTTTAATTTTTGGTTCCTCCAACTTAATATCGCTGGGATGTTAAGTCTGAGGGTGTACAGAAAAGCAGAATTTTCTGCTTTTCTGCACACTTTTCAGGGTCGCTTCCAACTTAACCCCTTCCCTGGGCAGGCGTTAACTTCTTGGAGTAAAATGTGGGCTTGGCCACATATTTTACTTTCAGTATTCCGGGCGTCTAATAGGCTCATCAGCATGCATTTGCATGTGGAGTGCTATTAGTTTGGGGGGGGGGGGAGAGGGAGGGAGATTGGCAGCAGGTTTTCCAAGTGCATTTTTCCCCTTACAGTATAAGGGGTAATAGTGCGTCTAAAACGTGGAGCCAAACTGTGATTGGCCGAGCACACTGTTTTCTGTATTGGCCTGAATGTCATCAGTTCCTAAGAATTGTGAATACTAGAGATGTGCTTCATGTAAAAATTTTGTTTCAGGGCGCCCCCGCGGGAATTTTGTTTTTCCCATGGTTCAGGGTTTTTTTTCTGGGGCAGCCCCGATTTTCGGGTTAGTGTGCACTAACTCAAAAATGAATTTTTCGGAAAAAATTCACTTGTTTTTCGGTTCTCCTGAACCATTCCAAATTAGGCAATTTCGATGACATTGCCTAATTCGGGAAAAATGATTGCACATCCCTAATGAATACTATAGTGCGAATCAGTGCATTCTTTGAAGACTATAACAATATTGCATCAGGAAAACATGTATAACAAACTGAGAACTGCACATACTTCTATTTTTAAAATAGTTACAAAGTTGACATGACTGACTGTTGAAGAGGGGCTGGGTATTAAGATGCAGCATCCAGTTAGAAATACAATGTTTCTCCATGGTGAAAAAAATATTCATAGGCTTCTAGTATTGTTTAACAGAGCTGCTTGGTCATGAGTTCATTTTAAGACATGTAATTACTATATGTAAAATGAATGAGCAACTAAACACATAAAAAATAAATTATACAGGATCTTCACTTATTCCATGGATGTGGAGCTATTTTTATTTACATTTTCCAGAACTACAAAAATAGATTTGTTAAAATAAAATCTACAAAAATACTCTAGTGCATATTTCTTCAAACTGGGTTATGTTCTCGATAATAGATCCTATTATTTAAGAGCCCAATGTAATAAAACATGAGTAAAAAATTTTGTGCTGAACTTTAGTGCTCATTTTTCTTTATTCAAGTGCATAATAAAGGTTAATTTCTAATGCAATCAGCTAAATGGTATGCTAATGCAACAGGGGCTTTAAAAAGGCACTAAACTGAAAATTGTGTACACATAAATATATTTAGCATGTTTTATGAGCTGAAAACACGATTTATGCACAAAGTGGGTTATCTGCCTATAAATAAGAGTACAGGAACCCTGGCCCCACAGACTTAATCTAGTCTCAAACTACTCCACCTCTGACCAGATGTTACATTGCCAGTGTTGAGCAAATATGAGTTAAGTCTACGCATCTCTCTGCATTGCAGAGTAAGAGCTAATGCCTTAACATAGAATTTGTTTGGAAAAGCATGCATTTGTATGTATATTTTGTCTCCATCAAAGTTGTTAAATTAGGAGTAAAGTGTGCAAAATATGTGCACACAACCACATACACCTAATTGTATCAAAACTATGAGTGTAGCGCTGCAGCCAATATTTCACAGCATGAAATATGGCATGTATTTGTTAAGACAAGATAAAAGGATTTGCAGATGGTCTGTCTTATGACAGAATTGCAGTGCTGCACCTAGCAAATAGGCACTTTGAGTTTGGCTATTAAACCTGCTTATATTGGGGCTAACTGAAAACACCCCACCATCCTGGAATAGAGAGCATAGTGACTATATTCCAGCTAGATTGAGACCAGGGCTTCTGAGAGGAGCAGGGGCAAAAGCAACAGAAATAAATATCCCAGGGCCATGAATGATGATCCTATGCTATCTTAATTTCAGAGCTTCCTCACCCCGCCCTTCCCCCTTTTTTTTCCCCATCAAGGCTGAAGAATGATCGAAGCAAGTGCAAACCAAATAAGATGTGATTCAGGCTACTATCAATATGCTAACTGAAAGAGCCTGGGACAAAACAGTAGATATATCTTCCCTAATTGTAGGGCACAGGGAAAGAGAGGTATTCTTGGTGGTAGGGTTGACACAGACTGGGATATTCAGTAAGCGGAGCGTAAGGCCTGTGCTGAGATGAGTATGAACAGAATGAGTGCAGTGAATGCAGTTGGTGTGGTGTATGGGCTGTGGATGTGCACATAGCAGCACTAACACAAACCTCACCTGAATAAACTACCTATTTTTATAAGAGGATTTTAAAAACTAGTACAGGTTTCATTTATAGTCCTGTGCTTAGAAATTTCCATAAAACACTGCAATAGTAGTTTGCATGCCAGTATCAATGGAATTGGTATAAATAAGTTGCAACATCTGCACCAGTTTTATTCCACTCACCGAGATGAAGGCAGAAATCAACTAAGTCCTGTATACATTTTTGATTCCACGCATATGGGCTACAAGATGGGCACCAAAATAGGTATTTAAGACAATGGCCTTGCCTAGATTGATCACTGCCACCAATCTCAGGCTGATCACTTCAGTCAGTGGAAACATTGACAGGAATATCTACTTGAACTCCAAACTGTTCTGAAAGGGACTTCAATCTCTCTTCCAAGATAATAGTTTTTTTAACTTCTTCATTATAGTTGTACTTCAGATCTTCAATTTCTTCAAAAAATGAAGGGTCAAAGTGATCCAGCTCTTTTTTCAACCTTTTAATTTCTTCCTATAAAGTTAAATGATTAAAATCCAAGTTTAAAGTATAACTGCATAAAAGATTTTCACTTCAACTTCACATATGAAAAGAAAAATACCCTTAACTCCCCTTTTGCTACTTTTCCATCACTATCCCACCTGTATTTATCTGACTGCATATTCCCAGTCTCCACAATCTTTTACATCAGGGCTTCCCAAACCTGTCCTGGGGACCCCACAGCCAGTCGGGTTTGTGGGGTCCCCAGGACAGGTTTGGGAAGCCCTGTTTTACTCTCAAGGCCCTTCTGTTATGTCCTCTTCTCTCTCGGTTGTCACTGGTCTCAGCCTACTACAGAGTGCTTCAAGAGGTACTGACGGGCATGTTACACAAAGAAAATGATAGGATCATTGTTACTGACCTTTCTAGGCTATCTGGGGCTGCTTAACAGCAAGTTCAAGAAATTCTACCAAGACTCTCGCAGCTGGTACTTTAACTGACAAGAAAAGTATAGGCGTACCCAGTGTTGGCTTCATAGAGGAAACCTATCTTTACTAGTTTAACCCCAAGTACTTTAGCCATGAATATTTTATCCAACTGCACTTTTTATGGTGAAAGAATGACTGAGTGGTTAGAGCATTACTGAACTTGAAGCCTGCATTCAGTCTTGCTTCTGATGTGAGCTGGAACAGGTTATCCCCCCCTCTGCCATCTCCTCAAAGTGCAGGCTCTTCATGGCAGAAGCACTTTGTCCCTCTATATAGTTTGGATGCATTTACGCATTTATATGGTATGCTACAACAATTTGGTTTTGTAATCCACATTGAACGGGCTCACCAGTCAGAATTGCACAAATAAGTGCTGTATTAAATATTAATCCCCATACCAAAAATCCCATGCTTCCTATCATCAAGCTGGACCAGTCCAGATAAATGGGTTACGCCCATGGACGAGTAGATGGAGACAGAGAATATCTGGTTTGCTGACATCACCCCTTATAAGCATCCATGCTGACCTCCTACTGCTAGTATTTTCTATATCCAGCAGATGAGGAGCATCCCGTGCTGTGAACTAAGGCCTGGTTAGGCTGGGTGAATCAGATCTTAATGGGTAGCTCCTGAGATGAAAGACTTTCCCTCCCTCATTTGAGCATAGCCCTGGACTAGGACTCTGGATTTGGGGTCGGCAGCTTTTGAGATGAAAAGACCCTCCCCACAGTTAAGCACAATCAGAACCAGGGTGCTACCAATCTTCTGAGTATTTGGTCCCTCTCTCACACCAATACTTCTAGTGCCTTACAAATAAAATAAAAAGCAAGGCACTGAGTCACTTTGTTGCTTTGGCAATAAAGTAAAAAAAAACCAAACAAAAAAACAGGGAGGAAGCAGTTAGACTGTAGTAAGCGGGCGGGATTTGACGGCAGCCTTAGTCTGTGGAGAATGCTGCAGTGGTGCTGAGGAGTCCAGGTGACTTTAATAATTTTCCCCTTCAGTCCCTGCTTTAGCTTTTTTATTTAATGGCTGCTGCTCCTGTGGCATGCATAGATAGCTCCCAGGGGTGAGGTGGGGGTGTTAAAGCTATGCTATTTCTGTTTTTAGAATTGGATGGCATGCTTCAGAGGGATGATTTTAGGGCTCTGAGGGAATCTCGGTTGGAGCACATTAAAGCCATGGCTTCCCGCCTGTGAGGGGAATGCCGTGGCAGACATCTTTACTGTGGAGCAGCCTCAGGAAACCAGTGGAGCAACTGCAGTGACAGCTAGTTTGGGGGCTGCCTCAGCCCCTTCCTCTATATTAGCCTCCTTGGCCTAGGCTGCACTGTCCAAGGAGTTTAAAGGTGCATGTGTACAGCCTTTTCCATGGGGTAGATTTCGTTCTCTAAGTCCACTCTGGCTTTTACTTTTCCAGTAGATACTAAAAGGTCCAAGAGAGCCAGGAAAGGAAGGGTATTGGACAGAAAATGGTGAGATTACTTACCTGATAATCTCGTTTTCCTTAGTGTAGACAGATGGACTCAGAACAAGTGGGTATAGTGTGCTCGTGTTAGCAGTTGGAGACGGATCTGACGTCAGCACGGGTACATATACCCCGACAGGAAGTTAAGCTCTTCAGTAATCTTCCTTGCAAAAGCTGTTATGGATATATGTGGTACTGACGATCAATGAAATAGTGAAAACAGGATTCCCCTGACCGATTGATAGTAGCTGGAGACCGCCAGCATTCCCAACCGGAAGGCGTCGACACCTGGTAGCGTGGACGCGCCCATGTAAGAAGCGATAAGGCTTACCTTGAATCGGTGAAACCAATGTACACTGGCAGCTGGGCGGGATGCTGAGTCCATCTGTCTACACTAAGGAAAACGAGATTATCAGGTAAGTAAACTCACCATTTCCTGTCGTGTAGCCAGATGGACTCAGAACAAGTGGGATGTACAAAAGCTTTACTCACGGACTGAGCGGGAGGCTACCTGAGGACCGTGTAAGACTGCCCTCGCAAATGCTGTGTCCTCCCTGGCCTGGACATCCAGACGGTAAAATCTGGAGAAGGTATGGAGGGAGGACCATGTCGCCACTTTACATATTTCTGCAGGCGACAGCATCCTAGATTCTGCCCAAGATGCTGCTTGGGCTCTGGTAGAATGCGCCTTGACTTGTAGAGGCGGTGACTTTCCGGTCTCTATGTAGGCCGCTCTGATGACTTCTTTAATCCAGCGGGCGATAGTGGGCCGTGAGGCCGCTTCTCCTTGTTTCTTCCCGCTGTGAAGGACGAACAGATAAGCAGTCTTTCGTACTGTTTCTGTCATTTCCAGATATCCAGGCAGCAATCTGCCGATGTCGACATGGCGAAACAAACGCCCTTCTGATGATTTCTTCAAACCTGCCGTGGTTGGCAAGGATATGGTCTGGTTGAGGTGAAATTGTGAGACTACCTTCGGCAAGAAGGAGGGAACCGTGCGAAGATGGATAGCCTCTGGAATGATTCTAAGAAAAGGATCACGGCAGGATAGTGCTTGTAGTTCCGAAACGCGGCGTGCTGAACACACAGCCAGCAAGAACACCATCATCAAAGTGAGAGAACGGAGAGACAGGCCCCGAAGAGGTCTGAAGGTGGATCCCGCGAGGAAATCCAAAACTATGTTGAGGTTTCACAAAGGCACTGGCCACTTCAGTGGCGGACGAACGTGCTTGACTCCTTTCAGGAAGCGAGAAACATCTGGATGCGTGGCAATGGTCTTGCCAACCCTCCTGGGACCATAGCAAGACAGCGCAGCCACCTGAACCTTGATGGAGCTTAGGGAGAGACCCTTCTGAAGCCCATCTTGCAGGAAATCCAAAACAATCGGGATTGTGGTCGCATGCGGATTGGTGCCGTGAGTGTCGCACCAGGCTTCAAATACTCTCCAGATCCGTACGTAGGTGAAGGTTGTGGAGAACTTGCGAGCTCAGAGGAGTGTATCACTGGCTCCGAGTAACCTCTTTTCTTCAGCCTAGCCCTCTCAATGGCCAGACCGTAAGAGAGAATTGAGCTGGAACCTCGTGAAGGATGGGACCTTGACGTAGCAGGTCCCTGAGCGGAGGCAGGGGAAGGGGCTCCCCTGCCAGTAGTCTTCTCATGTCTGAGTACCAAGGTCTTCTTGGTCAGTCTGGTGCCACCAGAAGAACTAGGCCCCGGTGCTTCTGAATCTTGTGGATAAGGGTGCCCAGCAGGGGCCACGGAGGAAAGGCATATAGCAGGATCCCTGGAGGCCATGGCTGAACCAGGGTGTCAATCCCGTGAGAGAACGGATCTCGCTTGCGGCTGAAGTATCTGGGTACTTGAGCGTTGGACCTGTCCGCTAGTAAGTCCTTGTCCGGGATCCCCCAGTGATCCACAATCATCTGGAAGGCTGTGGGCGACAGCTGCCATTCCCCCGGATTTAGGCTTTCTCTGCTGAGGAAGTCTGCCGTGGTGTTGTCCCTTCCGGCAATGTGGACGGCGGAGATGTCCTGAAGATTCACCTCTGCCCAAGCCATCAGCGGGGCTATCTCGAGGGACACCTGTTGGCTACTGGTTCCGCCCTGTCGGTTGATGTATGCCACCGTGGTGGCGTTGTCAGACATCACTCTGACTGCTCTGTTCCGCAGTCTGTGAGCAAATTGCAGGCAGGCTAACCGGACCGCCCGTGCCTCTAGGCGGTTGATGTTCCACCCTGACTCTTCTCTGTTCCACCGCCCTTGTGCGGTGAGTTCTTCGCAGTGTGCTCCCCATCCGCTCAGGCTGGCATCTGTGGTGAGCAGAGTCCACGTGGGGGTGGACATCTTCGACCCCCTGCTTGTGTGGTTGGACTGCAACCACCACTGTAACTGGGTCCGCACTCTGGCTGGCAGAGGTAGATGCATGGAATAATTCTGGAAGCGAGGGCTCCAGCGAGAGAGCAGGGAGTGTTGTAGAGGTCTCATATGGGCCCTTGCCCAGGGTACTACTTCCAGGGTGGATGCCATGAGGCCGAGAACCTGCAGATAATCCCAAGCTATGGGCCGGCTGGCTCCCATCAAGGACCGGAGATGCGTCTGAAGTTTTAATCTTCTCTTGGTGGTGAGACTGACTGTGTCTGCCTGGGTGTCGAACTGGACTCCCAGGTATTCCAGAGATTGGGAAGGCTGTAGGCAACTCTTGTTTAAGTTGACTACCCATCCCAGGCTTTCCAGAAGGGCGATCACTCTGTTGGTTGCCCGATGGCTCTCCTCTCGTGATTTTGCCCTGATTAGCCAATCGTCTAGGTAGGGATGGACAAGGATTCCTTCCCGTCTGAGCGCCGCTGCTACCACTACGATCACCTCCGCGGCGACGTGGCTAGCCCGTAGGGCAAAGCCCGGAATTGGAAGTGTCGTCCCAGAACCTTGATGCGTAGGTAACGCTGATGATCCTGATGGATCGGGATATGTAGGTAGGCTTCTGATAAATCTAAGGCCGTGAGGAATTCTCCTGGCTGTACTGCGTTCTTGACTGAGTGCAGAGTTTCCATGCGAAACCTCGGGACCCGTATCGGTTGACTGACTTGAGGTCCAGAACGGGCTGAAAAGTGCCCTCTTTCTTGAGTACCATGAAATAAATGGAATAATGCCCAGAATCCATTTCCCGTGCAGGTACCGGGAGTATGGTTCTCAAGGACAGGAGCCTCGCCAAGGTAGCTTCCAATGCTGCCTTCTAGTGGATCGGACACGGAGATTCCACAAACCTGTCCGGAGGGAGATGATGGAAGTCCAGATAATACCCCTCTCGGATGATGGCGAGGACCCACTGGTCCGACGTTATCTCGACCCATCTGGGGTAGAAGAGGGTTAACCTGCCCCTATAGCTCTGTCCCCCGGATGGATCGGCTGACTCTCATTGGGAAGCGCGGCCGGGCCCTGAACCCGAGCCGGCTCCCCTCTTCTGCTGCTTGGTCCGAAAGGACTGGCTCCTGGCCTGAGAACGAGGTGCCTGGTAGCGACCCCTGTAGGGAAAGAAGCGTTGGGAGCTTCTGCCTCGGGAAGGCCTAGGAAAGGCGCGCTGGTTCCTTTTGAACCTGTCTTCCGGCAGTCGAGGTATTGGAGAGGCACCCCATGTACTGGCCAGTTTATCGAGGCCGCTGCCGAACAGGAAAGAACCCCTAAAGCGCATTCTGGTGAGGCGTGTCTTTGAAGGAGCATCGGCTGACCAGTTCCGTATCCAGAGCTGCCTCCTGGCAGCTACAGAAGATGAAATCCCCTTGGCTGTTGTACGGACTAGGTCAGATGCGGCATCCGTGAGGAACGAGAGAGCGGACTCCATGTCCGCTGCTGGAGCATTGTTCCTGACCTGTGACAAACAGGACTGCGTCACCACTGTGCAGCAGGTTACGATTCGCAAAGACAGAGCTGCCACCTCAAAAGTCTGTTTCAGGATGGCGTCCAGTCGCCTGTCATGAGGTTCCTTGAGGGCCGCCCCCCCTCAACTGGAATGGTAGTACGCTTGACCACAGCGCTAACCAAGGCGTCCACCTGAGGGCACGCCAGCATCTCCTTGATTGCCGGATCCAGGGGGTACATGCCTATCAGGCCCCGACCCCCTTTGAATGAGGCCGCTGGTGCAGCCCATTCCAGATCTATCAATTGCTGTGCGGCTTGCAAGAAGGGAAAATGGCGGGCTGTAGGACGAAGATCTTCCAGCAGAGGGTTCTGTGTAGATGGCACCGTAGTGCTGGGGCCAGCAATATCCAACTCCTCCAGGCACTGAGATACTAGGTCGGAGAGATCTTCCTTGGGAAAGAACCGCCTCATGGTTCGATATGGCTCAATCCCCGAGGGAAGTTCCCCCTCTTCGGAGGGTTCTGAGTCGTCCTCTGAAACATCAGGGTCTACCTGAACCGGACTGCCCGGAGGCGGGTGTGCTTGCCCACGATAAGGGCGCGAAGGTCCAGGGACAGGATCCGCTGGAGCAGCAACAGGAGCAGCAGCAGCAACAGCAGGGCCTGGACGGGAAGCTGATTGCATCTGTACAAAGGCATGGATCCCCTTAAAGAGATCCACCCAGGAAATGGAAGTGGTCTCAAGTCGTCGGGGGTACCAGGTCCCCCGGGATCCCAGGTTGTTCGAGACTGCCCGCGAGATCCGGGGTGGCCCCTGGGGAACTGTCAACAAACCTCGGTTGAGACTGGTCCTGGCCCGAGGCGCCCACTGCCTCCTCACATTGGGCACAAAGGGAGTCTGGCTGCTCGCTGTGCGTGGCCCTAAGCTGGCATGCTGAGCAGAGGCCGAGGGCTTTCACGCCTGAATCAGGAGGCGCCGCCCGTCTATGTGCTTTCATTGGCTGAGTGCCCGTCAATTTGGGCGCTCCAGCCAATGAAAGCACATAGACGGGCGTGATGCATGCCGTGATGTCACGCGCGCCCGTCTATGTGCTTTCATTGGCTGGAGCGCCCAAATTGACGGGCGTTCAGGCCAATGAAAGTACGCTTCGCTTCCCTCACAACCTTGCAGCCCCTGTCGGGGGCACTGCCCTGGGGAAGGGGATTCACTCAGTACTTGTGCCTCTCAACCCCAGCTGGGTTCTCCGGGGGGGGGGGGGGGGTTTTGAGGATTTTTCCTCCAGGGCACTGGAGGCGCTAGGAGTCCGGTTCCTCTCAAAAGACGCTGCACGTGGTCACGAGGGAACGCTGCAAGCCGCTTTCGCTGCCGGCTGCCCCTCCGGAGGACGGCAGAGAAGGGAAGGAGCTGAAAGCAACAAAAAGTAAGAAAACAACAAAAAGTAATGTTGAGTCGCTTCGGGAGGAGGGGATTTTAGGTTTTTAAAGGTTTCCTTTTGGGGGAAAGTTTGCCGTCTACCATTACCCCTGCCTCTAACGCAGGGGTAAGGGTAGGCGGTAAGTTAGCAGGTTAAATGCGCGGCAAAACGGCAGGGTAAAATAGCGATAGTAGAGGCGCGCGTTACTGTATGGGAGGGAATAGCTAATTCGATCGTTTACATTTAATATACATGCCGCGTGCGGAAGGGGTTACCCGGGGATTTAAAGAGGTGGTAAGGATGGGTTAAAGGGGATAGTGTATCGCGGGAAGGGCTAATGCGGCCGGAAAGTGAGTAGAAAGCGGGTTAGGAGCAGGGTAACCGCGGCCCCACTTTACTGTATCGGCCTGATAGTTTTGTCTTTTGCATAAAGAGGAGCTTTCCTTAATTTCAAATAGAAACATAGAAAGTGACAGCAGAAAAGTCTGCCCAGCAAGTTCCCATAGTTATCAGTTTCCCATATTTATCAGTTACTCAGACTGCCAAGGTCAGGGCACTTGTTAGTTTCTGACTCCAATTTCCTTTCACCCCCTGCTGTTGAAGCAGAGAGCAATGTTGGAGTTGCCTCAGAAGTGTAGTATCAGGCTTTTTGGTTAAGGGTAGTAACCGCCGCATCAAGCAAGTTATCCCTATGCTTATTTGTTTTCCCAGACTGTACAGTTCAGTGTCCTTTTTAGTTGTTGACTGAATCCAATTCCTCTTTTCATAGTCTACGTAGACATTACATATAGCTGAGAAAAAGAAACAAGTTCCTCGAAAGCAGGGCTTCACAATCCTGTCCTGGGGATCCCACAGCCAGTCAGGATATCCACAATGAATATATATGAGATATTTGCATATGCTGAGTCTCCATGATATATAAATTTCTCAATCATGTTCACTGTGGATATCCTGAAAACCCGATTGGCTGTGGAGTCCCCGGACAGTTTTGGGAAGCCCTGCTCTAAAGTCTTTCCCCTTCATAAGGCAATAAAGGACTCGAGTGATCTGGAAGGGGTTTCTACAGAGGAAAATTTTAAAGAGGGGCATTCTTTGTCTAAGTTATATACCTGCTGGTGGCTCAAGAAACAGATTTTGATTTCCTAAGATGGACACATTGATGTATTCTGTCATCAAGAGGACTATCATTGCAATAAGAGATGCAGCCTTAAAGGGATGCACAGGATAGGAAGATCGAATTGATCCTCAAGCTGGCCTTTGAAGCTGCTAGTATGGTGCTTCAGATTGTATCTTTTGGCTAGATCAGGTTTGCATTTGGCTCAGCACCTGCAGGAAAGGGATTCTGACTTGGGGGTTTAGGGTTTGGATGACTCTTTGCACTTGAAGCCTGGAGCAAAATATCTGGTTATTCCTGTTCATACCCCAGATCAGTTCAGACACATGGGTTTTTGCCTCCCTACGAGCAGATGGAGACAGAGAAGAAACGTTTTACTGACATGGTGCTATTTAAGATAGCATGCCATCTGCAGACCCTCGGTATTTCTTTAGCAGATGATAGATGTGCAAATCCTGCAGTTGTGTGATGTGTGATGGAATGTGACTTCCAGGAGTGCTTAGGTCTGCAAAGGCTAACCTCCTGGTCGAGTATAGGTGAGTAGGGGGTTGGTGGCCCTTGGTATACTTCTGCCTGGAGAGTGATCTGAAATCCAGTGCACTTCATTGTGGCTCTGCAGATCAGCTGACAGGGCAATCAGTACTTCTCCTTTCTTTCCCACCTTTTGAATTTCTTTGACCAGATCTCTGTCCAGTTCTTCCGTTTGAGTTGGAGGCCTGTAAATCACACTAGAACAAATGGATGAACCATCATTTTTTAGGATGGCTCATAATGCTTCTTCACGTTCCTTGCAGTTCAGTAGCTTGGATATTGTTCTTGACAAAGCGCTACTCCTCCCCCTTTTCTGTCCTCTCTGTCCTTTAACAAGTTATAGCCTGGTATGGCTGTATCCCAATCATGAGAATCCGTGAACCATGTCTCCATGACAGCAACAACGTCCAAGTCCACCTCTACCATTAGGGCCTGCAGGTCTGGGATTTTATTGCCCAAACTATGAGCATTTGTAGTCATAGCTTTCCAATCTTTTTCCTTTGATTTGTTATACTTCATATGCACCTTTTCTGCTTTTTTGTGCTAATTGACTTTTTCTCCTCCCACGTCCTGTATCGCTTGGGGGTGACATGTTCATTTCATTGGCCATCTCCTGCCACCCCCATTCTTTAATTTAAATGTCTGATAATATATGCTCTGAATTTCTCACTTTGCATACTTCTTCCTGCTAAAGACAAATGTAGGCCATCCTTACCATATGGCCTTTTACTACTCCATACACGACCCCAGCCTCCAATGTATCAAAAACCATTTTCTGTACATCAATTTTGAGCCAGGAATTGAAATTATTTATATGGCATAGCTTCTCATTTCCCTTTCCATGAACAGGTAATGCTTCCGAAAAGGCAATAGTCTTTGCAATGTGTCTTATCTTTCCTAGATTTTGGAAATCTTTTTGTATTTCCTGTATACCATTTCAATTGAGGTCATTGGTCCCCAGATGGATAACACTGATATCAAAATTCCTACTTTCTTCTTCAATGACTTGGACTATCTGGTTTGCATTTCTACTAGCTGAGGATCCTGGAATGCATTCAATTCTTGTGTCACCATCAAAATGTACTCCCATATTGATTTCTCTAATGATTGAGTCTCCCAGCGGAAGCAGTTTTCTTTTATGACATTTGATTCTGTTGCAGGGCTTCTGAGTGCACTGGGTGACTTCCCTTTTAGAACTCACTTCCATATCTATTTGCTGATGTTTCTTCATTCTCCAATGCAGAAAAAGCATTATGTAGGGGTAACAGTGGGTATCTTTTCTTCACAGGCCTTATTCTGCCAGAGCCCACTGTTTTCCAATTCTTCTTGTGTTTTTGAATCCTGGATGTAGGACATCTCTGTGAGAGTGGGGGTTGATGCACAGGATGCTGTAAAGTTGGGGAAGGTGGGTGCTGTCACAAGTCGTCTTCTACCAGAGACCACTGTAATACTTACTGCTGGGAGCAAGAACTATAGTCTCATTGCATCAGAGCAAGCGTTTTGGCAGTGCCATGTTTGACGCCTCCTGCTGAGATTGGGAAGAGGAGTCCTGCGGTTCCAGGACAAGTGTTCTTGCTCAGTGCAAGCTCTTACAGTAGGGCAGCACTATTGGAATAGCTCCTGCTGAGAGTGGGTTGAGGAGTATCGCGGCACTGGAGTAAATGTTTCTGCTCAGCGGCAGCATGGAATCACTCCCACCATGAGCCAGAGGAGTTGAGTCGGCGCCACTGCAAATGTTTCCACCATTAAGATCGCTCCCACTAAACACAGGAAGCTAAATGCTATGGCGCATGCTCGGCTTGTTCTATTCCGGGCCTCCAGTTATGGTGTACAGGAGGAAGAATATTATTCGGGAAGATCCCCCTTCAGGACCTGGGGGCCAATGAGTAGCCAGTTATAAGAAGGTGGCAGTTTCTGGCCCTGTTGCTCTGAGGGAGTCCTAAGAGGAACAGGTCCGGTGGCCATTTTAAGTCTCTTTCATTTGCTAAGAGGAAGGCTTAATACTGATTATGAGATTATCACATGTCCCTGGGAGAGGGTTCGGATGGGTGTAGGATGAATCAGATAGAAATTCTGCTCTTTGGCAGTTTAAAGGCAGTTTTCTAAGGTATCCATCCTCTAGGATTTCTGCTGCTCTTGCGCAAGGCTATCAGTTCAGAGTGTTGGACTTTCAGTTGTATTCCATTCGGTCTTCCAGTTATTCCCAAATTGACGTGTACTACTGTAGAAGGGGACATGGATTAGACTCAGGCTTCGGGAATCTTTCCCCAAGGGAACACATGGTTGAGCTCATAGGGGCAGCAAACCGGGCAGGGACCCTTTGAACAAAAGGTTGTTTCTTGTGTCACAAGATGGTATCGTAATCCCAGTCTGATAATTGGAAGGCGAGGGATTTGCCACTTACAATTAAACCGGTGCCGAGATATACTCTCTTTGGTAGCACGACTGAGAATGAGTAAATCTCCTACTAGAAGGTCTTCAGAAGAGCTTCACATGCAAGCACAGAGGCGAGGAGCTATTGCCCAAGCAGGGGCTACTCCTCCCAGAGGCAGGGTTCTGCCAAGGCACTTTCATGGATCCTGTAAGTCCACTCAGGGAAACCACCAGTCAGGGGCGGCAAAGGAGAAAAGTCCGCATAAGGAGATGTGGAGGGTCCCATCTTCCCTAAGAGTAGTGGGGTGCAGCTTGCCCCTATGGTTGTTACAAAGAGTGGACCAAGTTAAATAATGAACCTGTTGGTGCTAGCAGTCCTCAGGGACAGCTATGCTTTAGTTTGCTGTCCACTCTGTAAAGCGTACATGATCTGCCCTTGTGCCTCCAAAGGCAAATGAAAAGCAGTTCACGCCCTTCAGGGAGTGGGGTGAAGAAAGATATTCCATGTACCTTGTGGTTCTGTAGAAGGAAGGTGACTATTACAGCTCTCCAGAAGATGGATGCAGTGATGAGGATTCTGTGTTTCTGGGCAGAGACCCGGGTATTGCGGCCGTTTGCAGAGGGGGAGTTCGCAGCTTCCCTCAGCATCGCAGAAGTGTTTCTACATATTCCCATACAGAGGGGCCATCAGAAGTTTCTTCACTGTGCTTAAGATGCCTAGATAGTTCATCAACGTGATGATGGTAGAGGCCGCAGCATGTCTGAGGAGAGACTGGGGAAGGTCCAATAAAGCAAATCGGAAGGTGGTCCAACGTAGCCAAGGCAAAAAAACAAAGAGACAACCTTATGCCGTGGAAAGATTTATTAATTTATTGTAATACCGAGCCCGACTCCGGCCGAGTTTCGCCAATTAAGGCTGCATCATGGGATGACTTCTGATGGCAAAAGAAACTACATAAGTATATTCTTTTGTAGTAATGTTATCAAGTCAAATTTCAATCTTGATCCTGCATATAGCTATCTCCACTTCACGAACTGGCAGTGTATCACGCTCAAAAGTATGTAGAAATAAGGCAAGAATAAATCGATGTGTCTATAATATTTTGCAATCTCTCAACCGCAATAAGACAGGTCCTCGTAATGCTTTTGAGTGTGATACGCTGCCAGTTCGTGAAGTGGAGATAGCTATATGCAGGATCAAGATTGAAATTTGACTTGATAACATTACATAAGTATATTCTATTGTAGTAGTTTCTTTTGCCATCAGAAGTCATCCCCTGATGCAGCCTTAATTGGCGAAACTCGGCCGGAGTCGGGCTCTGTATTATAATAAATTAATAAATCTTTCCACGGCATAAGGTTGTCTCTTTGGTTTTTTTGGCTGAGGAGAGACTGGGTGCATCCCTATCTTGATAACTGGCTCATTCAGACGAAGTAAAAAAAGCTCTGTTGGCACTAGGTTCTACGAGTCATGCAAATGTTGCAGACTCTGGGCTGAGTCGTAAATCTGGCAAAGAGTGACCTAGTTCAGATCCCGACACTAACGTGCCTAAGAGGCCCACTTTATTACCGTTATAGTCAGGGTGGTCCCCCCAGAGAAGAGTGTGCTGAAGTTGTAGGTACAAGTCAATAGGTTATTGCATCTTGCAGTATCCATAGCCAGAGATGTTTTGCAAGACTCGGGTCTTATGGTGTCTTCTCTTAGTCTAGGAGTTCGGGGCACATGCAACCTATTCAGATAGTGCTTCGGTCCCACTGACCCCCTGAGTCAAAGGGCTTCCAGTGTCAACTATCACTGCAAAGAGAATCCAGTTCCAGTCCCCCCCCCCAAGTGGCTTTTGCGAGCCAATTTGATGCGGGGTATGGAATTGGAGATCTCAGTACGGGAGGGGGGGGCGGGGAAGTAACCACCAATGCCAGTCTGACAGGGGCTAACGGCACAGGATTGGTGATCACTGGGGTAGGCTTCGTGGTCTATCAATTTAGAAACAAATAATTTGCAAAGCGTTTCCCTTTCTTCCACAGTCATGCAATTAAGTGGCGAGAGTCCTATTGGGTAATGTAACAACGGTAGCTTATATCAACCTCCAAGGGGGGGATCAAGAGTCTCATGGTGTCTTGGCATGTCCAGAAGCATTGCCGCTGGGCGGATCAACACCAGGTGGCTTTGAATGCGGCACATGTCGCCGGTGTGCACAGAGTTCAAGCAAACTTGCTCAGCCAGTAGATACTGTATTCCAGAGAATACGAGCTGGCAGAAATGATGACGACTCCCGAGCACTGTGGTTGTGCAGTCCTCAGTGGGACTTGATGGCATCGAAGCAGAACACCATAACATACCGCTTTTTCAGTCATAGGCGGAAGGTCGGAGCTGAGTGCCTTGATGCTCTTATTCTCAAGTGTCTGTCTGGGATTATGTTGTAAGTAATCCCTCTTTGGTCTCTAGAAGGAAGGGTACTAAGGTGTATCGAGACTCAGCTGGGGAGGGTGGGTGGGTGACCCTTGTGACTCCAGAATGGTCACTTAGGCTGTGACTCGCGGACATAATAAATTGGGTGGTGGACAGCCCTCTAAGATTCTGGCATCTTCCCAAGTTACTTCATCAAGGATCAATCTTGGATCAGGAGGCTTGCTTTATCTCATGGCTTTTGAAAGGAATTGTTTGCAGTGAAAAGGCCATTCAGAGGAAGTCATTACCACCTTACTGTAAGGTAGGAGACCTTCCCTTTTTTTTAAAATTTTTTATTTATGCATTTTCCAAAATACAGCAAATTATTATAGAATACAGATATTATAATTTTCATAGCAGTTATTTATAGGTAACATATCACTTTATCTGTGCCACCAGGAAATATGGGGAGAGTAATTGCAATGAGCGGCAAAAAGAAAGAGGAACAAGGATCCTGTACATAATTGTAATAAAGAGGCAACATCTGGTTAACATTATAACCTCCTAGCCCATAGCTGTGGCATCTGGGGTATGAGAGTCCAGGAATACACGGAGTTGTGAAACTTCAAAGATGACATACTTATGATTTAAATGCAAAATTTCACATTTAAAGGAAAATTTAAGGAGGAATTTTCCCCTTATAGTTCCCACCTCTGATTTCATTCCAAGAAATTTTTTCCTCTGTGAGTAGTTCTAGCCAAATCAGGGTACATCCACATTTTTTCTCCATGGAAAGTTATCAAACGATGTCGCATGAATAAACATAAGACTGCATCTCGATCTGATGGAAATGAGAAAGAGACGTGAAGTTTTGATCTAAAAGAGATCACAGTTTCCAACGTGCACTCTGTCAGATTTAGAGATGCCTCTGCTGGATTATTTCCAGTAGTGATATTCAAATTAACTTTTGAAGGAAGGTAATAAATTTTTGAAATTACAGATAATGCTTGCTGAGGCATTTTTAAGACCTGGATCAGATATTCCTTGAACATATCGTATGCTGTTATCATTTTCACCTGTGGGAAATTGAGAACTCTAAGATTTAAATATTTTAATAAGTTTTCAATACTTTCCAACTTTTTCTCATTTACTATATCCATTCTTGCAAATTTTTGCTGCCATGCTTCCAAATTCACCATCCGAGCTTCCAGCGTCTCCAGCTTGCTATTATTTGTAGAAATAGAGCTTTCTATACTTGAAAAACATTGATGGGACTCCAAAGTTATCTGAGTCAAGGTTAACTATAGCGGTTTCCAACGATTTAATGGCAAACCATAAAGAGTCTAAAGTAATCTCTGCAGGGTTCAGAGAGAAAACTGAACTCACTGCAGACCTGGGCTCTTTACCCACCACAGCCTGGATTCCACTTCTCAGACCTCAGAAGTAGTTCCTAAAAGATTACCAGAGACCCTGGATACTAAAGGGAGAGTAGGCCTCGTCTGGGAGGATATCACATTTTTATTCAATAGTTCCCCAGTAGTAGTTTCAGAAGTACCTTCTTCCTCTCTGGATTTTGATGAATTCAAATGTTGAGGTGGAGAGGGAGTGCTTGGAGAGCCGGGGCTCAAAGATATTACTTCGGCCAGCAGAGCCGACTCCCGCTCTGAGTCGGCGTCTGCAGCAGCCCTCTCTTCCAGCAGCGTCCCAGATGTAGACGCGAAGAAATTAGAAATCCGTGGCTACGATGTGTCTGGTAAGGGAGATGAAGTTGAAATCTCCCTTACCTTGGCCTTCCGCTTAGTGTGCGGCATTGATCTGCGGCACAGGCTGAGGAAATAAAGTATTAGGAATCGGAGCGGAGTTCACCTCCTGCACGTCTGCCTTAGTTGGTGGCCATCTTACTCTCTCCGAGACCTTCCATTTCACTGATCTAAAGCAGGGTGTGAAGAATGTTTGAGACATGGTGCCTCGGGAAGGATATTATGCTGTTTGAACATCTATGCCTTGCATCCTGGTCTGTTTTTGCAGAACAGTCTTTCAAAACAGCTTGTAGGCAATTCTCTAAGAGTTCAGGTGAAGACTTGGGCTGTTTTAGAGATAAGGTGCACGAGGTACTCCTGGCTTCACAGCCAGATGTGGTTCAATTTCTGAGCAGAGTGAAGCATTTGTGTCCTCCCATAAGGCAAGGGGTTTCCCCGTGGAACCTTAGCTTGGTGTTGCACATTCTCAGTGGTCTTCTGTACGAGCTGTTGAAAAAGAGTGTCTCTAGAAAGACTGCCTCTAGCATATGATCCTTCAGAGGCGATTTGTTCAGCCAGGAAGATTTCAGAGCTTCAAGTGTCTGGCAGGACTCCTTTTCAGAGGATGGGGTGTCTTTGTGCACGATGCCTTCCTTTTTACCAGAGAGGATATCTGTTTTTCACCTCAGTCAGACTGTGGAATTTCTCGCTTTTTGGAATTTGGACTATTCTGTTCTGAACGCAAAGAACCTTCAACTTGCTAGATGCCTGTCTGATCCTGTTGCGCTATTTGTAGGTCACTGATGATGTTCAGAGGTCCATTTTTTTTTCTTCTGATTGATGGAACAAATAAAAGGAGTAAAGCTTTTAACAGTACCATCTCATGGTAATTAAAGGAGGCCATTGTGGCAGCTTATATTTGTATAGGTCCTCCCATTTTCAAAGGGACTACAAGTCCATTCTACTAGGACACAGGAGGCATCCTGGGCTGAATGACTGTTGATTTCGCCTTGGGAGATATGAAGTGGAGGGTCATTGATAAGATCAACATTAACAGCAGGGGGGCGATCCACAAACTCTATTAAATCTTCAAGAACAATGATGGATCCATCTACTTCATCGTTCCCAAAAAGGACGGATCCTTCCGGCCAATCTTGGATCTCAAGAGAGTCAACCGGGCTCTCAGGGTTCCCCATTTTCAAATGGAGACCCTGAGGGCTGTGATTGCGGTGGTTCGCGCAGGCGAATTTCTGGCCTCGCTCGACTTAACAGAGGCTTATCTGCACATACAGATATGCCACGACCATCAGGAGTGTCTCAGGTTCAATATTCTGGGACAACACTTCCAGTTCCAGGTGCTCCTTTTCGGCCTCGCCACAGCGCCACGCACTTTTACCAAGGTCACGGTGGTAGTGGCAGCCTCTCTCTGTCGGGAAGGAGTTCTGGTCCACCCTTACCTGGACGATTGGCTCATCCGGGCCAAGTCGGAGGCTCTCTGCAGGGTGGCGGTCGACAGAGTCTTGGCCTTCCTGACCTCACCCAGGTGGATAATCAACTTTTCCAAGAGCAATCTACAGCCATCCCAGATCCTGGAATTTCTGGGAGCACGACTCGGAAAGGTGTTCTTCCCAGACACTTGGGCGCTCAAACTCATGGAGCAAGTGCGCAATTTTCTCTCGCTCTCGCTACCCACGGCCTGGGATTACCTTCAGGTCCTGGGGTCCATGGCTTCCACTATTGATCTGGTTCCTTGGGCTTTTGCGCATATGTGTCCGTTACAGAAAGCTTTGCTGTCCCGCTGGAAGCTGGTGTCTGAGCAGTTTCGGACGGTCCTTCCACTTTCAGACTCTACTATCGGAGACATGCAATGGTGGCTCTTGCTCGCTCACCTCCTTAAGGGGATGCCCTTATAGACTCCTCAATGGATCATTGTGACGATGGATGCTAGTCTATCTGGCTGGGGTGCAGTTTGTCAGACTCGGGCCAAGCAGGGACTATGGTCCCCAGCTCAATCCTGCTGGCACATCAATCGCCTGGAGGCCCGAGCAGTTCGCCTGGCACTCAAGGTCTTTCTCCCTCTGATCCATCGCAAGGCGGTGCGGGTGCTCTCTGACAATGCCACCACGGTAGCCTATATCAATCGGCAGGGGGCACCAGAAGTCACCTGGTGGCTCTGGAAGCCAGCAAGCTCCTCGCCTGGGTGAAACGGCACCTGGATAGTCTAGCAGCTTCTCACATTGCGGGGAAGGAGAATGTTCAAGCCGACTTAAGGCAGCTTCAAGCCTTAAGTCGGCTTGAACATCTCTCTATTTGCTCCGCCTGGAGGGTTTCGGAGCTTCAAACGTTGTCCTGTAGGGAACCTTTTCTCCGTTTTTCGGATTTTGGGGTCTCACTCAAGACGGTTCCGTCATTCTTGCCGAAGGTTGTGTCTTCCTTTCACCTCAATCAGTCCGTGGACCTCCCGGCTTTTTCTTCCGAAGAAATTGTGGACCAGTCTGGTGGTGGCCTCCGGTGCCTGGATGTCAAACAAGTTTTACTGTGATATCTCCAGGTTACAAATGAGTTTAGAGTCTCAGATCATCTATTTGTCTTTTGGAGTGGTCCAAATAGGGGAAACAAGGCTTCTAAGGCTACGATTGCTCACTGGTTAAAGGAGGCGATTGCATCAGCGTATATCTGTCGGGGCCGGACGGTTCCGGAGGGCTTGAAGGCCCACTCGTTATGTTCTCAGGCTACTTCTTGGGCGGAGAGTCAGTCCGTCTCTCCGCAGGAAATATGCAGAGCAGCTACTTGGAAGTCTCTGTATACTTTTGCTCGTCATTATCGCCTCGATGTGCAGGCGCCAGTTTTTGGCTCCTTCGGGCGGCAGGTGCTTCGAGTGGGACTGTCTCAGTCCCACCCTGTTTAGGGAAGCTTTGGAACATCCTACGGTCTAGACTGATCTGGGTACGTACAGGGAAAGGAAAATTGGTTCTTACCTGCTAATTTTCGTTCCTCTAGTACCACAGATCAGTCCAGACTCCCTCCCATGTACTGTCTGTTACGTCCGCTTGAAGTTATTTTCTTTACAGTTTATTGGATACCTCGACTTCCTATCATAACTTTAAGGCACCGGAAGCATCTACTAGATGAATGT
Source organism: Rhinatrema bivittatum (assembly GCF_901001135.1). NCBI lineage: Eukaryota > Metazoa > Chordata > Amphibia > Gymnophiona > Rhinatrematidae > Rhinatrema > Rhinatrema bivittatum. The sequence continues at coordinate 450,002,803 of NC_042618.1, read as the reverse complement.
GGATATACAGAGTTTTGAATTGTTCAATTTATCAGTTCTTTATTGCTTGCTTGATCTTATATTAGTTATCTTTATCTGCTTTGACGACATTTATACTGAAGGGATGCAGGATATAAGATACCCTTTCAGTTTTTGTCTGTCTCCATCTGCTGGACAGGAGGCTCAACCCACGGTCTGGACTGATCTGTGGTACTACAGGAATAAAAATTAGCAGGCAAGAACCAATTTTCCTATACTGCTGATAGACCCAACTATTGTCAATATAGATGACTTTATATTGCTTAGATGGAAAATGCCTTTTGAAATAAATGGGTTTTAAGAGCTTTTCGGAAAAACTTTGGTTCTGCTGTTGTTTTTTTATCGCTTTTGGGATAGAGTTCCATAAAAAAGGGCAGGAAATGGAGAAGGCATGTTCCCTAGTTCTTCAAGATAGACTATCCGAAGACAGGGAGAATCTAAAAGGCAAGGCCTAGAGGAGCATAAATTTCTGGATGGAGTATGCATTTTTAGTGTTGCTGCAATCCATGCTGCAGGAATATTATTAATGAGGGTATGAATAGTAATTGCGAGCTTATATTGTATCCAAAATGAAATTGGGAGCCATTTGCAAAAGTGGGGTGATGTGTTCACGTATGTGTGTTCCTGTTAATAGCCTGCCAGCAAAATTTTGGATAATTTGTAAAGGGCGAACTGAATAAGCAGGCAAACTGGTGAAAGGTTCATTGCAATAATACAAACCAGAGAAAAGCGATTGAAGCACCATTTAAAAATCAGTTGAAAGTAGTTTAAAATTTGGAGTTAGCTTGTTACACATAATACTGGCAAGCTGAAGTCAGTACAGATGCCTATAAGGGGTGATTTCAGCAAACCTGTTGTCCTCTGTTTCCATCTGCTGGTTGGTGGGCCTAACCCATTCATCTGGACTGGTCTGACTGGATTCAAAGAAATTATCAGGCAAGAATAAATTGCACCATGGTCTTTCCAACCACTGCCCTTTTTCCAGTTTATGTCCAGGCTCCTTATATATTTTTTCTACTCTACCCATACTTTTTCTCTTTGCTTATTTCCTATTTTACAATCCTGCTCTGTTTTTCTTTTCTGCCCATTTGAATGAACTGCCCTCATCAACAATCCAGTGACCACTTAAGTCCTATGATCATGGATGACTTCACTTCCAAGCTCCTGGATCTTTTTGTAATCTTCAGTACTGTCAACCACTCTCTCTCTCTCAAATATCTAGCCACCCACAGTTCTGACTGGTTTCACTCCCTGTCTTTCTAACCACTCTTACTATTTTCTTTACTCACTATTCCTTTCTCCCAGCCCATGAATCTATATAGTCTCTGCATTTAATCCCCTCATATAAATTTACTCTAGGAAACCTTACTGTTTAACTATGATCTCTGGATGAATGTCACACAACTATTATTCTAGGATGGACCAATGTTCAAAAAGAGGTTGCTGACTGCCTCTCTGCCATTTATTAGCCATTAAAATGATCCATAATCACTACAGCAATCTCTTTCTACTACAAAGTCTAATTCTGACTCCCCTCCTTATCTTGCGGTGTCCAGAGAATGACTTGCTGGGGCATAGCTAAATGCAATAGATTATGGTAGGCTGTACTAGTTACTTCCAGATTAGCAGAGAATAGTATTTTTGCTTTGGTCACATACAGCAATACCCAGACTTACCTTTAAGCCTTCTTTTTCCAGGTCTGATGTTGTTACCCGGATTTGCAGGTCTACAACTTCTGCCATTAGTTTGTCATGTTTTCTTCCTTTTTCTAGAAATTCATCATAACCTTCAAACAATAAACACTGTATAAAATAAATGCCCTTTAACAGTGGACTAAATTGATGCAAACTTGAGGTCTATGTGGGTTATGTTGCTAAATACAGATTAGGTGAAATAAGCAAGAAAACAAATATAATATTTAATATTAATCATAGGTTTATTCCCCTTCCCCAGAAATTTGTCCTTGTTTCAATAAAGAAAGCTAACACTAAAGCCATTAATAAATGTTTAAAGAATTTACTGAAGAACATCATTTTCTGTGCAAAATGTATTTTGCATTAATGAATTTTACTTAAATGCAGACCTGGATTTAGGCATAGGCAACATAGACAGCTGCCTCCAGTGCTAAATTCTGATAGGCGCCTGTTGCTATGCCTCGATCTATCTGGGCCTGCCTCCCAGACACGTACCTAAAGCAGTGCCATCCCTATGCGATGGTGGCAACAGCAGCAACAACCTAAAAAAAATTAATTCATCATGGGGCCTGCACACTGCCCACTCATCTCAATGGGCTTCCTGTTACTGTGGAAACCCATGCACGAGACAGAGCCTTAAGCATGCAACGTGCAGGCCCCAAGCTGAAATTATTTTGTTAGATCGGGCCAACACTGCTTTAGGTAGGTGTCTGGGAATGACATCCTCTCCCACACCTGGGGTGGGCTGTAGCCCCCGCCCTGCCTATAGGCACTCTTACCCAAATCCAGACATGTACCCATGTATAATTATTTTTCAATCCAATTGTGAGAAATATCCTTAAAGCACTACATTATGACACTATTGATCACAAACATTTCAATTGGAATTATTCTTCAATTCCATTTTTGGAAATTAATTCAAATGAAAGTTTACTTGTACAGACAGCCATAAGAATATTTTTCTTAGCCTTTGTTAAGAGTTTGAAACTGAGAGAATTTCCTAAATGCCATATGGGGCACAGTTCACAGGTACTTTTTAACCATGGCCACTTGCCCTTGCTTTTAGTGCAGGCACATTTTGTCCTGGAAAACATCATGCATCGATTTGAAAATACAATCTACGTGTTATTTTCCTCCCCTGACCTAACATTGTCCCTGGAATGCCATCTTGGGATGCAGCTAAAGGCACATATTGTGGAACACACTGTGTTATGCTGCACTGACGGACAGAACTTTCCAGATGCGGATAAAATATCTGTAGCTGGCCTGATTTGCTGCAATAAAATGCCAGAACATCTGCATACTCTATCAGATAATAAAACATAAAAGAACTTAAAGACATGGTTATTTAAATTGGTATTTAATGAAAATACAGCTTAAACTCCCTCAAGGCACATATTTTACCCAAGAATTGATGGATACACAGTTTTTGTCATTTTATTTTCTTTTATTGTGATGGAGTTTTTTTGTTTAGATTTTGATGATTTTAGTTTTACTTTAATTAGTTTTTGTGTAATTGTTGATTTATTTTAATGTGTTTTATTGACTTTGAATTATGAATGTTTTATCTGTAAATCGCCATGACCATAGGAACGGTGGTCAAATATTTTACAAAAATAAATAAATAAAACCTGTTTTGCCCACAGAAATGATTTTGAAAATGTTTCTCTAAAATGAACATCTGCAGTTGCTAGTTTTGTTTATTACTCTAGGCAAATGGGAAAATTTGCACTCCTCCACTCCAAATCCTCTTCACTGTCTTGCTGAAGCACTGCATGGGATGGAAGGAATGTTAAGCCAAAATAGAAAAATGTTTCTCTGAGGACCAGTAGGATGGTAGTCCTCAAACATGGCTGACATCTAATGGATGAAAAACATGTCAATGTTTCTAAAACTTTGATTGAGCCTCTCTGAACATGGCCAAGCATGCATTATTGTAAGCATCTATGTGGGATCCCTTCAGTTTTTTCTTTTTCCAATTCTTTGGGCACTGGAAGACTAATCCATTGGTAGCATCGACATCGAGGGACTTTGAAGCTGTACCGATGACCATCGAGCCATCGATAGCAGCAGGGCCATTGGCTCCAGTGGTGACAATGACTGTCATGGATTCCAGAGACCAGCCTGGAGAAGATGGGCAATGGCCTAAGACATTGAGTTAGTCGTCTTCGATCTTTGCACTGGAGAAGAACTATGCCGAGCATTGAGGGAAGCCAAACAAGTACTGGCATCAGTCCTAGGCATGGGGATGCTCTAGTTTTGGCTGAGAAACCCCCGAAGTGACTCCGTGGTGAGGAGTGCCAGTCCTCTGCAATTCCCTGGTGTTTGCTATGGCCTCCAACAGTCTAAATGTTGGCCACTGATCCATCTTTCTGTTCTGAAGGAGTATCTGGTCACTCCTGCTGTCTTCTAGTCAGGGTTGGCATTGGCAATTTTTGAGGAGGAGCTGGAGAAATGAGTGCAACGTGTTGTGCAGAAGGTGCTACAAGGCCACGTCTCTGAGCACAGATGGCACCGGGATCAGCACAGTCACTTCGTGAGCCACTGCTAGACTTCCTACAAGCACTCATCTGTGTCTTACTAGCACCTGCAGTAGCATCGATGCCTCGTTGGGCATTAGAGCCGCAGCCTACCAGTCTGGTGGCCATCCACACTTCATTGGAGGAAACTCCCCTGAAGATAGGTGATGCCTCGGCATCCAGGCTTACCCGGTCAGTCATTCTGGTACCACTGGCCAGGGATTGAGCACCAGGAGATCCATCCCCATGTCGATGACAGTAAAGAGGTTCCCTCTTTAACCCTGGAAGGAGGATCCTCTGAGGTTTTGGATGAGCAGGCATCAGATGGCCTCTCCTCCGACCCTTCTCCAACAACCGGCAGAAGGAAGTCTCTTCTGGAAGACCCTTTCATAGCTGGTGTCAGCTTTTTATTTGAATAAGTGTGTTCTCCAGCCCAATAATAGAAAAACAGAATCATAACTATTTCTCATAAAAATCAAATAAAATCAAGAAATAAAATCATAATAGTAAAACCACACATTAAAAGAATATGAACAGAACATCCAATAATTAACTCCTTTGCAAGTAAGAACATAAGAAATTGCCATACTGGGTCAGACCAAGCATCCTGTTTCCAAAAGTGGCCAATCTAGGCTACAAGTACCTGGTAAGTACCCAAAAACTAAGTCTATCCCATGATACTGATGTAGTAATATCAGTGGTTATTTTCTAAGTCAACTTGATTAATAGCAGGTAATGGACTTCTCCTTCAGGAACTTATCAAAACCTTTTTTAAACCCACTACACTAACTGCAGTAACCACATCCCCTGGCAACAAATTCCAGAATTTTATTGTGTTGAGTGAAAAAGAATTTTCTCCGATTAGTTTTAAATGTGCTACATGCTAACTTCATAGAGTGCTCCCTAGTCCTTCTATTATCCGAAAGAGTAAATAACCAATTAACATTTACCCGTTCTAGAGCTCTCATGATTCTATCATATCCCCCCTCAGCCGTCTCTTCTCTAAGCTGAACAGCCCTAACCTCGTTAGTCTTTCCTCATAGGGAAGCTGTTCCATCCCCTTTATCATTTTGGATGCCCTTCTCTGTACCTTCCCCATCGCAACTATATCTTTTTTGAGATGCGGCGACCAGAATTGTACACAGTATTCAAGGTGCAGTCTCACCATGGAACGATACAGAGGCATTATGACATTTTCCGTTTTATTCATCATTCCCTTCCTAATAATTGACTGCCGCAGCACATTGAGCCGACGATTTCAATGTATTATCCACTATGACGCCTATATGTATTTCCTGGGTGTAGCTCCTAATATGGAACCTAACATCGTATAACTACAGCATGTGTTATTTTTCCTTATATGCATCACCTTGCACTTATCCACATTAAATGTCATCTGCCGTTTGGATGCCCAATTTTCCAGTCTCACAAAGTCCTCCTGCAATTTATCACAATCTGTTTGTGATTTAACTACTCTGAATAATTTTGTATCATCTGCAAATTTGATTACCTCACTCATTGAATTCCTTTCTAGATCATTTGTGTATATATATATATATATATATATATATATTTATATATATATATATATACTGCAGGTTCTGGGGCACCCACACCCTAAATACTAAAGATATTCCAGTGGGAGCACTGAGAGGAGAGGATCACCTTGCTGGTGGCTGAAAGGAATCAGTAAGTTTTTGCTTGGGACATTGTCTTTTTCAAAAGTATTGGGGCAAAGTTAACTATTTGGGAATATTATTTAGTGTGTTTGTGCTTTTAATAGTAAGGCAGCGAATAAACAAGTTAGACTGTATTTTTAAATGGTCAGTCAGTAAGGCAGCTAGTAAGCAGTAGTTAGTGTGTTTATTTTTAAAAGTCTGTAAGACAACTAGTAAGCAGAACCGAGGGTTTATATTAAAAAAAAAAAAAAAGTAGCCAGAAGCTAGAAATAAGCTAGGAGCAGTGTATACCTAAGTGAAAAGGCTGAAAAGGTCAGTTCAGTTACTCACCTTGGAAAGGTGTTGAGGTAGTGTGATTTGGTTTGATTAGGTACCAACATTTGATAATCAAGAGAGCAGCGAGTCACTCTGGCTGACTAACTGAAGTTAGACTGTTTGGATTTCTCAACCCTCCCACCCCTTGCTCATCCTTTAATTTATAGGTAGGTGCCACTTTCACAAAAAAAAAAACCCAACAAAAACTTTGAGAGTTTGATCAGTCCCTTGTAGGCCACTACCAGACATATAGTGAATTCACTAATGCATTTAAAGGACGTTAATTAGACACATTCCTACTCCCATAGCAACCTAAAACTTAACTAGGAACTGAACAAAATTGAGATGAAGGCAGCAGCCCAGCAGCAAGAGGGGGGCTTCCCAGTCTTTTGCATCGAGTGTCACATGTATGATTTTTTACCCGCCGGTGAGAAGTTGTACATGTGCATGCGATGCAAAGAGCTCCTGGCTCTCAGAGAACGAGTCCGATCTCTGAAGGCTAGAGTGGCAGACCTGGAGGAGCTGAGGCAGACAGAGAGGTATATAGATGAGACCTTCAGGGACATAGTAGCCAAGTTCCAACTTCAGACTAGCAGCCCTGGTGCTGCCTTGGAGGAAGAAGGTCTCATGATTGGAGAGCATCAACCTGGTGCAGCAGGAAAGGATCCTGTAGCAAGGACCTGCTCTCGAGGTGATGCACTGTCCTTTTGCACCGAGGATATCTCCCCAAGGCCTACTGCCCAGGAGGGAAGGGTTAGGTTGGCCATCATAGTTGGTGATTCGATTATTAGGAATGTAGATAGCTGGGTGGCTGGTGGGCGTGAGGATCGCCTGGTAACATGCCTACCTGGTGCAAAGGTGGCGGACCTCACGCGTCACCTAGATAGGATTTTAGACAGTGCTGGGGAGGAGCCGGCTGTTGTGGTACATGTGGGCACCAACGACATAGGAAAATGTGGGAGGGAGGTTCTGGAAGCCAAATTTAGGCTCTTAGGTAGAAAACTTAAATCCAGAACCTACAATTTCAGTAGGTATTTGCTGTTATAAGATGTATGATATTTTGTAATCTGATACTGCCTCTGTATTTGTTGTGGGTGTTTAATGTTGTGTTTGAGATAGTTGTGGGTGGATCCTTGGGCCGGTGGCAGATGACCACGCCCCTGGGGGAAGATCCCGAGAGGGACCACCGGTCAGGCTCATTGTTTGGACACAGACACACACTAGTTCTTTTATTAAACAGTATATCAAACCACCAGTGTGGCAGTAGTGAGCTGGAAGCACCCGGCTGGGCTGTAGTCCCTCAGATACTGGAACAGCGATCCTAGATAACTGAGCTGTAGAGAAACTGAATATAGTGAGTAGGCAGGGTATGCAGAGTTCAGGAACAGAACCTTGACGGTAACACTCACACAATAGACTCTTAGAAGCAGCCCAGGTGCTGGAAATGAATTAGGCCCTTGAGGAGCGCGTACTGATTTCAGGGAACGCTGAGAGAGAGATGGTAACTCACTGGTGTAGTAGGCAGTGAAGACTTCCTGGCAGAAGTGGTATTCAGTAGCAAGTCCGGGAACGTGGGCCCTCGAGGAGTGAGTATCGGTTCCAGACTGCGACCTGAAAAACAAGAGAGAGAGCGAGGCCCCCGAGGAGTGAGTACCTCTGCTAAAGTCCAAGGAGGCAGAGTAACAAGGTATGCGGAGAGCGAATCCCATCCGCAGCGATACCTGGAGGAAGCTAGGAACCCTTTCCGATCCTTTGCTAACTTGATTAGTTAGCGAATTCAGAGACCTTAAGTATCCGGTGAGGATGACGTCATCTCAGGGGGACGCCCCTGAGGTTCACGCCACTGCTGGTACTGGAGTCGGGGACGCGCCACGCACGCGCCCTTAGGCTTCTGGGAAACATGGTGGAGTGCAGCATCTAGCCGGTCCGGGGACGCCGGAGGAGGTCGGCAAGATGACGCCGTGGCGGCCAATCTTCCATCAAGCAAAGAGGGAGTCGCCAAAGAGGTAACGTGGGCGTAGTGGAGACGTCTGGCAGCGAGGGTTGCAACATTTAAACAGTTGAAAAAAGAAAAGAAAATTACAAGGACATGTCTGCTCTGCTCAGGAGAGTAGTCAGGGCAAGGAAAGATCTAGCGGCTGCTCCAGCGATTGTGACCTGGGGTTGCCTGAGCTCTGTGCTGCAGATCTGGTGAATCTTGAGGAGGGGGTCCTTCCCTGTTTGTAGTACATGCAGCAGAAGCCCGCATGCAGCCAAAGCCCATCAAGGCGTCTGCAGAACACGGGAAAAGCAGCCGGGTATGTGGTGACAAGTGATTTTGGCTGAGTGCATTGGGGCTATGCAGCAGCAGTTCCTCCACAATGGCCAGCATGATACTGGAAGGCAGGAGAGCAACCCAAGCGACAGGGGCAGACAATCCAGCTCTCTCGAAAGACCTGGGAATGGCAGCCATTTTGTCTGCATGTGTAAGGGAGCAGGCTGAATTGGGGGGGGTGGGGGGAGGAATTCCTCTCCTCTATTATCCCTGATCACCCAAGTCACTGCTTGTGTACAAGATGGCAAAGAAGCTGAGGGATCAGACAAGTCGGATACCTTTTTCACTGAAATTCTCCTGCCAAGGCTTTTCTAGCTAAGAAGGGTGCAGGAGGTAGCATTGTATGTCTCCTGGTATTTGTATTTTTGAAAAAGTAAACAACTGATTAATATTTACTCATTCCATTCCACTCATTCTATAGCCTATCATCATATCTCTCAACTGAACCTTCTCCAAGCTGAAGAGTCCTAACCTCTTTAGCCTTTCTTCATAGGAGAATTGTTCCATTCTTTTTATCATTTTGGTCACCCTTCTCTGTACCTTTTCTAATTCTGCTATATCTTTTAAAGATGTGGTGACCAGAATGGCACACAATACTCAAGATGAGGTCACATTATAGAGTAATAGATGCATTATGATATTCTGTTTTATTCTCCATTCCTTTCCTAATAATCTCTAGCATTCTATTTGCTTTCTTGGCTGCTACTGCGCTCACAGCAGAAGATTTCAATGATGACACCTAGATCCTTTTTCTGAGTGGTGACTCCTACTGCAGAACCTTGCATCGTGTAGCCATAATTGGGTTACTCTTAAGTGCATCACTTTGCACTTGGCCACATTAAATTTAATTTGACATTTGCATGCCCAGTCTCCCAGTTTTGAAATGTTCTCGTGCAATTTCTCGAAATCCTGTTGTGATTTAACAACTTTGAATAATTTTGTGTAGTCAGCAAATAAATACTTTCCAAAAAAAAAAAAAAAATTAAAAACCAGTGGTCCCAGAAGAGATCTCTGGGATACTCCACTTTTCACCCTTCTCCATTGGGAAAATTTACAATTTAGCCCTACTCTGTTTTCTATCTTTTAACTAGTTCCAAATCCACAATAGGACACTGCCCCCTATCCCCATGGCTGATAATTTCCTAAGAAGTCTTTCATGAGGCATTTTGTCAAATGCTTTCTGGAACTCCAGAAACACTATATTAACTGGCTCACCTTTATCCATATGTTTATTTACACCCTCAAAAAAATGTAGCAGATTTGTGAGGCAAGACTTCCCTTGGCTAAATACATGTAGGCTTTGACCAATTAAACTAAGCCGTATCCATATGTTCAGCAATTTGTTTTCTTTATGATAGTTTCTCCCATTTTGCCCAGCACAGACATCAGACTCACTGGTCTGTAGTTTCCTGGATCACCCCTTGATTTTTAAAAATTGATGTTACATTGGCAACCCTCCAATCTTCAGGTACCAGAGAAAATGTTACTGATAGTTTACAAATTTCCAATAGCAGGTCTGCAATTTCATTTCTCAGTTCTTTCAAACTGATGTATACCCTCTAGGTCCAGGTGATTTTCTACTCTTTAGTTTGACAATTTGCCCTAGTACATTTTCCAGAATTTTCTCATCCAGTCTGAGAAACCTATATGATTTCCCCTTGTGCATCCTATGTCAAAAGAGAGGCAGTTTGCACCATGTTAGATTGACTAAGGCACCTGGAGGTGTTAGTTCTCATTCCCCCGGGAGAGTGGGAAAAAGGTAGGTATTCCATCTATTTTGTGGTTCCAAAGAAGGAAGAAACCTATCCGTCTGGATCTGAAAGAGGTGAATGTGGTTGTCAAGGTGCCATGGTTTTGAATGGAGACTTTGTTTTCAGTGATTATAGCGGTTCACAAAGGGGAATTCCTGGTATCATTGGATTTAACAGAAGCTTATCTGCACATACCCATCAGAGCAGAACATTTAAAAATTCCTACGCTTCATGGTACTGGGAGACCATTTTCAGTTTTGCGTGGTCCCGTTTGGTTTAGCGAAAGCACCTCGGACCTTCACCAAGGTGATGGTGGTGGTAGCCACAGTTTTGCCAAAGTAGGACATCTTGGTGCACCCTTACCTAGATGACTAGCTCATTTGAGCAAAGTTATAGGTCCAATATCAACAGTCGGTACAGCGAGTCCTGTAGAGGTTCCGGACCCTGGGCTGGGTGGTGAACCTGTGGTCCCAACTCAGTCGTTGGAATATCATGGTATCTCAATAGGTCCAGGAGCTTTTCAGTTGGGTGGAACCCCACCTGGCAGCTCTGGGAGCACGCCGCTTTTTCAGTCACAGGCAAGAGATTGGATCAGAGGGACTCGGCCCTCTGGATCCTCCCATGGCCGGTGGGGATACTTTTATACGTCTTCTCTCAGAGACCCCTGATAGGAAGAGTGTAATGACGTATCGAGAGACATGCAGGGAGGGTGATTCTCATGGCTCTGGAATGGCCACATCAGCCATGGTTTACGGATCTGGTAAATCTCGCAGTGGATGGTACCTTAAGACTTCGGGCATCTTCAAAGGTTGCTTCGTCAGGGACCAATTTTCTTGGATCAGGTGGATTGCTTTTGTCTCACAGACTGGCTTTTGGAAGGCATCATTTGCAAATGAAGGGATATTCAGAAGAGGTCATTACCTTCGTACTACAGGCTAGAAGACCTTAGACTTCCTTGGCTTATATGTCAGGGTGTGAAGGGTGTTCAAGGCATGCTGTCTCAAGGAGAGAGTCGAGCCTATTCGAGCTTCAATGTCTCATATTTTGGCCTTTTTGCAGAATGCCCTAGTGAAAGGCTTTGCTTATACGTCCCTTAGAGTTCAGGTGGCAGTATAAGGCTGATTTTGTGGTAAGGTGCACGGTGTATCTCAGAAGGGTGAAACAGTTGCGACCACTGGTACGCAGAATGAGTCCCTCAGGGAAACTTAACTTGGTCATATGGATATGCTGTTGTTCTCCGTTCAAGCCATTGAGACAGACATTACTGAAAGATCCTGAAGATAGTTTTCCTGATGGCAATTTGTTGGCCAGAAGGATTTCGGAAATTCAGGCCTTGTGTTGGGATCCCTTTCTTCAGTTTACTGAGGATGGGGTGTTGAGCAGGGTGCCTTCCTTTTTTACCGAAGGTGGTATCCACCTTTCACCTCAGATAGTGGACCTCCCCATATTTAGTAATTTGGATTAGGTGGCTCCACATATGACGGAGCTTCATTTGTTGGATGTCCATCAGGCCTTGTTGTGTTATCTCGAGGTCACCAACAGTTTCTAGTGAACTGATCATCTCTTCATTCCATTTAGTTGAGCGAAGAAAGGATGTAAGGCTTCAAAAGCTACAACTGCATAGTGGCTGAAGGAGGCAATTATACTGGCATGTATTTGTAAAGGACTGCTGATTCTTGAGGGGTTGTGTATGTATTCTACTAGAGTGCAGGCAACCTTCTGGGTGGAGTATCATATGGTTTCCCCGCAGAAGATCTGTCAGGCGGTGACTTGGTCTTCACTATACACTTTCACCAGACATTACTGACTGGATGTTCAGGCACCTGAGGATGCAGAGTTTAGAGCGTATGTGCTGTGAGTTGGTCTTTCTCTTTCCTGCCTGGTTTAGGGGAACTTGGGTACATCCCATGCATTTGGACTGATTTGAGGTATGAACAGGAAAGGAAAATTGGTTCTTACTTGCTAATTTTCGTTCCTGGAATACTAGAGATCAGTCCAGAACCCCGCTCGCTCTAGAAAGACTAATTTCTCTTTTGTGTGTAAATGGTGGAGAAATTGTTTTGTGGTTTGAGAGTTTTCATTCCCTTTTATTAATAAAAGGGCTCCAGTTTTGGGGGGGGGCTCAACATTTCTGCAGCTCGATTTAGGGGAGGGTGAAATTAGTTTTTGACTTTGATCTCATCTTGGCTTGAATACAGTTCTTACTGAGGGGGACTGCAGGTGCCACACTATGTTAAGTACAGTGTCAGTAAAGCTTTTCTTCTCTGTCTCCATCTGCTGGTAGGGATGAAAAACCCATGCATCTGGACTGATCTGTGGTTTTCCAGGAACAAAAATTAGCAGGTAAAAATCAAATTTCCCTTGTTGTTGTTGTCCATTGGCACCTATTGTTCCTCTTTTTTGTTGGGGGGGGGGGCGCCTGTAGCTAGGGATTCACCCATATGTGAGGACTGCCATCGTGCTTGTCCTTAGAGAAAACAGTTGCTTACCTGTAACTGGTGTTCTCAGAGGACAGCAGGATGTTAGTCCTTATGAGACCCATCTGCCTCCCCATGAAGTTGGGTCTCCACTTTGTATTTTTTCCCTTCTACTTCTATGTTATAAGACTGAAGGAACCCCGTGTGGACGTGTGATATAATGCATGCCTGGGCATGCTCTGAGAGGCTCAAAGTTCTAGAAACTTTGACATACGTTTTCTGGGCTGGGCTCCATTGGATGATGACTTCCATGGGTGAGGACTGACATCCTGCTGTCCTTGAACACCTGTTTTAGGTAAGCAACTCTGCTTTCTATAAGTTTTGCATATAATATGTTTGCTGATAGAACTATTGTAGTATTTTTAATAGATAGAGGCGTTTACCAGCTGTAGTTATTCCACCTGTAGACACACCAAGATGCTGTCTATACTCTTCCATCTGGTGAACAAGTTCTGCTTTTTCCTTCTCTAAACGGTTATTGGTTAATCTGCAACATAAGTAATGGAATATGAAATAGTGAAATAAATGGTACATACATTTTTTTTTATAATTATCTTTTTATTGACTTCCAAACAACAAAACATAGAGGCAATCCAATACATTTTTAATGCTTGCATTAGTGTTGCACTGCAGTTTCTCATTCTGCACACATAGGAATCCAAAACATCACTCTTATTTTTAAAAATAGTATGAAGTGGAAAAAATGAGCAGCATGGTAATTGGAAAAACATGAGCCCTAATTTGCTTGAAAGCTGCAAATATGTATTTGAGTCCATCCAAGGTGGAAAGGTCTGGAGGAAATGGGTTGAAAGCAGACACTAGAGTCAGCTGGGTTTGGGAGGATTCCATGCTAGTATGGAAATCTACAGTGTTATGACTAACTGTTCTAGTGTGGGGATCTTGGTTTTCAACTAGTATCTTCTAGACTTCAAAGAAAGGAGCTCCATCACCAAGCTAGGAAATTTCTCTTCAGTTTAGGTTGGTTGCTCATTTCCCTCTTTCCTTTCCCTCTGCATATAGAGATACTTATTTAATTTGTATTTACTAACACTAATACTACTGCATTGAAGTTACTTAAACAAATTCTCTCTTTTATGAGATTTTATAACTGAATCTGTTGAAAACACACATGCTAAGTTTAGTAAATACAACTGTGAGTCCCCTAAGCAAACAGAATCATATATGCAGAGTAGTACACCATTTTACCTGACCAGCTGAAGTTCCCTGGCAACACCTTCCTCTGTCTTTGCATCTTCTGGAAAGCGTTTGAGCAGCTCAACCTTGTGTTAAAAAGGCACATTTTAGAATGGCTACCAATTTATGCCATTACATCCAGCTCACATTTTAATATTTGCACTATTGTTTGCTATTATATTATTTAACTTTGGTTGTTGAGTCATGCCTTTATCTAGGAAACCTACACAACACACGTTACAACACACGTTACATAATATCAATAGCACACAATACATATCACAAATACAATACTTAGGAAATACAAAGAACATCATAATTAAACCATACATAATTTAGCATAAAACACAACTATCAGTAAATGTGGCCCAAGCCACAGATAACTCAAAATAACTAAAGCAGTAACCCTTGTCCCTAAATCCCACCCCGTCTCCAAGTAAATAGCCACAGACATCAAAGTCCCTAGTTGCCCCTGAAAGAGTTCCCAAAGGGGTGACCCACTCTAAACATTCTCTGCTGGTAAAAAAAAAACAAAAAACCACAAAACCTAGGCTTCCCTGTACGTACCGGATCAGTCCAGACTCCTGGGTTTTGCATCCGCACCAGCAGGTGGAGACAGAGCCAAACTTGTCAGGCTCCGCATATATACCAGAGATACCTAGATCAGGGCGGGTTCTGGGTGGCATCCGCACTGGAAGGGGAGGAGTCAGGGCGGATGCCGTGAAGATATCATTGACGGCGAAAAGGTAAGGACCCCTATCGCCGTCAGTAACAGGGCCAATAGCGCCACCTTTCACGGTGGCGCTATTGGTTTGCGAAAGCCGGCAGTGATTGCACCGCGGTCGTGCGATCGCTGCCGGCTTTCGCAGGCCCGCCCCCGGCTTCGGGCCCCCCATTACTGCCGGTTTTTCTAAGTTCTGAGAACTTAGACAATCCAGGGCTAAATGTGGAATGGAAAGTGCAGGCTAGAAAGCATTTTAAATAAATTTGAATTAGCCATAACATATGGGTGGCATCATTCAAAGGCGCCGAATGGACCACTCTCTCTATGCTCCGAGCTTTCCTCTACTGAGCATGTGCAGGAATTCCCACACTGGCATTGCCTTTTTTTTTTTGGTCTGAGCTTCAGCATAGATATGTACCCTATCTCCAAAAATGTTTTTTCTCTATATCTTTAATACTTTAATTATTTAGTTGCTGCTCTGCCTTGGCAGCCCCCAAAACTACACATTTCAGTGCTATTAATTAAAAAAAAAAAAAAAAAAAGAGATATTCTTTCTAGAATGTCTACTAAATACGTACCTGCCTCCTTAGAGAACTGACCACTTAGCTACACTTAGCTTTAATATCCACTGACAAGACTAGTGAGCCCTGTGGATATCAGGTACTGTACTTAATGAGATGCATACAGTACCTGAATATACCGTATTTTCCGGTGTTTTAAGTCGCAGCGGTGTATAAGTCGCACCTCTTTGTCATGCATGCGACAGAGTTAATGGCTGGAGGAGCATGCGCAATAGGCAGGTAGTGAATGTGCAGCTGACATGGTTGAGTTCGGGAGGCTGCATGGAGGGAATGGTAAGGAAACACTGCAAGAGAGAAAAAACAGCAGCTAGGTCGCACTGGTGTATAAGTCACACCAACAAAAATTGGAGGAAAAAAACACAACTTATACACCGGAAAATATTGTAATCTGCTTTGAAGTGCCAAAAAGCAGAATATAAATTCAAAATAAATAAATAAAGTAAACGCCTGCTTGAGAAATCCCACACATGCTCAGAAAGCGAAAGCTCTATGAACTTAGATGGGACTGTTCAGTACCATCGGATGACGTCACCCACGTGTCATAGTTAATTCATCTGTTCTCTACAGAGAACACAATTTAAGGAAGTCAAATTTGCTATACAATGTAAGGATTTAATATGTGAGGAAAAAACATTTTTCCTGTGCTGAAAGAAATGCAACACAACTTGATGACTTGCAGCAATACTGGCAATAAAGGACCCAATATAATAAAGTGTGCACAGTTTCACCCGCAGTTATGTGCATTTTTTGTGCGCAAGCCTTACTTCCGATGCAGCAAGTTTTGCCTACAAAAAAATGTGTTTGGCACCCTCTCATGGAAACCCCCTGCAAATGAAATCATTAGCTATTACTCCCGAAGGCAGAGAGAAACGCTGACATAACTCATGTTTTCTTAGGGCTGAATTCTAATCCTGGTCTGAGGTGGAATAAAGTTTCCAGCACTAGTATTAATCAAGTGGTGAAGCTTGTAGTCGGTACTTTATGAGCAGAAACATGCTTTCTGCACAAAACATGTTTTTAGCATATAAATAGTACTTTATGTGCAAAACATGATTTGTGCAAATAAACCATGTTTAGTACACAAAGTGGACTGTAAGCTGGTTAAGACAGAAAATAGAGTAGGACTAAATGGTCAATTTTCTCAATGAAGAAAGGTAAATAGAGGAATGCCTCACAGATCTATACTGGGACTGGTACTTTTTAACGTATTTATACAGTTGTGCTCATAAGTTTACGTACCCCTGGCAGAATTTGTAAGATATGTTGCACTTTAAGAAAACATGTGATCAGACAAAACACGTCTGTTATTTTTAATGTGTTTCAAACTAAAACTATTATGCATCACAGAATAACACAATCATTAAACAAACCATAGCAATAAGGGAAATAATAAAATGGTTTTGTTCAATAGTTACAATAGAACTCTCAAAAAAAGTTGAGGAAGTGGTCTCAGTCGTTCAAACATCCAAAGTGATAGATATTGATATACCACAATCAATCAGACATATTTATACCACCCTACATGCAGTGGAAGAGTAAAGAGTGAATTTATCGATTGAATGGTATTCAATCATTTAAATTTTTGCTGTCAATCATTTATGACATCAATTTACGTGGTAGTGTCTCATTGGCCCTTTGATCCTTAAAAAAATGGCACCAACTCTGGCACCCCTGCTGAGGAAATGCTTTACCGGCAGGTCGGCAAGTCAAGCCGCTGTTCTAAAAATGTTGATTCCACATCGTTTTTCTTTATTACATTGATTTTTTTGAATATTTGGTGAATTTCTTTGTTCCTTTTTCAGCTAAATTCGGCCCCCTGATGAAGGCGAAGCCGAAACACGGTTCCGTGTCGGGCAAATAAGATGAGCCTTGTACATCTTGGCAGCACGGCGTTTCTTCACACTATCAAGCTATTAAGCTAAGTAAATTGAACTATATATGAAAGTCGACAAAAAATGAACTTTTGCACTGCAGCACTGAAGCATAAAAAAAGTTTCATTATATGACCTATGATTATAAAACTTGGCATTTTCATCAACATGCTAACTTGCATTTTATGATGCCTATGTATGAGGTCCAATTAAAGAAGAAAAAAAATTTACTCTTCCGCTGCATGTAGGGTGGTATAAATATGTCTGATTGTGGTATATCAGTATCTGTTCAATAGTTTACATACCCTTGAATGTTTAGGCTGATAATATACACTCAAGTTGACACACACAGGTTGAGATGGCAATGAAGGGTAGGTATCCATACCTGTGCCTTGTTTAATTGTAATTAGTGTCTGTGTATAAATAGTCAATACGTTTCTTAGGTCTTGAGAAACCCTTGTGCATTTCATCCAGGGCTGCACTGACTTTGGTGGTTACTGAAGCATGTGGAAAGCAAAAGAACTGTCAAAGGATCTGCGAGCAAAAGTAGTTCAACTTTTTAAATCAGGAAAAAGATATAAAAAGATAACCAAAGATTTGAAAATTCCAATCAGTACTGTTCAAATTCTGACCAAGAAGTGGAAAATTATGGGTTCTGTTCATACTAAGCTGGACCAATAAAGATTTTAGACACAACTGCTACGAAAATTTGTTATGATACAAAGGAAAATCCACAAGCAACTTCTATAGAAATACAGGCTTCTCTGAAACAAAGTGGTGTGGGTGTTTTAGCATGCACAATAAGGAGATACTTGAACAAAAATGGACTGCATGTAGAATTGCCAGTAAAATGCCAGTGCTGCACCAATGGCACAAAACAGCCTGCTTACAATATGCCAAACAGCATCTAGAGAAGCCTTAAAACATCTGGAACAAAATAATTTGAAGCGATGAGACCAAAATTGAACTTTATGGTCACAATCAAACGCTATAAAGAGAGGCACACCATTTCTACTGTGAAGCATGGAGGTGGATCTCTGCTGTTTTGGGGGTGTCTGCGCTGCAGCAGCACAAAGAATTTAGTCAAAATTGATGGCAGGATGAATGCAGCATTTTATCAGAAAATATTCAAGGAGAATTTGCATTCCTCAGCCAGGAAGCTGCACATGGGGCACACTGACTTTCCAACATTACAATGTTATTACCCTTAACCAATAAGCCTGATACTTTTGATGCAACTCCAACATTGCTCTCTGCTTCAATAGAAAGAGGTAATGGGGAATTAGACAGCAACCAACAAGGGCCCTGACTTTTATGGTCTGGGGTGACCTGTACAGCGAGGCAGACACTACCATAAGCTTGCTAGGCAGAATAGATGGACCGTTTGGTCCTTTTCTGCCATCATTTTTATGTTTCTATGTAATGATCTGAAACATAAGCCCAAGCTGACCCTTCAGTGACTGAAGCAGAAGAAAGTGAAGGTTCTTGAGTGGCCATCACAGCCTCCTGACCTTGACTTTATTGAGCCTCTCTGGGGAGAACTCAAATGTACAGTTCATGCTAGACAACGTCTTTATAGGATCTGGAGGCGTTTTGCCAAGAAGAATGGGCCTCATTCGCAACTATCACAAGAGACTGCAAAATGTTATTGATGCAAACAAGGGAAATACACAATATTAAGAACTAAGGGTATGTAAACTTCTGAACAGGAAATAGGAAGTGGAGATGAGCGGTATACATAATTGGTAGAAACCGCAATTATGGATGGTATAGCGCTAAGAGTTCACGGATCCTTATACTGAATTAATCGAGAAAATGAAGCGAAGGAGGATTTTAAATTAAGCGTTTCCACCTTTTATTCGTGAGTAGTTGAGAGAAAGTTTAGGTCCCCCAACATGGACCGTGTTTCACCACATGGGCTGTGTCGGGAGGGACAGAGGCCCAGAAAATCAACTTATAATAATGGCAGAAGGTTTCCAATGCATAAACCAATAATAGTGTCCATGTACTGCAGGAGAAAACGTCGGTGTTTAGAGCAGGGCACCCTTCTGAGGGTTATCCAGGGTAGAATGAGCTTCCAAGAGTAGTGAAAACAAAACAAAAACCAGATTCTGATCACTGTATCGGGCCGACTTTTCAAACTAAGATATTCAAATCGAGGGGAGGCCTGCGGAGATGACACTGACTTACGGTTCCAGTTTCCTCCTTATATAATCAATGACAGAGCCTCCCCTCAATTTGAATATCTTTTGAACATGACCATTTTGTTATTTTTTTATTCCTTCATTGATTGTGCTATTGTGTGATTAACAGTTTAATTTGAAACATTAAAATAAGATGTGTTTTGTCTGATCGTTCATGTTTTCCTAAAATGCTACACCTTTTACAAATTCTAGCAGCGATATGTAAACTTATGAGCACAACTATAAATGATCTGGAAAGGGGAAAGATGAATGAAGTGATTAAATCTGTAGATGACACAAAATTATTCTGAGTTGTTAAATCACAAGCAGATTGTGAAAAATTGCAGGAAGACCTTGCACAACTGGAAAACCGGGCATTTAAATGGCAGATGAAATTTAATGTGGACAATTGCAAAGTGATGTACATGGGGAAAAGTAACCTACACTGTAATTACTCAATGTTAGGCTCCATATTAGAAAAGGACCTGGCACAAAACTGCACTATACTTTGAAATCCTTGGATCAATGTGCGGTGATAGTCAATAAAGCAAACAATGTTAGGAATTATTAGGAAAGGAATGGAGAATAAAATGCCTCAGTATCGATCCATGGTGCACCTGGAGTACTGTGTGCAATTCTGGATCCACATTTCAAAAAAGATACAGTTGTACTGGAGAAGGTACAGAGAAGGGCAACCAAAATGATAAAGGGGATGGACCCTATAAATCAGAGCTTTCCAAACTTTTCATGTTGGTGACACACTTTTTAGACAAACATAATTTCGGGACACAGTAATTAGTCTACAAGCAAACCGGAGGTTAAAGGTTAAATGAACGAAATGTATTTCGACAATTTATGTATGTTTCCTTAAATATATACATAATAAAATGTTTCACGACAACATATCTTGTGAAAACCTTTCGTTTATATTAAAAATATATAATATTCCAAGATTAATGTTATTGTTATAATTTATGAGTAACAATAATAAAACAAAGTTATTGTGTTATTCAATTTACCTCTTTAATGAGATATATGAGCTTGATGGGATGAACACAGCTTTTGAATATTTGGTGTTAATAAAAAAGTCCAAAGGGTCTTCTGCATAATTTTAAAAAGCTGGCCAGTTTCACACTATATAATTATTTGATAGCCTCATTCAACTAATTCTATATGGCTATGAGAGTGAAATCTGGAATTTATAGGAAGGGTCAGAATGTCAATATAAATCCTGCACCTCCAGTTCTGTAACTCTGTGCATCCACTTAAATTCCCCCAAACAATGGAGCTTGGATGTTTTCCTTAGAGCTCATCATACTAAAAGATATTTTCAAATGCTGGTGACACCTCACAGTAACAGCAGCACAAACACCTTCCACTGCCAGGCACATTGTGAACTAAAATAAAACCTCGCAAAAAAGACACTCAAAATCTATACTGCAATCCCATTGTAACATAACAGTAATAACACCAAGGACTCAAACAACAATAACCCTACCTGTGAAAAAGCATGGGTAAATATTACACTGGGTCCTAGAATACCAATACAACACCTATTGAGGAAACAAAACAAACCCGATTGCTATAGATCCCTATGCTAGCAGAATCTCTCATCATGGTCACACACACAGAGCAGAGACAGACCCTCACCAAATACAGAATACAAAATAAAGGAGCACAAATTAGACAAAAACTGAAATGGAAACTCCAAGAAGCCAGACTCTGTGTATTAACAATGGAAAAACAGAACCACCATTCCTCATAAAACAAACAAAATCAAGAAACATAAAGCATCAGTTATAATAGTAAAACCATACTAATAAAAGAATATTTTAAAACTACTGATAAATAGAATTTATATTAATTAAAATCATATACATTTTTTACAATTTCCCAGAGGTTATCCTCTCTCACACAGACTCACATGTCCATTCTCTCTCACACATACACTGTCACATACATACACATTCATGCTCTTATACCCACCATAACCTCTCGCTCTCACAGACACTGACACACTCTCAGGCTCTAAGACACTCTCTCCCCCTCCACACACACCCCACACACAAACTCTTACTCCCCTGGATTTTCTCATACACACTCTCTCTGGCTCCCTCACATACACACAAACACACACACCCAGGCAAGTTCCCAATCATTCTCACACAAACACACACACCCAGGCAAGCTCCCAGTCATTCTCACACACTAAAACTGACCCCCAGGCAGGCTCCCATTCATTTTCACACCACTCCCTCACCATCCCCCAGGCAGGTACCCATCCATTCACACACATACACCCCCAGGCAGGCACCCATTCATACACATGCACACACTAAAGGCAGACCCCCTCTCTTTCTTTTGCCAGCAACCTCGGAGCCTCTCTCATTCCTCTGCTGCCACTGATGCCGCATGGCTATTGGGGAGGCGCTGATTGCTGCTATTGGCACTGAAGCCCATTCTGCTGCCTCCTCTGTGCAGGCCCTGTGGGTTTCCAGTTCCTCCATGTTGATCTCGTACATTGTGAGATCCGCATAGAGAAAGTGCTACTCTTGACATTAACAAAGATTACATGTGCCAATCAGTAAAAAGTAATTTATTTCTTTTTTTTTTTTTTTACCTTTGCTGTCTGATCTTAGTTTTCTAATTGGTTGGTCCCAGGCTTTTTTGTTCCACCTCCCCTTTCTTATTTTTTTGCCAATTCATTTCATATTGTCTTTTTTTCTATTTCTTTTCTCTCCATCTATCTTCTTCCCTCAAACATACAGTCAGGTTCTCATTCTCACATGCTTTCTCTCTCTCTCACACACACACACACAGGCTCTCGCTCTCACTCTCACATGCTCTCTCTCTCATACAATCATTCATACACAGTCTCTCTCTTGCACATGCTGTCTGACTCTCACACACCCAGGCTCTCTCTCACTCCCACATGCTGTCTTGCTCATGCACAGGCTCTCACTGTCACATGCTGTCTCTCTCACACACACACACAGGCTCTCACATGCTGTCTCTGCAAACATTGATATCCTCACTCCCACACCCAATCTCTCAACTCACACAGGCACCCAATCTCTCAACTCATCTCATACACGCACACAATCTCTCAATTCAGCTCATACAGGCACCCAATCTCTCAACTCAGCTCAGCTCATACATGCACCCAATCTCTCAACTCAGCTAATACACGCACTCTACGGGCCCTCAGCCTCTCTCTTACCTCTGGGCCTCCTCTTCACAGGTCGCTGCAGGATCGACTCTACAGCGGCCCTGATCTTCTCGGGCCGATCCGATCCGCGGTGGGGGCCCTGCTACCGGGCCTCTTCTCGCCCGCTGCAACAACGCGGCTCCTCTTCTGCACGCGGCTGCTTCATCTCCTTCCTGCCCGTGCGGCTCCGGCAACATTTTTCTTCAGGGGCCGCGTGGGCAGGAAGGAGGTGGAGCACCTGCACGTTTAGACGTGCCCTTTTTCTTCGGGCCGTGGTGACGTGAACTCACCACGGCCTTACCGATCTTCAGGCTGTGTGTCTGCGGCACACAGCACAACGATTCTTTGCTGCTCTGCCGCCAGTGGGATGAGCTCCACCGGCGGCCGCATTGGCTCCCACTTGCCGGTGTGTCACGTGCACCGGGCTTGCGCGGCACACCTCAGGTGACACACCAAAGTGTCGCGACACACACTTTGGAAAGCTCTGCTATAAATAAAGGCTAAAGAGGATTAGGGGTTGTTCAGCTTGGCTGAGAGATACGATTGAGGTCTATAAAATCATGAGTGGAACAGAACAGGTAAATGTAAATCGGTTATTTACTCTTTCAAAAAATATAAAGACTAGGGGACAACTCCATGACTCTAATAAGTAGCACAAATCTGAGAAAATTCTTTTTCACTCAATGCACAATTAAGCTCTGGAATTCATTGCTGAAGGATGTAGTTAAGGCAGTTAGTGTAGCTGTATTTAGAAAAGGTTTGGACAAGTTCCTGGAGAAATCCATAAAATATTATTAACTAAGCAGACTTAAGGAATTGCTGTTAGGGAGTTAGCAATCTGTTAGGAGCTGCTATCTGTTGGGAGTAGCAATCAGATAGTAGTTAGCAATCTGTTGTTATTTAGGAGAGTTGTAGGTGGATCCTTGGACCAGTGGCAGATGACCACGCCCCCGGGGGAAGATCCCAAGAGGGACAACCGGTCATGCTCAGTTAGGAGACAGACATACACTAGTTCTTTTATTAGACAGTACACTGAACCACCAGAGGTGGCAGTAGTGAGCTGGAATGCCCGGCTGGGCTGTAGTCCCTCAGATACTGGAACAGCGATCCCTGGAGGTTGAGCTGTAGAGAAACTGAAATATAGAGAGTAGGCAGGGTATGCAGAGTTCATGTACCGAACCTGATGGTAACACTCACGCAATGTCTCATAGAAGCCCAGGAGCTGGAATGTATAGGCCCTCGAGGAGCGAGTACATGATTCCAGGAAAAGCTCTGAGAGAGCGATGGTAACTCACTGATGTAGTTGGCAGTGATGACTTCCAGGCAGAAGAGAATATGGAGCAAGTCTGGGAATGAGGGCCCTCGAGGAGCGAGTACCAGTTCCAGACTCACCTGAAAAACAAAGAAGAGAGCGAGACCCCCGAGGAGCAGGTACCCCTGGTAAGTCCAAGGAGGCAGAGTAGCTTAGGTAGAGTAACCCGAACCCTTGCTAACTCAATCTGTTAGCAAATTCTAAGACCTTATATATCCGTCGCGGGTGACGTCATCTCAGGGGGACGCCCTTGAGGTTCGCGCCATCGCCGGTACTTCAGTCGGGGCCACGCACGCGCCCCTAGGCCTCCAGGAAACATGGTGGGTTGCAGCGTCTAGCCGGTCCGGGGATGCCGGAGGACTTCGGCAGGACGCCACGACAGCCAATCTTCCCTCGGGCGAAGAGGGAGGAGGTAAGGAGGGCGGAGAGAGGGCGTCGGGAACAGATGGACATAACAATTGCCTCTACTTATCGCTGCAGGATAGCTGCATGGTATCCATTTACTCTTTGGGATCTTGCCAAATAATTGTGACCTGGATAGGCCACTGTTGGAAACCAGAAACTTTCAAAAACATGAAACATGACACTTCAGAGTGAGATAAGGCAACCCCTGCCCCTTCCTTCCATAATAGATACTGGCTTCCATATGGACCTTAAGAGAATTAAATGCTAGATGTTTCTGTAAACCTGTTGCAAAAAAGACCAAACAGAGGTACTGATGCTTTGAAAGGGGAAATGCCTGCTTCTGCACACCTTCCAAAATAGGCTACAGAAGTGGACTTCTTCCTGGTTTAAAATAAGGTGGGCACCACCTTGTTTGAATAATCTTTATTCTTCAGCCTTTTTCTTCCAGTAGCCAGACTGTATAACAAAAGGGATCTGCATCCTCCATCACAATGAACCCTGGTGCAACAGTCTGCAGCTGTGAATGAATGTCACTGGTTCTTCCAGCCTGAGTCTCTTGAGCTCCACATACCAGGAGTGTGCCTGGTCTAATATTACACCACCAGTCTTCGATGTCCTATCCTCAGAATGATTCTTCCTATTGACTACAGAGGAAACACTTAATATGGACCACCCAACAGCCACACCTGTGAGAGAGCATTTAAGAATATAAGAACATAAGACATTTATTTAAAATGGTTTATATACCACTTTTTCAATAAAATATTGATCAAAACGGTTTACATTAAAAATACATAGTTAAAGAATAAAAAATAAACAGTTAACTTAAGTCTTAAACAGCTTAGAAAATTAAAATAAAAATATAAAAAATAAAATACAGGGATTAGACAAAAACAGATAAAGGTTAACAGAGTGTGGCGGGAAATAGAATGGGATAGTTAAGTATGTTCTGTAGCAAGTAAATTGAAAGCTTTTGAAAAAAGATATGTTTTTAAAGTTTTTTAAAATTCTTTTGAGTTTGTGATTTGACAAAGAGAGACTGGTAAAGTGTTCCATAATAAAGGGCCAGTGATGGAAAAGGCTCTTTTTCTTGTAATGTCTATCCTAGCCATGCGAACTGACGGTACATCTAGTAAATTTTTGTTTATCGATCTCGGGTGTCTTGTGGGTTTGTAGATTCGAAGGACAGAGCAAAGCAGATCGAAGAAGGGTTATGGATGAGAGAGTGGATGATTGATAGAATTTTGTATTGGATCATAAATTTGATTGGTAGCCAGTGTAAAGAAAACAGTATTGGAGTTATGTGTTTTTTTTTTAAGAAGAACCAATTAAAACTCAGGCAGCTGAATTTTGAATTAACTGAAATCTTCTGATTGCTGTATCTGGGAGACCGAGGTAGAGTGCATTATTTTTTATTTTATTTTTATTTTTATTTAGCATTCGTTTATATACCGAGGTATAGCAGACATTGCCTTCACTCCGGTTTACATTATAACAAACCAGTTACATTTAAATCCATAACAGTATAACAGAAATTGAATCAGAACAATAACTTAATAATAGTCAATAAATACATTATACATTAGATATAGCAAATGTTGCTTACCTGATGTAACAGGTGTTCTCACAGGACAGCAGGATGTTAGTCCTCACAAATGGGTGACATCGAGGATGGAGCCCAAACACGGAAAACTTTGACTGGCCCCTACTGGGCATGCCCAGCACAGCACCAACCCTGCAGCCAGCAGGGGTCCCCCTTCAGTCTTGTTTCAAAGCTACAGGCAGTGCCGAAAAATAAAATAAGAAAAACGAACCCAACGCTGCAGGGCGGCGGGCGGGTTTCATGAGAACTAACATCCTGCTGTCCTGTGAGAACACCTGTTACATCAAGTAAGCAACATTTGCTATCTCACAGGACAAGCAGGATGGTTGTCCTCACAAATGGGTGAGTACCGAGCTGAGGATGTCCGAACGTGCACCAAATGTACCCAACGGCGTGCAACAGGCACAACAACAGGGGTGAAATTTGGTAGAGGACATCCGCACCCCACCGGGTAGGCGGAAGGGTGTTGGTACGTCATGTTGGAAAAAGGTTATGCACGACAGATTGGCCGAAGATGGAATCCTGTCTTCCAGCTTTGTCCAAACAGTAGTGGGCTGAATATATATGGAGAGAACTCCAGGTAGCAGCCCTGCAGATGTCAGGAAGCGGCACCGATCGAAGGTGTGCTACTGAAGTTGCCATGGCCCTCACAGAGTGTGCCTTAACACGGTCTTGAAAGGGAATGCCAGCTTGCTGATAGCAGAAAGAGATGCAGTCCGCCAACCAGGAGGAAAGAGCCTGCTTACCCACAGGTTGCCCTAACTTGTTAGGATGGAAAGAGACGAATAATTGAGTGCTCTTCCTGTGGGCAACTGTATGGTCTAAATAGAAAGCTAGAGCACGTTTACAGTCGAGGGTATGCAGAGTCAGTTCCCCGGAGTTGGAGTGGGGCCTGGGAAAGAAAATAGGTAGTATGATGGATTGATTAATATGAAACTCCAAAACTACCTTAGGTAAGAATTTAGGGTGAGTGCAGAGTACTGCCCGGTCCTGCAGGAGTTTAGTGTAGGGCGGATAGGTAACTAGGGCCTGTAACTCGCTAACCCTGCGAGCTGAAGTGATAGCCAGAAGAAATATCACTTTCCATGTGAGATATTTAAGGTCACAGGAGTGAAGAGGTTCGAAGGGTGGTTTCATGAGCCGACCAAGAACCAGATTAAGGTCCCAAGATGGGGCCGGAGGACGTAAAGGTGGCTTCAAATGGAGCAAGCCTTTAAGAAAGCGTGTTACAAGGGGTTGTACTGAAATAGGGACACCCCCGATACCTTTATGGAAGGCGGCTACCGCACTGACATGCATTCTAATGGAAGAGGTCTTTAGACATGATTCTGACAAATGCCAAAGATAGTCCAAAAATTTAGGAATTGGACAGGAAAGGGGATCAAGGGACTGTGAAGTGCACCATGATGTGTACCTTTTCCATTTGTAGGAGTAAGATTTTCTTGTGGAAGGCTTTCGTGAAGCGATGAGGACACGAGAAACTGAATCCGATAGGTTAAGTGGTTGAAGGACTAACCTTTCAACATCCATGCCGTCAGGGACAAGGCTTGGAGATTGGGATGGAGGAGGCATCCGTCGTTTTGAGTGATCAGATGCGGGTCCGTTCCCAGGGAAATGTGTCTGCGGATGGAGAGATCCTGGAGTATGGGAAACCACACTTGGCGTGGCCAGTGCGGTGCTATCAGGATCATGGTTCCCTTGTCCTGACGAAGCTTCACAAGAGTCTTCGACAGAAGAGGAAGTGGAGGGAATGCATAAAGCAGACCGGTTGTCCACTGGAGGAAGAATGCATCCCTGGGCCGAGAGTGCTGAGACCGAATGAGAGAGCAGTAATTGGCCACTTTGTGGTTCTGAGGGGACGCAAAGAGGTCTATGTGGGGATAACCCCATTTCTGGAAAAGAGAGGTCGCTACCGAGGGATTGAGTGACCACTCGTGTGGTTGGAAGACACGGCTCAGCCGGTCTGCCAAAACATTGTCTACTCCCGGCAAGTAGGTGGCCCTGAGGTACATGGAACGGGAGAGGGCTTCTGCTCAAATCTGCGCAGTTTCTTGACAGAGAAGGAAGGAGCCTGTGCCTCCCTGTTTGTTGATGTACCACATGGCCACCTGGTTGTCCGTATGAATCAAGATTATGTGATTTGATAGGCAATCTTGAAAAGCCCGGAGAGCGTATCGGATTGCTCGAAGCTCCAGGAAATTTATCTGGTGTTTGGCTTCCTCTAGAGACCAGAATCCTTGAGTTTGTAGACCGTTTACATGGGCTCCCCAGCCGAGGTTGGAAGCGTCGGTGGTGATAATTATTTGAGGGTCTGGTGGGTGAAAGGGCAAGCCCTGTAGGAGGTTGGACTGATTTTTCCACCAGGCAAGAGACAGACGGAGTGCATCGGTGATGTGAACAATGGTCAACAGAGGCTGAATGGCTTGGATCCATTGTGATTTCAGAGTCCATTGCATGACTCTCATGGCCAGACGGGCCATTGGAGTCACATAAACTGAGGAGGCCATTTGTCCCAGCAGAATGAGAAATTGGCGAGCTGTTGCTGTGGGTTGAGACTGCAACTGGCAAGCTAGGGACACAAGGGTTTGAACATGTTGATGAGGAAGGAAGGCTTTTGCCTGTAAAGTGTCCAAGTCTGCTCCAATGAAGGATAAGGTTTGAGATGGGAGTAAGTAGGATTTCTCGTAGTTGACAAGAAATCCTAGAGAAATTAGAGTTTGGATTGTCAGGGTCAGAGAAGACTGAGCGGTTTGCTGGGTTGTGGCCCTGATCAACCAGTCGTCCATGTAGGGGTAGACATGGATGCCTGCCTTCCTGAGGAACGCTGCAACCACTACGAGACATTTGGTGAAAACTCGTGGTGCGGATGCTAGGCCAAATGGGAGCACTCGGTATTGATAGTGGTTTTGGCCTACTAGAAATCAGAGGTATTTGCGATGAGACTGAGTTATCGCAATGTGGGTATAAGCGTCTTTGAGGTCTAGAGAGCAGATCCAGTCCTCTCTTTGCAGCAGAGGGAGAAGCGAGCCCAGGGTTACCATCTTGAACTTTTCTCTGTGAAGGTACTTGTTGAGAGCCCGTAGGTCCAGGATTGGTCGAAGTCCTCCTGACTTTTTTGGGATCAGAAAGTACCTGGAATAGAACCCTAGTCCGTATTGTGAAAGAGGAACGGGTTCTATAGCATTGGACTGGAGAAGGGAAACTTCCTGCTCTAGAAGAACAGAGTGGTCGGTAAGTCGCCACGTTTGCAGAGGTGGAGAGTCCGAAGGAAGAGTTAGGAAGTTTAGATGGTAACCTTGTGCAATTATCGCTAGCACCCATTGATCTGTGGTGATGCGATGCCATGTTTCTGTAAAGTGGCTTAGTCGACCTCCTACTGGTATGTTTGGTAGAGGGACTAGGCATCTGCTCTCTAAGTGAAAGTCAAAACCCCGACGCAGGGCCTGGTTGTGGAGCTGTTGTGGGCTTTTGCTTTCGAGGTTGGCGAGGCGGAGGCTTTTGATATGGCCTCGTTGACCTAGACTTGGTGTGTGGGAGATAATACTTCCGTGGACGGAAGAATGACTTTTTGGGTTCCCTTTTAAAAGGTTGTTTAGAAGGGAAGTCAGAAGGAATGGATGAAAGCTGCTTAAGGGTCTCGTGATGATCCTTTAATTAAGCAACTATTTGGTGAATTTGCTCACCAAACAAATTATCCCCTAAACAGGGCAGGTCGGAGAGCCTGTCCTGAACCTCCGGGCGAAGGTCAGAAGACTTAAGCCAAGCCCAGCGTCTTGCTGAGATGGCTGTAGCAGATAGTCTAGTGGAAGCATCAAAGATGTCGTAAGATGTTCTTATCTCATGCTTTCCAGCTTCAAATCCTTTAAGTACAAGGGTTTGAAGGTGTTGTTCTGGTAAGGTATCTGAAAATTCTTGTATCTGCTTAAAAATGACCCTGTTGTATTGGGTCATATATACCTGATAAGAAGCTATCCTGGAAATGAGCATGGCTCCTTGGTATACTTTTCTGCCTATACTATCTAGGAACTTGCTCTCCTTGGTAGGAGGTATGGATGAGTATGGCTTCATTCTTTTAGCTTTCTTTTGAGCGGACTCTACCACAACAGAGTGGTGATCTAGCTGTGGTTTTTGAAAGCCATGTGCTGACTGTACAAGGTAAGTAGAGTCAGCTTTTTTTATTTACTGGAGCAACAGATCCAGGAGTTTCCCAATTCTTTTTTAGAAGGTCTAGAAAAACCTGATGAATTGGAATGGAAGTGATGACTTTTGGGGCATCCAAAAATTGGAGTAATTCCATCATTAGGTGCCTGTCATCTTGCTCCAATTGAAGCTGAAAAGGGACCAATTCCGACATTTCCTTCACAAAATTTGTGAAAGAGAGGTCCTCAGGGGGAGAACGCTTTCTGCTTTCAGCAGGAGAGGGTGGTGAAGGTAAATCATCGGTATCTGTGGAAGTATCATCACCCCAGGTGTCATAAGGGTCAGGTTGTTGACCTGTAGGACCACGAGGGGGTTGGATACCTGAAGGTCCCGGCTGAGGCTCCGAGAATCCCGAAGGAATCACCGGAGGCATCGAAAATACCTTTGGAGGCATTGGTGCGGGCATCGATGGAGCCGATGTGCGTATCGCCCCGGAGGAATGTATCGGTGGCGATGGATGACACGGCATCGATCGGACTACTCCCGAAGGAGGAATTCGATATGGTGTTTCTGCACCCGATGAAATTGGCATCGGGGAACGCACCAGTGCTGTCGGTGACCCAGGTATCACCGGTGGAAGGGCGGTCATGAGCGCTTCCATCCGGGCGAGCAGCAGTGCCAGCGCTGCTGGAATCGGGTCGGTGACTGGTTCCACTCTTGGTGGCGGAGTCGGTGCCGAAGGAGTCTGGAACCGTTGCATCGCTTTATCGATGGCCTCCTGGACCAGCCGGTCCAGTTCTTCCCGGAGACCTGGGGTAACAATACCCGGCTCCGCGGAAGAGGGAGGCTGAGCCGGAGGGACCACCGTCACCGGTGGAATCGCGGCTCCCAAACCCCAATGGGGAGAGGGTTGCCTCAGTGTCTCAGAAACAGAGGTGGACGGTGCCACTTCTGATCGAGACTTCTTCGGTGGCGGCTCGGACGGTACCGAGGTCGATGACTTCGATTCCTCGATGGTCCGAGACTTGCGATGTCGATGCTTTTCCCTCCGATCCCCACGATCCTCAGGGGAAGGGACGGAAGTCGATGGTCGTGGAGACGTCGATGGCAGATAGTCACCGGGAGGTTGCCGACGATGGAAGGACTTCGACGGTGCCGGTTCCGAGGACGTCGATGCGATGGACGGCGTCGGAGTGTGAGCATGGAAAAGGAGTCCCATCTTCTCCATTCTGGCTTTGCAACCTTTTGGTGTCATAAGGGCACATTTGGTGCAAGTCAGGACATCATGCTCACTCCCCAGACTCTGTGAGGGTCTGTGATAGACATGGTGCGCGTACAATCTGGGCACCGACGGAACCCCGACGCCATGGCCATTGACCAAAAATGTAGCCGCGGGACGGTCGACGGCCAGCAGGCCGCGAAGGCCAAACTAGACGGTAATCGGCAAAAAACTTACCGAAACACCGTGGACTAAATTTAGATAGAGGAGGGACCCCTGTGGGGCGAATTTTACTTCAAAGAAGTTCAAGAAGAATTTCCTGTCAGGAATGTGGTAAGAGCTCCTTAACCGCGTGGCTACTGCTGCGCGGAAAAAAGAAGACTGAAGGGGGACCCCTGCTGGCTCTAGGGTTGGTGCCGTGCTGGGCATGCCCAGTAGGGGCCTGTCAAAGTTCCAGAAACTTTGACAGAAGTTTTCTGTGGTTGGGCTCCATCCTCGATGTCACCCATTTGTGAGGACAACCATCCTGCTTGTCCTGTGAGAAATGACTGTATACAAATCTTGTAGGGGGACGGTTGATACCGTAACAAGAACAAGAAAGGTATCTGTGAGTCGGGGCGGTCGTCGTAGGAGGGGGATTGCTAGCATAAAATGGAACGCGCAGTGGATGTGATCAAAGATTTATGTTCTGCTGTCATTGGGTGAGCAGCCATTGCAAGACTGTGTGAGTAGCCAAGCTTTAACTTCTTTTTAAAAAGATTTAAAGTTTTCTTGCGAATTGAGGTGATGAGGTAATGAGTTCCATAATTTTGGGCCGACGATGGAGATGGCTCTATTTCTTGTGGAGGATAGTTTGGCTTGTGGTAGTGAAGGAACATCCAGCTGAATTTTATATGTAGACCTTGTTGTATGTGATGATTTATGTAAATGTATAATATTGTCCAGGGCAGTGAAGTCTGCTTTATGAATTGTCTTGTGTAGGATTGTGAGGATTTTGTACTCTATTCAAATATTTTTTCAACCGGTAGCCATTGTAAGTTGTAGAGTACTGGGGATATGTGGTCGAATTTTCTTTTACCAGTCAGGACTCTGGCAGCTGCATTTTGGAGTAACTGCAGTGGTCTTAAGGTTGATTTAGGAAGGCCTATTAGAAGGGAGTTGCAGTAGTCCAAACTGGAGAAGATGTCAAGGTCAGAAAAGATCAGAGATGGAAGAACTATATGAAAGTCTTGAAAGAAAAGAAGCGGGTGGAGACGTTTGCACATATAAAGTTTGAAAAAAGATTTTTTTTTAAACTATTGCGGAGATATGTTGAGATAAAGAAAGATCAGAGTTTAATAGAACACCTAAACTCCGGGCCTGAGATAAAATAGGAAAAGAGATACCATTTAGTGATACATGGGATGGGGGTCCATTGGAAGGATTTGCAATTGAAGATAAGTAAATTATTTTCGTTTAGTAGGGTTCAGTTTGAGAAGGTTATGTGACAACCAAGTATTAATTGTATTTATATATATAATAACAATAGAGAGGATATTTGACCACGAGGATTTATAAGGAACAAAAAAATTGAATGTTGTCTGGTGTATATTTTGAATTGAATGGCCAAAGCAGAGAGTAACTGACAGAGGGGAAGTAGGTAGATGTTAAAGAGAACAGGGGAAAAAGAAGAGCCTTGAGGAACACCAGAAGGGACAGAGTAATGGTTGGAGGAGTGTGAACCAATATTAGATAAGTTAGATAAGTGGAATGGGGATGCATGGAGTGAGCAAGGGCCAAGGATAGGGCTGCGCAGCTTCCTAGCAGAGCAGCTAAGAGGTTGTGTGTGCTTGTGTGTTGGAAATACCACATTGTTACTATGCTGTCTTGTCTGTATGCACAAAGGTTTGTTGCAGAGGCAGTATTGTAAGGCACAAAGGCATAACTCATGGCTCGAAGCTCCAGGAAATTGCTGTGAAACTCTGCATGGAGTGGAATAGACGCATATTGGGTTAAGATATTAGTTCGAACTCTGCAACCATGAGTAAATGCGAGCATGAGCAGGACCAGCCGAGGATTTGGTTTTAGATCTGCAATATGGATCAGGGATGAAAGCGGTTGAACAGCTTAGGTCCACTGATAATTGAAATTTCACTGAATCTTACTCATAGCAAATCTGGACCTATGAGTAAAGTGCATGGTGAAAAAATCCCGTGGCTCAGCAATGAAAGAATTGAGGGGCTGAGGTTATGTTGTATGCGCAGAGATGGATAGGAATTTGTCAGAATGTCTGCGCGGTTTTGGCAGGAAGTTCGTTGTGACTGTGGTGTCCAGAAGTGTTCTACATGGGATTTATGGTAGTTAACAGCAATCCCAGGTAGTAGATTTATAGTGAGTCATGAAGAAGATAGAGCTCCTTGCTTGGATCGACTGTTATGCAGCTGTCCATGCAAGGAAAAGCATGAATGATGTTTTACTCCGTAGAGAAACAGCAGTCACTTCTAGTGATTTAATGAAATACCCAAGTTGCCGAAGCTGGAGCAACCGGCAGAGCTTGGGATTGTAATATTGTTGACTTACCATGACACACATAGAAAGATTAGAGGAGAGAGACAACCTACTTACTGTTGTAGGGAAGTATGGTGACGAGAGACACCATTTTACCTGTCCCTTCTGAAGAAAGTTTATATTTCTGAGGTCCAGGATGGGCGGAGAGCAATTACTTTCTGTTGAAAGAAAGAATAGTGAGATTAAAACTCCCCCCCCCCCTGCGCTTTGTAGTATCCGGGGAACTGTACCCTGAACTTTGGTACCAAGTGGGGTGGCCGCTCTGACATCCGGCAAGTTGAGAGACTAGGAGGTGTCCAACAGGCGGGGCTGATGTAATTTGGATATCATGTAATCTCCCACAGGAGCGTGAGCGGTAAAAGTCTTACCCGCATTTCTGTGTGCTGTACAAGAAAACATTGAGACCTGTCGCCAGGCCTCGAGGTGGATTTGCAATTGAGGCAGTATTTGCTGGATCTTGTGTATAGCAGATCAGCGAATGCATCTGGGATTTCGGTCCTTAATTAGGAACCAGAAGCCAGAGTATTAATCAGTACAGAGTCCCGTTGCTGACAACAGGAGGATGTCCTGATGCAATCCCAAATGATTGGTAGAGAGGTTCTCTTGGTATTGTGTCTGACATAGCTGGCAATAGTGATATGTGACACTAATACGGTTCTTGGAAGACAAGACGACATAGAACCTTTCGAACCATGTGGCCCAATTTAGAGAACAGGTCTCAATGGGATTGTCGCTGAAGCGGGATTAGAGTACTTAGCATCCGTCGTGGATCGCAGAAGGACGAGCCGGTGAAAATCGATGGCTCCGTGGATTTCAGGAGGCATTGAAGGACAGCCTGAAGGATGTAAACATCTGACTCAATTCTGTAACCTGGTATGGTAGCGCAGGTACAGAGGAGACAGGCTGAGCGAGTCTGGCACTACCACAGTAATTTGTGGAGGGTCAGAACCCCGCACCGGTGTCTGTGGGGAACGCCTCGGGTACAGGGGAGCCATTATGACTCATGAACCCGGCCCTCTTTGCAGTGGCTCAATGTATCGTGACGCCAGTGCAGAAATCCTCGGAACTCAGTCCGGTCATTCTGCAGCACCAAGGACTGCCAGCACTGTGTGGAACAGTGGCGGTGGCAGTAGTGATATTGCTCGGCCGGGCATTTGCCAGCACTGAGTAGGATAGCACCGATGTCTTGGATGGCGTCGGTGGCGGACGGTCACCGTACCGGTGACAATGAGTGCCATGGTGCTCAGCCTGGTCTTTCCCCAGCACCGAGGTGGATGCTCTCGCTGTCTTGGATGGCGAATGATGACGAACTGTCAGCATGCCTGCACTGCTCCTGGCAATACGTATGTCGTAGGCTGATACGAGGCTTTAGTTAAGAACCCAAAACATGGAGCACTGTGTTTAGGTGAGGGCATTGCGTGTAGGTGCTATGTCAGTATTGATGGTTTCGATGGCGGCATAGAAGCGGCCTCGAGGATATAGTCAATAATATAGATGAAAAAACGTCGATGGCTCGGGCAGAGCAAAGATAACAGTGACAGAGGCACCGACGGCATCGGCGTAGGTATCGATGGAAACGATGTGGCATCGAAGAATTGAATAGACATCGATGGCATCGGGAATTTGATAACGGCATCGACTGAATCGATGGCCACATCGCTAGGAACGAGGACACCGATGGAAACGACGTGGGCGTCGACAGCATCGATGGATGGAGACAGGCGCAGACGGCATCGGTGGCATGGCCACGGGCTTCGACGGCATCAATGTTGGCATTGATGCAATCGACCTGGGTATTGATGGAACTGACCTGGGCATCGATGGCATCGACCCAGGCATCAATGGCACCGACGACACCAAGGTGTGCATCGATGGCATCCACCCGGGCATCGATGACATAGATGGAAAAATCAGTGCCATGGATGAAAACATTGATGGCACTGAAAGAATTGATGCGGGGATTGATGGCATCGATGGTCCGCGGGGGGAGGGGTGTCAATGGCATCGAAGAAGGCAGGATGGCCTGGATGGGGGTAGCAATGGGGGCATCGACTGCACGAAGGTACCGAGGTATGAATTCGACAGAGGCCCTGGCGGCAACGGTAACCATGGAAGTCCCTATCCCACTAGCGCTAATAACCAGGCAGAGGGTCACAGGAGGACACTCGCAGGCTAACTGTGAAAACATAGGGAGAGGAAAGGCCACAATTCGGATGGTAGGCCGGGGAAACCATAGTGAGGTGACAGGAACCGACCGAAAAAGGGCATAGTACTCACCGAGTGTTGATTAATTGTACGCGAAGGGAGACCCGTGCAGGGAAAAAGCATTTGTGAAGTAAAAGTTTAAGTGTTTCCGTGTGGAAAAATTGTGAGAATTTCTCACAGAGCTCCTAACCGCTATGCTTAATGCAGAGCGGAAAAAAGGAAGACTGAGGGGAGACACCTGTGGTCACAGGAATAATTGTAGGCTGAGCATGCTCAGTGCACTCAGTGTGCCAGTGTCAGTCAAAGCTTTATAGAAACTTTGACAGAAAGGTTTTCCGTAAAAGGGCTCCATCCACTGACGTCACCCATATGTGAGGACTACCATCCTGCTTGTCCTGTGAGAATTTCCATGATTAACCTGGAGTAAGTATAGAAATGAATTTATAATAGTGAAAAAATTAGGGAGAAAAGAAACTCAGGTACGAACAAAGGGGCGTGCCCCTTTCACGCACCTTCATCATGCAACGCACCAGCAGCCGGCGCCTCTGGTGTCGCCGCGGTTCTTAAAAGCTGTCGCCCAATGATGATGTCAGCAAAGGGGGGCATGGCAGAGCAAAAGCCTGCCAGTCTCTGGAACACGGGTAATGGTGGTAGGTGGGTACAGCAGTGTCCAGGAAATACAACAGCAGTTCACTGAAGGTGCTCTCCAGATGTCAAAGAGAGTTGGTAGAGGCACAGGTGGTGAAGTCCCTCTGGCGTCGCCGTGGTTCTTAACAGCTGTCGCTCAGTGATGATGTAGGCAAAGGGGATGTGGCAGAGCGAAAGCCTGCCTGGCTCTGGAACATGGGTGGTTGTGGTAGGTGGGTACAGCAGTGTCCAGGAAATACAACAGACTTGACATATTGGGTCAGACCAAAGGGCCATCAAGTTCCGTTTCCAACAGTGGCCAAGCCAGGTCACATGTACCTGGCACGATCCCAAGGTATAGATAGATTCCAAGTTGCTTATCCCAAGAATAAGCAGTGGATTTTTGCAACTCTACTTAATGGTTAATGGACTGTTCCTCCAAAAACTTGTCCAAACCTTTTTTTATACACAGCTACACTAACAGCTTTCACCACATTCTCTGGCAAGGAATTCCAGAGCTTAATTATGCATGGAGTAAAAAAATATTTTTTTCTTATTAGTTTTAAATGTATTACCTAGTAACTTCATTGTGTATTCCCTGGCCATTGTACTTTTTGAAAGAGTAAACAACTGGTTAACGTTTACTTGTTCAATTCCATTCATTATTTTATAGTCCTCTATCATATCTCCCCTCACCGTTCCATCTCCAAGTTGAAGCATCCTAACCTCTTTTGCCTTTCTTCATAGCGGAATTGTTCCATCCCCTTTATAATTTTGGTTACCATTCTCTGTACCTTTTCTATTTCTGCTATATATTTTTTTGAGATAATGTGATCAGAACTGCACACAATACTCAAGATGAGGTTGCATCATGGAGCGAGACAGAGGCATTATGATATGTTCTGTTTTATTCTCCTTTCCTTTCCTAATAATTCCATAGCATTCTGTTTGCTTTCTTGGCTCCTGCTGTACACTGAGCAGAAGACTGAAATGTATTTTCAACGATGACACCTAGATCCTTTTCCTGAGTGGTGACTGCTAATGTGGAACCTTGCATTGTGCAGCCATACTTTGGGTTACTCTTTCCTAAATGCATCATTTTGCACTTGTCCACATAAAATTTCATTTTCCATTTGCATGTTTAGTATCCCAGTTTTGCAATGTCCTTTTGTAATTTCTCACAATCCTCTTGTGATTTAACAACTTTGAATAATTGTGTCATTGGCAAATCTGATCACCCCATTTGTTCCCATTTCCAGGTTGTTTATAAATATATTAAAAAGCAGTGGTCCCAAAAGAGATCTCTGGGATACTCCAGTTTTCTTCCTTCGCCATTGGGAAAATTTACGATTTAACTCTACTCTCTGTTTTCTATCTTTTAACCAGTTCCGAATCCACAATAGGACATTAAAAGCCTTGGGAATAGGGGGTAATGTCCTAAGAAGTCTCTCATGAGGGACTTTGTCAAATACTTTCTGGAAATCCAGACCTTCTGTCCCTGCTCCTTTTTTTAAATTGAAGACACAAGACATGATGCGATCCATCATTGGCACCTGTCACATGTGCAGGATCATTGCAAAGACTGAATCCGTTCACTCCCACTCTCTGGGATGTAGTGTATGACAACTCAGAAAATGTGCTAGGACACTGTCCACCCCTGCAATATGAGTTGCTGAAAGTGCCTGAAAATGATGATCCACCCATTTGAATAGCTGACTAACTTCCAACAAGAACAAAAGACTCTTGGTTCCTCCATGACAATTCACATACGTCATGGTTAAATTGCAATCTGAAAACACTCCTGCCATTCTCCCATTGACTACTGGCAGAAAACTTCTGCAAGACCTTCCTTATAGTCCCTTTAAGCAGTTGATGGAACAACATGCTTCCCTAATGCTCCAGAGCCCCTGGGCTGTCAGGAACTATCTTGTCAGGGTCAAACTGTTGAGACTAGACTTTTGTTCCTACACTCCCATACAGAGCCTCCAAACCCATTCTCTTGGATAGATTATGAACTGGGAGCCACCAATTTAAACTACTCCTGGCTAACTGTGGTAGAAGTAAACTCATCTCATGCTCCTGTAACTGTGGACCCCACCAGGACAGAAGAGAACTCTGTAAAGGACATATCACTAAATTCAAAATCGCCAACACAGACCCCAAAACTTGAACATAATCCCAAGCATTGGATGCCTTCTTCTACAACAAGATTGAGACTTGAAACGAGCTTGTCCTTCCCTTCTCTTGGACGTTAAAAAACATCTTCCCCTCTGAGTGTCGAAACGTGCTCCTAGATGCTCCAGATTGCTCATGCCAAAATTGATCACCCACCCTAGCTCCTGCAGAAGCAAAATTAATTTGGATGTTATTGCTGGCACTCCTCTGTTCTTTGCCCTGATTCACCAGTTGGAAAACATTCTCTAATCAGTGGCCAAATGGAATGGGGAGGCCTGAAACTGACTCCCCCCCCGTGGGAATTATGCTAAAATTCTCCTTTTCTTACTGCAATAGCACATTTTATGAGTAGAGTTTCTTACTGCAATAGTTAACGAGCAGAGCATTTCCATAGGACATGAGGCACTCTTTAAATCCTTTAAATGCTTTAAATCCAGAAACAGTCAATGTGGTCTTCTGCATGGGAAGCACAACGCATATAGAATACCTTACTTGTCCCCAATTTCTGTCTTAATACTTAACTACCACAGCTAACTGAAGAAGGCAATCCAGAGACACCTTCATCACTCCTCTCTTTACTGAAGAGTGATAGGGGGATGATAAAGCATCTAGCACCTGGCATGAAAATTCTAAGGTGAAACCATCTCCTATGAAAGAAAGGATACACTAGTCCATTGATATGGATCCACTCTCCCTAAAACTGTAGCAGCTGTCCCCCAATTAGAAAAGGTGAAGCGTGAACCCTTTGGCCTTCATTGGGAATCCTTGGGACCATTCATATCAGATGTGCTACCATATCGAGAGCCCCTCCTTTCAAGAAAAGATAGATCTTTCAACAAAATGCTCTCTTTGAGATGAGGATCTCTGAGACAATTACATCTTACTTCTTGAAACTTGGGACAAAAAGGCAACCCCTCCAGGAAGCCTTGCGCTTACCCTCTGTTAACTTGTGAGATTTTGTCTTTACCAGATTACCTTTGTCTCAAATTTCTCTCCAAAGAGGAGCTTATCCTGCAAAGGCAACATATTTAACTTTGCCTTGGAGACCATGTCCACAGACCAATTACGCAGCCATAGCAAACATCTAGCCACCATTCCTTTAGCCACAAGGCTACTCTGGCCTATAGTCTGTCTAGCATGCCGCCCCCCCAGCAGTGAATCCCTCATAAGAATGCCTTACTGGGAACTGTTGTATCTAATACAACAATATCGGGACATTTAGCTAGAGTAAACAACTGCCCGCAAGGCTAAGACAGAAACATTAAAACTTGCTTTATGTTCCGGTCCTGAGCATCCTTAAAGACTGTGCTTCCCTTTAATGAAATTGTGGTCATCTTGGTCACAGTTGAAAACAAGGTATGCACTGCCGCATCTGGAAAGAGGTAAGCCTGGCCATAGCTCTGTTCATTTCAAGCTCACATCCAATGTCCCACTTTGCGGTACCTAATGCCTTCACTGTCCTGTGAAAAAGAAATGCCTTTGCGGATCCATGAGACCTTCCAAAATAGGGTCCTCATCTTCCTTAGTCAGTTTCACTTGTTGCTTTACAATTCCTAACTCTGCTAGGGCCTGAAAAATCATGGCAGACAATTTCTTCTTTTTAAATAAACAAAGTACTTATGGATTTTCTCCTCGTATGGTGTCAATTCTGAATCCCATCAAGCCGTTT
Source organism: Rhinatrema bivittatum (assembly GCF_901001135.1). NCBI lineage: Eukaryota > Metazoa > Chordata > Amphibia > Gymnophiona > Rhinatrematidae > Rhinatrema > Rhinatrema bivittatum. The sequence continues at coordinate 449,962,373 of NC_042618.1, read as the reverse complement.
TTTTTTACCTGAACCATTGATGAAAAACCTGGAACTGGATTAAAAAGTTGTCAGACCCTGTTTAATAGAAAACACCTGGTGCAAAAACACCAAGAACTTCAGGAAAGAAGTAGTGGAGGAGAGAAGACCCAGTCAATTAGATTGCCCCAGTTCATCTTTCTTTGCACACTCCTGCAGGAAACAGCTGTGGAAAATCTAAGGCTAGCTCTTTGCTCTAGCTGCTGCTAACTGCAACTAGTTAAAATGGCTGCCCTTCCTGACTTACGGGCCGATTCAGTAAAGTCCGCGAGAGAGCAGGCGAACGCCCACTCGCCTGTGCGCGCAATTCAGTATTTAAATGAGGCCCGGCGGTAGAAATGGGCAAAAGGAGGCGCTAGGGACACTAGCGCGTCCCTAGCGCCTCCTTTTGGCCCGGAGCGGCAGCTGTCAGCGGGTTTGACAGCAGATGCTCAATTTTGCCAGCGTTGGTTCTCGAGCCCGCTGACAGCCACAGGCTCGGAAACCGGATGCCGGCAAAATTGAGCGTCCGGTTTTCGACCCAACAGCCGCCAGCCGACTTCAAATTTTTTTTTTCTTTTTACTTTTTTTTACCCTTCGGGACCTCCGACTTAATATCGCCATGATATTAAGTCGGAGGGTGCACAGAAAAGCAGTTTTTACTGCTTTTCTGTGCACTTTCCCAGTGCCCGAAGAAATTACCGCCTACCTTTGGGCAGGCGCTAATTTCTGAAAGTAAAATGTGTGGCTTGGCTGCACATTTTACTTACTGAATCGCACGGGAATACAGGTTTGGCGGGTTGGACGCGCGTTTTTGGCCCCTTACTGAATAAGGAGTAAGGGAAAACGCACGTCCAACGGCGGGTTAACAGTGCGCTCCATTGGAGCGCACTGTACTGTATCGGCCCATATGTGGTAATCCCTACAGCTGAGCTAGAGTTGGCCTAAACCTCTGTTGCCATTGTCTGCCCTGCAAAATACCAACTTCACTTCCCCTCCTGTGACAACTATCTAACAAGGGAGGAGACATTGAAGTAGAAACTAAATGAGAATCAACGCCCCCCCCCCCCCCCCCCCCCCACCCCCGTTATAGACCTGGCAAAGCCTTGCTAGGATAAGCTGTGGCGACAGACCCTCAACAATGGCCCTCTTCCCATGCTTTGTAGGTACCACCATACAAACCCAGAAAAAAATTCACCAGTAATCTCTTCCTGCTTCCTGAGTTCACTCACTTCTAGAAGCCCTATTCAAGCTGTTGCTATGGTTGCCACAAGAACACCAGAACTTCCCTTTCCTTATTCTGTTTTTTTCTCCTTTTAAAACTTTATCCACACAGCAAGAAATCATAAAACTATACTTTCCTGAAGAAATGCTCTCTGAAGTAGGATCCATTTCTTCCTCAAACTCCAAAGCATAGAAAAGGTGAGAAGAGAGGGAAGGAAAGGAAACGGAGGCAGAAAGGAGGGAACCAGAGCTTCTGGTTTACAGACTCCAGCTCGCCCACTGCGGATCAAGCTAGAAAAGGGTCACCAACCTACGTTCCTGCTTGGCAGAACTCCATTAGGCAGTCACTCAAAATGTGAATCCCATAGGAGCAGATCTGTCCCCAAAATTCCAGGCTGCAGGTCTTGCACCTCTACTGTCAGCTGGAAACAGAGAAATACTGAGGAGCTGCAGATGGCACTGCTCACTGTATAGGATGATATCCATAAAACAGTTGTTCTCCGCCTCCATCTGCTGGCAGGGGAGGAAAACCCATGCATGTGGACTACACTGGTGGAAAAATAAGGAATCGTGTTTTTCTGTGCGCTAGGTCTTTAATTTGTGCACATTTTCTGTGTGTGCACTTTTTTCTTTTTAACTCCTCGTGCGTTAGCATATTATTAGTTTACTGCATCAGTAGTTAAACAAAAATATTAGTTTCATTAAACTGTGCACTGAATTTCAACATACAGTTTTAATGCTTAGCTAATTCCTTCGGCCCCAAAGAAAATAAAGAAATTAGAGTCATTGAGATAGTTATTTTGCTTGTGTGTGATGGGCATAAAGAGGACAAGTGTATTCTGCATCTGAACAGCATTTTCTTTCTGCATGGATATTGGAGCAAGGGAATCTTATTTCTTGTAGCCATACCATTGCTAAGCTTTAAGAATACACTTTGAATATTAAGACATCCATCACATCTGTTCCATGCAATGAAACAGAACAGATTCACATCTGTCTTCAACATGGTTACAACTCATGATGTATCATTTTTACTTGCCTGCTCTTTTAGATCTTGTACATGCTGTTCCATTTTCTTTTCACGTTCCATTGCTTCTCGCAGTAGCTGTTTAAGATCTGCAATATTTTCATTTTTTCTTACAAGTTCTGTTCCCATTTCCTTTATTTTACTTTCATACATCCTGCAATGGGGATGATATTGCTTATTTAGTTAGCAGAGGCTTAAACCAATGTCATCCATGTGAATAGGATACAATGATGATTTCAATATTAATAAAGTTAAGGGCTGACGATTAGAATAGATGCACAATCAAAATGAAGATTTCTAATGTGTACCATAGAGGTAAATTTAGCAGTGGTGTCCCTCCACCCACCTAAAATATACATGAGAAATATTAGCATACCACAATCATTCATAAGACTTATTTAAAGTCTTATGAATCATAAGACTTATTTAAAGTCTTATGAATCATAAGACTTATTTAAAGTCTTATGAATCATAAGACTTATTTAAAGTCTTATGAATCAAATTTAAAGTCTTATGAATCAAAAAAAAACCTTAAAACCTGGCTATTCCTTCAAGCCTTTCCGTCCATCTCTACCCCAACTCTGTGACTATTCATTAAACATCTGCTGTATTTTTTACTGAACAATGGCTAACAATTGCCAATGTCTGACCTGCAAGATCCAATTTATCCTGTTGGAAAACTGTTGTATAATGTTGAATCCTCCCTCCCCCTCCCCCCATGCCTTCATGGATCCTCCCATTTTGAATCCTCCTTCCTCCCTCCCCTTCCCCCATGCCTTATCTTGGTACCCCCTCTAATCCTGCTAACACAACCTTGTACATAGTATTTTATATTATTTGCTATAACCAATATCCCGTTACTCTGTACTTTCATAATTTATATAATATATATACCATTATTTAACTACCTTGTTCTTTTGTAAAACTGTTAACTGTTCCCTGTAAAGGCCTTGCCTAAATGATAGTTACACTATCATAGTTCTAAGTTATCTGTAAACCGATACGATGTGCAAACGGTTGTCGGTATATAAAAAGTTTCAAATAAATAAAATAAATAAATACATTTAAATACATCTCATGCATATTTATTCTGGTTGTTTTGAAAACCAGACTTGAAGGAACAAAAACTTAAAACCACTGACTCGGTGCAGTCACTTGGTACTGGTAAGTAAGTAGCCCTGGTTCGCCTTCACAGATTTTTTTTCATTTGGGATTCACTTTCAATCTAGAACAAAATTACATGACCCACCACCAAATTAAAAAAAAAAACTTCAAACACCTGACTGAACTGATGCTTTCTGCAGCTTGAATACTGTAAAATAAAAATAATTTGCAAATTGCTTTTGAAGGTAATTTGCAAATTGCCCTCAAATAATACTAATAACTTAATGTCTGCATTTTGTCAACAATGCAAATGTCTAGTGGTATAATATGTAGAAAATATGAAACTGTTACAGCATTGCATTTGTCTAGTAGTACTGTAGAAATTAGTAGTAAAGAAAAATGTGGTTCTTATTTGTTAATTTTCTTTCCTTAAGACCTACCAAACCAGTCCAGATGCATGGGTTTTTCTCCTATCAGCAAATGGAGGCAGAGAATAACTGTTTTGCTGATGTCACACTATATATGGTACTGTACCACCTGCAGCTCCTCAGTATTTCTGTAACATAGCGAACAATAGTTTAAACCATTCCCTTCAAACAAGCAGGGGGTTCAAGAAGGCCCAGCTGACCTCAAGCCCCTTCCGCATCTATGGGGGTTGAAAATAACGATATAAACCGAAAAGCAAACAAAAGAAATATGTAACTGATAGGTACCACACTAGGAGACAAGCTTCAGGCTAATATGGGTGGGCACCTAGACTGGTCTGGTAGTATGCATGGCCGCCATTGCACCTCCCAAGGGGAAATTTTGGATAGATTTCTCGAATTTTATCAGCAATTATATGTGGAAAAGCCCGAAGATCAGTGGCTACCGAGGCCTTGTTTCAAACGCTTTCATGGCCGCAGTTAGCTCCGGAGCAACTGAGGACCCTTAATGTCCCTATAAGTGAACAGGAAGTGCATACGGCCAAACATAAGTTAAAATTGGGCAAAGCAGTGGGTCAGGATGGTTTGGGCTCAGAGTTTTACAAAATTCTAAAATTCTCGCTGCTGACTCCTCTCCACAAATTTTACAAGTTGCTCAGTCATAACTCGCTGTCCGCCGCCTTAAACTACTCGGTCATAGTGGTTCTGCCAAAGCCTGGTAGGGACCCCTTGGATGTGGGCTATTACAGGCCCATATCTTTACTTAATGTTGATATCAAACTGCTAGTGGCTATCTTAGCGGAGAGATTGAGTGGCCTCCTTCCTTCTCTCATTCATGGGGATCAGACAGGGTTTGTTCGGGGTCGTCAAGGGGTGCGCAATGTGCGGCGCCTGATCGCGTCTCTCAGTTACAATTCAGAGGAGGAGGCAGCGATCCTTAGTTTAGATCCTTAGTTTAGACGCTGAAAAGGCGTTTGATTCTCTTTCGTGGGAGTATTTGTTTTGGGCACTGCACCAGTATGGGATCTCGGGGGTGTTTCTGCAGTGGCTAGAACTATTGTATAGTAACCCCAGTGCAAGTATTCTGGTGAATGGAATCCCGACTCCCTCGTTTGCTTTACACTGTGGAGTTCGGAGGGGCTGTCCTCTTTCCCCACTGCTCTTTATCATGGTGCTTAAACCTCTAGCTATTCGATTGTGAGGAGATCGCAGGGTGTGCGGTATTAGTGTCGACAATCATCCCCTTAAGTTAGCAATGTTTGCCTATGATATTTTGTTATTTGTGGGTAAACCCCGCACCAGCATACCTATAATTATTGAATTGTTTAAACAATTTCAGGGGGTGGCGGGCTTAAAAATTAACTTTGCAAAGTCAGAGGCTTTGGCGCCTCGGCTCCAAAGCTCATGGAGCAGGCCCTTTCCGCTTAAAGTGGGCCTCCGGCAAGCTCAAATATCTTGGCATATGGATTCCTAGGAATTTGAACACCTTATATGATCTCAATGTCCATGCCGTTTTGGATAAGATACAGAAACAATTGGACAATTGGGGGCCCTAACCGTTATCGCTGTTTGGGTGCTGTGCGTTAGTCAAAATGGTGATAGCCCCCAAAGTACTCTGTTTTGCATATGATCCCTTTTGGCTGAAGGCAGCGGACCTCAGGAGATTATATGCAGCCATTCAAAAGTTTTTGTGGAGAAAGCGGAGGGCGCGTCTTAAGTATGCGATGCTGGCATGTTCTAGGGAGCGGGGATGGTATGGGATGCCGGACTTGTTTTGTGGGAGAGTGGCTTACCAACACTTACCACTACTGTGACCCTGGTCTTTTAATCCAAATGACTGCCCCCTGGTCACCACTGAGAGCGCTGACTTATCCTAGAATACTGCTTTCACCCTGTGTTCGTGCCTGGCAATGGCTACTCTTGCGGGGAAACAGGCCGGGGCTAGTTTCAATGCTGATGCCATTGTTGGGAAATGTAAGTTTTGTACCGGGACAGGATTGTGGTGCCTAGTATCAATTTTGGGCTCGCAAAGGCGTAGTCTATGCATGCCATCTTTATGATCATGATGCTCATGTATTGTTAGATTATGCTACTTTAAGTGCCACTTACCAGTTACCTAAAAACAATTTTTTGCATACTTGCAAGCAAGACACTACCTGCTATCTCTACAGTGGACATTGGAGACATGGGCAGTGGAGTCAGCATTTGCTACTAAAGTGTTTGACACAGCTCTTCTGAAGAATACTATCTCGAGGATGGGTCACTTTCAGCCGGGCTCTGCAGGTGGACGAGCGGCTAGACCACCTGGCAACAAAACGGTCAAATGAGCTTGCCCTGCTGCTTACTCATCAGTATATGCAGCGGTGTTTTAAGGCATTACATAGACAGCTTATGGACGTTGGGCTTCGAGAAGTCCAGTTCAAAATCCTGCATTGCATTTATTGTACTGATGTGCGTCGGTTCCAGATGGGCTACACGGATTCCCCTCTCTGCATAAAATGCAGAACAGATGAGGGCATGCTACTGCATCGTCTCTTTCGCTGCTCTTCACTGACTGCTTTTTGGGGATCGGTGTCGGAGGTCATCCTACAAAGCACAGCTGTCTCGGTGCCCGCCACTGGACAACTTTTGTTGCTAGCCCACAGGCCTGTTCTGCTGAGATCAGTCGCTCGAAAGATACATTTAGTAGAGTGGCTGTCCTATTGGCCCGTCGCACTATACTCTCAGACCAGGCAGCTTCGGACTTGTCTCCTTCCATCTCAGCCTGGTTCCAAAGAATGGCTTCTACTCTCCAGCTTGAACGTTTGGATTACGTGATGGGCAAACGCAAGCCTGATAAAGTGTACCAAGCTTGTTGGCAGGCCTGTGCTCGCTTGTTGCCAGCGGCTGTTCAGGAAGGTCTACAAACTTGTGGTTATGATTCTAGGTGGATGTAATCTCCAGTCGCAGAGGGAGGGGGGAAAGAGGTGGAGGGGGGATGGGGGAAGTGGTGTCAGTATGAGTGGAGTGTGGTTGGGCTGATGTTGAATGGGTTCTAGGGTTGGGCTGATGTTGAATGGGGTCTAGGTGTTGGAAAGTTTTGTGGGACAGGGAAAAAAATAAATAAATAAAAATGTGTTGGGAATGAGCCGCGGCTGATGGTTTACTATTGATACAATGTATTCAAAAGTTTTGGTATGTATTGGGTGCGATGTACATGGTTTATACCTGCTGTTGTGCGGGCTATACTGACTGTCGCTGTTTATTCCCAATAAAGAAAAAATTATTTTGGAAAAAAAAATAATTATAATTAAAATAAAAATTGGAGAATCCCAACTCCGCAGGTGGCGGGCAGGTTTCGTGAGGACTAACATCTTGCTGTCCTATGAATCTGTTACAGGTTAGCAACTCTGCTTTCTTCGAGGACAAGCAGGACGGTAGTCTTCACACATGAGTGAATCCTTAGCTACAGGCTGCTTCCCAACAAAAAAAGGGGACCAAGAGACACCCAACCAGGTGCCAATGGACACACCACCCACCAGTGCTATTGGTAACAGAGGGGGAGTCAGCCTGAACCCAAACAACTGGCCCTAGGTGGGGAGAGTTGGGTTCTACACCTCAAATAGGTTCTGAAGGACAGACTGACTGAACCTACTGTCACGTCGGCCAACTCCATCCAGACAGTAATGAGATTTGAATGTGGGGAGAGAACTCTATGTTGCAGCCTTGCAGATCTCCTCCATGGGAACTGCTCACAAGTGGGCCACGAAAGCTGCCATGGCTCTGTCAGAATGAGCCTTGACATGACCCCCAAGATGCAGTCCCACCTGAGCATAACAGAAGGAGATGCAATCTGCTAGCCAATTGGATAGTGCCTGTTTGGCAACGGCAACGCCAAAGCTATTCTTATCAAAAGAAATAAAAAGTTGGGTGGACTGTCTATGGGCTTCTGTCCACTCCAGATAGAAGGCTAAAGCGTGCTTGCAGTCCAAACTGTGCAGTGCTGATTTGCCTTGTGCGAATGGGGCCTGGGAAAGAATATTGGCAGGACGATGGACTGGTTAAGATGGAAGTCCATTATGTATCTTAGGGTACATATGCAAGACCGCCCTGTCATGATAAAACTTAGTATTAGGTGAATAAGTCACTAAGGCCTTGAGCTCGCTGAACTTGCGCGCTGAAGTGAATGCCACAAATAATATGACTTTCCAGGTCAGGCACTTCAGGTCACAGGTGTGCAGCGGCTCAAAAGGAGCTTTCATCAGCTGAGCTAACACCACATTGAGGGAAGCAGATCCCGAATGAAACATACAACTATAGGCTGTACAGAGATGGGTGTACCGAATACGCCAATTGCATTGAGATGAACTCTAACAGAGCTGGTCTTTAAGCCAGCTTCTGATAGGTGTAGAAGGAGGTCAAGCAGTTTTTGTGTGGGGCAGGAGAACGGATCTAGGGCCTTCTGCTCACACCATACCGAAAACCTCCTCTACTTTAGGCCATAGGACTTTCTAGTGGAAGGTATTCTAGAAGCCACCAGGACCTGAGACAGATCCTCTGAAAGATCAAGCGGCTACATAATTAACCTCTCAACATCCAGGCTGGAACGACAGGGCCTGGAGGTTGGGATGCTGGAGCCTGCCTTGATCTTGCATGATGAGATGTGGGGAAGTTTCCAGACTGATCGGTCTTCAGATGGACAATTCCTGTAGGAGTGGAAACTAGACCTGTCCCCCAATGAGGGGCTGTAAGAATCATAGTCCCCCTTGTCCTTACAAAGCTTCAAGAGAGTTTTTGCCACTAAGGGGATCAGAGGACAAGCATAGAGAAGGCCTTTGCCCCAATGATGGGCCAGGGAATCCAAGGCTGGTTTGCCATCTGACCTGTACAGGGAGCAGAACCAAGGCACTTTCCTGTTGCAGGGGGACACAAACAGATCTACATCCAGGCTCCTTCAGAGGCGGAATATCTGATTCACTACCCACTGGTTCAGGGACCACTTGTGGGGACTGAAGGCTCAACTCAGCCTGTCTGCTACCGTGTTCTCTGTTCCAGCCAGGTACATGGCTCTGAGCACCATCCCATGGGGCAGGGCCATTGACCAGATCTGGACCGCTTCCTGACACAGGAGGTACAATCCCCATGCCTTCCTGCTTCTTGACATACCACATGGCTACCTGGTTGTTGGTTTGAATGAGAACAAATTTGTTGGACAGCCAATCTCTGAAAGCCCATGGTGCGCACCTGCTCGCCTGAAGCTCTAGGAAATTGATTTGACATCCACGGTTAGTACAATTTGAGTAGGGAGACTTCAAAAAGAGATCCCCCATTCCAGATTTTAAAGTACCCGCCATCAGGACAATGAGTGCCAGAGAAATGGGGTGACTCTGATACAATTCTGGAGGCTCTGAATGACCTAGCACCACTGCAACCTCAGGGTCCTTTGGGATCTGTGCATGTGTAACCGTGCCAAGGCAGTGACATGGACGGTTGCGGCCCAACAGCCTCAACATGTGCAAGGCTGACATCTGCTAGCTCTGTTGAATCTCTGCCACAATGGTTGCCAAGCTGTCGGCCCTCTGGTGAGGCAGAAAGGCCTTGGCCTGAGCTGTAACTAGCAGGGCTTCTATGAAATCCAACTGAGGTGACAGGCTGAGATAGGACATTGGGTAGTGGAGAATGAACCCTAGTAACTCCAACACCTGAATGGTCAAGCCCATGGATCTGGTGAACACTGCCTGAGCCGTTATCTTGACCAGCCAATCGTCCAGATACAGGAAAACATGCACTCCCACAGCATGCGAAGGTGCGCTGCCACCATGACCAGGAATTTTGTGAAGACCCATGGGGCTGACGCAAGCTCGAATGGAAACACCTGGTACTGGAAGTACTGTTTTTCCCACCACGAATTGGAGATGAACGAAGAACGAGATGAATAAAGAGCCCTCTTATATGCTGTGCGCAAAACTAATATTGAATACCCACGTTCAAAGAATCATATGGCTAAATCATAAGACTGCTTCTTAAACTCCTCAATGGAAGAACACAATCAATGCATACGAAAAATTTGGCTAACTGGAAGCCTGTTTTTGAAAGCCCAGGGGTGAAAACTGATAACATTAATAAATTATTTCTATCAATTGACTTTCGATACAGTGTAGTTTTTAAATGGCGATCTTCCTTTATAACTAAAATATCCAAAAATGCAATCTCATGAAAATCAAATAGAAAAGAAAATTTGAGATGTAAATCGATAGGGTCCAACAACATCAAGAATTGAATCAGGGCATCTTCACTTGAATCCCCCCCCAAAAACCCAACAGATCGTCTATATATCTAACTCAAAATGAAATCATATTAAAAGATGGTGATTTATAAATCTGAGTTTGTTCCAGACGATCCGTGACTAAATTTGCAATGGATGGCGCGACAGATGACCCCATAGCGATGCCATGAATTTGCAAATAAAAATTGTCATTAAACGTAAAATAATTATGTTGTAACATCAATTGGGCTAAAGATAACAAAAATGCCATAGGCACCCAATATATATAGGGTTTAGTTGTCAAAACTTTCAAAATAGTGTCCAGGGCAACAGTATGGGATACATTAGTGTACAAGCGATACTACATCCATTGACACCAAAATTGTTTGATGAGACGATAATGTAACATTCTGTAATTTCTTAAGAACATGCGTCCTGTCTTGCACATAGGAGCGCATCTCTTTGACATACGATCGTAGAAATTTGTCAAGGAAAATAGCTAAAGGTTCCAATACAGATCCATTGCTAGAGAAAATTGGTCTTAAAGGTGGATTGTTTAACATTTTGTGAACTTAGGAACCCATATAATACGGGAATTCGTGGATGAGTAACTTGTAAAAATTGTCATTCCTTCTTTGTAAGAAATGGTGTTTTTTCCTCCAATAATAGATCTTCAATATGAGACTGTAATTGGGGTGGGATCTTCCTCCAACAATTGGTAATATTTAATGTCTGAAACTTGCTCCATTAGTCCTTGAACATATTGTAAATGGTCTTGAATTACAATACTTCCACATTTGTCGGTAGGTTTGATTACTATTTCTGTGTTGGATGATAAAACTTGCAAATGCGATTTTAAATTGGAAGGGAGATTAATAAACGATTTGGTTGTAGATGCTTCCAAATCATCTATATCTTTAAGTACCAAATCCTGAAAAGTTGTAATATGGGGATCTAAGGTGCCTGGAGGGACCCACTTGGATTTTGAATGAACAATGGATATATCATCCTGTGGAACATTATTCAATGAACAATACAATTTTATTTGTAACTTTCTAATAAAACGAAAAATGGAGTTATGACTGTCAAAAGGATCATGTTTCTTAAAGGGGACAAATGAAAGACCCAAATTCAATACTTGTTCTTGGGACTGTGTTAGGGTAAATGAGACAGATTGCTTATTGCTGATCGTGACGAGTCTTGGACCATGTCTGCGAACCTTCCCGCATGGATCATCTGGAACAAACTCATATTTATAAATCACCATCTTTTAATAAGATTTCATTTTGGGTTAGGTATATAGACGATCTGTTTTTTTGGGATTCAAGTGAAGATACCCTGATTCAATCCTTGATGTGGTTGAACACTATCGATTTACATCTCTAATTTTCTTTTCAATTTGATTTTCATGAGATTGCATTTTTGGATATTTTAATTATAAAGGAAGATCTCTATTTAAAAACTACACTGTATCGAAAGTCAATTGATAGAAATAATTTATTAATGTTATCAGTTTTCACCCCTGGGCTTTCAAAAACGGGCTTCCAGTTAGCCAATTTTTTCATATGCGTCGATTTTGTTCTTCCATTGAGGAGTTTAAGAAGCAATCTTATGATTTAGCCATACGATTCTTTGAACGTGGGTATTCGATATTAATTTTGCGCACAGCATATAAGATGGCTCTTTATTCACCTCGTTCTTCATTACTGGAATACCAGGCAAGACGTTCCTCTGTTAAAAATGTGTGTGTATTACAACATACTGACAAAGCATCTTTAATTGTTTGGAGGATCTATCATCATTGGCATATTCTTCAATTGTATCCCGTTTTTTCTGAAGAACCATTATCATTTCAAAGGGGTCCTAACATCAAAAATCAAGTAGTTCAAGATGCACTTCCTTCTATTGTACAGTCAATAACTACTTTTAGCCAGCAACCGTGTGGTAATTTTGATATTTGTATATATACCATACATGGAAGTATGTGGCAACATCCTGTCACTGGCATTTCTTCTTGTAAATTCTCCCAAACTGACTGTATTTCTCAAAATGTGGTCTACTTGTTACAGTGTACTTGCCCCTCAACAATACGTTGGGCGCACATCCAGACCAATTAAAATACGTCTGAGGGAACATTGGAGTCGTTTAACAATGGGTGCTTCTAAACTGTGAATATGCAAACACTGTTTACAAAATAATCACACTTTTGATCAGTTACAGTGTATCTTGGATGGGGTACAGCCACCTATGAGGAGGGTGATGTACGAGCTAATCTAAACTATAAAGAACAATGCTGGATTTAATTTATCATCACAGTTTCCTCATGGAATGAATGACAACATCGAGTGGATGACGTTAATTTAAAAATGAGGGAAAGCTTTTCTATTGGCTATTGTGGAAAGGTTTTACTATTACTTATTGGTTGAAATTAAGTCCAATGAGGGTTTAAAAACCAGGTTGGGTAAAATGGTGGATCCTTCATGGAAATGCTATGGCTGCATTCAAACGAGTGAGTGGTATCGGGAATTAAGACACGGATGTATATATATGATAATTTATTTTTGGTAAACTAGTTGTTTTAGTTTTTTAATGATATTTTTTCATTTTTAGATTTTTGAAAATAAATTTGTTTTGAGGCCCCTGAGGAAGGAATCCAAAACACGAGCTGTGTCGGGCCGTGTAATGTAAATTTCTTGAAACAATAAGTGTCTTTTGTTCTTTATTAGAAATAAATAACCGTGAAATTAAGGGCATGTGGTGTAAAGAAAGAGTTTGGAGCCTTATGATTACATCAAGAAGTGGGTGTTGAGTCACGTAGGAGGTTCATGAAAATGGTATTCCACTAGAATAAATGAGCATTTAAGAAGGAATCACCCATCTTTAAGATATGAGGTCTCCTTTACTCTTACAAAAATTAAGTTTCCACGGTGTGTAGATTTTGTAGTATTGGTTATCATCACAGACAGCCCCTTCTAAAAAGACAGAACATAGTCTCTGGTGATCAGAATATACCCACTTCCAGGGAGTCTCCCTGAGTCACTGTCAACATTTTGTAGCCCTGCTGCAACTTACCTCAGCAAATTAGACCCAAGACTGATGCAGCACCCAAACAAAGGGGGTTATTTTCTAAAGCTTTATTGCATGCGAAAAGGGCCTTTTCGCATGCGATATGAAGCAAATTAGAGGGAGAGGAGGAATCGGGGAGGGGAGGGGCAGAGTTGGCGGTAGCTTCACTGCCAGCGATAATGTTACTAACATTATCGTCGGCAGTAGCACGCCGAATATCATCACCTATCACGGTGGCGCTATTCGGTGCGAAAGCCGGCGCACCGCCGTGGTGCGAAGGCTGCGGGCTTTCGCATGCCCGCCCTCCCCTTCACCCACCGCCCCCTGTTTTCGCAGGATGAATCCAGGCCAAAGTTAGCAACCCACCAGCTTTTCTTGGGCTAAAATGGTGCTCTGTAGCCACTAGAGGGAGTTACAGGCCTAAGAGCTTAATGCAAAACTCCAGAGAAAATGAAGTAAATAAGGTCAGTACTAACCAATCCCTGATTGATTATTTATTTATTTAACGTTTTTCTATACCGACGTTCGCACGAGACATCACATCGGTTTCCAGACAACAGAATAATTCAGCCAACTGGGCTTTACATTACAACTGATGTAGTAACTGGAGTGGGGGGGGGGGTAGGAAAGGAGTAGGGATTTTAAGTGAATATATAGAACAGGGGAGGGGTAGGGGGTGGACTATTTACAGGGGGGTTGAATTATGTACATCCTATATACAAGGCGAGCGGGGGGAGGCGAGAGGGGGGCGAGCTTAGGAGGGGGCTAAAGAGGAGAGAGGAGAGAGGAGGACGCTTGGAGGCTTCGGAGGAAAGTAGGGGTTTGAGAAGAGTGAGAGGGAAGGGAGGATGGAGTGGAAGGGGGAGTGGAGGGGCGGAGTAGGAGGAACGGGACCAAGTCATTAGGAGTAGGCCTGCGTGAAAAGCCACGTCTTAAGTTTCTGTCTGAATTTCTTTGGACAGATTTCGAGGTATAGATTGTGGGCATTGAGTTCCACAGCTTGGGACCAGCTAAGGAGATGGAGCGTTGTTTAGTGGATTGGAGGGGGAACCATTGGAGGGGGAACCATTATGTTCCTCAGCTCTATCTCTTTATACATAACAAAAATATAGGTCCCTCCTCCCCCACCAGCCATGGGAGAGAGAGCTGGAGGATCAGAGAAGGAATCCCCAAGATGGCTGCTGTTGCTGCTAGATGACAATATGGTTGCTGTTCCTGTCCGCAGGGGGGCTTTTACCTGACAAGGCTTGCCTTGACCCCTACCACTGCTGCTACCAGCCCTATGTAGCTCGTCAGAGGTGCTTTTCAAGGAGGAAAGATCCTTGACTGACTTTCCCTCCACTCTGCTCCGCTGCAGCCATGGCAAAGCCCAGTGAAGGAGTAACTTCTGAGTTGGCCCTTGCGCTAAGTGACTGCTGCCATCTTCTTAGACACTGGAACCTGACCCAGAGTCAGATACTCACCACCAGTTATCTCCCATCTAGATTCTATCAAGACTGGCTTAGAAAATCTTCTTCCCTGGGTCACATAAGAATCACAGTACAGTTGGCAGCAAAAATAAAGGCACTTCTCTGGCTGCCCATCTGCAACATTTTTTCCAGTTGCTGGCCCCTTAATCCCTTCAAGAAAACATGTCTCAGAAGAGGGAAAGGCAGAAGCAAATGGGTGATTGGGGCTAGAAGGAATCAGCACCACTGTCTATCAAACTCTACTTGCAGACAGAGACTAAGCCAGAAAAGAGTTACAGACACCCCCTGCCCCATCTCGTCATCACTTGACTGGCTGCACATCCCTCAGAACGAAAACCCCAGGAGCAAATTTGTCCCTAATGCTTCATACTGCAGATTTTGTAGCTCTGCTATCTGCTGGAGATAGAATCCTGAACAGCTGCAGATGGCATAGTACCATATATAGGGTGATGTAAACAAACGATTGTTCTCTGCTTCCATCTGCTGGTAGGGGAAAGAAAATCCAGTGGTTAGAGCAGTGGACTATGAACCAGGAGACCAGAGTTCGAGTCCTGCTGTTGCTCCTTGTGACCTTGGGCACTTTACCCTCCATTGCCTCAGGTACAAACTTAAGAACATAAGAAATTGCCATGCTGGGTCAGACCAAGGGTCCATCAAGCCCAGCATCCTGTTTCTAACAGAGGCCAAACCAGGCCACAAGAATGTGGCAACTACCCAAACACTAAGAAAATCCCATGCTACTGATGCAATTAATAGCAGTGGCTATTCCCTAAGTAAACTTGATTAATAGCTGTTAATGGACTTCTCCTCCAAGAACTTATCCAAACCTTTTTGAACCCAGCTACACTAACTGCACTAACCACATCCTCTGGCAACAAATTCCAGAGCTTTATTGTGCGTTGAGTGAAAAATAATTTTCTCCGATTAGTCTTAAATGTGGTACTTGCCCCCTAGTCCTTCCATTATTTGAATGCCCCCTAGTCCTTCCATTATTTGAAAGTGTAAATAATTGAATCACATCTACTCATTCAAGACCTCTCATGATCTTAAAGACCTCTATCATATCCCCACTCAGCCGTCTCCTCTCCAAGCTGAACAGCCCTAACCTCTTCAGCCTTTCCTCATAGGGGAGCTGTTCCATCCCCTTTATCATTTTGGTTGCCCTTCTCTGTACCTTCTCCATCGCAACTTTATCTTTTTTGAGATGTGGCGACCAGAACTGTACACAGTATTCCAGGTGCGGCCTCACCATGGAGCGATATAGAGGCATTATGACTTTCCGTTTTATTAACCATTCCCTTCCTAATAATTCCTAACATTGTTTGCTTTTTTGACTGCTGCAGCACATTAGATCTTTTTCCTGGGTGGTAGTTCCTAAAATGGAACCTAACATCGTGTAACTACAGCAAGAGTTATTTTTCCCTATATACAACACCTTGCACTTGTCCACATTAAATTTCATCTGCCATTTGGATGCCCAATCTTCCAGTCTTGCAAGGTCCTCCTGTAATGTATCACAATCCGCTTGTGATTTAACTACTCTGAATAATTTTGTATCATCCGCAAATTTGATAACCTCACTCGTCGTATTCCTTTCCAGATCATTTATATATACATTGAAAAGCATCGGTCCAAGTACAGATCCTTGAGGCACTCCACTGTTTACCCTTTTCCACTGAGAAAATTGACCATTTAATCCTACTCTCTGTTTCCTGTCTTTTAACCAGTTTGTAATCCACGAAAGGACATCACCTCCTATCCCATGACTTTTTAGTTTATTTAGAAGCCTCTCATGAGGGACTTTGTCAAACGCCTTCTGAAAATCCAAATACACTACATCTACCAGTTCACCTTTATCCACATGTTTATTAACCCCTTCAAAAAAATGAAGCAGATTTGTTAGGCAAGACTTCCCTTGGGTAAATCCATGTTGACTGTGTTATTTATTTATTTAACACTTTTATATACCGACATTTATGAAAAAAGATCATATCGTATTGGTTCACAGGGAACAAAGTATTATAACATAACATAACCTAACTAGTAAAAGCTTAAAAGTTACAATAAAACAGGGGTATGTAACTGGGGAGGTGAAAAGAAGGGGGGATAGATAACTCATTAACTAATTACAACCAAGTAGAGTGTTCCATTAAACCATGTCTTTCTATATGCTCTACGATTCTGATCTTGAGAATAGTTTCCACTATTTTTCCTGGCACTAAAGTCAGGCTCACTGGTCTATAGTTACCTGGATCACCCCTGGAGCCTTTTTTAAATATTGGGGTTACATTGGCCACCCTCCAGTTACAATGGATGATTTTAATGATAGGTTGCAAATTTTAACTAATAGATCAGAAATTTCATTTTTTAGTTCCTTCAGTACCCTAGGATGCATACCATCCGGTCCAGGTGATTTTCTTTTTTTTTTTTTTTTTGTCAAAATCGTTTTTATTGAGAATGCATAAATACAACTACAGCAGCCTCGAAACAGGATAACCAGTAGTAGCCCAAAACAGGCACAAAACATAGCCATAAGATAAAGTAAGTGGGAAAACAACACTGCAACTGCATATGCGTCCCCATTTTCCACTTTGTATACACCTCCCCTCACTCATCCCTCCTGCCAACCATCCCTATCACACTCAAACATTCATCCAGCCATCCCCCCTATACTTCCCCCCTCCCCCTTTCCCGGGAGATGGTGCATTATGAACAGATAACACATGAATGAAATATTCAGGTGATTTTCTACTCTAGTTTGTCAATCTGGCCTACTACATCTTCCAGGTTCACAGTGATTTCGTTCAGTTCGTCTGACTAATCAACCCTGAAAACCATCTCCGGAACTGGTATCTCCCCAACATCCTCATTAGTAAACATGGAAGCAAATAATTCATTTAGTCTTTCTGCAATGGCCTTATCTTCCCTAAGAGCCCCTTTAACCCCTCTGTCATCTAATGGTCCAACCGACTCCCTCACAGGTTTCTTGCTTCGGATATATTTTAAAAAGTTTTTGTTATGAGTTTTTGCCTCTATGGCCAACTTCAATTCAAATTCTCTCTTCGCCTGTCTTATCAATGTTTTACACTTAACTTGACAATGCTTATGTTTTATCCTATTTTCTTCAGACGGATCCTTCTTCCAATTTTTGAAGGATTTTTTTTGGCTAAAATAGCCTCTTTCACCTCACCTTTTAATCATGACGGTAATCGTTTTGCTTTCCTTCCACCTTTCTTAATGTGTGGAATACATATGGACTGCACCTCTAGAATTGTATTTTAAAACAATGTCCATGCCTGTTGAACACTTTTAACCTTTGCAGCTGCACCTTTCAGTTTTTTTCTATTTTCCTCATTTTATCAAAGTTTCCCTTTTGAAAGTTTAGTGTTAGAGCTGCAGATTTACTTATTGTCCCCCTTCCAGTTATTAGTTTAAATTTGATCATGTTATGATCACTGTTGCCAAGTGGCCCCACCACCGTTACCTCTCTCACCAAATCCTGCGTTCCACTAAGAATTAAATCTAAAATAGCTCCCTCTCTTGTTGGTTCCTGAACCAATTGCTCCATGAAACAATCATTTATTACATCCAGGAACTTTATGTCTCTAGCAAGTCCTGATGTTACATTTACCCAGTCAATATAATATACAATACAACTTAAATTTTAAGCCCTCTGGGGGATAGGGAAATACCTACAGTACCTGAATGTAATCCACTTTGAAGCGCTGAAAAAAGTGCGAAAAGCAGAATATAAATCTAAATAAATAAACAAACATCTGGATTGGTCTGGTGGAATGATAAGGAATAGCTAATTAAAATACAAACTCCTGAGAGAAGTTTGTAGGAGACTGCAGTGACCTGTGTCTGGGACCTTGGTCTTCAGTTTTTATTTTATTTTTCCTGATAATTTCAATATAAGAAAAATCAGTGGAAAAATGACTTCGGTGAAAGTCTTTTCACTGATTTTTTTTTGTTATAATCTTGAAATTTTTAGGAAAAATAAAATAAGCTAAAAAGGAAGAGAGAGAGAACACTGTGACTATCACCATATTTATTTTGTTTCCAATGTATTCTTTTGAACATTAAGAGGAAATTAAAACAACAGATCCATCGAACCTTTGGAGCAACATAATTTTTTTTCAATGACAATGGGGGTCATTTTCCAAGGAGTTACCGCAGGAGATAATTCCGCAAATCGCGCTAACAGCCGTTAACGCGATTTGCGAATGCAAATTTTTAATTTTGTATTCAGGGGCGGAGCATATGTAAAGTAGGAAAGAGTTATCGTGTGCCGCGAAACAGCTGCAGTGTTAGCGCGGCTCCTAACGCGGCCAATAGCTACACCTCTTTCATTTGCGGTACGTTGTGCGCTAGAGGCCGGTAAAGGTTTATCGCGGTTCACGATGTTTCCGGACAGCCTGTTTCAGTATATATATGAGTGAGAGAGAGAGAGAGAGACTTGCTATAGTGTCTCTTCCCTAGACAGGTATTTGTATCCCTATGAGAGGCCCACCTAGTAACTGGAGGTGGGGATTAAGTATTAGTGTAGGGGTTGGGGGCCGCTTTCACATTCAACATGAGACGTACGAACAGAACAGTGGTCTCTTGTGAAGATTTGATGGCCTTTGTTCGTACGTCTCATGTTGAATGTGAAAGCGGCCCCCAACCCCCTACACTAATACCTAATCCCCACCTCGAGTTACTAGGTGGGTCTCTCATAGGGATACAAATACCTGTCTAGGGAAGAGACACTATAGCAAGGCTCGCTCTCTCTCTCTCTCTCATACTGAAACAAGCTGTCCGGAACCATCGTGAACCGCGATATATACTTGCAATGTAGCCCAAATTGGGTTAATAGCGTGATTTGCGCTAAGAGCGTGTTGCATAGCTGTTATCGCAATTTGCGATACAAATGCTTATTAGCATAAGGTAACACCCCTTTTTGGTATTGCATGCGATACCGTGCGATATTGGAAAATGAGGCCCAATGTTTGACAAGGAAAATCACAAGAATGTAAGTGGGTAGAAGGCATTGCCATTTTACTCTTACTACTTTAGCTCTCATTTCATGGTGATTCTTGCACTTTATAGGGTAAATTTTAAAAACATTTATGTGGGTAATTTGAAAATTACCCTTGGGATTCTATGCATAAGTGATTTTGTGCATACTTTTATGTGTACCTGCAAGATTCATTCCAATGGATGGGGAAATCATCTATGCATATACTTTTGATTTTTAGAAATATGAGCATAAATGTGTATGTGAACATTTACACCTACCCCTAGCAGGTATAAATGTGCATGCCTATTTCTGCGCAAAGATTTGTGCAGTCCTGCTAATTTCAATGCAGATTTACGTGTGTAATCTACTTTGAAAATCTGGACTGAAAGTACATGCCCTATGCGCAATGTTTTAAATTTGGGCTCCCTAAGTAAAAGGATGAGCTGGTTTAGAAGCAAAAGTCTTGTAATATTACACATTCACAGTTTTATTCAACTTTCCACACCTTGATTTCCAGCTGTTGGCATCTGCTCCTTCTGCCTGTGAGCCTCTGTTTTCAGCAAGGTTCAATCTCTTATCCAATTCCTCCAGTTGCAGAGTTAGTTTCTCGTTCATTGTCTCCAAGTTATTTTTTGTTATTCGGAGCTTCTCAGTAGTTTCAGTTTCCTGTTAACAATTTTACTGTGGCTAAATGTTAAGTGAAAACTGGTTCAATATCATTTGTTAATGCATTTTCTGAATATTAGGATAAAATGGATTCACAATGCCCACACATTAGATCTTTTTGAGTTTGGCATTTGTGATAGTCACAAATGCTTAAGAAACATTTAAACACCTTTGTACAGTATTCATTACAGAACAGACCTAAACTACAAGAACCAAGGGACAAAAGTGATGGGACTAGCTTGTAAGGAAACCTGAAACATAGTATATGATGGCAGGTATAAGACCAAAAAGAAAAGCTGTTTTTTACCTGCTAATTTTAATTCCTGGAATACCAAGATCAGTCCACACTAGTGGGATGTACCCAAACTCCACTACACTGGGCGGGAACCTGAAAGACCCGTTCAAAACACATTCTCCCCAAACGCAGCCTCCTCTGGTACCTGAACATCCAATTGGAAATGTTTTTAAAAATGTGACGTGAAGACCATGTCGCTGCCCTACAGATTTCCTGTGGTGACAGCAGCTGACACTTTGCCTAGGAGCCTGCCTGTGCCTTAATAGAGTGCGCACACAACCTCTCTGGAACTGTCTGACCCTTACCGAGACAGGCTGAAAAATAGTTTCCTTCAACCATCCTGAAATCATGGCTTTAGACACCTTATTTCCTTTCTTTGTTCCGCTGAACAAGGAAAACAGATATCTGAACAACAAAACTGTTAGTGACCTAAGGTACCGCAACAGATTCCAACGAACAACCAGTAAGTGAAACTCCCTCACATGCAAGGCTTCAGACGACAAATGCGGAAAAGCAGGAAGCGCCACAATCTGGTTGAAATGAAATGAGATGATCTTTGGTAAAAATGAAGGAACCGTACGCAATGACACCCTGTCATCCATAATTCTCAGGAAAGGGTCTCTACAGGACAAAGCCTGAAGCTCTGAAGTCTACCTGGCTGAACAAATCGCCACCAGGAAGACAGACTTCAGGGTGAGGTCCTTCGAAGATGCCTGTCGCAATGGATCAGATGGAGGTCCCATGAAACAGATAGAACCAAGTTAAGGCGCCTTTGAATCGGTGGATGCAAATGTTTCACCCCCTTCAGAAAACGTACAATGTCCCGATAAGAGATCAACGGCTTATCTCTAAGACATCCCAAGGCTGCCACCTATACCTGGAGCAAATTGTAGGCCAGCCCCTTTGCTAAGCCCTGCTGCAAAAAAAACCAAGATCTGCGGAATGTCCACCTGCAAAGGCTCCATACAGTCCTTCAATCACCAGGACTCAAATAGTCTTCACACTCGGACATAAGTCAGAGAAGTGGAAGGCCTCCTAGCCTGAAGCAGCAAAGCATTAACTGGCTCAGAGTACCCTTTCAATTGTAAGTGCTTTCTCTCCAAAGTTAAGACTCAAGACAAAAGCAATTCACCCGATACAAAAGATGGGCCCCTATCGAAGTAACCCCTGCAGATGAGCCAATCTGGCGGGACAGTCTATTGTGAAGTGAACCAGATCCGCAAACCATGGGTGGCGTGGCCACTCTGAAGCCACTAGAACCACCCTTCCTGGTTGCTGCTCTATGCAACACAATACACAGGCTAGGAGGGGCCACAGTGGAAACACATACAGCAGGATCGCCGTTGGCCAAGGAAGAACCAGAGCATTGATCCCCTTAGATCCGATCTCCCTTCTGCGACTGAAGAACAGAGCTGCCTTGGCATTGCCTCATGACACCATCAGCTGTCCCACCTGGCTCGAATGAGGTCTAAGGCCTCTGTGGAAAACTCCCATTCCCCTGGATCCAACTGCTGCCTGCTGAGATAATTTGATTGCATGTTGTCCACTCTGGTCACATGCGATGCAGCTATTCCAGTTAGTTACTGTTCAACCCAGACAAACAATTCTTGTGTCTCCTGAGCCATGAGGCAATTTTTCATCCCACTCTGATTGATATACGCCACAGTCATTGCATTGTCCGAAAGAATGTTCACCATCCTTCCTCGAACCTTGGGGAAGGAAATTAAATAACACTCTGTGAACCACCCTCATTTCCAAACAATTGATAGACCAGGATGCTGGGGGAGGTTTGTCCATCCTTGACAAACCTCCCCCAGCCCATGAGGCTGGCATCTGTGGTCAGCACCACCCAGTCTGGAGTCTCCATATCCACCCCTTTCTCCAAACTGTGGTGAGATAGCCACCACGAGAGACATGATCTTGAACCCCTCGGTCGATGAAACTCCTCAGACACATGTGAGCAAATGCCCATGGCACCAAGTTTAGCGTAGCGGCCACAGAACCCAGAACCCGCAGATAATCCCAGGCCCAGGGCACCGCCAGGCACAGTTGATGAATCACCTGCGCCTGCAAATTCACCACATTCTCTGACGAAAGGAACACCTTGCCAATCTATGTATCAAATTGTGCTCCCAGGTACTCCAATGACTGGGATGGCACTAAATAACACTTTGCTAGGTCTACCACCCAGCCCAAAGACAACAACAACTCTAACTCGCCGAACTGATTGACCACACCCCACTGCTGACTTCCCCAAGATGAGCCAGTTGTCCAGATGTGTGGACAAAGATCCCCTCCTTTCTCAATGCCACAGCCACCACCATCATCACTTTCATGAAAGTCCACAGTGCTGTCGCTAGGCTGAAAGGGAGGACCCGAAACTGGAAATACTGCCCCAGCACCATGAACCGCAGAAATTTCTGATGCTCCGAATGAATGGAAATATGCAGATAGGTCTCCGTGAGATCAAAAACGCCAGAAACTCTGCTTTGCGGACTGCCACTATCACTGACTGCAAAATCTACTTACAAAAACGTGGGACTCACAGTGCCATATTGACTTTCTAGAGATTCAGAATGGACTGGAACGTGTCCACTTTCTTGGGAACCATGAAATAAATAGAGTACCTCCCTTGACCCTGCTCTCTCAGTGGTATTGGCACAATCGTGTCTAGTCTTTGCAGCCATTGTAACATTTCCCGAACCATCTCTCACTTGTCGCGGGATACGCAGTGGGACACCATGAAGGCTGATTGGATGAGAAAATTCTAAGGCGTAACTGTCTCTTATCATCTCTAGGACCCATTGGTCCGATTGTGATCTTGGTCTACTCCTTGTAAAAGCGGGATAAGTGTCCTACTATGGCTTCCTTGGAAGAGTGAACCAGCTGGACTTCATTGTGAGGATTTTCCACCTCCAGTTCCCTGATCGGAATTATTGCTGGAGGGTCTGCGAGAATCTTGAAAGGACTTCTGCCTTCCTGAGTTCTGCTTCTGGCTGAAGGCTGAAAAACTCTTGCAGAGCGAAATCTCCTCATATCCTGGAAGCGGAAACAGGGTGAAAAGGTATTTTTTGTTACATTTCTTGTGCTCCAGCAACGAATTCCCCTTTGACTCCCCCAAATGCTTCATCAGTTGTTCCAGGTCTTCCTCAAACAATAGCTTTCCCTTAAAATGGAGATTAAAGAGTTGCGACTTGGACCACACCTCCGCTGACCAATCACACAACCACAGGAGCCTTTGTGATGCCACAGCTGAGACCATGCTTCTGGCAGACGTCCGAACCAAATCATACAGCTTATTGGCCACATCAGCCGCCAATCTGGCCCCCTGTTTGGAATTGCCTCTCTGGGGTACATTCCTTCTCCACCCAGCGCAAACAGGCTGTTTGCATTAGACTAGCACAAATCGACGCCCGAAGGCTCAAAGCCAAAACTGCAAACTGTCTTTTTAATTGAATCTCCATCTTTCAGTCCTGGGCATCCTTCAGCATGGCCAACCCTGCAACTGGGATGGTATTCTTCTTGGTTACTGCCGAGACCGAAGCATTTATCTTAGGGCCCGTATACAGGATCATCCACAGGATCCTCTTCCCGAGCCTCCTGACTCCACAGAGATCCCTTCTTCATCTCCAGGATGCCCCAGCCCCAAGCTGGGAAAGGAACACTAAATTGAGTCTAGAAAAGCAGATATTTTGTGTATTTGTTTATATTGTAGAATATCCAGTGTAATGTTTTAAATTGATTATGTAAATCATTAAGGGCTCTGGCATTAGCAATCAATACATTTAATAAAATACAAAAAAATACAAATATAAGTGCCAGAGCAGACTCTCCAACTCACTGGGTGGGCCCACCTTGGCCCACTTAGTGGGATGTTGTGGCTTCTGTGGCAAGGGTTGTTTACCTCCTATTCCCCTCTTGGCCAAGTAGGCCTTGTGAAGAAGCAGAACAAAATCCAGTGAGAAGCTTTCAATTTCAGCAGGCCCATCATCTAGCATGTCCTCCTCCTGTCCACCACCCACACTGTAAACAGTCCTCCGATGATGCCTGTACCATAGGCAATAGCAAAGGAGGGAGTCCCTGGGTTCCCTAGAAACTGCCTGCTTCTTGCTATGTACAGTACCAATGGCTGCCATGTCTACAGCCCCATCAGGAGCCTCTGCCATGGACCCAGCTGACCGGGTGATTCTTTTTCCTGCTGCAGCCTCCATAGAGGTTCCATCCTGCCCTGAGGCACATTCCAAACAGAGAGCAGTTGAATTGAGATGGGTGCGCATCAAGCCACAAGCCCGACAGTCTCTCCTGCACTCTGAGATCAGTGCCATGAAAGCAACGCACTTGGCACACTCGCACCAGTTCCTGCCGTGAGTACTGAAAAACTTGCTGATGGTGCAAATCACCTCAACAGCATGAGTGACTTCCCTCAACTTTCTCTGGACCACCAGTGCTGCTGCAGAGGACCTGGTACTTCTGCCTCTCAAACGCTTCTCCCGATCGGTCCACTTCTTTGACTGCTAAAGTGCCTCTTTTTTTTTTTTTTTAAAGGCACAGTGCTACCCTTGACAAAAGCATACTTCCCTGCTTCTGGCTGCGGTGTGGGAGAGAAGACCTCAGAGGTAGGCCCTCTTTCGATCCCTTTGGATGTTGCGGGCTGAGACAGACCAGGGTTTGCCAATCCCCCACTCACCCAGCTCCACCTGAGGAATGGCTCACAAAGGTACCTAACACCTCAGGGAACACCTCTTCTATCTTTTCTGTCTCTTTCTATTTTTTTTCTCAGCCTGCAAGTTTGCACCTCTACGATCTGCTGGAGATAGAGAAATACTGAGGGTCTGCTGGTGGCACTCTAAGTTATATAGCAGTGCCTGAAAAGCTTTTATTCTCTGCCTCCGTCTGCTGGTAGGGATGCAAAGCCCACTTGTCTAGACTCATCTGGGGTATGAAATGGAAGGCCTATTTAGCCCGTCCAATTTACTTTCTGTTACAATATCATAGACCCCAGTTGATCCACATTTCTCTCTTCACTACTATTCCATGCTTTCTTGAATTCTATGACTGTTTGACTCAGCCTTCACTGGAAGGCCATTACATGCATCTGAAACCCTTTCCGTGAAGATATATTTCCTGAGTCTACCCCCCTTAGAGCTCTGTACTAGGACCTCATGTTCTAGAACATTCTCTCCTCTGGTAAAGGTTTGCTTCTTGTGCATTATTAATATCTGAGGTATTTGAAAGTCTCATTTCCCTTCTATTTGTGCTCTCCACTAGGGTAAACATGTTTACAACCTTAAGTCTTATCTCATGTGGCTATTGGTGCTGACCCTGCATCATTTTGGTAGGCCTTTTCTGTATTGCCTCCATCCTGTCTATATTCTTTTAGAGGTATTGCTTCCAGAATTGGACTCTTTTCTAGATGAGGTCTCACCAATAACCTGTACAGAAGCATTATCACTTTATTTTTTATTTTAAAAAATTCTCATACCACTCTATAAACATTGCTAGGCGGTTTCCAATGAAAACATCCATAATATAAAACAAACAAACAGAACATACAACCTAAAATATCAAACAATTAGATGGGATAAAACTCATCATACAAAACTTAAGACAAATTAAAGCATAATAATACAATTAAAATATAAACAATCTCAAGACATTAGCTAAAACACTTTCTTTTTCCTGCTGGTTATGTCTTTCCCTTTGCATCCTAGCATCCCTCTGGTTCTGGCCACTGTCATTACACACTTTCACTATCTTGAGAATATCAGACAGTCACTTCAAGGTCTTTCTCCTCACTGGTGCACATCAAGATCTCATCCTCCATTTTATACTGTTTGCAGTATAAAATTCACAAGGTAGTGAACATATCTGTCCCCAGGACATATCCCTGAAGCAATCCACTAATCATCCATCTTTCCTCAGAGTGAATTCCATTTAACACTACATCCTATCTATCACTCAAACCAGTTTCTAATCCAGTCCACTAGCTTGGGCCCCACCCCTAGACTGCTCAGTTTAATTATGAGCCTCCTATGCAGGATAGAATCAATAATTCTATCCTGCATAGGAGGAGAGAATTATTATTATCATTATTATTATTATCAATGTAATTGCACTATTTGAGGCACTGTTATTGTTATTATGTAAACCGTTTTTGATTTGTAATCCTGTTACAAGAAATTCGGTATATAAAACTGTTACATAAATAAAATAAATAAATAACCTTGCTGAAAATCCAAGTACACTATGAGGAATTTTGAGAGTAATCCAGACAAAATATGACATTTAAATTTCCTGGACCTCACAGCAAAGGTTTACCTGGTCAAGTCATTACCCAGCTAAAATTAAGCTAAAAAAAAAAAAAGAGGCAGGGCAGAGGGCATTCTGGGGGCATGCTAAAAATATATCTGGCTAGCACTAAATCTTGGCACTAGCCAGATAAACTTGGCCAGGTAAGTCTTGCTGGAAAAATCAGGGTCATAAAGTTACTCGGATATGTTTAGCTGAGTAACTTTGGCCAGGTATTTTCAGCAGACCACTTACCTGGGTAACTTTCCTATTCTCCATAAGAACCTGCCATACTGGGTCAGACCAAGGGTCCATCAAGCCCAGCACCCTGTTTCCAACAGTGGCCAAGCCAGGCCATAAGAACCTGGCAAGTACCCAAAAACTAAGTCTATTCCATGTTACCGTTGCTAGTAATAGCAGTGGCTGTTTTCTAAGTCAACTTAATTAATAGCTGTTAATGGACTTCTCCTCCAAGAACTTATCCAATCCTTTTTTAAACACAGCTATACTAACTGCACTAATCACATCCTCTGGCAACAACTTCCAGAGTTTAATTGTGTGTTGAGTAAAAAAGAACTTTCTCCGATTCTAGTTTTCTCAATGGGAGTCTCTTTATGTAGGTGCATGTCCATGAAGCAATTCTTAGGTCACTCAAAGAAATTGATCAGATGTGTCTGCCACTATCTTACTTTGGTAAAAGCTTGCTGCCTCAGATTCTGCTGGATTCAAGATAATTCACTCTCCTTTCCTTTAGTAGATTGTCCATAAGAACATGCCAGGGTCCATCAAGCCCAGCATCCTGTTTCCAACAGTGGCCAATCCAGGCCATTAGAACCTGGCAAGTACCCAAAAACTAAGTCAACTTAATTAATAGCAGGTAATGGACTTCTCCTCCAAGAACTTATCCAATCCTTTTTTAAACACAGCTATACTAACTGCACTAACCACATCTTCTGGCAACAAATTCCAGAGTTTAATTGTGCATTGAGTGAAAAAGAACTTTCTTTTATTAGTTTTAAATGTGCCCCATGCTAACTTCATGGAATGCCCCCGAGTCTTTATATTATCCGAAAGAGTAAAAAACCGATTCACATCTACCCATTCTAGATCTCTCATGATTTTAAACACCTCTATCATATCCCCCCTCAGCCGTCTCTTCTCCAAGATGAAAAGTCCTAACCTCTTTAGTCTTTCCTCGTAGGGGAGCTGTTCCATTCCCCTTATCTTGGTAGTCCATAGGTTTTTCCAACACTGAGAGGAGGGTAAACGGCCTGTCATTTCAAACTTTCTCTCCTATTTGGATTTTTAACAAACCTTTGCTATGAAGTTTAAGGCGGTCCCTAGCATTTAGCCTGGTCCACCTTAAATCCTACAGAGAGTGAGCTCTGTGGGCAAGACTTGCTGGGAGGGGAATGCAAGCTCACCTGGGTTCAGGAATCCCCGTGTTTCTAGGAGTAGGAGCTCCTGATCCTCTCTGGGAAGTCTGAGTTATGATTTACACTGCAAAGGTAGGCAGCCTACTGTGATGATGTTTTGCTGTTACAGTCATAAAAGTTGATATTGCATAAGAAATGGCTGGAGTTAGCTTGGCTCCAGACCACAAGATTTGCTCAGTCATCCTCATAGGTAGCTATTACCATTTTTTAATGAAATGGGACAGTATCTGCCCTTCTCCAATCCTGTGGAAAATTTCTGATATAAAAATATTATGTCAACCCAAAAAAAAAAAAAAAAATCAAACAATTAAAAATTAGTAAATCTTGAAGATGCTTGAACTAAGTCTCTAGTACTTATGCATCTTCATAAATACTCAACAGAGACGGAAAGAGACTGTTTTAATGTAATCGCTCCATATCCAATTGCAATACAGAACACAAGCCTTTTTTTGTGATTTATAATACAGTGATCTCAAAGCTCTGTGTGCCATTTAATGTAAACTAATTTATTTTAACACTTAAATGACTGAATCATGCATGTTTTACCTTTTTCAGTTCCTTGCGTAACCTCTCATTTTCAGTGACAATTTTTTCCATGCCCTTGGCCTTGGCTTCGTATCGCGAACTCAGTTGGCCTCCTACATGAAGCTTTAATTTTTCCATGTCCGACTAGAAATCAGAAGACATACAAATAATGATATTAAATCTTTTCATTAAGATTATTGTTAACATTAGTGTACACATTTCTGAGATAGCTGTATTCATTGCCTGAATTGCACATGTGCTGATAAATACAGAACTGTATCCACAAGCAGCCTAGTTTTGCCAGTTCTAAGCTGAAATGCTCTCACAGGTTCCATATTGTTAAATAAGTCTCTTGGAATGGAGAGTAATTTTCTCTGGTGTTGAAGTTTGCTACCAGGTGTCTGCACTTTGCTCCTTCTCAAGTTTTCAAAGAAGGTTGGAGAATTTTTGGGATGGAAACAGTTCTTCCCTTGGATTATACCATTTTAAAGAAAAACAAGAAATGTATGTTTTCATATGAGCATGCATAGTGTTATATTTTAGCACTATACACCGCTGGGAAGCCTCCAAATTTAGATTTTTTTTTTTTTAATTATTATTTTATTGGTTTTAGAACAAGTAGCACCTTACACATTGCAGAACCACAATACAATACCAAAGTAGATAAGAAGCATCAAAACAGCGAGCCTAGCTCTAGGGACAGCTAAGTGCAATAAACATTGTACAACACAAACTTTACAGGACATTATGATAATAGTAAAGGTACAAATGCCTTATGTGTATGTAGTCATGATAAGAAAATAAAAGATGTGGTTAATCTTGTGTTAGTGCTGAGTCCACTAAATAAACATATAATTATCAATCCGGCGTCTATGTGTTGACTTGTATGTGGTCTATCCCTTACTGCTTGTTGTAACCTTCCCCAATCACCTCCATCTTCCCATCCCGCCCTATCCCCCACGGATCCCCCCTCCCTAGTCCCATGCGTTCATTCCCCAAATCCTCTCCCCTTTCCTCTGCGTAGCAGCATGTCTGGAGTAGCTATGGAGCAATAAGACAACCTACAATGGAGCAATAATAGTGCAATACAGCGACAGTGAAGCATCAAGACGATGTCAGTGGATGAGTGTCACCTGAATTCCTGGTTTGGGGGCTACAGCGCATACATTAAGAAACCACATCATCCTCTTCACCGCAGAGGCTCAAATATGCGCTCTATGAGTGACTGTCATTACTCCCCCCATTGTTGGGAGCTGTCTGCCTCCCTGATAGATAGGGTTCCCAAATTCTTTGAAATTTTGGCAGATGATCATTACGAATAGCTGTTAGATGACTTAAGTGATATATTCTCTCTAGTCTGGCAAGTATATCACTCAAAGCAGGCGTCTCGATCTTCTTCCACCAGAATGCAATCTCGCATCTAGTGGCTAAAATCACTTGCATTACTAACTGTCTTTGCCAGGTTGTGCCCCCATCCAGGGCAACCCTCAACAGACAGGTCTGTGGTGTTAAAACTACTGAAATCCTTAAAGTGTGCTGTATATAAGCCTGAACCTCCTCCCAAGAATGCTGCACCTTGGAACATTCCCACCACATGTGTAAAAAGGTTCCCGTCCCACCACAAAATTTAGATTTTTTTAATTTTTTTTTAGGTTTTTTTCTTAAGTTGGCAACAATTACATGACTATTTTTAAGTGTTTCATTTTATCTGCAGAAGCTCAAGTTCACATTTTGAAAGTTATAAATATTATGCACCAATAAAACATTTCAAAGGTGCAGTATCAGAAATTCAACAATTCTTCCACTTAAGATCCAAAAGACCAGAACAACCTCTAATTGTTCCTCTTGGCTTGATATTATTAATGAGGTCTGTCTGTATTAATTGCCATGCTACAGTACTGGCAACCAATCACAGTTCAGTACAAGAGAACATAAAATTCTTTTTTAAGAGTTCTCTTCAGTTATGTTACTATGTTTTCAGCACAGTTCAAGTTTCTTTCAGTGTTTAAAAAGATAGTGCTTAAGTAGGCAATTCAACTTGACCAAGAAGGCAATTGAACGTGACCAAACATCAGCCAATCAGAGTAGTCCAGACAAGTGGGTTGTGCTCACCGACCAGCAGATGGAGACAGAAACTTACAGGTTCACTGATGTCACTCCCTGTGCCTTTACTTATTCTAACGTGAAGCAGACATTTCTAAAAGCGGCATAGAATCGGCACAGCTGAAAATAAGACATTTCCCCTGACATAGGATATTGCCTGAAACGTGGCCTCGTTGGAAGGGCAGTAAGACATTATGGGGTAGATTTTATAAATTTACGTGAGCGCGTACTTTTGTTCGCGCACCAGGTGCGAACAAAAATCCGGGGTCGCCGCGCGCAAGAGGGTGCACATTTGTGCAACCTGCGCGCGCCGAGCCCGGCACGCGCTGCCTGTTCCCTCCGAGGCCGCTCCGAAATTGGAGCGGCCTCGGAGGGAACTTTCCTTCCGCCTCCCCTCACCTTCCCCTCACCCTCCCCTCCCCTAACCCACCCCCCAGGCCCTATCTAACCCCCCCCCCCCCACCACCTTTGTTGGCAGATTTACGCCTGCCGAAAGCAGGTGTAAATCTGTGCGCCATCACCCGACCTGGGGGCTGGTCTGGAGGCCTCGACTACGCCCCCAGGCCGGCGCCACGCCCCCGGACCCGCCCCAAACCGCCCCCTGACCCCGAACACGCCCCCTCCCACCCCTTTTACGAAGCCCCGGGACTTCCGCGCGTCCCGGGGCTATGCACGCGCCGGCGGCCTATGCAAAATAGGCGTGCCGGCATGCAGAGCTTTTAAAATCCGGCCCTATGTTTTGATGTCGAATAAAAATCTTCACTTGATTTGATATTTAAAAAGTTTGGGCACAGGCAACAGTTTAAGATTGGAGCATTCAAGTTTGCACATTTTTAAGGAAACAATTTATCTCACTACTGGAATTTTGTCAAAAAAATAAAAAAAACATATGAACAATATAGGGAGGAAGGTAGTTGGTGGTTTATAATTATAAAAACAGCGTGACATTGGTCACTAGGTCGGTACTTAAGTTTCAATTTTATATGAAACTACCCATCTCTTCATATATAATTTTTAGTAGTGTTAAAATATTTTTTTATATATGCACATAGGGGTAGATCTTTAAAAAATACGCGATCGCGTACTTTTGTTCGCGCACCAGGCGCGAACAAAAGTACGCTGGATTTTATAAGATATGCGCGTAGCCGCGCGTATCTTATAAAATCCAGGGTCGGCGCGCGCAAGGGGGTGCACATTTGTGCAACCTGCGCGCGCCGAGCCCAGCGGCGCTGCCTGTTCCCTCCCTGCTGAAAGCAGGCGTAACTTTGCGCGCGCCAGCCGGCAGCCCCGCTCGTGTTCCGGTCCCAGGGGCTGGTCCGGAGGCCTCGACCACGCCCCCGGGCCGGCGCCACGCCCCCGGGCCCGCCCCCGAAACGCTGCGTCGTTTCAGGAACGCCCCGGACACGCCCCCTCCCGCCCCTTTTCGAAAGCCCTGGGACTTAGGCGCGCCGGCGCGCAGGGCCTTTAAAATCCGCCCCATAGGTTTTTGTTCATTTCTAGAATGTTGAGGAATGGTGTGAATAGTTGATAATTGGGACTCATTATATGCATCCATGCTGACCTTAGCCTGCCAGTATTATCTGTAAAAAGCTAATTATGGGCAACTTCAATAGAAACCAATTTAATCATTCCCCCCCCCCCCCACACATTTTTTTTTTTAAAACCAGAGGGCTTCTAAATAAAATAACTAGGAAGCAGTACTGCCAATTTGGTGAAATCAAACTTATCTGGTTTGATGAAGAACTCTAAAGTATCACCATTGTTTCAGAGCATGACTGAAAAGATTTCACCAATTTGGCAGCACAAGGAAGTTCCTGGACTGATCTGACTGGACTCGAGGAAAGGAATTTATCAGGTAGGAACTAATGTCTCTTTTCTTTTCATCCAGTCAGTTCAGTCTAGACAAGTGGGAGGTAACAAAGCTACTCCTGACTAAGGCGAGATACTGCCGAACAGCCTCTCAAGACTGGAAGTGAAAGATCACTGGCACTTAAATCTAAGCAATAATGCTTAGAAAAAGAATGCAAAGACCACCAAATTGATACTCTACAGATCTCTACAGGAGAGACCAAAACAGCTCTATCCATGAAGTAAACTGCACTGTCGCTGAATGTGCCTATACTTGCTAAGGTAAAGATCTACATTAGCTCCAGTAATAACCTCTTTAATCCAATGAGTTATGGCAGCTTTAGTAGCTGTCTCACCTTTCTGTTTACCACCTTGCTGTACAAATAGATAATCTGATTTCCTCAAGGCAGAAGTAACCTTTAATTCTCAAAAGAGCTCTTCTCACATCCAAGGTATGAAGCAGCTTATACTCAGCCAAATCAGAATACTTACTAAACGAAGGCTAGCGGACTGTTCAAATGAAATAGTGATGACTTTTGGTAGAAAGGCACCATACGAATCTTGATCATCTCTCCTTTTTTTTTTTTTTAAATAATAACAAAGGTTCCCTGCAAGAAACAGCTTGTAACTGAAATTCTTCAAGCTAAAGAAATTGCCACCAGGAAAATCACTTTCAACGTAAGCAGTTTTACCGAAATATCTCTAAAAGGTTCAAACCGCAAACCCAACAGAAAAACACACCACCAAATTCAGATCCCAAAATGGAACACAAATTTGTAGTGGAGGCCTAATATGTTTGATTCTCATTAAAAAATGAGACATCTGGATATGAAGACATAAACCATCCCAAAATATGCTCCCCTATAGCATGCAAGGGCTGCAGCCTGTACCTTCATGGAAATCAAGAGCTAAACCTTTTGAAAGCCCTTACTATAAAAAGTCTAGAATTACTAGCACCGACATTTTACCAGT
The DNA here is from genome assembly GCF_901001135.1 of Rhinatrema bivittatum. Taxonomy (NCBI): domain Eukaryota; kingdom Metazoa; phylum Chordata; class Amphibia; order Gymnophiona; family Rhinatrematidae; genus Rhinatrema; species Rhinatrema bivittatum. The sequence continues at coordinate 449,928,682 of NC_042618.1, read as the reverse complement.
CATAAACTGTCTTCTGGTGCAGCAGTCCTTTAAAACTTTCCTAATCCACATCTAAGCTAATGAAGTAGAAGACTTTCTTGCTCTTAAAAAGTATTCACTACTCTATGAGAATAATCCTTCTTAATTAAATGAGCATTTTCAAGGGCTAGGCCATAAGACAAAACTGATCTGGATTCTCGTACATATTCCTCCCTGGAGGAAGGTAACTCGTGCAACAACTTTAAAAACTCTGCAGACCCCAGACGCTGCAGCCAGTCTAGAGCCACTAAGATTACCAGATTCTGAATCACTCTTCCTATCACAGGTGAAACATATAGGTGCACCTTCGACAGCCAATGCTGAATCAGAACATTGAGACCCGATGAGCGATTGTCCTTTGTCCAGCATAATGTTTCTACTTTGGTATTCTTGACTATCGCTATGAAATCCATCATCGGAATTCCCTCTCTGGTCACAATTTGATCAAAGGCCTTTTGAAACAGGACTATTCCCCAGGGCTGACAACATTGTGACTGAGAAATATTTTCCACATCTGCTATATGCAAGGCTGCAATCATCTTCAGATTCTTTTCTGCTGGAACATGTAATAAATCCACTTCCAAAGACATTTGAGGTGCTGTCTGACATCACTTGGGACTGCATGTCCCTTTAGCAGAGGAGCAAATTTCTGGATAACTAAACAAATAGCTTTGGCCTCCAGCCGACTGATTGAGAATCTTGCTTCCTCTGGACTCCATTGACCTTGTATCATCTACCCCAGACAATGTACCCTCCAGACTGGCATCTGTTGTCACAGTCATTCAAACTGGGGGCTCAAGATCCAATCCTAATGCCCCATTTTTGTAATTAAGCCATCAATGTAAGCTTATCCTGATGGATTCCAGTACTGGAAGCCTTATGGAATAGTTCTGAGGCTAGGTATTCCACCGGAAACAGAGCTCTTTGTAGGAGTCTTATGTGTTTCCTTGCCCAAGGGACCAGATCCAATTCCACCGCCATGGAACTGAGAAACTGTACAAAAGGCTAAACTGTAGGATTCCTGGCATATAGCAATGTATGAACTTGCCAACCCAGATTCTGAATTCTTTGTTTTGTTGGCCAAACAGGGCCCATCCTCATGTTGAACAGAACTAGATATTCCAAACTTTGAGAGGGTTGTTGATTGCTCTTGGAGAAATTTGACTATCCAACCTGTGTCTTGCAAAAACTGAACTAACTTTTGGGTAGCCATTGTACTTTCCTGGAGTATGTTCACCCTGATTAAGTAGTTCTACAGACAAATTGAAGGAAACTTCCTTCCTTTTGCAGCGCAGCTGCCACGACCACCATTACCTTTGAAAAGGTTATAGGAGCAGTGTGTAACCCAAAGAGCAGGGCCTAAAATTACAAACTGAAGGAAGTGCTGATGATCCTTTCTTACAGGAATATAAAGATGAGCCTTCGCCAGATCCAAGGAGGCCAGGAATTCTCCCCTTCACACTGCCATAATGACTGATTTCAATGTTTCCATTTTGAAGTGAGAGATCTTCATAAACTTGATTACCTGTTTCAGATTCAGAATAGGACAAAAAGAACCCTCTTTCTTGGGAATCAAAGTAAATGGAGTATTGCCTAGGCTCCACTGGTTTCTTGGGACTGGCACTACTGCCTTTAAATCCAGGAGTCTTCCTAGCATCTCCTTTACAGCTCATCGCTTCCTGGCAGATGGACAGGGGAAGCCATAAAGGCATCTGGAATGCTGGAATGGGGGAATTCAAAGGCAAATGATCTCAAGGACCCATTGATCTGATGTGATTTGGGTACATCTCTGGATTTAGGGCCCCCAAAAATTTACTGGGTGCTATGGGAGGGACCCGACTCTGAGGATCCTTCCTTACCACCTCATTTGCTAGCATGAAAGGATTTATACCTGCCAAAAGAACTGGATATTTGATTAATAGCATTTCTTCCCTGCTTAAATCTCCTAGAATCCAGAAATCTACTCTAAGTTGGAAGAGTATGTGAAGAACTTGTAGTCCTACCTTCTGGAAATCTCAGCACCTTGGACTCATCCCGAGCCTTTGTCATCTTCTCAAAACAAAAGCTGCCCTTTAAAGGGAAGTTTTGTCAAGTTGTTCTTAGATATGGAAACAGCTGACCAATTACAGCCAAAGCAGTCTCTGGATTGCCACCATGGAAGCTATAATCCAAGCTGAAATGTGCACAAAATCAAAACAGGTGTTGGCTAAATATGTCACACCCAGTTACAACTGAATAGATTCATCCATAGCATCTTCCTTGATCTGCTGCACCAGATGCAAACCTGATCTCACAACAATACAGCTGCATAGCAATACTAATGGTTTCAAAGGCTTGTTAAAACACAAATTCTGTTTTCCTATCCTGAGTGCCTTTAAGTGCAATACCTCCCTCTATGGGAATAGTCATCCTCTTAGTCACTGAACAGACCAGAGCGTCCACCTTTGGGAAGCAAAATCTTTCCCTTTTCTGCTGGCCAAGGGGCATAACTTGGTTAGAGATCATCCTCCCTTAAAATTTGCTTCTGGAGATATCCACTCCAAATAAATCAAATCCTTCACTAACTTTTTCTATACTGACCATTATAGGGTTCTCTGCTTAGTAGGAAATCTATTTCTTACCTTCTATAATATTCAAAAGTATGCAGGGATTGGGTAATTAAGGAAGCAAGTTCTTCCTAAAGGAAGACATGCAAAGGAAAATTGGTTCTTACCTGCTAATTTTTGTTCCTGTAATTTATTTATTTATTTTATGCAATTTTTATATACCGTTACACAGAACACAAGATTCTATCTTTACGGTTTACATAGTAAAAATCATTATACAATGGTTAGAAACAGAATAAATACAATAAAATTCAATAAAAAAATAAAAACAAAATAACTAAAATATACTCATTAAAAATAAAATAAATATAGTTACGAAAATAGAAATAAGAATCCCTCTGTCAGTCTTTAGTTTCTCAATTACCCTCTTTGGCATTGGTTCCATATGCTTGCTGAAAGCACCATATTTTTAGGTCTTTCTTGAATTTCTTCAAGTTATCCTGTACTCTAAGTTCCAGTGGTAGGTAATACCACAGATCAGTCCAGACTCCTGGGATTTGCCTCTCTGCCAGCAGATGGAGACAGAGAAAGTTTCACCGACACTGTACACAACCCAGTGTGCTACCTGCAGTCCCTCAGTATTGACCTATATCCAAGCCAAGATGATAGCAAAAACCATAAACATCTAAGCAAACTCCCTCCCCTCCAAAGAGCTGGCGGGAGGTGAATTTGCACAGAGACAATGTAAAACTCACATAAGCGATCAGCTTATGTGAGTTTTACATTTACTTCCAACAATCCCGCACTATATACACAGCAACAGTATGAGTGGCGGACTCTCCCCTTCAGTAAATGGTTAGGTGTCTGGACTGATCTGTGGTACTACAGGAATGAAAATTAGCAGGTAAGAACCAATTTTCCTTTCCCTGTCCCACATCAGTCCAGACTCCTGGGATGTACCTAAGCTCCCCTTAATTTGGGTGGGAACTAGAGAGCCAGAGCCCCAACATCCAAGCGATAATGCCTAGCAAAAGTGTGCAACGACTTACCAGTAGCTGCCCTGCAAATTTCATGTGGAAACACTTGTTCTAACTCAGCCCAGGAAGTCGCCGGAGAATGCGTTGAGTGCGCCCTTAAACCCCGCAGCACAGGGCACCCTTTAGAAATATAAGTCATCTTGAAAACTTCTTTTAGCCACCATGCAATTATAACCTTAGACATCTTACCTCCTTTCTTTGAATCACTCCACAGTACAAAGAGGTGATCCGATCTACAGAATTTATTAGTGACCTTAAGATAATGCATGCCTATCATCTAAGAGCCTAGGCTCCCCCACGTGAGGTAAAGAGGAATCCAAAACTGGAAAATCTGGAAATTCCACTGCCTGACTAAGATGGAACGCCAAGACTACCTCAGGTAGAAAAGAAGGCACCATGCATAAAGATATGCCTGAATCTGAAATCTGTAGGAAGGGATCTCAATACAACAGCACCTGGAGATCCGAAATTCTCTTGGCTAAACAAATAGCCACCAAGAAAACCACTTTAAGAGTCAAGCCCTTAAATGTAGCCCTCTTCAGTGGTTCAAATTGCACCTCACATAATCCTCTAAGGGCTAGATTCAGATTCCAAGATAGACAAATGTTCTGCACCTAAGGATGCAAGTTCTTAACTCCCCAAAGGAATCATATAACATCTGGATGTGCGAACCAGAAGATACCCTTGCCATTACCCTTGAGACAACCCAATGTTGCTAACTGGACTCTCAGAGAGTTAAAGGCCTGTCCCTTGACCAGAACCTTCAAATATACAACAGAGTAGCCTGAACATGCTGCACTCCCATCAACAGCAGACCAGGACTCAAAGACCCTCCAAATTCATAAACACGCCAAGAATGTAGGTGGTCTCCTAGCCAGTAACAAGGTGGAAATAACTGCTTTGGAATATCCCTTCCGTCTCATTTGTCTCTTCTCAGAAATGAAACTGCGAGACAGAATTGAGCCACCTGACCTGAAAATATTGGGCCCTGGTGGAGAAGAATCTACCAAGGTCGGAACTTCGGTGGCCATGTTGATCAGCTCTGGGAACCATAGTTGATGTAGCCACTCTGGAGCTACCAGGAAAATGTTGCCCAGATGTTTCTCTATCCACCATAATCCCTTGTCCACCAGAGGTGATGGAGAGAAGACAAAGAAGAATCCCTCAAGTCCACAACAGAATCAGAGCACTGATTTCTTCTGTACCATTTCTCTTTGGCGGCTGTAAAACTGCAATGCCTTGGTGTTCTCTTTGGTCATCATTTAGTCCATATGGGGATATCTCCATCTTCCGTGAATGAGACACATCACTGTGTCCAACAGTAGTAGATAGCCAGGGTCTTAGACCTGTTCATCCCTGGTACCTAGCTCTCCTGAACTTCGGCTCTAGGCAGTCTCCTATGCACACACATAGGCCACCTGGGTGTATGCACTTATCCCTCCAGGACACACGTAAATATGCGCTCAAGACTAGGCTGTGGTCGTATGCGCACAAGTACATGGAGAAATACTCGGTCGCCTAGGCTGTGGTCGTATGTGCACAAGTATCCGCGCAAATATGCGCTCCAGTCTAGGTCTCTGTCTTATGCACACAAGTACTTATGCAAATATGCGCTCAAGTCTAGGTTGTGGGCATATGCACTCATATCGAGGCTGCGGCCTTACGCGTACAGGACCCTCTGCATGCAACTGCCATGAGGCAAGAATGCACGCACGTCTACTCGTGCAGGAAAAGAACTGCCGCAGCGGCCTACCACATGGCTAAGCAAAGTCTGCCTACACCTTCAGCATGTTTAGGCCTGGATCCCTTCAACATTCGGCACTGATAAACACCGAAAGCCTGAAGAGCTTCTTAACAACTCAGGCCTCTTGACCGGCCGAGAATCCCTGAAGATTGGGGCCGAGAGCCAGCATCCCCCGCTGCCTGTTCTACTAAACAAACTTTGCACATAAGCAAATTAAAACTGGCAGAAGACCTCTGTCAGAACCAGAGACTTTTCCTTGGTGCAAGTGCCTTTCTGCACTTTCATGGGACAGGGAACTGCCAGCAATTTGTTGAGGGGATTCCCCTGCTTCTCCCGCCGACACTGCTAGGGAATCGAAAATGGCTGCCATTCCCACACTGACGGGGCAAGCCTCAGTGTTAGATCCTGTCACCTGCAAGGCTCATCTAAACTGTCAGTTTAGTAATGGGCTCCCCTGAAATATCTTCCCCACCAGGGATGCAGCTGTCTGATTTTAGGCATGACCGCGAGTCTGTACACCAACAGCACTGTCTGCCTTGCACCATTACCATGTGGCTCGAGCAGGATCCCGCTATCGCCACCTCATTTACCTGAACCTCGGGAAATCCTCGGGTGACTAGTTCTGAAGCAGCAATCTAGGCCCCGAGTGACGGCACAATGATTCCACTGTCTCCTGTTCACGCTTGCTTGCTTCCCCCCCCCCCCCCCCCCCCCCCAAACATGCTTTAAAACTGCATCCATCGCTTTACCTAGCCCCATAACTAAGAGGAACAGAAATTCAATATTTCCCTGCTCAGGTGGGACCTGAAATGCAGAGCTGCCAGCCGAACCAACGCTACACCTCATGGGGGATGAGGCATCTGGACCACCAGATATACACCCCCACGGAATCTCAGAGTGAGCTTCCATCATGGGTCACCAACCCCCTGCTTGTCCACCTCAAACCAGGGGTATGGCCCCACCAGGACCTAACAACTCCCTGGGAGGAACTGTAGATCCATCTTCCATTTTTCTTCTTTTTTGTTTTATATACCCCAGACTGCAGGTTTTAACATCTACTGGAGACACAGAAATACTGAGGGACTGCAGGTGGCACACTGGGTTATGTACAGTATTAGTGAAACTTTGTCTCCATCTGCTGGCAGGGAGGCAAAGCCCAGGAGTCTGGACTGATCTGAATATGGACAGGGAACACTGAAGTACCATCCTCACGCTCAGGAGGATATTCCCCCTCTTCTAACTCTCCCTCACTATTCCTTGTGCAGTGAGATTAAAATCTATATGAGACTCCACTGACCCAGTACCGTTATCATCCGGTAACACCTTCTCTTCCTTCCCTGACCACCTGCCAAAACCGAAGAAGGTGGAAGGGTTGAAGCAATTCTAGAGACCAGGCCCTGACTCCCAGTAAAGTTTTGCTGCAGGCATTTAAAAATACATACTGTGGCCAAGATCCAGGAGGAAATGCTTCCTTAGAAGCTGCTGTTGAGGGAGGGCTTCCTGCAGTCCTTAACTGCTCAAGGACTGCAGGACAGAGTAGGTGGCCTTAGCTCTCCTTCACGTCCTTGCATTTCAAACATGGTTGCTGGGTCCAATTCTGAAACTGGGACTACAACTGTGAAATGCTGCCTGGACGATTCTGTTCTTGCATACCTCCCAAAGAAAGTTGCTGCCTCATAGGTCCTGTTAAGAATGGCCTCGAAAGGCCTTGCATTCTGTTGAACTCTGGTGGTTTAGTGTGCCCATGGGCCTCAGCCCGGACCCAGACCTTCAGGGCCGAGCCGAGGGTTGACGGTGGCTCCGCATGGCTGATGGTCTGACCCTCTGCCAGGCCGGCAAGCTCCCAAGGCCAACATCCAAGGATGTTGGAAGTTGAATGGTCCTCCGACCATTCCGAGCCCTTTCGGACCTGCTGCGAACAGCATGGAGCAGCAGGCCTGGCCTGAGGTTGAGGGCAGACGGCCTTGACACGAAGACATGACAATGAGTGATGCGACGGCATCTAGACTAAGACAGTGGGTTGGTGCAACAGCATCCTTGGACGAAGACACATGGCTGATGCAACGGCATCCATGACGAAGACACATGGCTGATGCAATGGCATCCATGACGAAGACACTACATCCAAATAGGCAAAACACAAGGCATGGACATGGGCACTGTCTCTCAGGGCACCCTACTCAGGCCACCCACGGGACTGAATCGCGGACCACCCTGTCCCACTGCGCGCCCTACACAGCCCTTGCAGGCTGGTCACGGACCACGAGGAGAACGGGACAGCGCAGGAAAGGTCCAGGCAAGGAGGAACTCCAATGACGGAGCCGATGTCATCCGAAGCTTCCCCCAAGGCTGGCAGGGACGGAGGCTCAGGAGCACAGGGACACTTCCCACCTGCAAGCCACCTCATTCTCGGGAATACTCCATCTGAGAGCACCGGCTTAAAGGAACAGAAGGCTCGAGAGCACCAGACGAAGACACTGGGAAGAACATCCTGGCAGGAAGACACATCAGGACGTGGAGGAACATACCGATTAATATTCCTGTTCTCACTGAATCATTGCTACACGCTGATTTTATACTTCTCACTGCTAATTTTGACTTTTTGGTCTCTGAACTTCCATTTATTATTAGACTTGCCATTAACAAAGGATTACGATTACCATTGGTTTATTGTATTTGCTTTTATTTTGTTGGTATTTTTTGATATATATCATGTCTATGTTATTTCAATTTCTCTGTAAAGCCTGTTGCTGAATTATAGTTTATTGTAAACCGAGGTGATGTTTTTAACGTGCCGCGGTATATAAAAAAATCACTAAATAAATAAATAAATAAAATAGCAAGACATCACAACATGGACTGGGACCTCAGGCAGGATACCAAGACATGAAGACATGGAAGAAGGCAGATGAGACGAGGAGCTCCACGAAGACAGAAGACCTTACAAGGCTCTGGCAGGCAGGAGCCGCCAGAGTGAAGTCAGTCACCACGATGCAAGGCCAAGAACAGACTGATGAAGCAGCCCTTTATAGGGCTAAAGCAGGAAGTCCCATTGCAGGTGGGGCCAGCACACTTCCTGTGCCTGGCCCTTTAAATGCAGCAGAGAGGCGCGGGCTGGCGCCTAAGAGAAGCAAGCAGGAAGCTGTGCAGGACCATGGACAGCGGCCTGCACTGATGCATAGCGTCCGAAGAGGCAGGGCTGAGCCTGGACGCAGGCTCCGACGTCGGCAGCGGCTCCAGCTGCTGCAGGAGACCCCGGGGCGGCTCCAGCCGCTACTCCAGCCTGGGGCTGCGGCCTTAGCTCCGCGAAGATGAAGTCAGCGTCAGGCGGCAGTCCCAGCCCTGTGGGGAGACGCCGGAGGGCTGCGGCTCCGACCGCGGAGCAGGAGAACAAGCAGGGCGGCCTCCGGGCCGTGGGGGAAAGAAGCAGAGTGTGGCTCCAGCCGCGTGGGAGGCCCGACGGCGGCGTCCTGCCGCATTGGGTGAAGATGCAGCATAGGTAAGTGAGCCTGCTCGTGGGGAGACTCGCGGGCAGTGCGTTCATAACAGGTCCTCCCAAGCTCTAATGCATTCGCAGCACAACTTTGAGCTTCTCCCCAATTGCACTCTTCTCATACTGCAAGTGGTGCACAGAGCAGTTTTCTTCCCACACTCGGCAGAAGCTGCCATTATCCAACTCATACTTGCTGGTTTGAAGAAAAAAAACACTTCCGTGCAGGGAAGATTTTTAGTGACTCATCCGGGAGCTGTTGTAAGAATCTGATCCACTGAGGGAGTGTGAAACTGGTCTTTCACCTCAAGAACTGCCTCCAACTTAAATTCCTATTCTGCTTACCAGGCCTCAGTCTGGTAAGCACAGGATGTTTGCTTACGATCTGCTGGAGACAGAAAATACTGTTAGGCTGAGGTGAGTATGGATGCATGTAAGGAGTAACATCGGCAAATCTGTAAGTCTCTGTCTCCATCTGGTGGTCAGTGAGCACAACAAACGCGCCTGAACTGGTCCAATCCTACAAAAAGGAGATATTTTATTTATTTATTTAACGGCTTTTCTATACCGGTATTAGTGGTTACATCATACCGGTTCACATCAAACTGAAAGGTAGAAAGTACATAAAACAGGGGCAAGGGCTGGGGGTACAATATAAGAAAAGTGCTATGCAGTAACTGGCATAGGGAATTAGGAGAGTAGAAGATAACAAGAAAAACAGAATAACAGGATTAAACCATGTAACATAATTTAACAGTAAAAGTCAACATGAGAAACTGAGGCAGCAAGGGTTAAACAGGCACATAGGGACTAAAAGGGGTAATGGGCGGGAGATGGTGGAATTGATGGAGTTGTCTGGTGCAGTGGTCTAATCTGGGAATGCCTGTTTGAAGAGCCAGGTCTTTAGGTTTTTTTTTTAATTTGGTGGGGCAGTGCTCAAGTCAGAGGTTTGTGGGTAGAGAGTTCCAGTGGGTAGAACCAGCAACGGAGAAGGTTCTGTTCCTCGTGGAGGAGAGGTGTGCCTTCTTAAGTGATGGGGTGTGGAGAGTTCCTTTACTAGTTGTCTGGTTGGTTGGAAGGGGTGGGGTGGAGCGGCTCGTCAAGCCAGTCAGAGTTGTGTCTGTAGATGGATTTGTGAATAATAGTAAGGGTTTTATAGAGGATACGTGAAGGGATCGGGAGCCAATGTAGGTCTTTTAGGATGGGGGTAATGTGGTCGGATTTCCAGGTGTTTGTGATAGTTCTTGCAACAGCGTTCTGGAGCATTTGGATTGGTTTTATGGAGGAATCGGGGAGGCCTAGGAGGAGGGAGTTGCAGTAGTCCATTTTGGATGAGAGGGTAGCCTGAATGACGGTGCGGAGGTCATGGGTGTTAAGTAGGGGTTTTAAATTTTTTTAGGACATTAATTTTATAGAAGCCTTCCTTGAGTATGGTATTGATAAATATTTTCACGTTTAGTTGCTGATCAATTAGGACACCGAGGTCTCACACAAAGGGCTTGGCGGAGATGGTGCTGCTGAATGCAGGGTCGTTTGAAAAGGAGGGTTTGGGGATTTGGTGTTGGGATATAAAGAGTAGTTCAGTTTTAGTAGTGTTTAGAGCGAGGTGGAGATTAGAGAGGAGGAGGTTGATGGAGGTAAGGCATTTCTCCCAAAATTTTAGAGAATCGGAGATTGAGTCTTGAATAGGTATGATGATTTGTACGTCATCGGCATATAGATACGAATTTGAGGCCAAGGTCAGATAGGAGCTGGCAGAGGGGAGTGAGGTATATATTGAAAAGGGTAGAAGAGAGGGAGGAACCTTGAGGGACTCCATGGGAGAGGGGGAGGTGAGTCGATTCTGTGTTACCTATTTTGACAGAGAATTGTCTATTAGACAGGTAGGATTTAAACCAAAGAAGGGCTAGGCCAGAAATGTTAATGTCAGAAAGGCCGGATAGTAAGTGGTTATGGCTTATAGTATCAAAGGCAGAGGAGATGTCTAGTAGGGCGAGAAAGTAGCAGTGTCCTTGGTCCATGCCTCTGAGGAGATGGTCAGAGAAGGTAAGTACGAGGGTTTCGGTGTTGAAGTGCTTTCGAGGGGTGTAGAATGTTGCTGCTTTCGAAGTAATCCATGAGTTGGGTATTGACTATCTTTTCCATGATATTGACTATCTTTTCCACGATATTGCTTCATTATTTTATACATTCATAAAGTACCTTCAACTTTTCATTTTCCATTTCAAGATTAGATAATTTTTCATTGGAGACCACTCCAGGAGCTTTTTTCAGGTCATCATTTTCTCGCTGAACTCTCTCCACAACTTTTTTCATCAAAGCAATGGTCTTTTCCAATTCAGCCACTGTTTTTCCACTTCTTCCTGACTGAAGAATGAGAGAAAGGATAACATAAAATTCAATAAAGTGATCAACACCATAAAATAGGATTTCTTCACATATCTATTTTCTACCTTTATTGTTACAACTTTTTTATACTATGGGTAGAAAGCAAATACTTTGAAGTGCATTAACCATAAGGAAAAACATAGCTCTTTGAGAGATCATATCACTTCATTGGTTGCCAATCGAGGCAAGCTTATTGCATTAGCTTCTTGCACTTGAATCTTTTCTGTGGGCTAATACCATGCCACATACTCTACAATCCTCACAAAGGAGCTTGCTCGATGTCCCAACTGTTCGTCTTGTATGATTAGCAGAGACACGTAAGTGAGCCTTCTCAGTGGCTGCTCCTATTTTGTGGAATCTGATGCCACAGGAACTGCATCTGACAACCTGTACTAAAAGTTTCAAGATGTTGTTCTAGACACATTTATTCAGATTGGCCTACAAGTAATCTATTTTTGTTCTGGGTTTGGAAATCCCTTACTGTTACTGATTTTTTTTGTTCTGTTTTAATCATTTGTTTTAGTTCTATAATTATGGATGTAGCATTGTGAGCCACCCTTGAGCTTTTTACATTGGCAGTATATACATGGAATTAAATAAATAAAACTCTTTTTTTTGTGTTCTCTAGCTGACAACTCTTCTGTTGCTGGCAGCAATGTCTCCCCCTACTTCTGGTGGTAGTGCACCTTCCTCCACCAGTGACAGCATCCTCTCTCCTCTGGTTGCTGACTCATTACCCTGTTATACAAACAGCAACAACCAAAGGGGCCAATCTGAAGTCTTTTAAAGCAGTCTTTGGTAGCGACACAAAATCTGTGGAAACATCACATGCAATCTGCATGTAATCACAGACCTATAATATAAACCTGTTGAGATTTTACTTTATTGCTAGGCATAATGGCACCAAGCACTGGAACACTAAAATGTTTAATTTGTGTACAAATAGTGTACATTTCCATCATTTATTTGCTTATACTATTGCAAGCATTTTGTAGAGACAGGTTTATAAAAAGAAAATAGCCATATTTATCCTGAAGAACCTGGATACCTCTTGTGACACTTGTGTACTAATCATTTCTATTCACTAAAAATGACATTTGTTCTACCAATGAAATTATTTGCCAACATATATACATATATAATATATAAGCATACTCGGAACCTACCCCTCGGACATTTCCAAGTTTCCGCTCAACTTCCACTTTATCTTTTTTAAGAAGTTCACACATTTCTCTCAAGCCAGCTACTTGGTCCTATATAAAATAAAATAAAAACAAATTAGATTTCATTGTAGCTTTGCCATTTGGCTTTGTTCTATACGCAGCTCAGGGGGTCCTGACGACCCCCTGAGCTGCGTATAGTACTTTTACTTTGCATTACCTTTTACAATGTGCATCCACTTCCCCTTGTCTAACACTTAGTTAAACTACTCATTCCTCTCTTCTCTCCCCCCCTCTGCCAAAACCTTCTTTGAAACCTTCTTCTGTTACCATTCTGTTCAATTGCAATTCCTGTAATTTTCTTATGCCTACCCAGATCCGCAATCAGTTTATGGACTCTATCTCTTACCAGTTTATGGACGATTTGCTATTGAACCCTGTAAATAGTTACTCAGTTTCTAGGTTATTTTGTTAGTTTCTGTACGCATAGTTACTGTTCTATGTAAAGGCACTGCCGAAAAGTTACAAGTTATATGTAAACCGATACGATGTGCAAACGGTTGTCGGTATATAAAAAACTCTAAATAAATAAATATAACAAGATTTTTACAAAGTGAGAGAAATCAAAGCAGGAAATATCATACAGGATAAAGGCAAAGCTTCGATGTATATTACTTGCTAAATCATGAAACAACAAATGTGTGTTAAAGGAAAAAAATAACTGATAACATAAAAAGAACATAAGATTTGCCATACTGTGTCAGACCAAACGTCCATCAAGCCCAGACTCCTGTTTCAAGCAGTGACCAATAGGTCACAAGTGCCTGGCAGGATTCCAAAAGGTCAATAGATTCCATGCTGCTTTTCCCAGGGATAAGCAGTGATTTCCCCAAGTCCACCTTAATAATGGTTTATGGACTTTTCTTCCAGGAACTTGTCTGAACCTTTTTTTTAATTCCAGCTATACTAACAGCTTTCACCACATCCTCTGGCAACGAATTCCAAAGTATAATTATGCGTTGAGTAAAAAAGTATTTTCTCTTATTTGTCTGAAATGTATTACCTAGTAACTTCAATGAATATCCGTTTGTACTTTTTGAAAAAGTAAACAACCGATTCACGTTTACCTGTTCTACTCCATTCTGTTTACAGACCTCTATCATTTCTTCCCTCAGCTGTCTCTTCTCCAAACAGAAGAGCCCTAACCTCTTTTACCTTTCCTCATAGGGGACTTATTCCATCCCCTTTATCATTTTGATCACCCTTCTCTGTACTTTTACTAATTCTGCTATATCTTTTTTGAGATTCAGTGACTAGAATTGCATACAATACTCAAGGGGTGGTCACATGATACTGAGGTATTATATTTTCTGTTTTATTCTCCATTCCTTTCCTAATGATTCCTAGCATTCTATTTGCTTTCTTGGCTTACCACCGCAGACTGAACAGAGAATTTCAACATATTATCCACGATGATGTCTTGATCCTTTTCTGGGTGGTGACTCCCAATGTGGAACTTTGTATTGTGTAGCTATAGTTTGGGTTCCTCTTCCCTACATGCATCACTTTGCATTTGTCCATATTAAAGGTCATCTGTTATTTGGATGCTCAGATTCCCCAGTCTTGCAAAATTCTCTTTAATTTCTCACAGTCCTCTTGTGATTTAACAACTTTCAATAATGTTTTATCACCTCACACATTCCCATCTCTAGGTCATTTATAAATATGTTATAAAGCAGCAAGCCTAGTACAGATCCCTGGGGCACTTCTCTTTTCACCTTTCTCTGTTGAGTAAATTGACCATTTAGTTCTACTCTCCTTTCTCTATTTTTTAACGAGTTCTCAGTCTACAATAGAACATTGCCTCCTATCCCATGACTTTTTAATTTCTTCAAGTCTTTCATGAGATACTTTGTCAAATGCTTTCTGAAAATCCAGATACATTATATCAACTAGCTTACCTTTATCCACATGGTTGTTCACACCTTCAAAAAATGTAGCAGATTGGTGAGGCAAGTCTTCCCTTGGCTAAATCCATTTTGAATTTGTCCCATTAAAATGAGGTCCGTATTCAGTTGCCAGATAGCTGGATAAGTAGGACTTATCCTATTATATTCAGCAGCCTCTAGATAGCTGGATAAATCACTTGTCCGGCTATCTGGTTAGTGGGATAAGTTTCCAGATAAGTAGTGATATTCAGCCCTTAGACAGATAGGGCCAGATTTTAAAACTTACGCGCGGGCGTAGATTTGTGTGCGCAACCCAGCGGGGCACAAATCTATGCCTGATTTTATAACATGCGCACGCATGTATAAAATCTGGGGTCGGCGCGCGCAAGTGGGTGCACACTTGTGCACCTTGCGCACACCCAGCCCCTAGGGGAGCCCCGATGGCTTTCCCTGTTCCCTCTGAGGCCGCTCCAAAATCAGAGCGGCCCTCGGAGGGAACTTTCCTTCCGCCCCCCCACCTTCCCCTCCCTTCTACCTAACCTGCCCCCCAGCCCTATCTAAACCGCCCCCCTCACCTTTGTTTATTTATTTAGTGATTTTTTTATATACCGCGGCACGTTAATAACATCACCTCGGTTTACAATAAACAAAAATTAGCAACAAGCTTCACAGACAATATGGAATAAGGTGAACAAATTATATATAAATTAAGAACAAAATTAATACAAAGAACGATTAAACAAATGATAATAATATTCCAATGTTCATGACCATTTTGAAATAAATGGGCGGGTAGGAGTCCGATAAAGTCAAATTTAGCAGCAGGATAAAATAAATAGACGAGTGATAAAATAAATAGTTGAGTGATAATGGGTTCAGAAAAACAGGGATAAGTAATGGCGTTTCAGAAACGGAAGATCATTGGGTGAAGCTTGTTCAAACAGCCAGGGTTTTAAGGTTCTGCTTGAATTTTCTTATGGCAGGGTTCTAGATGCAGGTCTGTGGGCATTTTGTTCCAGATGTTAGTTCAGGAAATGGTGAATGAGCGGTCTCTAGTGGCAACGTGTTTGATGTGTTTAAGTGAAGATGAGGCGAGTTTGGCTTGGTGCATTTTCCTTATTGGTCTCTTTGATGTGTGGAAGATAAAATGATCGGAGAACCATTGCATATCTTGGTTGTAAATCGACTTGTGAATGAGGGTAAGAACTTTGAATAAAATTCTAGATGCTACAGGAAGCTAGTGCAGGAACATGAGAGCAGGAGTAATGTGTTCATGGCGGTGCGCGTTAGTGAGTAAACGTGCTGCAGCATTTTGTAGCATCTGTAGTGGTTGTATGGTATTTTTCGGGAGACCAAGTAGTATGGCATTGCAGTAATCTAGTTTTGACAATATTGTAGCTTGTAAAACTGTCCGGAAGTCATGTGGATGTAGAAGCGGTTTGATTCTTTTTAGAGTATGTAGCTTGAAAAATCCGTTTTTGATTGTAGCCGTGATGAATTTCTTTAATGAGAAATGATTGTCAATGATAACGCCAAGGCTGCGGACTTGCTTGCGAACTTGTTTGCGAAGTTGTGCCAGCCTTGTGGGATATATACCACCTGGTCCAGGTGATTTGCTACTTTTTAGTTTGTCAATTTGCCCTAGTACATCTTTCAAGTTCACTGAGATTGGTTTCCATTTCTTTGAATCATCACCTTTAAATATCATTTCTGGCATGGGTATCTATCTGCATTACATCTTCCTCATTAAAGACCGAACCAAATAATTCATTTAATCTCTCCATTATGACCTTGTCCTCCCCTAAGTGTGCCCATTTTACCCCTCGATCATCTAATGGCCCAACTGACTCCCTTGCAGGCTTTTTGCTTTAAATGTACCTGAAAGTTTTTATTATGAGTTTTTGCTTCCACAGTAAGCTTCTTTTCAAATTCTGTCTTTGACTTCCTTATCAATGCTTTGCGTCTAACTTGCCAATGCTTATACTGTTTCCCTTCATTCAGATCTCTTTTCTATTTTTTGAAAGATGTTCTTTTGGCTAGAATAGCCTCTCTCACCTCATCTTTTAACCATGACGGCAGTTTTTTGGCCTTTCTTCTACCTTTTTAAATGCATGGAATACATCTAGTCTGACCTTTCAAGATGGTACTTTTAAACAATGTCCATTCCTGATGTAACCTCTTGACCTTTACAGCTGCTCCTTTCAGTTTTTCCTACCATTATTCTCATTTTTTTCATATTCTCCCTTTTAAAAGTTAAATTGCAGTAGATTTCCTTAGTGTCCTCCCTCCAGTTATCAAGTCAAATTTGATAATGTTATGATTACTGTTCCCAAGTAGCCCTAACACTACTACCTCTTTCACCAAATCATGTGTTCCCCTAATAATATTGATATATCCACTTTAATCCAAATTATTACATTTTCTCCTCCACCCATGAACAAATGCACAATCTAGAACATATTGGTTCAGATCAAAGATCATCAAGCCCAACATCCTGTCTTTTACAGTGGCCAATCTAGGCCACAATTACCCAGCAGGATCCTAAAGCATAGATCCAATTCTTCTTGCTCATAACCAGAGATAAACAGTGGCTTTCCAAAGTCCACATGGCCAATAATTGTTTATGGATTTTTCTTCCAGGAACTTGGCCAAACCCTTTTTTAACCAAGCTATGCTCACATTTTTCACCACATCCTCTGACAACAGATTCTATAATTGTGCACCAATTTAAAAAAATACTTTCTCCAAATTGTTTTACATGTGCTCCTGTTAGCTTCATGGAGTTATCTCTAGTCTTCGTACTATTTTGAAAGAGTAAATAACCATTCCATGTTTACCTGTTCCATTCCACCTCTAATATCTCCTCTCAGCCATCTCTGCTCCAAGCTGTTTAACCTCATATTATAGAGGAGTCGCTCCATCCATTTTATCATTTGACTGCTCCTCTCTACCTTTTATAGCTCTGCTATATATTTTTTGAGATGGGGGGACCAGAACTGCCCAAAATACTCAAGGTGCGGTCATAATGCCGTTGATTAATACAAAGGCTTTATAATATCCTGTTTTATTTTCCATGCTTTCCTAATAATACCTAATATTCTGTTTGAATTTTTGACCATCATTGTACACTGGGTCAAGGATTTCAAACTATTCCCCACAATGATTTCTAGAACTTTTTCCTGGGTGGTGACATTTAATATGGAACCCAGAATCGTGTAGCTATAGTTTAGATTATTTTTTTCTATAAATATCACTTTGTATATGTCCACATTTAAATTTCATCTGCCATTTAGATGCCCAATCCCCTGGTTTCATAAGATTCTCTTGCAATTCCTCACAATTAGCTAGTGATCTGATATCTCTGAACAATTTTGTGTCATCTGCAAATTTGATCACCTCACTCTTCACTCCCTTTTCAGATCATTTATCAATTTATCAGTGTGATAAACTGACTTCTGAAGTTAATATCCTGAATGTACCTCATGTTCATGGAAGCAGGTATCATTTCTAAGTCTCTTTACAGTTATGATAGAATGTTAAGGTCTGAGTCATGAGAAGAGGATAGTTCCTTCTTGGGCTTTTTGCAGCTATTGAGCACGTAAACAAGATGGGGGAGGGGGATTAACATACTGCCCATTGACCTCACTGGGAGTATGAAACTGTTTGTAACCTGGCTAAACTAGGAGGATTAAACATCCAATTAAAAAAATTAGACAATATAATAGCAATAATGTGATTAAAAATTAACACTCCTTTCAGGCATTACTAGTGAATGCATTTCCACTATCAAGTCTCAGCAAATGCCAACAACCTTTCAAGTCAATAAAATAACTGAATAATTGTAGCTAAGGAAAACAATGTTTCTAATTTTTAGCCATCGCGAGAGTTCTGATGGGTTGTGACTCACTGAGATGCTCTCTTTGATCCTTGAGTTTTGGCTTTTCTACAACAAAATATTTTGGTGCAGAAAAAAAACCAAAACAAACAAACAAAAAAAAAAAGCTAACTAGTGCTGAAACTAGTGTATTGCAGTGTACATTGTTGCCCTGTAAATTAGTTCACACATTGGTACAATAATAAACCATAAAAGCATTCTTAATGCTTGTAAATTTATGAGCCCTACAGTTAGAGCCTGCGGCATATTTTTCAAGATTCTGCAGCAAGAGATAGTAAATTCTGTGGCAGATTTTCCAAAATTCTGCAACAATTACATGGCAAATTCACATAATTTTGTATATATTTGGAATAATATACTTTACTTTTATAAAGTTAAAGAAAAAGAAAAGTCATTTTCTGATATTTGTGAAGCCAGTTAATTTATTTGGTTGTTTATTAGAGGGAAAGGATCTTAGTTATTGGGGTTGGGAAGGAAGAAGTAGAAAGGATATGGGAATAGGAAGACAAGATTGCAGAGGAGGGAAATGAAGACGGGAAACTTAGGCAAGAAGGGTAGAAAGATTGGGGATGGAGGATAGAGGAAGAGGGAAGAGAAGATGGGGGATACAGGGAGGATAAGGAAAGAGAATGAGAACAGAAGAGGGAGAGGGAGGGGAGAGAAGGATCAGGAGTGGGAAAGTGAGAAGAAAGCGAGTATTTGGGATGTGGAAGAGAAGGAAGACAGATGAAGAGGAGGAGGAAAGAGGGAGGACTACAGATGGGGTGGTGGAGGAGGAGGAAAGATTGTGATGGGGTGAAGAAAGGAAGCCACAGACCACCCCATCAACTCTCTCTCTTATCCCCCCCCCTTCCCAAAGCCCTTCTGATCCTCCACCATCCACCCAATTCCCCATCCAATCTGGTTCCCTCTCCCCCCTTTTTCCCCACCCAAGTCTATCCACAGTTCATTCACTCCTCCCCCACTCCCATGATGGTTTCTGGTTCATTCACTCTCACCCTCTTCCCCCCCCCCCCCCCCCCCCCCCCCCAACAGCAATATCTGGTTCATTCACGTGCACCTCTCCTCCCCCCAACAGTGATCCCCATGTCATTCACGCATCCTCTCTGTGCTCCCTTCCCCAAATCTCCTCACTCTCCCGCAAAACAGGAGGAGGAGTACTGGGGATGTACAGCACCTCTGGCATGTCCTCCTTCCTTCCCTACCAGTGCCTAAGCATTGCACTTTGAAGCATGTGGTTCAAAGCACACCATTCAGGACCTTGCAGGGGAAGATGTGCTGGAGATGCTGCAAAGCCACTGGCGTAGTTCTCTTGTTTTACGAAAGGAGCTGGTGAATGAAGGTATCTGGAGGGCAGAGGGAAAAGACTGCACCATTCCACTACCACCAATGCCTTTCTTCTAGCAAGGGAGAAATGATAGTGCTTTGAACAAGAATGCAAGGAAGACTAGTTTGCCGCTTTGCAAATCTCCATGAAGCCACCTTCACCCTGGTACAGTACGCCCCCAATTTCTTAGGAAGTGGCAATCTCTTAGATATGTAAGACGAACCCTATCACTTCCTTAATCCAAAGATTTATCAAAGCCTTCAAAGTTGCTTTTCTCTTTTTAGAATCACTAAACAGAACAAAGTGGTGCTCCGAGATTCTGAAACTAGTAATGACCCTGTATGTACCACAGAAGAACTCTCCTAACAGCTAAACGATGAAGTTGCACATACTCTTTTCCACCTCCACCTGAGTCCCTTTGATGAAGAGGGTGAAAATACCTTCAGGAGGAACAAAAGAGCCATGCAAACTTTCATCACCATCTCTGAAAAGCCTAAAAAAAGGCTCCATACATCACGGAGCCTGGAGCTCCAAAATTCATCTGGCGGAACAGACTGCTACCAAAAAACACTGCCTTACGAGTAAGCAGCTTAAGCGACACCTTTCTCAGAGGCTCAACTGGTATGTTCATGCCAAATTTAGATTACAGGCTGGTTCTGAATCTCTCAATGGAGACTAAATATTCTTCCTTCCCTGAAGGAAACAAGATATCTGGATGAGACAATAAGGGTCTGTCCATGAACTGGTCTCTGTGACAGGCAATAGCCACCAGCTGCACTTTTAGGGAGTTAATGGGAAATTCTTCTCAAATTCCCCCTTAATGCATGCGAAAACGCAATACAGCACTTTGATAAATGACCCCCTTAGCCACAAAAACCTCTTTAAATATGCATTTCCAAGTTCTCTCTCTCTTTTTGTTTTAATTACATAAACGTTCTTCAAAATCTAGCTTCTGATGGAAGTGAATACCAAAGATTTGGCAGGTAACTTAAAATTGCCTACCCCATGATATATTCATGAATTTTGTTCTTCATTTAACATTATGCTACAATCAGAAGTTAATTTCATGCAAGTTTAATGTGAATAAACACTGTAAAGTACTGTACCTTCAGCCGAGGTAAATCTTTCTCGGCCTGCTCCAGTTGAAAGTGCAATTCAATGTTTTCTGAGGACAATCTCAAGTTTTCCTTCTGAAGCTCCTGCTCTTTTTGAAACTGGTCTTCAGATCCTATACCTGATGTCTTAAAAAACAGGAAAGAATAAAATATAATTTGAAATGTTGAAAAGAATTAGTCATTGAGGCAGCAGTTTTCATAAAGGTGCCTAGTGGCAAAGTACACATATGTGTTGGTAGCTGCAAAACTTTAGTGAATTTTTTTCAAAGAAAAATCCACTGGTTAGTTTTTCTTTGATAATTTGCTGACCCTTGTGTAGCCACAAATGTACCTATGTACTTTGCCCCTGCTTTATTTGTAAATGTGGTTAGGTGGGGAAACTACATGCATGTATTCGAATATTCAGTACATGCATATGAATTTCTCCCTCAACTTTGTCTTGTTCATGGGAACACCCACATCTAAAGTGGCTAAATTTAGCTGCTCATCCCAGGGTAATTTTCAAACCCTTTCATGACTTCGTTAGTGGACTACAGTTTATTAAAATTTATAACCTGCATACTTCATAAATTTTGAAGTGACTGACAATCAATTACATATAGAGTAAAACACAATTCAAAATAGATAGCGCTGAAAATTACCCTTTGGAAGGTTATGTAGGGCATATTCTGCAGGATGCCATGTTTAAAATAATGTCCCCACTAGCATAAAGTGAGCACACACCTATTATAAACAGGACCCAAGGCACGAACAATTCTGGAATTCCCATTAGTAAAATGTTCATGGAATTAATTTTAGGGTCATTGATGTCACAGCTCCATCTTATTATTTGATTATTCACTTTTATAAATGTTACTTTGATTTATACTATTGAATGCTAAGATTGTTTCTCTGCCAATTTATTTTTTAAAAAAATTGGACCTTTTATTGTCTGGATTGGGCAGTTAAATACTAGGATCCTTAAAGATAGCAAATATGAACTTCTACTTAAAAGATGTTCCTTCTAAGTACAAAGATGAAGCAGCAAGGTCCTTGTTAATAGCCCTTTCCTTTTTCTTTTGACTCAGTTTTTATTTGTAATCTCTTTTTAACCAGTCATTGACTAGAAATTGTGATTATATTAGACTTTGCAAATAACTGTCTTAAAGGGAGTTCTGAATACGAAATATATATAAATTCCCTAAAAATTATATTAATTTAATATTTATAAGAACTCTCCCCCCCCATCCTATCAAAATATGCCCAACAATAAAATACTTATCTCTATACTAAAAGGACATAACATACAATATGTTGCATTAAGGAAGGAAAGCAAGCACAGAGCAAGAAGCAAATGCCTTAATGCATTTGCAGGCATAAACTATGCTAATTAGGAAATATTTAAATTTGCATCATTTGTACTATTTTAAAGAATAACTAACAGGTAAATTAAGGACATAAAGGCTATCATTGCCAAACCTTGGGCATTTTGCAATATTCTTGGTCTAAGTCCATCCTTGCTGTATTAAGTTGGTCATCTGCATCTGCACATGTACTGTCTTCATTTTGTTGATTTACTCTACTGTTCACATCCACAAGTTCGGCATTATCTCTGGGTTGATTAGTAGATTCCCCCAAATCAGATGGACTTTTGAAACTTATATTATCAGGGCAAGATTCTGCATCGCCTCTAGTCATTGACTGGCTTACTTTGTATTCTTCACTTTCATCATGCTCTTGTTCAATTTGCACATCTTTTGATTCCCCAGTATTTTGGGAATTAGCATTGCAATCCTCTGTCTCTTTATCGGGTGCCAATGTTCCATTAATTCTGTGCTTAGATTCTGCATCAGAATTATCTTTATCAAAATTCATACTATTTTTTGATCCCAATCCTGGTTTTGCCTCGGTATTGTCAGGAAGTGATGTATCTCCCAGTCTTGCTGTGCTCTGAGTACTTGCAGAAACTTCTATTTCTGTAATTAATTCCCTACTTTCAGGAGTGGATGTATCCCCTAATCCAAGAGTTGCTTCTGTGCTCTGCAGAATCCGCTGACATGCATAACCCTTTTCTTCACTTTCATTTGTGTGTTTGAATGTTTCATGTTCTTCTTTGCCTCTTTGTATAATTTTTCTCTTATTTGGAAATGCAATATTTTTTAGTTTGTTAACACTACTATTAAAAGAGAGGCTAATGTCATCAGCCACACTCTTTCAAGCAGATGAAATGAAATGCAGCATAAAAAAGGAAAGGAAATATAGAAAAGGTGAAACAGAGTATATGATATATGATGACCTCAATGTCAAACCTATTTCTACAACGAATTTTACAGCATCCATGTAATAATTATACTATTAGCATTCAGCCTCTCTTGTACTACTGCAACTTTAACTCATGGTCTCTAAAATATCACCAAACATATTAATTGGTGCTATTGCTTCATCTTTTAGTCTTATTCCCAGGTCTCCATTCTTTTCTTAACCTAATAAAAATTACTTCTTAAGTTTTCAGAATAAGAAAATAATGCACTTTAAATTATGGCCACATTCCCTGTATTTGCAGGTCTCTTTTCCTGACTTCCCACCAATGCTTGTGCTATATTCATCTTTTCCATGTATTAGTGCAGTATATGCATGGAGTTCTGATATGGGTCAGAACAACAGAATTGTTGATTTATTCAGATTCAGAGTTCTAGTGGCCATGCAAAGACCACTTTCAAAAACCAAAACAAAACAGTTAATCTCTCCAGGACTGAAATGCAAATCATAATACAGGGAGGATAATTTTTAAACACTCCACATAAAATTGACAAAAACATGCATTCAAATTACACCAATTTTCAAAGCAGACTTAAATGTACTCTTTATCTTTAAACATTATCCTACCAAGTCTACCTCACACAAATCACACCTGCTTTATGATGCGCACAAAATTCTGCTGAAAACATTGGGGTAGATTTTAAGACCTATACGCGGGCGTACATGTGCGTGCGCTACCCGGCACGCACACATGTACGCCCGATTTTATAACTTGCGCGCGCATGTTATAAAATCGGGGGTCGGCGCGGGCAAGGGGGTGCACAAATGTGCACTTTGCGCGCACCGAGCCACGCTGCCTTCCCCCGTTCCATTCCAGGCCACTCCAAAATTCTTATCATACCTTTTGCGCCTGCCTGGAGGCAGGAGCAGGTTTGTGTGCACTGGCAGCCTGCCGGCACGCGATCCTCCAACATAGTGGGAAATGGCCGCTGTGTCGGAGGCCTCTGGCTCCGGCCCGCTCCCGGACCACCCCTTTAGTAAAGCCCCGGGACTTACACGTGTCCCGGGGCTTTACGCTCATCACCGGGCCTTTTGAAAATAGGCCCGGCGCGTGTAACCCTTTGAAAATCCGGCCCATTATGTGCATACCATCAAATTTTTACAAAGCATGTGTGTAAATCCTAATCCTGCCCCGAGAAATACTTCCATTTAAATTTATGAGTGAATATCACATGCACACCTATGTTTACCTGTGTATCGGGCAGGCAATTATGTAGCAGGCCATTTCTGTACATAAAACACCTATGTGCAAAAGTTCCTTTGAAAATTACCCTCAAAATGGTCAGATTATTGATATTTTGGTTTTCTTTACATAACAATAGAATTATTTAAAAATACATAGTGCAACATTCAAACTGTGCAGAAGTACAAAATCTGCAAGTACTTTTTACTGGACCATCAACCATCTGGAGGCCAGGGTGATTCAACTTGTCCCCCTTGAGTCCACACCTTGGTTAGTAGGTCACAGTGTCAGGTTGATGTCAGACAATGCCACAGTGGTGGCGTACATACATCATCAAGGTGGAACCAGGAGTCCTCAGGTTTCATTGGAAATGATTCTGTCTCCCTTGGATGGAACTGAACTTTGTAGCCTTGTTGGTGTCTCACATAGCATGCATGGACAACATTCAGAGAGATTACCTCATTTGCAGTGTGATAGACCCAGGGGAATGATGTCTATTGCCAAAAGCCTTCGATTTGTCCCAGTGAACTGTGGCCATGGTGGAACCTCCTGAAGTCCCGAAAGTGACTACAGGAGTAGAAATTTTGAGATGAAGCCTTGGTCCTATCCTCATGGAGTCTCGGTTCCTTTGAATCCTGCCCCCCCCACCCATGCTTTGGCCATCTTTTCCAAGTCTTCTCCAAATAAAAACCACCCCTTAAAGGGCAACTTCATCAAGATGGTCTTAGAAATAGTATCTGATGACTAATGGCATATTCAGAGAAGCCGCCGAGCCAACACTATAGATGCTATTCCTCTGGCAGAGGAGTGGACCAAGTTGTATTCGGCATCCACCAGAAACACAGCCCCCAGCTCCAATGATGGAGAATCCTCTTCCAACTCCTCTTGCACCTTCTGCACAATACAACAGCAGGCAGAGATCTTCAGAGTCATGCTGCTTAAGCACTGCCTCTATCTTCCAATCCTGGGCATTCTTGAGAGCCATACCACTCTCAACTGGCATGGTGGCTCTCAGTCACCAAGCACATCAAGGCATCCATTTGGAGAAAATGGAACCTGTCCTTCACCAGAGGGTCCAGCAGATACATTTTAGCAATAGAGCAACCCCCCCTTTAAGTTAGCTTCTGGGTGTCCCCTATTCCAGATCAATCAACAGATAGAGGCTGCCGGAGATGTATCTGATGGAGACCAGAGGCAATGCCAAAGTGCGCAGGTTTTTTAATCACAGGAGAGATTCCTAGGTAGATGGAATTGATGCCCTGGTGCAGGAGTGGCTGACAGAGGAAAGGTTATATTTTCTCTCTGGCCCATGATAGGCAGACTTCTTCAGAAGATTGCAGGTCATCTGCGGCTGCTTCTTCTAGTGGCAATAGATTGTGGATTAAGGTTGTGGCTCTCTCTCAATATAGAGGTCGGGTTCAAGATAGGCTCCTGCCTTCTCATCCAGATGTCTATTATTTTTTGTAAGGTGTTAAGCACATTAGACCTCCACTCTGTGTTCTTGTTTGGGATCTGTACTTGGTTTTGTCGATCTTGGCAGGGTTGCTGCTCTCCCCTCTTTGGGCTATTTCCTTAAGGCTGTTTAATTTGAAGATGGTTTTCCTAGTCGCGA
This sequence comes from Rhinatrema bivittatum, assembly GCF_901001135.1. Classification (NCBI taxonomy): domain Eukaryota; kingdom Metazoa; phylum Chordata; class Amphibia; order Gymnophiona; family Rhinatrematidae; genus Rhinatrema; species Rhinatrema bivittatum. The sequence continues at coordinate 449,902,920 of NC_042618.1, read as the reverse complement.
TCTGTTCTGCTCAGATATATGAATTGCAAGCGCTGTCCTGAAGGGAGTCTTTCTTGTAGATTACACAGCATAGGGTTCAGCTTTGAACAGCACCTTTTTTCTGCCATAAGTAGTGTCGAACTTTCAATTGAATCAGTCTATTTCCTTATCTTCATTTAGCAGGCAGACATATTCTGAAGACTATGCACTTTTTTGCGCCTTGGATGTGAGAAGACATCTGCAGAGATACCTCAAGGTTACCAATGCCTTCTAGAGATCGGACTATTTTTTTGTACTGTATGGTGGCAAAGGTGAAACAGCCTCTAGGGCTACAGTTGCATGCTGGCTTAAGGAAGCAATTACAGCATGCAATTACAAACTCATTCTACGAGGGTGCAAGCTACTTCATGAGCATTGTTGCGGTTGGTGTCTCCTTTGGAGATTTGTAAAGCAGCGATTTGGTCTTCCTTGCATACCTTCTCTAGACACTACCGTCTGGATGTAAGGGTTAGAGAGAAGGCCTCCTTCACCTCAGAGGTGTTGCAGGGAACTCGGGAAGTATCCCAACCTAATAGGGAACAGCTTGAGTACATCCCATTGGTATGGACTGGTCTGATTGGATAAAGAGAAAGCTGAAATTACTACTTACCTGATAATTTCCTTCCTTTAATACAATCAGACCAGTCCATGACCCTCTCTATGCTGCTCATATATTTTCTCGGTCTTCATGTCTTCTAGTCTTTGCAGAAGCTGTGAACGACAGTCATCTCAATGGCATTGACATGCATATTCAGCAACTTTATTTCAATGTGGCGAGTATATTTTTTTTTAGTTTCTGTTGATAATTTTAATTCTGTTTCTGCCTCCTTATACTTCTGGAAGTCCACAAGATGAAAAAAAAAAAAGGTGTTTGTTGCTTGTATTAAAGTTTTCCACAGTTAACTTGTAGAAATACTGGCATGCTGGTGTCAGCTCGGAAGTATATAAGGGGCGACGACAGCAAGCCTGTTGGTCTCTGTCTCCATCTACTGTTTGGCATGCATAACCCACTGGGATAGACTGGTCTGACTGTATTAAAGGAAAGGAAATTATCATTTAGGTAATATTTTACCTTATGTGTAGAAAAGGCTTTAAAAATTGCCTTCACATTTGATAAAGGTGTGCTTTAAAGGATAGTTCTCACAAATTGTAAAACATAAAATCCTTATTTTCTAATATAGATCTCAAACAATAAAATGGAGAAAAGAGGCCATTAAGCTTCCCGGAGCTACAAAGTCCCTGATTCACGACTGGTGATTGATATTCAGCACAGTGTTGAAGGGGGCATTTTTAGGAATACCTGGCATGGAAAAAAGAGCATTTAAGATACTAATGTTTTTGGTACAGAAATGGTTAAAATCTTAGGACTAAATGACGGTAGGTATCTCCTGATTATGTAAAGCTGATAAATGATAAAGTATTTCCTCCGTACTGTGAGGAAAAGGAACGAATAGCTTTCTGTGCCACAAAGTATTACCTCCTGACTCTACTGCATCAAAGAGATCAAACTGCCAGGAATCAATACATCCTTTCAACAATAAAGTGCTGAGCTCCATTGAGAAAGGAAAGAATGATTACTATAAAGGCTCAGAATCAATAGAAAACAGAAAATGTAATAAAGAAAAGAAAGCCTGTCTTATTATAGCTTGTGGAAATCCTGATTGATGTAATAAAATATGTATTGCAAGACATTTTCTTTAAATGCTGTTCAAGAGTTATATTTCTGTATCTAAAATTTGTCAAGAACCAGAGATGGTAAACAACTCGGATTCTTAGTAATCAGCCCATTGGCAGTCAGCTAGAAAGAGACTAACAGGACCAGATCCATTGCTTCCATTAAGCATGCTAGGTGATTGCCTAGAGTGCCAAAATTTGGGGGCAGCAAAATCCCACCAGCGCAAGGCCCTCAAGTGTGCTTTGAAAGAGCTAATGCCAAAGAAAGGAGTGCTGTGCTTCAGCCACTGTCACCAGTATGACTGAGTGCTGTACTGGAAATTCTGCTGGTTGGGTAAGAGCGGTACATGACCAAAGGTTCGGCTAGGGCGCCAAATACTCTTCTATCACCCCTGAGCAGCACAAATCTCAAAAGTGTCACATTTAAATTTTACTTTAACCCTTAAATTTAAAACTTATCCATTGTAGTCTGTTCTGCTTTACAAATTCTGTGAGGCTATGGTTCAAATGACAAATTGTGTTAGTATAGAATTAATAAAACTTAAAAAAAAAACAACAAAAAATCCAAAGAGGTCCATATTCAGTGCTACTTAGCCAGATAAGTTTCAACTTATCCAGCTAAGTGGCGGTGGCTGAATATGAGCCTGGGATCAGCGGCTGCCACTTAGCCAGATAACTACTTATCCAGCTAAATAGATAGCTGGCTAAGTGGCAGGTGAAACAATACATAACTGGGAGGGAGCAGAGTTAGCCTGATATTTATTTAGCCATTTTATATACCATTGTTCCAAGTGAAGATCACAACGGTTTAAATCATGACACAAATATTATAAGTAGCCAATTACAGTAATTTGAAGTGTTCATATATCATACATTTAGCGATAGACAAGTACATTGCTTAAGGCGGTCATGGAAGGACAGATATACAGGGATGAGGTAACGGAATAGGAAATATTCAGAGGCACACCTGCGCTGTTAAATTTTCAGGCTAAGTTAGCCGGATAGCTTTACCTGACTAACTAGCCGAGCTGCACAGCGGCTGAATATGGATCTCAAAATCCCTTGGTGAGCTAGATCTGAACCTTCCTTAATTCACTATTAAATACTAGGACCAGATATTGTAAAACACATTTTTCCTGCAACCAGTTTTGATATTATTGTTGGTTACTTAGTCCCAGTGAACACTGATTTACAGAAAATGAAAGATGGATTTAGTTAGAAAGGGGAAGGAAATGGGACAGAGAATAAAAATAATTCTACTGCTTCATAAGTAGTGTCACTGGTATGCCAAAATTATTTTAGAGTCTTTTTTTCTGATCTACAGTAAATGCAGGGTACCACACTGTCAAAATGAAATAGCTGCATGGCCACAGATGAGAATTTCTGGTACTGTGCATCAAAGTCCAAACAATCCTTAACCAAGAAGCTTTCATACTGTTGATGCCACTCCATCATGGCTCTCTGCTTCAATGGCAGAGTGGAAAAGGGAAGTGGATTCGAATAGCAACCAATGAGGGTCCCAATTTTTATGGTCTTGGGAAACAAATAAGTAAGAACATAAGAACTTGCCATGTTGGGTCAGACCAAGGGTCCATCAAGCCCAGCATCCTGTTTCCAACAGAGGCCAAACCAGGCCACAAGAACCTGGCAATTACCCAAACACTAAGAAGATCCCATGCTTCTGATGCAATTAATAGCAGTGGCTATTCCCTAACTAAACTTGATTAATAGCTGTTAATGGACTTCTCCTCCAAGAACTTATCCAAACCTTTTTTGAACCCAGCTACACTAACTGCACTAACCACATCCTCTGGCAACAAATTCCAGAGCTTTATTGTGCATTGGGTGAAAAAGAATTTTCTCCAAATAGTCTTAAATGTGCTACTTGCTAACTTCATGGAATGCCCCCTAGTCCTTCTATTATTCGAAAGTGTAAATAACCGATTCACATCTACTCGTTCAAGTCCTCTCATGATCTTAAAGATCTCTTAAAGTTTCAGTATATATGCTCAAGCAGATATGCTTGGCCAGTATATGACATACATTAACTACAAATTGGTAAAGATTGTGTCCATGATCTTTCAAGACCACACAGGTCCCTTCTTCAGTAGGGGAGTAACTTCCTGATGCAGCAGTTACTAATCTTAACCACTTTTAACTACTCTTAACCAATATGCCTGATACTATGATGCAACTCTAACATCTCTGCTTGAATGGCAAGGGGTTAACAGGGAATTGGATTTAAACAACAACCAACGAGGGCTCTGACTTTTATGGTCTGGGAAACTAATAAGCATGGGAGTAACCTACACGGTATGGCGGACACTACCATAGACTTGCCAGGCAGAATGGATGGACCATTTGCTCCTTTTCTGCTGTTATTGCTATGCTTCCAAATAAAAGCATTTCATAAGAAAATTTCAAATGCAGTAGGAATTGACTTACGCACAGCAGTTCACCAGTCACACAAGCAGGTTATGAGACCATACATGGTTTTTATAAGAATGCAATTTCCAGAGCTTTCATGTATATGGGATTTCCTGCACTACGGCAGACCTATAGCTGCTCTCTGTTCCAATATAGCCAAGTGTGCAGAAGGAAAAGAAGAACATCCAAGGAGAGGAGGGTGTGTTTGTGAACTGGTGACCTCCTGTCTTCAGAGTATACCCGTTACAAGTAAGACATTTTTGTTTTCCTGAAAAGAGGTTCAAGATGTAACAAGTGGAACTCCCTAGTTAATGGAAACATGACAAAAGTCACCAACAGGGAGAGTCATAACCAGGTAATTTGGCATCTATGGCCAAGTGAAAAAATGTACACAAAACAAATGACATCACAAGCTCTCTCCTTCATACCCACATGTAATCTTATACTCTCTCCCCTTCCTCCCCAAGCATGAGCCCGGCACTCTGCCTTTTTCCCCTGCCCTCCTTTACCCAGCTATCTCCCCCTTCCTTACCACATTACCCTCATGCTTCTTCTCTTTCCAAGCTCCACTTACCCCAAAACCCAGTGAACTCCCAATTCCCTGTCCTTCCCTCTCTCCATCTCCTGTACTCTCTCCCTAGGCCATATCCCACCAGTTTCTAACTTACCTCTTGAACGCCAGAATTCTTCCCTACCCAGCATGATTCAGGCACTCTTATTTCCCCTCAGCCCCGGAACTCTTCCTCCTTTCACTTGAGACTGTGGGCCTCTTCCAGTATGTGTGAGCCTCTGCCCATCTATGCTCTGCTTCCATCTTCTTCTGCAAAGTTTTATCATCTTGCATCCTCCCCTGCCCCAAACTATGCTCCTGTATTTTTCTGAACAAGATCCATCCTGCTGCAAGCCAGTGCTCTACGAATCTGTGCCAGTGTAGTACCAGCCGGGGTTGGGGAGGGGAGAAAAAGAGCAAGCATTGGGAGGGCAGGGCTACCACCATGTGCTCTTCTTACACTGCTGGCTCCGCCATGGATAACTACATGTGGAGCAGCAGTATGGCAGGAATGTCATCCTTCCAGCAATGGTGCATATGGCCTAGTCCATAGTGACCACAGGATCGCTATGGCTGTGCCAATAGGTGAATCTTTATGTTGGGAGACCCCATTTTTTCATTTTGTTCTTTTTTTCAAACCCTGAAAACAGGAAGACAATCCAAAATCATAAAAATGATTCCTAAAAGGCGGGAGGGAATTAAGCTTTACTCCTAAAAAAGCAAAGTTGCTTACCTGTAACAGGTGTTCTCCCAGGACAGCAGGATGTTAGTCCTCACATGTGGGTGACATCATCGATGGAGCCCTATCACGGAAACTTTGACTGGCACACTGAGCATGCCCAGCATGCACTAACCCTGTATCCAGCAGGGGTCCCCCTTTCAGTCTCGTTTGTGGCAAAAGTACAAGCGAAAATTAAAATAATAAAACGTAAGTGAACCCAACTCTGCAGGGTGGTGGGCACGTTTCGTGAGGACTAACATCCTGCTGTCCTGGGAGAACACCTGTTACAGGTAAGCAATTCTGCGTTCTCCCAGGTCAAGCAGGGTGGTAGTCCGCATATGTGGGTGAATAGTGAGCTACAGGATGCCCGAATATAATGATGCCAAAACACCTAATGACGTGCAACAGGCACAACAACTGGGGTGGTTTTGGGTAAGAGGGCAGCCTGAATTTTTCAGTGGGTCGCAGAAAGGAAGTTGGGTTATTAGACTGGAAACAAATTACGCAGGACGGACTGGCCAAAGATGGAATCCTGCCTGTCAGCCTTGTCAAGACAATGAGCTGCAAATGTGTGGAGGGAACTCCATGTGGCAGCTTTGCAGATGTCAGCAAGAGGTACAGAATGGAGGTGCGCTACTGACGTTGCCTTGGCTCTTACTGAATACACTTTTACGCGTCCTTGTAGCAGAAGGCCTGCTTGTTGGTAGCAGAAGGAAATGCAGTCCGCTAGCCAGGTAGACAGGGTCTGCTTGCCCACCGGAACTAACAATTCGGTTTTATCGAAGGAGACAAACAGTTGGGTGGACTTCCCATGGGCTGCAGTGCGGTCCAGATAGAAGGCAAGTGCACATTTAACAGTCCAAGGAATGCAGAGCCTGCTCACCTGGTTGTGAGTGAGGCCTTGGGAAAAAGGTAGGAAGTATTATGGACTGATTTAAGTGGAAATCAGAACTACCTTTGGCAAGAATTTAGGGTGAGTGTGGAGTACCAAACGATTGTGCAGAAATTTGGTATATGGTGGGTATGTTACCAATGCCTGTAGCTGACTGCGAGCTGATGTTATAGCAACTAGAAAGATCACTTTCCAAGTGAGATGTTGAAGCTCACAGGAGTGCAGGGGCTTGAACAGAGGTCGCATGAGCCATGCTAGAACAGCATTGAGGTCCCATGATGGGACCGGAGGATGCAGTGGACGCTTTAGTTGGAGCAAGCCTCTCATAATGTGCCCTACCAGGGGTTGCGCCGAGATCGGGGCATCTCCTACACCTTTGTGATAAATGGCTATGGCGCTGACATGCACTCGGATGGAGGAAGTTTGTAGGCCAGACTCCGAGATGTGCCAGAGGTAGTCCAGGAACCTTGATGTGGGGCATGAAAAGGGATCTATTCCTTTTGTGGTGCACCACAAGGCGAATCTTTTCCATTTGGAACAATAAGATCTCTTAGTAGAAGGCTTTCGTGAAGCTACGAGGACCTGGGACACACTGTCAGAGAGGTTAAGGCGTATAGCAGGGTCCCTGGAGGCCATGGCTGAACCAGGGCGTCGATCCCGTGAGAGAACGGATCTCGCTTGCGGCTGAAGTATCTGGGGACTTGAGTATTGGACCTGTCCGCTAATAGGTCCATGTGCGGAGTCCCCCACTGATCCACAATCATCTGGAAGGCTGAGGAGGACAGCTGCCATTCTCCCAGATTTAGGCTTTCCCTGCTGAGGAAGTCTGCCGCGGTGTTGTCCTTTCCGGCAATGTGGACGGCGGAGATGTCCTGGAGATTCGCCTCTGCCCAAGCCATCAGCGGGGCTATCTCTAGGGACACCTGTTGGCTTCTGGTTCCGCCCTGTCGGTTGATGTATGCCACCGTGGTGGCGTTGTCGGACATCACTCTGACTGCTCTGTTCCTCAGTCTGTGAGCAAATCGCAGGCAGGCTAATCGGACTGCCCGTGCCTCTAGACGGTTGATGTTCCACCCCAACTGTTCTCTGTTCCACCGCCCTTGGGCGGTGAGCTCTTCGCAGTGTGCTCCCCATCCGCTTAGGCTGGCATCTGTGGTGAGCAGAGTCCACGTGGGGGAGGACATCTTCGACCCCCTGTTCGTGTGGTTGGACTGCAACCACCACCGTAGCTGGGTCCGCAGTCTGGCTGGTAGAGGTAGATGCACGGAGTAATTCCGGAAGCGTGGGCTCCATTGAGAAAGGAGGGAGCGTTGTAGTGGTCTCATATGGGCCCGCGCCCAGGGTACCACGTCCAGGGTGGATGCCATGAGACCGGAACCTGCAGATAATCCCAAGCTATGGGCCGGCTGGCTCCCATCAAGGACCGTAGACTCTCCAAGGTAGACGCGTCTGGAGTTTTAACCTCCTCTTGCTGGTGAGGCTGACTTTGTCTGCCTGGGTGTCAAACTGGACTCCCAGGTATTCCAGTGATTGGGAAGTCTGTAGGCAGCTCTTGTTTAGGTTGACTACCCATCCCAGGCTTTCCAGCAGGGAAAGTAGAAAGTAGTATTGGAAAACACGCTCAGCGAGCGTGCAGGCGCTTCAAACTGCTTTGGAGACGGAAATTACTGAGTTGCTTCACTTCCTGTGGGGGTATATGTACCCGTGCTGACGTCAGATCCATCTCCAACTGCTAGCACGAGCACACTATACCCACTTGTTCTGAGTCCATCTGCTACACGCTAGGAAAAAGCAAGTTTGCTTACTGTAAACAATATTTTCTATAGACAGCAGGATGAATTAGCTATAGAATACTCGCCCACCTCCTTGGAGAGTACACTACATAGCTAGATTTAGCTCTGATACATTCTGAGGAGGCTCACAAGGCAATGCCTGTGCAGAGCTTCCCGCTCATGCTCAACAGAACTCAAAGTTCTACTAGCTTGGAGAGACAAGTTTGTTTGGTGCTGCCAGGTGACAACATCCACTTATTTTGGCTAATTCATTCTGCTATCTATGGAAGAGACAGTTTACGGGTAAGCAAACTTGCTTTACCTGAGTTAAGTACACTTAGATGGGCTTTTGAAAATTCCATTTATATTTTCTTTTGAAAATTACCTGGTTAGTTTTTAACAGAAAACTCTTCAAATTGTGTTGTGCTTGGTACCATGAACAGTCATGTGACCCACTTGTGCGACTTAGTGAACCTGCTTGTCTTCAGAGAAAGACTGATCTACTTTCATCTTTGAAACAATCTTGGTTTATGATACTTACTGAAGGTCTAGAAAAGGTATCTTTGGAAAGCTGCCGCTCTAAAGCCTGAAGCTTTTCTTGAAGATATCGATTTTTTAAGTGCAAATCTTCTATAACAGAATCTCGTGGCAAAGCTTGTTTTGTTCTGTATATAAAGTTAAGAATAAATCGAGCATAAACAAAAAAACAATCAATGTAAACCATATTTTAAATGATCCTTGAACATTAACTGGCTAAGGATGCTACAAAGAGGATAACTGGGTCTTACCTGATAATTTTCATTCCTGGAATACCACAGATGAGTCCAGATTCCTGGGTTTTGCATCCTCGCCAGCAGATGGAGACAGAGAAAGTTTCACTGACACTGCTACATAACCTAGTATACCCCGTGCAGTCCCTCAGTATTGATCTGTACCTAAACCAAGATGACAGCAATTCTAAGAATCCTAAATGCACACTCCCCCTCAACAAGCAGGAGAAAGGTGAAGTTGCAACAAAATGGAAACTTGTTTCCCAAAATAACACAAGTAAACAGCATTGAAAACCTTCAACAACTCTGCACTATATACAAACCATCAGTGCGAGCAGCAGACTCTTCTCCCCTCTAATGGGCGGGTCTCTGGACTGATCTGTGGTATTCCAGGAATGAAAATTAACAGGTAAGAAATAATTTTCCTTTCCTGTTCATATCCAGATCAGTCCAGGCTCTTGGGATGTATCTAAGCTCCCTCAAAAAGGGTGGGACCTGGAGAGTCCCGCTCATAAAACAATCTCACCAAAGCACATGGAAGCTGGAGCCCTGACATCCAAGCGATAATGCCTAGCAAAAGTATGCAATGATTTCCAAATAGCTGCCTTGCAAATATCCTGCGGAGAAACCTGGTGTGATTCGACCCAAGAGGATGCCAGAGAACATGTCGAATGAGTCCATAATCCTCAAGCATAGGACAACCTTTAGAAATATAAATTGACCCAATCGCCTTCTTCAGCCCCACACAACTATTGCCTTAGATGCCTTATCTCCTTCCTTTGGACCATTTCACAATACAAAGAGGTGAGCTGATCTAAGGAGATCATTAGTAACTTTCAGATACCTCAATAATGCACACTTCACATCCAAGAGCCTAAGTTCTCTCGTGTAAGGCATGGAGAAATCCAGATCCAGAAATGCTAGAAGTTCCACTGTTTGACTAAGATGGAACGCCGAAACCTCTTTTGGCAGAAAGGAAGGCATCATGTGTAGCATCCCCAAATCTGAAATCTGTAGAAAGGGATCTTGGCATGACAAAGCTTGGAACTCTGAGATTCTCCTGGCTCAACAAATAGACACCAGAAAAAACACCTTAAGAGTCAAGTCCTTTAATGCTTATTTATGTATTTATTTATTTAAACAGCTTTTAATATACCGACGTTCATAGGACACATCACGCCGGTTTACAAATAACTCAAAGGAGGAGGAATTACAATGAACAGGGGGCAAGGGATGGGAGCAGGCGAGAAAAGGGAGAGGGGTAGGGGAGATAGGAGAGGAAAGAGAGAAAGGCAGGTAGAGCGAGAGAGAGAAAACCAACCATAAATGCAGAGAGGAACTTATTTACAACATATCGTAATATTGCTACAGGTTAGGGAGAAAATAGGATGGGAGGGAGGGCGGGCAATGGGTTCAGTGGCTTGATTCAGGGATATGTAGAGCGGAAAGGAGTGGGCCGGGGAGAAGTCTGGGGGGGGGGGGGGGCGTGGGAGGGTGTCTAGGTTTGGTTAGTGTCAGGGTAAGCCTTTCTGAACAGCCAGGTCTTGATGCCTTTTTTGAAGGTTGGCAGGCAGGGTTCAAGACGGAGATGGGTGGGAAGTGAGTTCCAGAGGGTAGGGCCTGCGATAGTGAAAGCCCTTTCTCTAGTGGTGGTGAGGTGAGCGATTTTGAGGGAGGGAGTGTGCAGGGTGCCTGCAAGGGAGGATCTGGTTGGACGATTGGTTACGCGGAAATGAGGCGAATCTTTGAGCCAGGGGCTATTTTTATAAAGCAGGTTGTGAAGGGTGGTAAGCGTTTTATACTGTATACGGAAGGAGATGGGTAGCCAGTGCAGGTCCTTAAGTATCAGGGTGTTGTGGTCTCTTCTAAGGGTGTCTGTTAAGATTCTCGCCATGGCGTTCTGTAGGATTTGTAAAGGTTTAATGGTCGAGTCTGGGAGGCCAAGGAGAAGGGAGTTGCAGTAGTCCACTTTGGAGAGTCTGCAAGACTAGGCGGAAATCTTGAGTGTGGAGCAATGGCTTAAGCTTTTTAAGAATGTGGAGTTTATAAAAGCCCCCCTTTAGCAGGGACTTAATATGAGCTTTGAAGTTGAGGTGCTGGTCCAGTTTGATACCCAGTTCTCTCACAGAGGGGGATGGGGAGAGGGAAGAGGAAGAGCAGGGGATGTTGGTAGGGGGTGTGTGTTCAGGTTGATTAGATATAATGAGTATCTCAGTTTTAGCTGCATTTAGAGCAAGGTGGAGGTTGGATAATGGCGAGTTGATGGAGGTTAGGCAGGAATCCCAGAGTTGGAGGGTTTCTTTGAGCGTATTTTAGATGGGGATGAGAATTTGCACGTCATCGGCGTACAGGAAGAAGTTCAAGCCTAGGTCAGAGAGAAGGTGGCAAAGGGGCAGTATATAAATATTGAAGAGGGTAGATGAGAGTGAGGACCCCTGGGGAACACCTTGCATGAGAGGAATGCGAGCAGATTCGGTTTTGTCGATTTTTACTAGGTATTCTCTGTGGGAGAGGTAGGAGGAGAACCATGATAATGCTGTGCCGGAGATACCTATTTCTGCTAGCAGGGAAAGTAGGATTTGATGATTGACCGTGTTGAAGGCTGCTGAGATATCAAGGATAGCGGGGAGAAAAGATTTCCCTTGGCCCATGCCTATGAGGATGGTGATGGTGATTGCTAGCAGGAGATTTTCAGTATTATGACCCTTACGGAAGCCAAATTGGGATGGATGTAGGATGTGGTGGTCCTCGAGTAAGTCAGAGAGTTGAGAATTGACTACCTTCTCGAGTACTTTGGCGAGGAGGGGCAGGTTAGATATAGGTCGAAAGTTTGCTGGGTCAGAGGGGTTGAGGGTGGGTTTTTTGAGGAGGGGCTTGACAACTGCTCGTTTGAGGGGGTCTGGAACTTTGCCGGATGACAGCGAGCAGTTTATTATGTCAGCCAGGGATTTAGCAATGGTAGTGGGAATGGAGAGGAGGGTTTTCGCGGAGATTGTGTCTGCAATGTGCGAGGCTGGTTTTATCTTTTTTAGGATGGACTCTATCTCTGAGGTGGATGTAGGGTCCAGGGATTGCAGCTTGAAGCCATTATGGTTAGGGAGTAAAGGGGTGGGGACGGCCTGGGGGGGGGGGGGAAGCGCTTGATAATGTTAGAGATTTTGTCGTGGAAATACTTTGCGAGTTCTTCACATTTTTCCTTGGTGTTTATTTCATGGGGGGTGGGGAGGGGGGGCTTTGTAAGGTCAGCAACATAGGAAAAGAGAGCGCTGGAGTTGAACTGATAGTCATGGATTCTGGATGAGTAGAAGTCTCGTTTAGCTTTGAGGGTAGCTTGACGGTAGTTGTGGAGGGTGTGTTTATATTCTGCTTTATGCAAGGGGGTGGGTAGCCGGCACCAGATACGTTCCTTCGATCTGAGTGCCTGCTTTAGCTTTTTTAGATCATTGTTGTACCATGGTTTTTTATCTGTCTGCGAGAGGGGGATTTCTTTGTGGATCAGGGGGCATAGTTCCTCGGCTATGGAGCTGGTGATGTTGTTCCAAGAGTGAAGGGCTGCGTCAGGACTAGATAGGTCCAGGTTCACAGTTGCTTTTTCAATCACTAGGGATATGGCCTCAGGGGAGCAGGGTTTACAGAATGAGATCGTTTTTTCTGGTTTGTGATGCACTGGTGGAGGTGTTGAGAGTACCAATGGCATTAATGATGAAGTGGTCGGACCAGGGGACAGGGGTGGCTACAGGGGAGTTGGGAACTGAAATGAGGGAATTGACAAAGAGTAGGTCAAGGGTGTGACCTGCTTTGTGCGTAGGTGTGATGATAGTCTGTTTGAAGCCCAGGGCTGTGAGGGAGACCAGGAGGGCTTCGCAGGCGGGCGTTGCAGGGCTAGTATCCATATGGAGACTGAAGTCTCCGAGAATAACTGCAGGGATGTCGGTCTTAAGGTTGTCTATGAGAAACTCAATGAGGGGAGAAGGGTCATGCTCAAGAAGGCCAGGGGGGGGGGCATAGATGAGGCAGACCTGCAGGGTGGTGGATTTAAATAACCCAATTTCCAGTCTGTGAGGGGGGGAAGAGGGTTGCAGTTTGAGGTTGAGGTGTTGCCCTCCTTAGTGGTTCAAATGGAGCCACACACAGTCCTCTAAACACCAGATTAAGATTCCAAGGCGGACAGATCTTTCTCACCGGAGGATGCAAATTCTTAGGCTCCTGAAAGAACCATATGATATCTGGATGTGCAGACAAAGGATATACCTGCACCTTACCTCAGAGAGAGCCCCAAGGCTGCTACCTGGATTCTCAGAGAGTTAAAGGCCAGACCCTTGAACAAACCCACCTGTAAAAAAGCCAAAATATGCAACACCATAGCCTGAATAGGCTGCACTCAGTTAACAGCACACAGGAACTCAAAAGACCCTCCAAATCCTCACATTCACTAAAGATGTGAAAGGTCACTCTGCCTGAAGTAAGGTAGGAATAATTGCTTTGGAATATCCCCTCCATCTCAACCATCTTCTCTCAAAAGCAAGGCCATGAGACAGAAGTGAGCTGCCTGATCTGAAAATATTGGGTCCTGGTGAAGAAGATTCGACAGATGGGCGAACCTCAGCGACGGCCATGTTGACCAGATCTGTGAACCATGGTCGACGTGGCCACTCTAGATCCACCAGAATCACATTGCATGGATGTTTCTCTAACTGCCGTAACACCTTGTCCACCAGTGGCCATGGATGGAGGACAAAGAAGAATTCCTCAAGACCATGGCAGAACTGGGACATTAATAACTTCCGCACCGCGTTCTCTTCGGCGGCTGTAAAAATTAGATGCTTTGGTGTTCTGTCTGGTAGCCATTAAGCCCATATAGAGTTACCCCCATTTCCTGTGAATGAAATGCATCACTGTATCAGATAGCTCCCACACCCCAGGGTCTAGTTTTCTCTGACTGAGAAAATCCACCTGAACATTGTCTACCCCTGTAAGGTGAAATGCCGCCACTCCAAGTCTGTTCCGCCCAGAAAATCAACTCCTGGGTCTCTTGAGCTATTGCCTGACTCTTGGTTATGCCCCGAAGGTTGAAGTAAGCCACCGTTGTTGCATTACCCGATAGAACACACACTGGAAGGTCTTATAACCATGGCAGAAAGGCAAGCAAAGCAAAACAAAACACACCACTCTGGTCTCTAGACCATGAGGCTTCTTGTTTCAGCCACTGGCCCTGCGCCGACTGATCCTGACACACCACCCCCCAATCTGGAGAGGTTAGCATCGGTGGTGACTATCACCCAATTTGGAACCTCTAATTCCAAACCACACTTGAGACTGGTGCGAATAAGCTTCCATGAAAGACTGTCCCCCTCGAGCAGGAGGGGAAGATGAAATTCCTGAGATAACGGATTCCAGCGTGCAAGAAGTATCCTCTGAAGAGGCTGCATATGAGCGAATGCCCAATGTAGTAGATCCAATGTTGATGCCATACAGCCTAGGCCTTATAAATAGTCCCAGACCTTGGGCACCAAAAGCTCTAGCATGTGTCAAATCTCAATTTGTAACTTCAGCAACCTCTCTTTCGTGAAAAACACTTTTCCTTTCAGTATGTCGAACTGAGTTCCCAGATACTTCAGTGTCTGGGAGGGACTGAGATGGCTCTTTGCCAGATTCACCACCCATCCTACAGACTTCAACTGCATCAGTACCTTCTGTACCAATTGCCAACAGAGGTCCTCTGATTTTACATGAATGAGCCAGTCATCCAGATAAGGATGTACCACCATACCATCCCCCTTTGCAAGGCTGCCACCACCATCACCATCATCTTGGGTAAGGTACACAGCGCCATTGCCAGTCCGAAGGGAAGGGCCCAAAACTGAAAATGTACCCCTAGGATCATGAACCTCAGAAATCTCTGGAACTCTGGCCTGATGACTATGTGCAGATATGCCTCTGTCAAGTGGAGAGATGCCAAGAACTCCCCTCTGTGTATAACCGCTATGACTGACCTCAGAGTCTCCATGCAGAAACGATGAACCTTGAGAGCCAAATTTATCTTCTTTAAATCCAAAATTGGCCAAAATATCCCTTCCTTTTTGGAGCCACGAAATAGATGGAGTATCTTCCTGTTCTTTGCTCCTCCAGAGGAACTGGTACTATAGCCCCCAGACACTGCAAGTGGTCCACAGTCTCTTAAACAGAGACTCGCTTGGCATGAAGAGCGCAAGGGGAAACCATATAAGTGTCTTGTACTGGATGAGCAAATTCTAACACAGAGCCATCTTATCACGCTTAGGACCTACTGGTTCATTCTAATTTTGGTCCATTTTTTAAAAAGTATGTCAAGAGTTCTCCGATGGCTGGAGTGGACCTTCCTCGTTTCATTGTGAGGACTTTGCACCTCGTGCACCTGTAACAGTGTTGTCTTAGGATGGCTTCTGACCACTCTGAAAGGACTGGCCCCAGGACTGAGGTCTGATTGCTGTTTGCCTCTGAGTCTCCAAACAACCTTTAGCTTGGCAAAATCTCATATCTCAAAGAAGCAGGAAAAAATCATCTGCTTCTTGGCTTGTCTTCTGATTGATTCCAAGTCTTCTCCAAACTTCCTTTAAATGGAGGAGCCCCAACCTAAGATTTGGACCAAACATCCAGCAACCAAGTCCATAACTACAGAATCTTCTAGCTGACACCGCAGATATAATCCTGGAAGACGTCCTAATCAGGTCATACAAAGCATCCACCCCATATGCCACAGCCGACTCGAAACTTTCAGCCTGCTGTGCTGCTGGCCCTGACACAGCCTACATCTCCTGCAATTGCTGGACCCAATTCAGAAAAACTCTCTGCATAAAACTGCTGCAGATCGCAGCCCTTATGCCCAGGGCTGACACTTTAAAGATCCTCTTGAGGTGAAGATCCAACTTGCAATTTTGTACATCTCTTAGAGTGGCCGAACCCACTACTGGAATGGTGATCTTCTTAGTGATTGCCAACACAGAAGTGTCAACTTTATGGAGTGCTAAAAGCTCCCTGTTCTGGCAACGGATAAAGCTATGCCATAGCTCTGCCATCCCTCAAGCCAGTTTATAGAGTTACCCACTCCCGAAGTACCAACTTCTTCACCGATTTATGAAAGGGAAAGGCTTTCGCTGGATCATGAAAACCATCCAACACAGGATCTGATCTCTCCAGGTCAGATTCTTCCTGAGAAATATTGATTCCCAGCTCCTGAAGCACATGTGGAATCAAAGACCAGAGTAACTCTCTATGGAAAAGGTGTACCACCTTGGGATCATCCCTTTTGGCCACCGAAATTTCCTCTGGGTCCTCGGCCAGGTCTGCTGCATCCAGCATAAGGTTTCCAAGTAGAAACAAATTACCCGTAAATGATGGTTGACTTCCTTGAGATCTAGGATGGGGTGAAAGAACCCTCCTTCTTGGGCACAACAAAATAAATGGGATATCAGCCCATATTTTTTGTGACATGGGCCCTGGGACTACAGCCCTCAGGCTGAGGAGTCTTGACAACATACACTCCACTTCCTGCCTCTTCTGCGGAGAGTGGCAGGGAGATGCCATGAAAACGATCCAAGGAGCAATGAGAAAGTCCAGAGCATAGCCATTGCTTATTAACTCCAGAACACACTGGTCTGATGTGATCTCGACCCACCTCTGATAAAAAAAGAGAGAAGCGACTCCCTATATCCTGTTCTCGGGGGTTTGGTCGGTACACCTTCATTGAAAGATTCGGGGGGCACTGCCACTCAAGCCTGCACCCTGTCTGGGCTGACTGGGATGAAAGGACTGAGACCTACCCAAAGGTCAAGCCCTCTGAGAAGCTGCTCCTCTGTAGGGTCAAAAGCATTTGAAACCCCTACCATGTCCTCTCGTGCTGAAGAAGCATGGCACCTGCTTCTTATTCTCTGGTAACCGAGGAACTTGGGACTCACCCTATTTATTGGCCATTTTTTCCAGCTCACTCCCAAACAAAAGTGATGCTTTAAAAGGCAATTTTGTAAGATTAGACTTTGAAATTGTATCGGTCAACTAATTCCTAAGCAATAGCTGACACCTGGCTGCTATTACCGAAGTCACGCCTCTGGCAGAAGTGTGGACCAGATCGCAGTCCGCATCTGCCAAAAAGGTAGCTGCCGGGTCCATTACCGCCCTGGAATTCACACCAGATTCATTGACTTCCTGAGAGAGAAATAAACAAGAGCAAGCAGGCTATCTACAAATTCATTGCAATCGCCTCAAAGGCCTGCTTAAGGATAGCTTAAATTCTCCTTTCTTGTGCATCCTTCAATGCCGCTCCCCTTCTACAAGGATAGACATCCGCTTGGTGATGGCACACAGAAAAGCATCCGCTTCTGGAAGTTCAACTGCTCTCTCGCAGCTGGATCCAGGGGGTACAGCCCTTCCAAGGCTTGTCCCCCTTTAAAATTAGCTTCCGAGGTGCCCCATTCAAGATCAATCAATTCTTGAATAGCTTCCATAATGGGAAAGAATCATGAAGCTTTACGCAAATAAATTAAAATGGGATTTTTCTTTGGCTCAGACATGGAATCAGTACTTGGCACCCCCAGCATCTTCACTGTCTGGAAAATCAGAGCCAGCAACTCATCTTTATGAAAGAAACACAATATGGTTCCAATCCCAGAGGAATTTCCCCATCCTCCAGGGAATAAGGATCGGCGTCATCATCCGTGCCATCTGGGTCCCTATCAGCATGACCCAGAGCAGGTCTAGACATACTCCAATAATTACTCATAGCAGCATGAAGAAAGGGCTGCAGCCCTTGAAAAAATTACACCTAAGAAAAAGCAAAGGCATCCATACCAAAGCTAGGGGGCGTTAGTCCTGCACCTACTGAACTACCTTCCTCCACTGACAAACCAATTAGAGGAGCCCCAAAACCAGGTGAAACCTCTGGCAGTTCCCCATCCTTTTCCATTCCCGCATCATGCTGTGAAGGACTGGGCTTAGCAAGATCAGTTGGAGACAATTTTCCCTGAGCCTCCAAGCACAAGTTAGAGGGGACACCCAGCTGTGATGCCTGAATATGGAAAGCAACACAAAGGGTAAGGTGCTTAGTTTCTTGCTACCAGTACCATGGATAAACATCTGCTGTCAATATGCTCCAAAAAGTGTCCAATAACTATGCGCCCAGCTATGCTTGCAATAAATGCTTACCAAGGAAGCTCAAAATTTAGGCACCCAATACATGGTTCAGGCAGGCCCCCACCTGAGTGCCCTTAAGTGTACACCAGGCATGCAAGCACGAACAGACAGACATAGTTTTGCGGCAGCCTTGGTGCAGAAAAGCACGCAAATGCCACCGCGGCCTACCATGCGACAATGAAGCAAAGCCTGAGAGTGGGGCCGAGCCAAAAAAGGCCACTCAACCCCTCAAGCTGTCACGACTCCCCAAGCTCCCCCGCAGATGGGAATGGATGTCAAATAGGTGCTCGGCGACCAGGAGGGGGATGGAATCCCTAAAATTAACTCCTACCCCCCCTTTTTTTTTTAAACTGTTTACCTGAGCTCAACCCTTCCTGGCTGAGTACAGAGTCAGTCTCCAGCTGTTGGGGGGGGGGGGGGAGGGCAAAGGCCTTCACTGCCGAGCTTGGCTTCTTGCACCTGCTAGCCTCTCAGCTGTTTGTCTCTCTACAGCTAAGTCCATGCCGGAAAACCGGCTACTGGACCGAGGCAATCATATGAGGGAGGGATCCGCAGGTATCACCTCAGGAAAACTGAACCAAGGGAGGGACCATTAGGTATCACCACAGGAGAGCAGGGCAATTAACTTCCTTCTTTTCTCCTTCTATACATTTTTTTAAAGCAATCCCCATTAGGGAGATGCTCGTCCACCATCTCTTGGAGATGGAGAATACAGGCGAGCTTGTCAGTGCAGGGGTATATATACCGTGACATCAGCTTTGCTCCATCTCCATCTGTTGGTAGAGGTGCATAACCCACTGGTGTGGATTAACCTGTCTGAATGCTAAGAAATCTTCCCTTTTTTTTCCCTTTCTCTATACTGCAGGTTTTACACCATCTACCAACTTCTGGAGATCGAGAAATACTGAGAGACTGCAGGTGGCACAGCAGGTTATGTAGCAGCATTCTCTGTCTTCATCTGCTGGCAGGGATGCAAAACCCAGGAGTCTGGACTGATCTGGCTATGAATAGGAAACAGAGTTCACAGCTCTCAGGTGATGGTATCCCAGGTATCAGTCACCTAGTGACCAGACTCAGGCTGCATACATATCCGTTTCTGAAAGGAATTATGGTCCGTAGCCCCTGGCTAGAGACTAGACAGGAGTGCGCCTAAGATTAAAAATTAATGTAAAAGAAAATGTGGATAACTACGAAAGAAGGCCTGTAGTGTTGTAGCCCTGATAAAAGCCATGTTTGAAGCTCAAAGGAGTAAGAGAAATGGCCGAGACAAAAAAAGTAAACAAAAAAGCAAGCATTAATGCAACAGGTTAACCTAGAACTGAAATCTATTTTGTAGGAGAAAACTGTTCAACACAAGTACTTTTCTTTGCAATTTGTTGGGTCAGTGCAGCAGGAAAGGAAAATTGGTTCTTACTTGCTAATTTTCGTTCATGAAGTACCATGGATTAAACCAGACAAGTGGGTTTATGCATCACTATCAGCAGATTGAGGCAGAGAACAAAACTTTGAGGCACTGCTACATAACCGAGAGTGCCACCAGCTGTCCTCAGTATTGACCCTTATCTAAAGCCAAGATGTCTACCTTAACAAACCCCAAAAAATCTTTTGCGAACAGACACTTAAAGTTGGAGCCCCCTGCAAACTAGGCCCCCTTAATTTAACACAAAGCATATACTGAACTATGTACACTTCTTATTACTCTAAGCATATCATATGTTAGCTCAGATGGGGACGGGTCTCTGGACTGAACTGTGGTACTTCAGGAATGAAAATTAGCAGGTAAGAACCAATTTTCCTTTCCTGTTCGTACCCCAGATCAGTCCAGACAAGTGGGATGTACCCAAGTCTCTCTATTCTGGGCAGGAACTCAAAAGACCTGCGTGTAAGACACTCTCCCCAAATGTTGCCTCTTCTGGGGCCCTCGCATCCAAGCGGTAATGTTTGGTAAAAGTGTGAAGAGAAGACCTCGTTGCTGCACAACAAATCTCCTGCTGAGAAAACAGTTGCCACTCTGGTCACAAGGTCGCCTGCACCCTAGTGGAATGCATGCTCAACCCCTTCGGCACTGACTGGCCCTTACAGATGTAAGCCAAAGCTATTGTCTCTTTTAACCATTGTGCAATAGTGCCCTTGGAAGCCTTATTTCCCTTCTTTGCTCCACTGAACAGGACAAACAAATGATCAGATCTTTGAAAGGCATTAGTCACCTTGAGATATCGCAAAAGAATTTGACGCACATCTAATAAGTGAAGCTCCCTAGCCATCGGAGTATTGGCTGTCAAGTTCGAAAAGCCAGAAGCTTGATCACTGATTATGTTGAAAAGAGGACACCACCTTCAGCAAAAAGACAGGAACCATATGTAAAGAAACCTTGTCCTCCGAAAAGCGAGGAAAGGATCCCTACATGACAACACTTGCAGCTCAGATATTTGCCTAGCCGAACAGATGGCTACCAGGAAAACAGTCTTCAGGGTTAAATTCTTCAATGACGCCTTCTGCATTGATTCGAAGGGAGGGCCACATAGTACCCGAAGAACCAAATTGAGATTTCATGCCAGACAGACCTTCCGCACTGGAGGACGCAGAAGTTTTGCCCCTTTTAGGAAACGAACCACATCTGGATGAGATGCCAGCAGTCTTCCCTGAATCCTACTATGAAGGGAACCCAAAGCTGCTAACTGGACCCGAAGGGAATTATAGGCCAATCCCTTAGCCAAACCGCTCTGCAAAAAGAACAGGATCTGTGGAATGTCCACTTTTAAAGGCTGCACCCTGTTCTACAAACATGAAGATATGAAAACTCTCCACACCCGTACATAAGCCATGGAAGTGGAAAGCTCCTCACCTGAAGCAAAGTCGTGATAACAGGCTCTGAATAACCTTTCAGAGTTGCCACCTCTCAAAAGCCAAGCCGCTCGACAGAAGTGATCCTCCCAGTCTGAAAATACGAGTCCCTGCGTAGCAACCCTGAAAGATGAGTCCAGTGAACGGGACCATCCACCGCCAGATGCAGAAGGTCCGTAAACTACGGCCGACGCAGCCACTTGGTGCTAACGTAATCACCCTGCCTGGGTGTAGCTTGATGTGTCACAGCACTCAACCTACGAGAGGTCACGGTGGAAACACATACAGCAACAAATGAGTCGGCCATGGTTGAACGAGAATATCGATGCCCTCCGATCTGATCTCTCATCTGCGACTGAATTGTTTTTGCATTTGCTGGAGTTGCCATGAGGTTTACCATTGGTCTGCCCCACCTTGCCTGCAGCAAGGCAAAGGCTTCCGCCGACAACTCCAACTCCCTAGATGCTGTCTGCTGAGGAAGTCCGCCTGCACATTGTCCACACCGGCTACATGAGAAGCAGCTATTCTCACCAGATGTTTCTCCGTCCACACAAACAGTTCTTGTACCTCCAGTATCAATAGACGACTTTTTGTATTGCCCTGACGATTCATGTATGCTACTATCATCACATTGTCCAAGAAAACTCGCACTGACTTGTCCCGAACAAGCAGAAGAAATGCCAACTTGATGGACCAAGTCGAATCTTCTGGCGACCACTGACCCTGGGCTGATCTCCCTTGACAAACTGCCTCCCAACCAGAGGGGATGGCATCCATTGTTACTAGTACCCAGTCGGGCATTTCCAGATACATTCCCTTCTCCAGATTCTGCAAAGACAGCCACCATGAAAGACTGGACCTGGCATTCTCTGGCAACTGCAAAGGAAGCTGAAAATCTTCAGACAGTGGATTCCAACGGGATAACAGAGCCCCCTGCAGAGGACACATGTGAGCAAAAGCCCATGGCACTAATTCCAGTGTAGATACCATGGAACCAAGGACCTGCAGGTAATCACAGACCTTGGGTACCGACAGGTGCAGTAGCTAAAGAACCTGACTCTGTAACTTGAGGACTCTCTCTGTAGTCAGAAACATCTTCCCCAGCCAGGTATCGAAGTGTGCTCCCAGATATTCCAACGACTGGGTAGGCCTCAAATGACACTTTGTGAGGTTCGTCACCCAGCCCAATGTCTCCAGAAGCTGAAGTACCTGCTGGACTGAGCGATCACACTTCACCTCTGACTTCGCCTGTATCAGCCAATTGTCCAGGTACGGGTGTATCAGGATACCTTCCTTCCTAAGTGCCGCCGCCACTACCATCAGCTTTGTGAACGTGCGTGGCACTGTCGCCAACCCAAAGGGAAGAACTCGAAATTGGAAGTGTTCTCCCAGAACCACAAACCTCAGAAACCTCTGGTGTTCGGTCTGAATGGGGATATGAAGATAGGCCTCTGATAAGTTCAATGATGCTAGAAACTCCCTTTTCGCACCGCCACTATCAAGATGTGCAACATCTCCATCCGAAAAAACGGCACTTGGAGGGCAGCATTTACCTTCTGCAGATCAAGAATGGGACGAAATGTCAACTCTTTTTTTGGCACCATGAAGTATATGGAATACCTGCTCTGCCCCCTCTCCTGAGGCGGCACTGGAACAATGGCGTGCAGAAACTGTAACTGATGTAGTGTGTTTCACACCATCTCTCGCTTGCAGCGGGATACACAGCAGGAGACTACAAAGGCGTCCCTGAGTGACCGAGAAAATTCTAAGGCGTAACCATCTCTTATCACCTCCAGGACCCACCGGTCCAACGAGATTCTGGTCCACTCCTCATAAGAGAGAGATAGACTCCTTCCAAAAGCCTCCAGGGAGGAGCGGACCAATACACCTTCATTGCCCTATCTTGTTTCCGCCTCCCCCTTGGGAACCACCATCCCTCGGGGGCCTGTGCTGACTCCAAAAGGGCTGCTGTCTGACAGAACTCTGTTTCTGCGGAGCAGGGATCCTGTCCGCACGAAATGTTCTAGCCTCTCAAAAACGGGCTCGCAGTGGAAGAGACTTCTTAGGGCCCTTCCTGTCCTCAGGAATTTATTACCCTTCGACTCTCCCAATTGCTTCACGAGCTGCTCCAAGTTCTCCCCAAAGAGAAGCTTCCTTCTGAAGGGGAGGTTTGACAGCTGGGCTTTAGACCCTACATCCACTGACCAATTTCACAGCCACAGGAGCCTTCGCACTGCCACCACAGAGGCCATACTTCTAGTGGCAGCTCGGACCATGTCATACAGAGAATCGGCCACCCCCGCCTCTAAGCGGGCCACCTGCACTCTCAGTTGCCACTCCTGAAGATTGTCATGTGCCTTCTGCACCCATGGCAAACAAGCTCTCGGCATTAGACTGCTGCACACAGCTGCACGAAGAGTCAAAGCTGAAACTTCAAACAGCCGCTTGAGCAGAATCTCCAGCTTCCTATCCTGGATATCTTTTAGGGTCGCTTCTCCCACTACCGGG
Source organism: Rhinatrema bivittatum (assembly GCF_901001135.1). Classification (NCBI taxonomy): domain Eukaryota; kingdom Metazoa; phylum Chordata; class Amphibia; order Gymnophiona; family Rhinatrematidae; genus Rhinatrema; species Rhinatrema bivittatum. The sequence continues at coordinate 449,879,579 of NC_042618.1, read as the reverse complement.
ATGGTTGTCTTTTTGGTAACTGCAGACCCAGCTGCATCAGTCTTGGGAATTCTCCACAACTCCAAGGTCTGTTCCGACAGGGGATATAGCTTCCCCATAGCCCTTGCTACCTTCAGGCCCGCCTTGGGAGATTCCCACTCCTGATCCACCAACTTCTTCACTTGCTTCGGCAACGGCAATGGTGTAGAGGGTCCCTGCAATCCTTCCAGGAGCAGGTTCACACCTTCTTTGTCCGAGCTCTCCTGGGCGGCTTGAATCCAGAGCATCTTCAGCACCAGGGGAAATCAACGGACCCAGTTCCTCCCTCCAAAACAGTCGGACCACTCGCATCTGGACCTTGCGCAGCCGGATCCTGCACTGGATTCCCCAACGCATCCATTGGGTCCTGGTCTGGAACCTGCATCGGATCCTCCAGTGCACTAACAGGGTCCTTGTCCGGCCCCACCGGACTCCCTTGCAGCTGATCAGGATCATCTGTACCACCCATCGAATCTTCCTCCTCTGGGGTCCGCCCGAGCCCCAACATGCACAGGATCCCTCCTGAATCCACCGGCCCTCTAGTCTTCTTGGCCATCCGGGACTTCTTAGGTAAGGGTCTCTTTGTTCCTAACTCCTTTCTGACTAAATAAGCCTTATGAAAGAGAAGACCAAAACCTGTGGAAAATGCCTCTGGGTCAGAGGAGAAAGAGTCCTGATCCGCTACCTCTCGAGCCCCTCCCTGTCCTCTGCCACCAGCAGGGTTCTTTCCCACTGGAAAAAGAGTGGGAAGGGATTCCTGAGGCTCAGAAATGGCAGCCTGCACCTCAGCATGTGCTGCCAAAGTGGCCACCGGAGTCCCCAGAGCTGGCCCACCGCTTTCACATTTTCACCACCCCAGGGGTCCCCGCCGAGACACAATTGTGGCAAAACAAGGCGAAATCAAGGCAAGCTCGCCTCAAACTGCAGCTGCAATAAACTTTGTTGCCCTGCATAAGAGCTGGCATGCCAGCTCAGTCAGTCCTGCACACATGGTCAGGCCTAAAAATAGCAGCTGCCGAGTGCTCCCTGACGCTGTCCGGTGCTGAAATACTCAGCACATGGCCCAACAAACAAAGGCACTTCGTCCTGCTCCCTCCTGTCTGCCTCCCGGCAGAAAAACAGGACACTTACCTACTGCCTCAGCCTTGCCTCTCTTCTTCCCTTGCCCCTAACTCTTTTTCTTCTTTAAAAGACACATACCTGATTTGGCCAGGAAAGAAAGGGAAGGGAACAGAAGAACTTGCCTGCTTCTGGAGGCCATAAGCTGAGGAGACCGAGGGGGTGAGGGAACCAGGATCCCCCCTGCCAAGAAGGGCCGAGTCACGCCAAGGATTACCAACCCCCCACCCCCCACTCGCCTTGCTCCACCCGAGGGATGGCCCACGAAGGAACCTAACACCTCGGGGAGCCGAATCTTCTTCCAACTATATTATTCCTTTTTCTTTGCTAACTCCAGACTGCAGGTTTGCACCTCTACCATCTGCTGAAGACAGAGAAATACTGAGGGACTGCAGGTGGCACTCTTGGTTATGTAGCAGTGCCTCAAAGTTTTGTTCTCTGCCTCCATCTGCTGGTAGGGATGCATAAACCCACTTGTCTGGACTGATCCGGGATATGAACAGGAATTCTTATTCTAATCCCTACTGGGCACCCCTAGATGTTGTCCCTCCAAATGATGGGCTCAAAAGGAGGCAATAGGAGGCCTTCAGGAACACAGAGGCTACAAATAAAGTTGAACATGACTAAGACTTCCTCTTACTAATGCTCCACTGGGCTATATTTCAGCACTGTGTACACTCAGAGGTCACTTCCTCTTTTGCAAAATTCTTGAGTCATGTACGCAGTCAAATATCTGGAGACACTGATGGCAACATTGTTTTTCATGGTTAAAAAAAATACTGAAGTTGATTGTTGGGGGGGTAGAAGCAGAGAATATTCTCCTCTGGCCCTTACAGATTTACTGCTGGCTATTTCCTTCATGCCTCCAAATTTTGCAGAAGTGGCCACTGTGATAAACACTTTGGTGAGAACTTCCTCTTCGGTATCGGTTTTCCGGGTGTATTATAATATCTTTATGGATGCCCTGCAATACTGAGAAATAAAGGGAGAACTTTTTCAAAGCCCTTACCTAACATGTGAGATTTCATTTTCCAATTCAATATTTTTTTTCCTCAGTTCTTCCACTTCTTTCTCAGATTCAGTAGTCCGTACACCCACAACCTGATCAGCAGTAACTGCACGGGCCTTCAATTTCTTTTGCAATGCAAATTTTTCCTGATCCACCCTGGAAAAAAATCCATTTGCTTTTAGTAGTGCTGTTGAGCAGTTTTTTTTAAAGGTAATATTTTACTAAACCTATTTTTTTCAAACTTCATGTTGATATTTTCAGCTTTAAAAGACTAAGATCTTATAAGCAGAAGTACTGCTACAATTTTTGTGTTCAATCCTATTCAAATATGAGGGAAAGGAGGCCAGGGAAATACTGCAAATTTTTGCCTGTCTCTTTTCAGAACCACTATAGGAGTTTTACTGGAATGTTACAGCTAAAATAAATTCTCACTAAAGGTGCTGGAGGACCCCTTCCTACCCAAAATGCAACTTTCAGCGGGTCATTTACCCTTTCTGTATATTTTGGGGAATGAATCTTTCAAACCTGAAGGTCACCTTGCATAGTGCCATACAGCACTATCCAACAAAAGTGTTAATATTCCTGTAACAGAACTCTAACCTGATCTATGAATACAGGTAGACAGCTGAAAGGTGCAGTCAGAGGAGGAATGAACTCAATCCCAGAATACTACAGAATATTTTGATGTATGTACTTACAATAATGAACAGAATTAACAGCAATGACCATGAGAACATGCTTTAGTGTTTGTGAACATCTTGTTACCTTTTTACTTTTTTCTGACATCTTAACTATGTGCCATGCTCTACTCTGCTTGTCCATCTGACACCTAGATGCACCACCATAAGGCAGAATTATGACAGCACTGCAGACCATGTAAACAGGGTAAAGTTTCTACCACCACCTTTCCCTGGCATGCCCTTGCTACTGTCATTCATAAATCACTTAACAGCGGTATCTGTGCTTGCAGGCATGAGTTCTAGGATAAGGGAAAATTAACACAAAAGGAAGGAATGAGAAGGATGTCAGAACCAGAAATATCAGGATCATAAGCATCCTGGGTCCCGGAAGTCACCTTTTCCAGACCTCAGTTTCTGCTGCACAGGAGATAAGAGCTCCAGTCCTTCACATCTCATCACATACAGTTGTGCTCATAAGTTTTACATACCCCTGGTAGAATGTATAAGATGTGTAGCATTTTAAGAAAACATAAGTGATCAGACAAAATACATGTCTGTTATTTTTAATGTGTTTCAAATTTAACTATTATGCATCACAGAATATCAGAGTCATTAAACAAACCATAGCAATAAAAGAAATAATAGAATGGTCTTGTTCTAAAGTTTGCTTACTCTTAGTTCTTAATATTGTGTATTGCCCCCTTTTGCATCAATGACGCTTGCATTCTTTTGTGACAATTGTAAATGAGGCCCTTTATTTTCTCATGTGATAAAGCTGCTCATTCCTGTAGGCAAAAGACCTCCAGATCCTGTAAATTCTTTGGCTGTCTAGCATGAACTGCATGTTTGAGTTCTCACCAAAGTGGCTCAATGATATTGAGGTCAGGAGACTGTGATAGCCATTCCAGAAAGAAAAATTGGTTCTTACCTGCTAATTTTCGCTCCTGTAGTACTACAGATCAGTCCCGACTCCTGGGTTTTGCCTCCCCTTCCAGCAGTCCCTCAATATTGACCTGAACCACTGAACATAAACACATTCCCACATAACACGTCTCCCTGAATGAGCAGTAGGATGAGGAACCCCATATAATGGGAACAATCCTTTCCAACCTGTGGGGAGTAGCTGGCTTGTTACGGCGGTTACTACCCCAAACCAATTGTGTCCGATACTTCACTTTCGATGCATATCCAGCATGGCTCTCTGCTCCAACAGCATGGGAGAAGACTGATACATCACGCATTTCCAGCATAGCTCCCTGCTTCAACAGCAGGGGAGAAGAAAAACAACCAATAAGGACTGTATAACATAGTCTGGGTAAAACAAATAAGCATGGGTGTAGCTTGCTTATTGCGGCGGTTACTACCCCTACTACCCCTAACTAATCAAGCTAGATATTTCAATGGTGGGGGTGGAAGGGAAATAGAACCAAGAGCTAAGAGAAACAGATAAGTATGAGAGAAAAAAACATGTGAGGCTTGCTGGGCAGACTGGATGGGCCGTTTGGTCTTCTTCTGCCGTCATTTCTATGTTTCTATGTTTCTATGTTTCAACCTTAACAGAAGAAACTAAGCAAAACCTGTGCCATTCTTCAGTCTATTTACAATAACAGATTGAGCAGACTGTCCAGTTCTCCCCACATCAACTGGGTGGGACTTGACTGATCTGTGGTACTACATGAAAGAAAACTAGCAGGTAAGAACCAATTTTCCTTTCGCTGTACATACCCAGATCAGTCCAGACTCCTGGGATATACCCAAGCTTCCCTAAACAGGGTGGGACTGCGAAAGTCCCGCTCGAAGTACACTTTCGCCAAAGCCCATGACATCCTGAGCCTGGACAATAATGTCTGGTGAAAGTGTGCAATGGCTTCCAAATCTCATGTGGTGAAACTTGTTGATATTCGGCCCAGGATGTCGATTGCGATCATGTAGAGTGAGCCCTTAACCCCTTAGGAACAGGATGACCCTGCCAGATGTATGCTGAACCTATCACTTTCTTCAACCACTGCTATGGTGGACTTTGAAGCCTTTTGTCCCTTTTTTGCACCACTCCATAACACAAAAAGATGATCAGATAGCCGAAAGCTATTAGTGACTTTAAGACACCGTAAACAAGGCTTGTTTCACATCCAAAAACCACATCTCTCTTGTGTGAGGCACCGCCACATACAGATTTGGGAAAGCCGAAAGCTCTACAGATTGATTCAAAAGAAAAGATGATACCACCTTCGCAAGAAAGGAAGGAACCATCCGCAAAGAGACTCCAGAATCCGTAAGCCTCAGAAAAGGATCCCTACATGACAGAACCTATAGTTCCGAGATTCTCCTAGCGGAATAAATTGCCACCAAAATAACCTTTAAGGTATGAGCCTTCATAGTTGCCCTTCTAAGAGTCTCTAATGGAGCTGCACATATCCCCCTGAGAACCAATTAAGGCTCCAGGGGGGACCGAATTTCCACACCGGAGGCCGCAAATGCTTTGCCCCACAGAGAAAATGCACCACATCTGGATGTGCAGCAAGGGCTGCTCCCTTCACCTTGCCTCTAAGACAGCCCAATTCCATCACCTGGACTCTAGGCCAAACCTTTCACAAACCCTCGTTGTAAGAAGGTCAAAATATGTGCCACAAATGCTCTCCACACCCTCACATAGGCTAAAGGATGTTGAGATCTTCCTAGCTTGCAGCAGCATGGAAATGACATCCTCAAGATATCCTTTGCACCTCAGACACTTCCTCTCAAAAGCCAAGCCGTGAGACAGAAGCGAGCCATCTGATCTGAAAATATGGGACCTTGGTGCAGCAGGTTGGGAAGTTGAGCAAGGCACAGCGGCCCGTCCACTGCTAGATTGATCAAATCTGCAAAACAGGGCTGTTGAGTCCTCTCTGGTGCCATTAGAATCACCTCTCCCGGAAGAATTTCTATTCACTGTAATACTTTGCCCACCAGCGGCTATGGCAGAAATACATATAGGAGAACCCTTGCGGCCATGAGAGTACTAAGGCATCGACCCCTTCCGCTCCGCATTCTTGTCTGCGACTGAAGCAGCATGGAGCCTTGGCAGGGGATGCCCCACTTACGACGGATAAGCCGCATTGATTCCTCCGACAACTCCCACTCCCCGGGATCCAGAAAATCTGCTTGTACACTGCCTATCCTGGCTATGTGAGAAGCTGCCAATATCTCTAGATGCTGCTCTGCCCAGCATATCAGCTCCTGGGCCTCCTGAGCCAGCTCCTGACTCTTTGTACCACCCTTTTAGTTGATGTAAGCCACCGTTGTTGCACTGTCCAACAAAATTCTTACTGGCTGTCCGCATAAGAGACGCGAGTAAGTCCCGGGGCTTGCAAAAAGGGGCGGCCGGGGGCGTGGTTTCGGATCGGGGGCATGGCAGAGTGCCCCAACACAGCGGCCTGTGTCGGGGCCTGCTGTGCCGGCGCGCATATGTTACTACTGCCTGGAGGCAGTAGTAACTTTTCAGATAAAGGTGGGGGGGCGGGGGTCTAGATAGGGCTGAGAGGGTGGGTTAGGTAGGGGAAGGGAGGGGAAGGGGGGCTGGGAGGGGAAATCGGAGCGACCTTGGAGGAAAAGGGAAGTGCACGCAGGGCTCGGCGCGCGCAAGTTGCACAAATGTGCACCCCTTGCGCGCGCCGACCCCAGATTTTATAAGATACGCGCGGCTACGCGCGTATCTTATAAATTCCAGCGTACGCTGTCTTTTAAAATTTACCCCTTAATGTTTTGCAGTCCCTGACGCAGCCCTACCTCCGGGCAAAACTTGGCCTGAGTCAGGCATATTCTAATTCTTTATCTGTGAATCTATACTACATTGTGAATAAAAGAAACCCAATATCTAAGATGATTGGTCATCCTCTTGTTTGTTGCCTCTTGGTTTTGTTTGACCATCTTCTGTTTCGCTTTTTTGCACAGACCTTACTTCAGAAAATGTCCTTCTCACCATGGAAGACATCCTTAGCTTTGAAAATGGACATCTTAATGATTTACTTACTCCAGAACCATTTTTTTTTTTTTTTTTTTTTTTAAGGATAACGAAGTATTTGAGGATTTTTTTTTTAAATAGGAAGACACCATCAATCGTAGTAAAAGACTAGTAAAGGAGTGTTTTACATGCCTCAATCCTTCTGGAATTCTAATGATTTAAATGAATTCCAAGAGGACTACAATTCAACAAACCCCCAGCATGTTTAAAGAAAACAACGAATTCATGAGATCTTGGGAAGCCATTCTCAATAAGTGCTCCCTAGATCTTATCATTTTAATTATTAAAAATCATTAAAATATCTAAGAAAAGTGAAGAGAAAATCAAGGAAGATTGAGAATATTTAAAACAAAATAATTTATGTTTTGATGTTATTTTACAAAAGCTTAAGATCTTCCAAATTGGACAAATTTCAGCGTGACGAATCAGATTATAAAAACAATAATGCTATCTTTGGCATCTCCAATTTAGATCAACCAATTTAGAACGCCCTTCCGGAAGAAGTGGTGAAGAAAAAACTGTGAAGGATTTCAAAGGAGCATGGGATAAACACTGTGGATCCATAAAGTCTAGAGGATGTGAATGAAGGAAAGAGGCAAGGGAGTGGCTTGCGGGAATGACAGCTACTACCTGGTGATTAATACTCTTATTAATTAAACATACACATGGTTAATGCGACTCCAACATTGCTCTATGTTTCAATGGCAAGAGGAAATGTGGAAAAAAGGATTTGCATTCACAAAAAAGCGGGGGAATAGCTTGCTTGTTGCGGCGGTTACTACCCCAAACCAAATACGCCTGATACTTCACTTTCAATGCATATCCAGCGTAGCTCTCTATTTCAAAGGCAGGGGGGAATGAAGATAAGAGGATTTACATTCAGACAACAACCAACAAGCTCTGAGTTGCATAGTCTGGGTAAACAAATAAGCGTGGGTGTAGCTTGCTTGTTACAGCAGTTACTACCCCGAATCAATTAAGCCTGATACTTCACTTGGAATACATATCCAGCACAGCTCACTTCTTCAATGGCAGGGGGAATGAAGAAAAGAGGATTTATATTCAGACAACAACCAACAAGGACTGAATTGCACAGGCTGGGTAAACAAATAAGCGTGGGAGTAGCTTGCTTATTGCGGCGGTTACTACCCCTAACCAATTAAGCTTGATACTTCACTTTGATGCAGCTCCAGCACTGCTCTCTACATCAATGGTGGGGGTAGAAGGTAACTAGAACCAAAAAGTTTCTAATAAGGGTCAAGAGTAACAGATAAGTATGAGGAAAAATAAGTGTGAAAGCTTGCTGGGCAGACTGGATGGGCTGTTTGGTCTTTTTCTGCCGTCATTTCTATGTTTCTATAACTAGGTGCAATAGGGATAATTCTATGGCATATAAACAGAAAATAAATCCCCCACAAAAGAGAAAGAGAGGACATTAAGGGGTCGATTTTAAAAGGAGCGCGCTCGAGTCCATGTGCACGCGGTTCCTGGCACACACACGTTATAAAATCTCATGGCCACGTGCGCTGCACTTTAAAATACATGTGTGCATGTGCAGGCGGCACATGCAGAGGGGCTGAATTTTTGGATATTACATGAGGCGACACAATCGGGCCTAGGAGGGAACTTCCTTACCCATCTGCCTCACCTTCTTTGCCTTTCCACTCTCCGCCCCGACCCCTACCAAGCTACCTGAAAATTTTTTATTTTTCTACTTACTGTTCTTCCCATGCAGAAGTAGTTTCTGCATGCTGGCCAGCTGCTGGTGTGCGCGTCCCCGGTACAGCGGCTAATGGCCACTGCCCCAGCCGGCCTCCGCCCCTCCCAGACCCTGCACCCTGGCCTGCTCCTCTTTTATGGCCCGGCCCTTGTGCGCGGAGCGGGGTTTACACATGTGGCTGGGCCTGTTTTAAAATGCGCACAGTGCGCACAAGGCCCGACAATGCGCGTAAACCCCGCTTTTTAAGCACGCGGGCCTTCAAAAATCCACCCTTAAATGTTAGTCCTGATAACGAAAGGAATGTAAAATGATGCATAGCATTTCAGATAAAGCTCCAGATCCATTTGTACCATTATTCACAATGGGAAGTACATATGCACTTCAATATCCTTAAACTGATAATAGGCAGGAGTGGGTTTTTCAGTTAGAAAAGATATGGAGAAGAGAGTCAATGAATTACGAATTATATCCAAACAAATGGGAAAGTCCGAGGAACAGAGGAAGAGGGAGGGGGAGAGTACACTACAACCCATACTACTGAATAATGCATCAGTAGAAGCCAATAAAATTATGAATCTTATATGGACTTAAAGATAAATGATTGTGCAATGTCAAGTTGTTCCTTTTCGCATATGATTTTAATTTTGTGTTTATTTTTAGCTAATTAGATGACAACTTAATGTTTTGCAGCCCCTGACACAGCCCTACCCCAGGCGAAACTTGGCCTGAGTCGGGCATATTTTAATTCTTTATCTGTGAATCTATATTAAATTGTGAATAAAAGAAACTAAATGTATAAGGCGATTGGTCATCCTCTATTTTGTTTGCCTCCTAGATTTGTTTGACCATCTTCCGTTTTGCTTTATTGGACCGTCCTGCACAACTTTGGGCCTCTTCCTAGGCTGCGGATCCTGTGGGCCCTCCTGCCTGGAAAGGCAGCATCCCATGGCCTTCCTGGTGAGATGTGCCTTTTGGAGCAGCAGAACAAAGTCAGGAGAAAATCCTGCCGAATCTTCCCCAGGAGGTCCTCATCCTTTTCAGACAGAGGTTCCTAGGCCCAAACCCCCCCCCCCCCCCCCCCCCAATCCTCGGATCGGCTGGGGACAGTGGTGGAGGGAGATCCCCCTCTCCCCCCACAGCCTCAGATGCAGCTACAATAGATGCCAAAATGGCCCCCGTTCCCATGTGAACCAGGATGGAGCCTGCAGCCACGCTGGCATCACAATGCCTCCCCAACTCCTTTTCAAGGGTTCCCAAGCTGCCATCTTCCCCGGAAAGGCAGTGGGAACAAAGGCTGGTTCGGGACAGGTGCGTGTACATGGAGCACTAGCTGCCATGTGGCATAGCCCCTCACTGGCTTGATTACGCGTGCCCGACAGCCACTCAGAGGATGCCGAAGAAGAAAAGGTGGACACAGCCCTGCACCTACTGGGCCGCCTGTGATCTGCCCTGAATGGGCAACACTACAAAAAAAAAAGTCTCTTTTTTTTCTAACTTTAAAAGTACAGAAACTAAGGACACTTCCCTGAAGCTGGGAAGCAGGCCCTGGATGTCATCCTGGGGTCGAGGGAACTGGTCCCAACCAGTTATCCACCCCTGGCGGCAAAAAGGAATGAGCCTAAAAGGGTCCCCAACCCCCTGCTCATCCACCTCAAGAAGAGATGGCCCCACCAGGACCTGCCAGCCTTCTGGGAAGAACTCCTCTTTCTTTCCTAATCCCTCTCTAACTTTAAAAAAAAAAAAAAGTAAAGTAATTTTCTGACTGTAGGTTTTGCACTTCTACCATCTTCTGTAGACAGGGAAATACTGAGGGACTGCAGGTGGCACACCAGGTTATATGGCAGTGTCAACGAAACATTTCTCTGTCTGCTGGAAGGAAGGCAAAACCCAGGAGTCTGGACTGATCTGGGTATGTACAGGGAACCTTCTCTTTGTTCTGCTGCAGCCACTGAAGGGTCAACTTTGCCTTGTGTTTACGATCATTGTCATGTTGGAAAATCCAAGTGCACCCCATGCACAGCTTCCTGGCTGATGAATGCAAATTCTCCTCCAATATTTTCTAATAAGATGCATTCATCCTGCCATCAATTTTGATTACATTTCCTGTGTCGCTGTAGCTCCCCCCCCCCCCCCCCCAAAACAGCAGAGATCCACCTCCATGCTTCTCTTCATAGGCCTTGTTGACTCCTCTCCAAAATGTTTATGGTTGTGACCATAAAGTTCAATTTTGGTCTCATCACTCCAAATTATTTTGTTGCAGAAGTTTTAAGTCATCCATAGTGCTGTTTGGTATATTGTAAGCAGGCTGTTTTGTGGGGGTGCAGCAATGTTTTTTTTTCTGGAAATTCTACCATGCAGCCCATTTTTGTTCAAGTATATCCTTATTATGCATGCTGAAACTCCCACACCACTTTGTTTCAGAGAAACCTGAATTTCAGTAGGAGTTGCTTGTGGGTTTTTCTTTGCATCCTGACAAATTTTCTTAGCAGTTGTGCCTGAAATTTTTCTTGGTCTACCTTGGTATTAACAGAACCCATATTTTCCATTTTTTGATCAGAGTTTGAGCAGTACTGATTGGCATTTTCAAATCTTTGGATATCTTTAAATATATTTTTCCTGATTTATAAGTTAAACTACTTTTGCTCGCAGATCCTTATAAAGTTCTTTTGCTTTTTCCATGCTTCAGTAACCAAAGTCAGTGGAGCCCTGGATGAAATACACAAGGGTTTCTCAAGAACTAAGAAACTCATTGGAGAAATTACTTACCTGATAATTTCGTTTTCCTTAGTGTAGACAGATGGACTCAGGACCAATGGGTATAGTGTACTCCTGATAGCAGTTGGAGACGGATCAGATTTCAATCTGATGTCAGCCCTAGTACATATACCCCTGCAGGAAGTGCAGCTCTTCAGTATTTTCCTCGAAAAGCATTATGGATATATGTGTGACTGACTAATTTGATTAACTTGAATAACTTCATAACTTGGTTAAACTTTATAACTTGATTAACTTGCTCTGGTTGAATTGGCTATAGCTGGAGACTGCCAGTGACCTCAACCGGAAAGCATCGACACCTGGTAGGATGGGTGTCCTAAGTGAAGGAAAGCATGGCTTACCCTTGAATCATTTGAAATTCCATGAGTAACGGCAGCCAAGGGTGGGATGCTGAGTCCATCTGTCTACACTAAGGAAAACAAAATTATCAGGTAAGTAATTTCTCCATTTCCTAGCGTGCAGCAGATGGACTCAGGACCAATGGGATGTATAAAAGCTACTCTTGAACCGGGTGGGAGGCTGCCTGTGACCCACTTAGTACTGCCCTTGCAAATGCCGTGTCCTCCCGAGCCTGAACATCCAGGCGGTAGAACCTGGAGAAGGTGTGGATGGAGGACCATGTCGCCGCCCTGCAAATCTCAGCGGGTGACAACATTCTGGTTTCTGCCCCGGACACTGCCTGGGCTCTAGTAGAATGGGTCTTGATTTGTAGAGGCGGCGGCTTGCCTGCTTCTACGTAGACTGCCTTGATGACTTCTTTGATCCAGCGGGCTATGGCTGCCCGCAAGGCTGCTTCCCCTTGTCTCTTCCCGCTGTGAAGGATGAACAGGTAGTCCATTTTTCGGACGGGTTCCGACATTTCCAGGTATCTGGATAGGAGTCTGCCGATGTTGAGGTGGCGTAGACTTCAAGCTTCTTCCGAATTCTTAAACTCATCCGGTGATGGTAGTGAGACAGTTTGGTTGAGATGGAAGTGTGACATCACTTTGGGAAGGAACGAAGGGGACCATGCGTAGCTGGATGGTTCCCGGGGTGAGCCTGAGGAACGGCTCACGGCAGGACAGTGCTTGTAGTTCTGAAATGCGGCGGGCTGAACAAACTGCCAGCAGGAATGCTGTCTTCAAGGTCAGTAGTCGGAGAGACAGTCCACGGAGGGGCCTGAAGGAGGCTCCTGCTAGAAAATCCAGGACCAGGTTGAGGTTCCAAAGAGGTACCGGCCACTTTAGGGGTGGGCGGATGTGTTTGACTCCTTTCAGAAAGCGTGAAATGTCCGGGTGAGAGGCTATGCTGTCGCTCTCGCTCTTGGTGCCGTAGCATGACAATGCGGCCACCTGTACCTTGATGGAGTTGAGGGACAATCCCTTCTGTAGGAATTCCAAGATCGCGAGAACTTTGACTGAGCGTGGTATGATGTCATGGTCTTCGCACCAGGCTTCGAATACTCTCCAAATCCTTATGTACGTTAAAGATGTGGAGAACTTGCGTGCACAGAGTAGGGTGTCGATTACAGCCCCCGAGTATCTGCTCTTTCTCAGACGAGCCCTCTCAATGGCCAGGCCGTAAGAGAGAATCGAGCTGGGTCCTTGTGGAGGATCAGCCCTTGTTGAGAGCAGGTCTCTGTGTGGAGGCAGCGGCAGGGGGGTCCCTGCCAGTAGTCTTCTCATGTCTGCGTACCACAGTCTTCTTGGCCAGTTCGGGGCCACCAGAAGTGCTAGTCCCCTGTGTAGCTGTATCTTGTGAATGATTGCGCCCAATAGGGGCCACAGCAGGAAGGCGTATAATAGAGTCCCCTGTGGCCAGGTCTGTACCAGGGCATCGATCCCCTGGGACTGAGGTTCCCGACTGCAGCTGAAGTACCTGGGTACTTGGGCGTTGGACCAGTTTGCCAGAAGGTCCATGTCTGGTGTTCCCCACCGGTTCACTATCATTTGGAACGCTGCAGTCGACAGCTTCCATTCTCCTGAGTCTAGACTTTCTCTGCTGAGGTAGTCCGCCGTGATGTTGTATTTCCCGGCGATGTGGACGGCCGAGATCTCCTGGAGATTTACTTCCGCCCACGACATTAGGGGGTCTATTTCCAGAGACACCTGTTGGCTTCTGGTTCCCCCCTGACGGTTGATGTAGGCCACTGTTGTGGCGTTGTCCGACATTACTCTGACCGCTTTGTCTCTGAGTCTGTGAACGAACCGTAGGCAGGCTAGTCTGACTGTCCGCGCTTCTAGGCAGTTGATGTTCCATTCAGACTCTTCTGCGTTCCACTGCCCTTGGCCAGTTAGCTCCTCGCAGTGTGCTCCCCATCCTCATAGGCTGGGGTCTGTGGTGAGCAGGATCCAGGTTGGTGAAGATAGTCTTGTTCCCTGGCTCAGGTGGCTGACCTGCAGCCACCATCGTAGCTGGGTCCGAACTCTGCCCGGGAGTGGTAGACGTACGGCGTAGTTCTGAAACAGTGGATTCCATCGCAATAGAAGTGAGCGCTGTAGGGGTCTCATGTGAGCTCGCGCCCATGGCACTACCTCCAGTGTGGATGCCATCAGACCGAGGACTTGCAGGTAATCCCATGCTGTGGGGCGAGGTTCGCTCAGCAGGATTTGTAACAGGTTCCTCAGCTTTGTTTTCCTTGTGGGAGTCATGCCGACCATGTCTTCTTTGGTGTCGAATCGGACTCCTAGGTATTCTAGAGACTGTGAGGGCTGCAGACATCTCTTGTTTGTGTTGACCACCCATCCGAGGCTCTCCAGTAGAGTTTTGACTCTGTTGGTTGCCTGGTGACTTTCTTCTGGGGATTTCGCCCTGATCAGCCAATTGTCTAGGTAAGGGTGTACGAGAATTCCTTCCTTCCTCAGTGTTGCCGCCACCACCACTATGATCTTGGTGAACATCCGGGGTGCTGTGGCTAACCCGAAGGGTAATGCCCGGAACTGGTAGTGACGGTCCAGGATTTTGAAGCATAGGAAGCGCTGTTGTTCCTGATGGATCGTGATGTGTAGGTAAGGCTTCGAAAGATCCAGGGATGTGAGAAACTCTCCCGGTTGTATCGCCCTTATTACAGAGCGTAGGGTTTCCATGCGGAAGTGGGGAATCCTCAGGTGGCGGTTGACAGACTTGAGGTCCAGGATGGGCCTGAACGTCCCCTATTTCTTGGGGACGATAAAATAAATGGAATAATGCCCAGTATTTATTTCTTGTGGAGGTACTGGGGTTATGTCCTCGAGGGCTAGTAGTCTGGTCAGTATAGCTTCCACTGCCACCCTCTTGGAGAGGTCATAGCAGGGGGATTCCATGAACTTGTCTGGAGGGGTTTTTGTAGGAAATCCAGGTAGTACCCCTCTCGAATGATGGTTAGGACCCACTTGTCCAAAGTTATCTCAACCCATTTGTGGTAGAATAGGGCTTGTCTGCCCCCTGTGGCTTCTTCCCTTGGACGGGTCGGCTGAATCTCATTGTGGGGTGTGGCTGGGGCCTGGACCCGAGCTGGTTCCCCTTTTGTTGTGCTTGTTCCGAAGGGGCTGGTTCCTGCCTGTAGGGCGGGGTGCTTGATAATTATTTCTGTATGGATTGAAGTGCTGTGAACCTCTGCCCTGGAGAATCGGGGGAAGGGTCGCTGATTTCTCTTGCTTTTGTCCTCTGGTAGCCGCGGTAGTGGGGACTCGCCCCATTTGTCAGCCAGTTTCTCTAGTTCACTGCCGCACAGGAGGGATCCCTTGAAAGGGCATTCTTGTGAGTCTCGATTTGGAAGACGCGTCGGCCGACCAGCTTCGGAACCAGAGTTTTCTCTTGGCTGCCACAGCTGATGACACTCCTCTAGCTGCGGTGCGTACCAGGTCAGAAGCAGCATCCACGAGGAATGATACTGCCGGTTCCATGGCTTTCCCAGGGGTGTTGCTCCTGGTCTGTGATAGGCAGGCACGTGTCACAACAGTGCAGCAGGCTGCTATTTGTAGGGACATAGCGGCGACATCAAAGGACTGTAAGGATGGATTCCAGACGTCTGTCTTGCGCATCTTTGAGTGCTGCACCTCCCTCCACTGGGATAGTGGTGCACTTCGAGACCGCGCAGACCATAGCATCCACTTTTGGGCATGTCAGAAGGTCTTTGGCCGCCGGGTCCAGAGGGTACATGGCTGCCATAGCCCATTCCCCTTTGAATGTGGACTCTGGAGCAATCCATTCCAGATCAATTAGCTGTTGAATGACTTGTAACAGAGGGAAATGGCAGGAGGACTGACGGAGTCCCTCTAGCAGAGGATTCGTCTTAGGTTCCCCCAAGGCACTTGTGCCTGGGATCGCAAGTTTCTTCAGGCTGCTGGTGACCAGGTCTGGAAGCTCGTCCTTGGTGAAGAAGCGCCTCATGGTCCGGTGAGGCTTTGTCCCCTGAGGTAGTTCCCCTTCCTCCAGGGGCTCTGATTCCTCCTCCGAGATATCCGTGTCCCGGTAAGTGGGGCTTCCGGGTGGTGGATTCACTACCCTGGGCCTGGCGGGGCCCGGAGTGTAGCGGTCCTCTGGAGAAGGCTGTGGCCGTGTTACCCGAGGCTCCATCTGCATGTGAACGAAGGTGTGCAGGCCTTTGAAAAATTCCACCCAGGAGATAGACGCTGGGTCCAAGCTAAGAGGCGCTGTGTCCCTGGGGGGCCCGTTTGAGGGGGGGTCCCACTGGGGATTTGCTAGGTCCGGGGTACTTATTGAGGAACTAGCACTCAGGCCCGGATGGGGCTGGCCCTGGGCTTGATCCCCCAGGGCCTCCTCGCACTGGATACACAGGGCATCGGCCTCTTCGTGTTGTGCGGCTCTGATGTGGCCTGCTGGGCAGAGGCCCTGAACCTTGAGCTCCTTTTCTGATGGTGCCATAGGTATAGATGCAGAAATCTCTTGTGCGTCGAATATGTGCGTGTGGACGGATGTGTGCGCTGGTGTGCGCACAAGTCGTAGTTGTGCGCCTCGCCTAGTACACGCGAGTTGCGCACGTAACTTGTGCGTACTGCACTTAAGGTGAAATGTTGTGTGCACAAGTAATTTGCGCACGACTCGCCCTATGCGCACGGATTGAGACGGAGGTCAGGGCGGCAAACAGGGCCAAAATGGCGACAGCGACCACGCGGGCAATATGGCGACCACCTTGGAGGGTCCCCACGTGGGAGAGCCCTTGGCTCTAACCGGGGCTGAGCCCTGCTAGGGCGGATCAACCTGGTGGCACTGGTCCCGGCCGGCGACCTGTGCGACTCCTCGAGCTTCAGAGACCGGAGACTTTAAACAAGATTTCTACCTTACCTCGTCTCGGCGCTTCCTGGTTTCGTTCCGGGTGGTCTCCGGCTGTGGGGGGAGAGGGCAAATACCTTCACAACTGCGCTCGTGGTTGCACCCGCTGCCTCTCAGCCGCACCCGAGATCGGGGGCTAGGTCCCTGCTGAGGGTCGGCCGCCGGACCGAGGCTCACCTCCGAGGGACCATGGAAATCACCTCGGGAATTCTCAACTGGGGGAGGGACCAGAGGGTGTTACTGCAGGAGAGCGGGGCTCGCTGTTGAGGTAGGTTTTCTTCTTATTTTGGGTTTTCTCCGTTAAATTTTGCTCTAATGCTGTGAAAGCGTGCAGGTAGTCCCTAACTGCTATGGAGACGGAAAATACTGAAGAGCTGCACTTCCTGCAGGGGTATATGTACTAGGGCTGACGTCAGATTGAAATCTGATCCGTCTCCAACTGCTATCAGGAGTACACTATACCCATTGGTCCTGAGTCCATCTGCTACTCGCTAGGAAATGACTATTTATATAGACACAAATTACAGTCAAACAAGGCACAGGTGTGGATACCTACCCTTCAATGCCATCTCAACTTGTGTGGGTCACCTTGAGTGTATATTATCAGCCCAAACATTCAAGGAATGTAACTTTTGAACAGAACCACTTTATTACTTCCCTTATTGCTATGGTTTGTTTAATGATTTTTGCTATTCTGTGATGCATAATGAAATATAATAAACATAATAAAAATAATAGATGCGTTTTGTCTGATCACTCATATTTTCTTAAAATGCTATACATCTTACAAATTCTGCCAGCGATATGAAAACTGATGAGCACAACTGATGAGATATGAAAACTGATGAGCCTGGGACCAGTCAGGCATTTTATTTTATTACAAGCATGCCAGTTAACTAAGGACTTGTCAGCAAATGCTTTCAGGAATAGAACAGAAGGGAGGCTGGAATTTTAACAGGGCTGACCTGTCTGCAAATCTGACAGTTTTCCTTCCCTCAGGAATATACTATTTTGTAGGTTTCATATTCAAAGCAATTATTATGCAGTACAGTACATCAAAACATATAGCCATAGCCAAGACATATTTTATGTAGCACAGTACATGACAGTGCAAAACTGGCTTACTTGGAATAAAGTTCCTTCAGCGTATTTAAGTGTTTTGTGAGTGTGTCCACCTCTTTCTCTCTTTCTTTCAGCTTGCTCCGTATCCCTTCCACTTTGGTTTGCCACTTTTTACCTTCTTCCCACCTAATTATTTCTTCTTTAGAGCTCTGTGAAAACGAAGTACAAACTGGCTTGGAAAATCTTGAATGGAACAGGGTACCAAAAGCATTTCATAAAGAAACTCCATTCCAATTGGGCGTACGGAACAATGGATACCAACTCATGCATCTAAACATAAAAGTCACGCTGTACATCCACAGATCACACACAGAAACCGTTCATCAACAAATCAGGGTTACAAAGTTAGGTAACTGCAAGGTAAGGGCAAACTACCAACAGCCTTCTGCTAAGTCAATAAAGCTATAAATGGATATACAGGACACCGCAGTATCTACACAAAGGAAAAAAACCAAACAAGAATGGAAAAGCAATTCATGTATAATACCTTCAGCTTTATCTGTTTTTCCAAAGAGAATTCAAACTGTTCTGTGAATGTCCATACACATTAAATATTCTTTTGGAACTCAGCTGTATCGTGCTTTACACAAGTATATGGGTTTATCCTTGCATTCTAATTGAGCCTCTCTATAGCAATGTTGTGCTCCAGCAAATATGTGAATTTGTTGCCATAGAGACAAAGAAACAAAACTAAAACGCACAACCTAGCACTGTCTTCTAGTTAACCACCTACCACATGTGTTTAGTGTGTGCTGACCAAATCAGATAACACAAGCTATAGCAGGGGTTCTTACCTTGTCTTCTTTTGCACTTTTCCTTTCCAGTTCATCTGCCTTCTTCTCCAGCTCACTTTCCAGCCTTCTGATTTTTTTCTGAAGCTCATCAATCAAACTCTGTTTATTGTCTGGACTTTGCTTGCTCTGAAAAAGTTGCACAATTTTTACAATGGGCATTTTTCTATTTGGGGCCCTTCCGTTTCTTATGAGTACAGATGAATTTTGTAGGTTTCACCAATTTATCCTTTCAATAAAAGCATCAGATTTGAATTAAGACAGAGTTGTCTCTTTACTTCTGTATATATGGGATCATTTTCAAAAACATTTATGTACCTAAAATGTGGTTTTATGTGCATAAATGGACTTTTCTAAAAAATTACCCTGGGGGTTGGGAATGTAAAAGTATGCGTGGAAGTGATTTCGTGCGTACTTTTGTGCACACTTGAGTTCCCAGGAGGAAGTGGGGACTAGGCAAATCCATTTTCACATATACTTTCAAAACTCGAAATTATGCGCATATGACGTTCTGCATACACCCACTCATTTTGAAAGAAGACTTATGCATGCAAGTCCACTTTGGAAATTAGGGCTGAAATATGCATGTACTTTCCACAAACAGGCTGTTATAAAATTATCCTCATAAGGATAGAACTAGCAAAGGAATGCACAAAAAAAACCCCCAAAGTGTTTTTCTTGTATCTTTGTTACACACAGATCAATTTCTAAATGAATTTTCCTATAGGCACAAAAAGGGGAGAATACTACTTCATAAATAAAGCCCGATGTCTTAAATCATCCAGATTCTCTCCTTGGAGAGCCCTTTTATTTCGTCCTTTCTTTACTGCTGTGTATAAGAAATCATTCTCCGTAGCTGCTCCGAGCCTATGGAATACTCTAACCACAGCACTATGATGAACTTTCTGTATAAAAACTTTCAAAAAGCAGCTGAAAACATTATTATTCCGCCTGCCTTTTCCAGACAGTTTTTGAGCTAGCAGTTTGATAAGATATGATGGTATCATGCAGAGTTGCAGTACACTTGTTTGTTGTTCTAGGTCTGTTTCAATTTTACAAATGCTTTTATTGTAAGCCACTCAGAGCTGTAGTTATTGAGTGGCATATAAATGTTGTAAATAAAATTATAAAGAAATAAATAAAAAAAATGGCCACAGGATTCCTGGTTGTACCAGGTGAATACTTCTGAACATTTTTTTTTTATTTATGCAGAGAGATGCTGCTACAGAAAAACACAAAGGGGCAGATTTTAAAACCTGTGCGCGCGGCCTACATTTGTGTGTGCTACCCGGCGTGCACAAATGTACGCACACATGTTATAAAATCCAGGGTCAGCGCACGCAAGGGGGTGCACACTAGTGCACCTTGCACGCGCCGAGCTCTAGGGAAGCCCCGATGGCTTTCCCCGCTCCCTCTGAGGCAGCTCCGAGAGGCCTAGGAGGGAACTTTCCTTCTGCACCCCCACCTTTCCCTCCCTTCCCCTATCCAACCCGCCCCCCGTCCTACCTAAATCCCCTCCCCCCTGCCTTTATTTTGTACCAGAGGCCTCGGTCCCACCCCTGCCCCGCCCCTTTCACAAAGTCCCGGGACATGCGCACTTCGCCGGGCCTATGCAAAATAGGCTCGGCGCGCGTAACCCTTTTAAAATCCGCCCCATATTTTTACCATAAATAACGTGTAAAATCACAGTCTACCTGCAAGCCACTAGTGAGTCTCTTGACCTTCTTTTTCAGTTCTTCGTTCTCTTTATCCACTTCCTCCTTTATTCTTTGCAGCTTGTTGAGGGCTTTTTGTTTATCCACGAGTTCTTGAGTTAAGGTGTCCATTTTCTCTGCCATAGAGCTTTCCCTCTGTTTGTTTGCTTTAAGGGCATCCTTAAGTTTTGAGATCTGCTCATTTAAATCATCTATGCGCACCTATACAAATAATCAGAAGAAAATTTTAATCCAGGCTGCCTGTAACACATTAACACAGAAAATGACAGCAGGAAAAGACCAAATTGGTCCATCCAGTCTTCCCAGTTCCAATTCTTCTACTTCAGGTAGATGAACATATAAATTCACATACTAAACCCAACACCAGCTCGTCACCCCCATTGTCTTTTACCTGGACTTTCAACCTATTTCCTATCAATGTCCTCCATATCAGTCCAAATCATACTTTTAAACTGTTAAAAAATTGGCCTCTTCTGGTCTTGTCATTTTCTCTATGATTCTTACAAGACCAGCACTAAATCCATCACCCATATCCCATTGCATGCCTTATTACCAAGTTTTCTAATAATTCACACAACCTCCAAAAGTAGTAAAGCCACTGTCCAAAACATCCAGCTTCCCCATGCTCACTTGAAGTTTGGGTTTCAACCATGGTCATGCCATGCAGGTTACCCTAATGCCTTCTTGACATCCCAATGCAGCAATACCACTGCTTTTAGGATACCCCAGTGCCTTCTTGGAAGCCCCAGTGCAATCTTGCTACTGCTGTTTGGGTAATAACTGCTGTTTCATGCAGGTTAAAACAATACCTTCTTGGAAGCATGGGCTATTACGATTGTATTTGCCATTCCATGAAGGATACCCCCTTTGCTACCTCATCACCTGTGGTGTCACTAGGTCATGCTTCCTACTCAGTGGTGATGATCTGGTTGTGTTAGTCACCAACCTGTAAACGTTTTGAAATTACTTCCTTTTTCCTGTTGCAGCTGGAAGATTGAGGCCACCAGTGTGCCCAATATGGTATTTGTTTTGTAGAAAATTACTACTGCTTCCATTATCCCTTCACTTTTGCAAATAAGGATCCTCTGTGTTTATCCCATAACAATTTGATACCCTTTACTGATTTAGGTTCTACCAACCTTTCTGGGAAAGCATTCTGGACATCTATCACAGTTTTCATGATCTTAACCCCTAGATCAACATCCTTTCCATTGAAAAAGGTTTACTTCTTGTGCATCAATATCTTTCAGGTATGTAAATGTCTATCTTATACCTCATCTCTCCTCTTCTCTAGGGTATACATATTTAGGTCCTCAAGTCTCATCTTGTATGGCTTTTGCTGCACAGTCTTCACTATTTTGATTACCTTTCTCTGGACTGCCTCTAGCTTCCAAAACTTAATATAAAATCCTAGGTGAGGTCTCCTCAATGAACAGAGGTATCACCACATCTTTATTTCTTCTAGTTATGCCTTCCTCTATGCACACCAGCATCCCCCTGACTCTGGCCACTGCATTATCTCCACTTTTTTGCACTAAATGTTAAATGCCAAACATTTTCCTTAAACTTTCTAAGATCACTTCTCATTTTCTCTACTTCTCTGGGATGTCTAGTCTATTGCAGATCTTGTTGTTCTTCACAAAATGGCAAACTTTTCAATCTAACCCCTCTCAGAAAAATACTGAACAGAACTGGCACCCTAACAGTTTCCTAAGGTACTCCACTAATCACTTTTTTTATTCTCAGAGTAAATTATATTTACCAGTACCCTTTCTGTTTATCACTCAACCAATTTTTTATGTAGTCCACCACTTTGGAACCCATCCCTAGGCTGCTCAGTTTATTTAAAAACCTTTTATAAAAGGACAGTATCAAAACCTTTGCTGAAATCCAAGTAAAGCACATCTAGTGCATGCCCTTGATGGAAACCTTAAGTCATCCAATCAAAGAAATAAATCAGATTTCTTGACACAATCTACCTCTGGTAAAAACATGCTGCTTCATATCTTGGAACCCATTGGATTACAGACACCAAGGAGATTAAAGAGCAGCTGGGCTGAGAAACAAAGGAGGCTCTAGCTCTCCTCTAGCACTCTGTGGCAATCACATGGCCATCATTCCTGTGTTTGCAAAAAACGGGAACCGGCTGAAGAAGAGCAAGCTTGTCTCCCTGCAGGCACGAATATGACCTCGCTACAGTACAGAGTCCTCAAACAATGCAAACATCTTCTAACAATAACTCCTTACCTTGGGCCTCTTTCTACCCAGAGAGCTCAAGCGGCTAGAAGGTACTGGAATGGCTGAGACAGCCGCTTTGGTTGACTGTGCCTCTTTTTTTCATTTTTATTTAAATGTTTGTGAGAAGGGGGAAACATCAACTGCAGAAGGCTACTCTGAAACAGCAACTGAAGGCGCTGACGCACTGGACACAGTGACACTCCAATCATGCCCCATAGATAAAGGAGGAGGAAGCCTGGGCTGTTTTACAGCAGTGAGGGATTTTAAATGGTCACCAGTGCTCCTAGTGTTATTGAGAGCTCAGTGGAGAACAACTCAGATGCTGCGGGCTACACAGATTTCCCCCCCCCCCCCCCAGACTCAGAATGCTGCTGTGAAGAATCCCTCTAATCTTCAACCAGTTCTGGCAATACTATGAGCTTCCACCCAGTGGCACTATCCTAAAACAGCAGCTTTTGCGAAATAAGAAAATTAGGTCTTACCTCCGATAATTTTCGTTCCTGCAGTACCAAGGATCAGTCCAGACTCCTGGGTTTTGCCTCCGCACCAGCAGGTGGAGACAGAGCCAAACTTGTCAGGCTCCGCATATATACCAGGGTGCCACCCACAGCCTGTCAGTATAACAATGTCAAAGCAGAAAAAATCCTGAACTGAACACTAACTAAGACCCCCGGGAGATTAACCGGAGAAAACTAGGCTCACTGACCCCAACGAGGGCCCTGCCCCAAAGAACCAAACAGGCATCAACTGATCTGTGTAAGGAAAACAAATATTCTCAACATGAACAACGACAGCGGGCTCTCCAATCGGAGAAAATCTTGAGGGCGGGACTCTGGACTGATCCTTGGTACTACAGGAACGAAAATTATCGGAGGTAAGACCTAATTTTCTTTTCCCTGTACGTACCGGATCAGTCCAGACTCCTGGGATGTACCAGAGCTGAGATTACTTGGGATGGGATCCGGAGAGGCCCGCTCTTAAAACACCTGCTCCGAAATTGCCTTCCCGTGAACCCTGAACATCCAGACGATAATGACGTGCAAAAGTATGCAAGGATTTCCAAGTTGCCGCCCTGCATACCTCCTGTGGAGAAATCTGCATACATGCCGCCCAGGAAGCCGCCTGGGAACGCGTCGAATGAGCCTTGAGACCCTGCGGAATGCGTTTTCCACAGAGTAAATATGAGGAACCTATGGCCTCCTTCAACCAGCGAGAAATGGTGGTCTTGGAGGCCATATTACCCCGCTTTGGGCCCTGACAAAGCACAAAAAGTTGATCTGATAACCGAAAATCATTGGTCACCTCCAAGTACCGTAGTAGAGATCTACGGACATCCAGCTTCTTCAACTCTCTGGACGCCGGATCCGCTTCCGAAAGATCCCCAAAGGAAGGGAGTTCCACCGACTGGTTCAGGTGGAATGAGGAAACCACTTTCGGAAGAAAGGAAGGAGGGGATATAGTTTCTTAAATTTGTTGCAGGGATTCCTGTCTTAGCTTGGGTACATAGTAATACTGAAGGACTGCAGGTACTACACCTGGCTGTGTGCCAATGGCTGTGAAAATTTCTCTTGTCTCCATCTGTTGGAAGGGAGGCAAAACCCAGGAGTCTGGACTGATCTGTGGTACTACAGGTACGAAAATTAGCAGGTAAGAACCAATTTTCCTATGTCTTCAGCTTCTTCTTAAAAGATTTAAAAGCAGCCTCTTTCTTAATGTCAGTTGGTAAATCATTCCAGAGTTTGGGCCAGTTACTGAAAATGCCCTATCACACGTAATACGACATCTTGCATCTTTCACTGCTGGTACAACAAACAGGTTCTCAGAAGATCTGAGTTGATGAGATGGAACATAATGTTGCACAAGTATTTGCAAATAAGTCGGATCCCGCAATGTGAGATGCCACTATCAAGGACAGATGCTGTTCCGCCCAAGCCATCAGCATTTCCACTTCCGGAGCCACCGCTCGACTCTTTGTACCGCCCTGATAGTTGACCTAAGCCTGGTGGCATTGTCAGACAGGGTCCAGAATGGGCAATTGCGCAAAACTTGGAGGGCTAGCCATACCGCTTTAGTCTCCAGACGATTGTTGGACCACGATGCCTCCTCCAGTAACCCTGGTCCTTGGACTGACTAAGATTGACACACCGCTTCCCAACCGGAGAGACTGGCATCAAAAGTATCCACTGCAGCATCGCCAGGTCCATTCCTTGGCCCAAATGGTGGGGAGACAGCCACCATGACAGACTGGACCTGGCCGAACTGGTAAGTGGTAGAGGGAGATGAAACTGCTCCGACACAGGATCCCATTGTGACAATAATGCTTGCTGAAGAGGTCTCATATGAGCAAGTGCCCAAGGGACAAGTTCTAAGGTAGATGCCATGGAGCCGAGAACCTGTAAGTAATCCCAGACCCTGGGCACCCAAGCCTGCAACAGGCTCAAAACTTGGGACTGTAACTTGATTATCCATTCCTCTGTGAGAAACACCTTCCCAACGCGGGTATCGAAGCGCGCGTCCAAAAAAGACTTGTGAGGGAAGGAGGTGGCTCTTGGAAAAGTTCACTATCCACTCCAATGAACTCAAGCAATACAACACCAGTTCCACCACTTGCATGCAAAGGTCCTACAACTTCACCCGAATCAGCCAATAGTTACAATACGGGTGCACCAATACACCCTCCTTCCTTAGGGCCGCTGCTACCAGCACCATAACCCTTGGTGAAGGTCCGCGGCGGTCGCTAAACTGAATGGAAGGTCACTAAATTGAAAATACTCTCCTAGGATCATGAACCGTAGGAACCTTTAATGGTCCATTCAGATTCCAATGTGCAGATACGCCTCCATCAGATCCAAGAAGCCAAAATCTCCCCTCTTCGCACCACCGCGATGACAGACCACAACGTTTCCATGTGAAACCAGCCTGATTCACTTTTTTCAGGCCGAGAATTGGACAAAATACCCCTTCCTTTTTGGGAATCACAAAATAAATGGAGCAACATCTCTTCCCTCGCTCATGCACAGGAATGGGAAATATGGCTCCCAGCATTCACAGGTGGTTGAGAGACTGAAGCGCCATCCACGTCTTTTCTGCCAACACACAAGGAGACTTCATAAAGAGACTTCTGAGGGGCCGAGCAAACTCTAAAGTGTAACCATCTTGGCCCACTCCTCGTAAAATTGAGTAAGTTGACTCCCATTACAGGGATTGAGGAGTGAGCCTGCTTCCCTTCATTGTGCAGGCTTAGCTCCTCCAGATCCCTTGCTGGGGCCATCCCTGCCTGCTCTAGGGGCCTGAAAGGACTGGTTCCAGGCCTGCAAACTCCCTGAGGCTTGCCTTTGCCCAGCCGCCGGAACTCTGCTTTGCCGAAAATGCCTCTGGATCCGATACTGAGAGCACACTGGGAAAAACACCTTGGGCCACTTGGGCTTGTCCTCATCAACTTGTGCACCTTATTCTCACCCAAAACCTTTACAAGCTGCTCCAGATCCTCCCCAAAAAGAAGCTTGCCCTTAAATGGCAAGGCTCCAAGCTGTACCTTTGAGGAAACACCCGCTGACCAATTCCGCAACCAAAGAAGTCTTCTGGCCGAGACTGAGGATATCACTGTTCTGGAAGAAGTTTGAATGAGATCATACAAGGCGTCCGTGCCATAAGCGACCGCAGCCTCCAGGTGCTCCGCCTGCTGAGACTTCGAGGGAGATAAATCCCTGTCTGCTTGGAACTGCTGCAGCCAATGCAGGGCTGCCCGAAGCATAAAACTACTGCAAACCGCAGCCCATATGCCCAGCGCTGACACCTTAAATATTTTTTTTTAAGGTGCACCTCATGCTTCCTATCCTGCACATCCTTCAGCACTGCAACCCTGGCAACAGGAATGGTTGTCTTCTTCGTGACCACCAAGACATCGGCATCCACCTTCAGAACTCGCAAGAGCTCCACAGTGTCCTTGGGTAGTGGATACAGCTTGTCCATAGCCCTGCTCACCTTGAGGCCAGTCTCTGGAGTATCCCACTCCCTGGCCACCAACTGCTTCACTGAGCTATGAAAAGGGAACTTCTTGGCTAGACCCCGCAAGCCCACCATGACCGGGTCCACCTCCTCCTGGTCAGTATTCCCTTGAGGGACCGCTATGCCCAGCTCTTCCAGGACATGTGGAATCAGGGGTCCCAGCTTTTCCTTCTGAAAGAGGCGAAGCACCTTTGGATCATCGCCTTCCAATCCTGGGAAAAATCCCGGCTCCTTGACCGGGACATTCTGCTCCGGATCAGAGTCTGGAGGGCCATCACCTAGGAACAATCCCTTCTCAGATTCTTCAGAAGAAGCATCGGTGCAAGCCAGCAGTGCCGATTGAGCCCGGATCCTCCAAAACCTTGTGGCCCTGGGCACCTTAGCCCTCTTCTTGGGTGGAGGGCCCACTGCATTGCGCTTGCGAGAAGGCTGGGCCGCAGCCTGATGTGCCAGAAATGCCTTATGCATTAGAACAACAAACTCTGGAGAAAAAGGAGCAAACATCTCTGAATCCTCTGCCAGAGGATCAGAATCCTCTTCTTACTGCTCTGCATGGGCACCCTGGGCCTCAATGGGGGTGATTTCAGCCGTGGGTCCTCAGCCTCCTGTAGCGCGGCTTTCGGCCCCCCAGACTGGTGCCGCACAGATGCTGCCACAGCCCCTCCCCAATGTGCCCTCTCTACCTGGGAGGTATCGGGAACAGCAGCCAACCCCGGGAAAGACGGGTCGAGACCTCCCACACTTGGCACATTGAAATTTCCCTCAGCTCTAAGCATCGCACCGACCACATGATGCTATGCTTAGAGCTGAGGGTGAGTGAGAAACACCACAGGGAGAGCCACAGAAAAAACGACCAACCTAACCCCCAAGCTGCCTCCCTGAACTGCCAGTTGGGGAAGGCAAAGAGAGGCTGAATGCTGCCTGCTTCGCTTTTTCTTCTCTGACAAACTTTTTTTTTTGTTTGGAAACTTTATAACATACAAAAGATAAAAACAGAAAAGGGAATGGTCTTATCTGAAGAATGGTCCAGGCTTCTTAGGAACTCCAAGAGGTGAGGGAACTGGACCACCAGCTTTCACCTCCAAAATGGTCCAAAGAGCAAGTTGGGGGTCCCCTACCCCTGCTCGTCTAACTCCACGACCAGGAGGGATGGTCCTACCAGGACCTGTCAACCTCTTGGGAGAGTGCCGAAGGAGAACAGACTCCTATGAATTTCTCTTCCTTTCTAATTTTTTTTTTTTAAGATTCAGAACTGCAGGTTTTGCACCTTTTCTATCTGCTGGAGACAGTGAAATACTGGAGGACTGTAGGTGCTATGCCAGGTTATGTGCCAGTGGCTATATACATTTCTCTGTCTCCAACTGCTGGAAGGGAAGCAAAACCCAGGTGTCTGGACTGATCTGAGTATGTACAGGGAAATGTATTTTTTCAAACATTCCCAGCAGCCATGAAATGAATCTAATTAAAAGCTCCTAATAATAAAGGAAAATTAGTTCCTACCTGCTAATTTTCGTTCCTGTAATACCACAGATCAGTACAGACCAGTGCGTTTATACATCCCTACCAGCAGATGGAAGCAGAGAACAAAACTTTGAGGCACTGCTACATAACAGAGTGCCACCTGCAGTCCGCTCTGTATTGACCTGTACCCAAGCCAAGATTAACTAACATTTCTTTTGCTAGGGGAATCTCAAACTCCCTTAGGGTTAGATACCCTAAAGCTGGAGGGCCAACCAGCTCCTCAAGCAGCCGCTTAATTGAACAACAAAAAAACTGAATTGGAAATAAAACTCTTCAAATATATCCAGAGAGGTAACAGGAACCTTCAGTCTTTCGGCAGCAAGACCGGGGCGGGCCTCTGGACTGATCTGTGGTATTACAGGAACAAATATTAGCAGGTAAGAACCAATTTTCCTTTCCTGAACAAACCCAGATCTGTCCAGACAAGTGGGATGTACCAAAGCCACCTTACACTGGGCAGGAACCCGAAAGACCCACTCTCAATACACTTTTGCCGAAAGTAGCATCCTCCTACTTGCTAACATCCAGGTGATAATGTCTAGTGAAAGTATGCAGTGAGGACAACATGGCAGCCCTAAAGATCTCCTGGGGCGATACCAACTGACACTCAGCCCAAGAGGCTGCCTGAGATCTAGTTGAATGAGCCTTCAAAACCATCAGAATGGGATGGTCCTTACAAATATAGGCTGAGCAAATAGCCTCCTTCAACCAATGAGCCAAAGTAGCTTTAGAAGTTTTTTCTCCCTTTCGGGATCCACCATATAAGAGAAACAGGTGGTTCGAGCGATGAAATGAATTAGTGACCTTTAGATAACATAAGAGAGCGCGACGGAAATCTAAAAGATGAAGGACATGATTGTCCACTGAATCCCTAGACCAGTCTGGAAACCCCGGCAATTCCACTGTGATTCACATGAAAGGCAGAAACCACCTTAAGCAAAAGGAGGGAACCTTGAGCAAGGAAACTCTGTCGTAGGAAATATGCAAGAAAGGATCACGACACAACAAAGTCTGGAGCTCTGAGATCCGCCTGGCTGAGCAAATAGCCACCAGGAAAACCACCTTCAACGTCAAATCCTTCCACAACGCTCATCCCAAAGACTCAAAGGGTGCCTCACAGAGAACCCGTAAGAATAAATTTAGGCTCCAATCCTGGTATGTCTTTCTCACAAGAGGACGAACATGCTTCAACCTCTTTAGGAAACGAATGACATCCGGGTGGGAAGTCAAAGACTTACACCACCCCCTGCCCCAGAGGCATCCTAAGACAGAGACCTGTATGTGGAGCGAGCTATAGCCCAACCCCTTGGATAAGCCCAGTTGAAGAAAGGACAAAATATGGGGGACTGTTGCTGTCAGAGGGTCCAGACCTTCCTGGAAGCACCAGGACTCAAAGACCTTCCACATCCTGATATAGGCTATGGAAGTAGAAGATATTGTAGCCTGAAGAAGGGTGGTAATGACTGGTTCTGAATACCCCTTCATCCTCAAATGCCGCCTCTCAAAAGCCATGCCACGAGACAAACCTCCTGATCGAAAAGATGGGCCCCTGTCTCAACAACCCTGGCAGATGAGCCAGATGAAGAGGACCATCCAACGCCAGATACACTAGGTCCGCAAACCAAGGACGGCATGGCCATTCTGGCGCTACTAGAACCACTGATCCTGGATGCGCTTTCATCCTTCGTAATACTCTTCCTATGAGAGGCCATGGAGGAAACACATACAAAAGGATCCCCCTCGGCCACAGGCACACAACAGCATCCAGCCCTATGGACCTGGCTTCCTTTCTGTGGCTGAAAAACCTTGGGGTTTTTGCATTCGCCTGCGTTAAATGAGATCTAGCTGAGGAACACCCCATCTGGCATAAATGTGATTCCAGGCTTCTGGGGACAGTTCCCACGCCCCGGGATCAAGTTGCTGTCTGCTAAGGAAATCGGCCTGGACATTGTCGATGCCCACTACATGGGATGCTGCATGTCCTCCAGGTGATGCTTCACCCACCTAAACAGCAGCTGAGTTTCCTGAGCTACAGCATGACTCCTGGTGGTTCCTTGGCAATTGATGTACGACACTATCGTCACATTGTCCAAATACATCCGAACCATGCGACCCTGAACCAGAGGCAGAAATTCCACTAGGACTCTGCAAACAGCCCTCATCTCCAGACAATTGATGGACCAGGCAGCCTCCGCCTCCGACCAACGCCCCTGGGCAAAGCAACCCAGGCATACTGCTCTCCAGCCTTTGAGACTGGCATCTGTTGTCACCACCACCCAGACCGGAGTTTCCAGATCCACTCCTTTCTCCAGGTTTTGCCATGACAGCTACCATGACAGGCTGGATCTGGACTCCGCAAGAAAAGGCAGTGGGAGATAAAACTGCTCCGACACCAGATTCTATCTGGATAACAGCACCTTCTGAAGCGGTCGCATGTAAGCAAAGGCCCTCGGAACAAGATCCAATGTGGGGACCATAGACCCCAGGACTTGCAAGTAATCCCAGACTCTGGGAGCCAGAAGCGGAGGAGCCGAGTTACTTGTGACTGAAGTTTCGACACACTGTCATCAGATACACTCGGCCTACCTGGGTATCGAAGCGGGTTCCTAGATACTCCAGCGACTGAGATGGAACTAGGTGACTAACACATTGATGACCCACCCCAGAGACCCAAGAGTGGTCATTACATGCTGGATGGAATGCCTACACTCCTCCTCCGTCTTCGCCCTGATCAGCCTGTCGTCCAGAAACGGATGCACCAGAATTACTTTCCAGCATAAGGCCGCTGCCACCACCACCACTTTCGTGAAGGTCCAGGGTGCCGTGGCCAACTCGAAAGAGCCCAAAATTGGAAGTGCCTGCCCAACACCTTGAAGCGCAGGAACTTCTGATGATCCTTTTTGAATGTGGATATGCAGGTAGGCTTCGGAAAGGTAAAAAAGCCAGGAATTCATCTTTGCGGACTGCCACAATTACTGTCCATAACATCTCCATCCAGAAACGTGACACGCGTAAACAAATTCACTTTCTGCAAATCCAAGATAGGGTAGAAGGTACCCTCCTCCTTTGAGACCACAAAATAGATGGAGTACTGCCTCTGTCCTTGCTTGCTTAATGGTACCGGGAGTATTGCCTCTAGGTGCATTAACCTTCGTGGAGTCCCTTCCACTACCTCCCTTTTGCTTTGAGAAGCGCAGCAGGACTCCAGAAAGGCCTCCCTGAGTGGGAGTGAAAATTCTAAGGCATAAGCATCTCTGACAACCTCTAGAACCCATTGATCCGAGGTAATCTTGGTCCACTCCTCGTAAAACTGGGACAACCTGCCCCCTATGGCTTACAGCGAGGAGCGGACCATGTTGGCTTCATTAGGAGGAATTACTGCCTTCAGTCCCCTGACCGAGCCTCCTCTGGAAGACCTTCCGGAACCCGGAAAAGACTGCTGCCTGCCGGAGGACTTGGATGCTGAAGAGGAGGATCCCCTGCTAGAACGAAATCTCCTGGCATGCCAAAAACGGGACAGAGACGGGAAAGACTGGGCTGCTTATCTGTCGGCAGCCTGCTGCCCTTGGATTCCCATAGGGACTTCATTAGCTGATCTAGGTCCACTGCAAAAAGCAACTTCCCCTTGAAAGAAAGATTGCATAGCTAAGTCTTGGACCATATGTCCGCTGACCAATTGCGCAGCCAGAGAAGATGATGCAGAGCCACCACTGAGACCATATTTTTGGTCACAGATCCGGGTCGCCTGAGTCGGGGATAGCACCCCCGGCGAGTCCTGCTCCTGCGGCTTCTGGATACAGTTCAGGCAAGAGTGTTGCATCATGCTTGCGCACACCGCTGCTTGAAGATTCAAAGCAAACACTTTGAACATGCGCTTCAGCTGCATCTCCAGTTTGTGGTCCTGAATGTCCTTCATTCTTAGTGACTGCAGAGACCGCCATGTTCACCTTCACAATCTTCAGGTGATCCAAATGCTCCTCCAACAAGGGATACAGCTTCGCCATCGTCCTGCAGACCTTCAAACCTGCTTCTGAGGAATCTCATTCTCGGCTGATCAGCTTCTGAATACTTTTAGGTACAAGAAAGGCGCTAGGTTGGCCCCACAGACCATCCAGGACCAGATTGATGCCCTTACTATCTGACTCTTCCTGAGTCAGCTTCACCCCCCAATTCTCCCAAGACCTGTGGGATGAGGGGTTGACATTCCTCCTTCTTAAATAGTCAGACCACTCGAGGATCAACTCCCTCAGTGTTGGGCCCCATGTGGTCAGAATCGTCCCTATCTGGGTCCTGATCCTGGGTCTGGTCGCCATCCAGGTGCCCATCCAGATCTGTGCCACATGGCGATGCAGCGTCATCATACAAGTCAGCAAGGTCCCTGGGGTCAGCCCCTGCACCCGCAGTACGGGACCCCCAGGGACAGGCGCTCCATCCTGAAGGCTCCAGAGTCATTCTAGAACGCTTGATGGGTCTTGGTCTCCTCTCCAAGGAAGCCCGCTCTCCCGCATTCTGATGAGCCAAAAAGGCCTAGTGCATCAAGAGAATGAACTCGGGAGGAAAACCCCCTTGGGCCCTCGGGAGCCGAATTGGGGAGCCCTGACTCCAGCTCCTGAACCTGTTTTGACAACTGCTCCCCAGGAGAAAGCAGAGGAGGCGGCCCATCGGAGTCTCGACTGAAAATCGTGTTTGTCTTCTCCCTCAGGGAGAGGGGCCCAAAGAAACCCCCCTTTTAAAGCTGCTGCGGTCCCCGTGACTTGGGCAGCTTTCCTGGATCTCGCAGGCTTGAGAGTGGACCCCTTCCCTCCCGATGCACATCCGGTGCAGAAGGAGTGCATATTCAATCAGGCTGACCAAAGCCCACAGGCCCTGCAGGCCTCTATTAGCAGCTTTTCTACCATGAGGCCCACAAAGAAAACGGGCCTAGTGCTGCACTACCAGGAGACACCGCCCACGTGACCACTGCTGGCAGCCCACATGATTGCACTGAAAGGCCAGCGCGTGGGAAACCAGACAAACTAGGTGCGAATGTTGCAGCCTGCAGCTCAAGGTACCCCCTCCCCCGTGGAAAAACAATTAACGTTGCCACTCACTCTCTCCCGCTCCGGCAAGACGCTAAGGAGCATGACCGGTTGGTCGCCTAAGCACTGCTCTCTGAGCAGAGGTTCCTGCCCCTTCCCTCACACTGTATCAAAACTTAAAGCAGCTGACAGAGAAACCCCAGAACAAAACAGGGTACTTTCCTGGATGTAACCAGCAGAGCGCGGGAGAGGTCTTTCAGGTACCCAGAAGGAGCCAGTCTCCTGGCTATCTAGGTCCCTGGAATAGCGGGCTACAGCAGCCAGGGGCATCCAACCCTTTGGTCGCCTGGCTCAACCCGAAGGATGGCCTGTAAAACGGAACTTAATACCTCAGGGAGCAGAACCACTCTAAACTGTCTAAGCCTCCACAATCAGTCAAGACTGCAAGTAATGCATCTCTACCATCTGCTGGAGATAGAGAAATACTGAGGGACTGCAGGTGGCACTCTCGGTTATGTAGCAGTGCCTCAAAGTTTTGTTCTCTGCTTCCATCTGCTGGTAGGGATGCATAAACCCACTGGTCTGGACGGATCTGGGTATGTTCAGGAACAGATAATTCAAATGTGTAAATTATAGTGTGTCTGTTTTTATTAATTTTGGCATCCATATTCAGCCATGGAGCTGGACCGCTGAATATATGTATGTTAAAATTAGCTGGATAAGTATATCCAGCTAACTTTAGGACAGCCCTACAGAGCAACCAGAGTTAGCCGCATAACTTATGTGGGTAACTCTGGCCCACCTTGAAACGTCTCCCACCTGCCTCCTAGACCGCCCTTGAATTATGCGACTAAATTCTAGCCACATAACTTTTCAGTTATCCGTCTAACTGGCTTCTGAATATCAGTCTCTTTATTTTTATGTAAGCTAGACTGTTTATGTGAACTATTGTAATCTGCTTAAGACAATTCTTATCGAATGAAGTGGAACACACACACATCTTAAATAAATAAATAAATACATAGAATATATAAAGAAAATGTTTTTGCCTCTCTGGCAAGCTTCTTTTCAAATTCTCTTTCGGCCTGCCTTATTATAATGCTTTACATCTAACTTATCAGTTCTTAAGCTCTTTCCTATTTTCTTCATTTTGATCTACCTGCCAGTTTTTGAAAGATGACCTTTTGGCATTAAAAACCTTTTTCACCTCATCATTTAACCATTTGGACTTCATTCTACCTTTTTTAATGCAAACTCTTGGTAACACAACTCGAAATACAAACATACAATTAAAAACGACTCCAACGTACCCCTGGCAATAATTCCTACAATAATTCTGTTTCTAGCCAGGTTATGGGTCCCATATGTAGGATGGGATCTCTGCAGAAAATGTTCCCATAATGTTGTAGGACTGAATCTACCTATTTTATTTCAACAGGTAGAACATAAACCAGCCACTAAAAAACTCTCAAAATATATGTAGTGATTTTACTAAAGATGCAATTTTTTTTTCTCTAAGGTCCTTTGCTTTGTTTTAACAAAATAAATAGGGGGTCCCTTCACATCAATCATTTTTCCCATTTTCCTTGGCTGTAGCATGGTCCATACCTATACAATTTTGGTGGTGAACTTCCACTACTAGGTTCTTATCTTCTGCCTCACTCTTACATTCTTCTGAGAGAGAGAGAGATGAGCCGAATGGAAGCCTGAATTAAGAGCAGGAGACACTTGGTTTTGTGAGATTGGTAAGGGGTTGTTAAGACTATGTGGCAAAGAGTGAGGGGGGGGGAGGTTTTTTTTGGTGGGGGGGGGAGGTTTACATACATAATAGGAGGTAAGAACAGGAAAGTACACATCACTGAAGATTTTCTGTCATTTCAGTTGATGAAAGGTACAAGAGGAGTGGATTTGTACAATACACTCTCTACCTAGATTGTTGCACTCTCTACCTAGCTAGTTTGAAGCTAGGTAGAGTGCATTGTACAAATCCAGTCCTCTTGTACCTTTCATCTACTGAACAGAAAATCTTCAGGGATGTGTCCTTTCCCGTTCGTATTTCCTACTTTGTATGTAACGCCTCCGCCCCCCAACCCCACTCAGAGTTAAAAGTGACATATTGATGCCTATGTAAAGGTTCTCACTCACTCGCTCTCTCATTACCTATACGATGCGGGAGGAGAGAAATTAGCCTAACAATGGCCCCCCCCCTTTTTTTTTTTTTAATCGAGGGCGCTACTTCTGATATATGTATAGCATTTTGATAAATCTAGGGGTAAGTATGCAATATCTAAACTTCTTTATGGCTTACCTTCAGATCTTTAGTCTGCCTGTCAACAATCTGCTGAACATTCAGATTCTCCTCTTTCTGCGCTGCTGCAGCAATAATCTGCTGTTCTGCATGAGTCGTCATTTCTTCCCGCAGTACCAGCAGTGCTTTGCTAAGAGCCTGTAAACAGCAACAACATAGATCATTTTGCTTAAGTATATTACATCAGATAGAAAATTATATGAATATAAGCAAATACAATATACTGCATTTGTAATTAATAGCAAAATTAATCATTCCACCTCTACAAAAGCTAGCAAACAGGAAAATTGGTTCTTACCTGCTAATTTTTGTGCCTGTAGTACCACGGATCAATCCAGACAGTGGGTTGAGCCTCCTGTCCAGCAGATGGAGACAAACTGAAAGGGTATCCTATATCAGGACAGAGCCCACCCTGCGTCCCTTCAGTATAAATGTTATCAAAGCAGAGAAAAATATAAAGATAACTAGCATAAGATCAAGAAAGCAACAATTAACTGGTAATTTGAAAAAGTCTAGTAAATACTAGATTTAATCTAGTAGATACTTCCGGTGCCTTAAAATTCTGATAAGAAGCCCATATATTGAAAATGCTGTGAAGAACCAAGGAAAAACTTCGAGCGGACAAATGAAAAGTAAACGCAGCCAGGGCGGGAGTCTGGACTGATCCATGGTACTACAGGAACAAACATTTGCAGGTAAGAACCAATTTTCCTTTCCCTGTACATACCTGGATCAGTCCAGACAGTGGGATGTAACAAAGCTTCCCTAAGTAGGGTGGGACCGAGATAGTCCCGATCGAAGTACCTGTCTGCTGAAGGAGCCAAACAATGGCGCCTGGACATCGAGACGATAATGTTGAGCAGAGACTTCCAAGTAGCTGCTCTGCACATTTCCTGTAGTGAGACCAACTGGATCTCCGCCCAAGAGGTAGCCTGAGAACGCAAAGAATGGGCCTTTAAGCCCTCCGGAACAGTCTGGCCCCGACAGATATACTCCGACGCAATCGCCTCCTTTAGTCATCTAGCAATAGTAGCTTTAGAAGCCTTATTCCCCTTATTGGGTCCGCTCCACAAGACAAGAGATGATCAGAGACACGGAACTCGTTTGTGATCTGCAAACATTGCAGTAGAACCCTCTTCACATCCAGCCTCCGGAGATCTCCGCCCGGAGTGCTGGCAATTTCCTCTGAAGAAAAAGCCGGAAGATCTATGGACTGATTTATGTGAAAAGAGGACACAACTTTCGGTAAGAAGGATGGGACTGTTTTGAGGGAAACCCCATAATCCAAAAAACGAAGAAAGGGTTCCCTACAGGACAAGGCTTGGAGCTTGGCTTGGTGCCCGCCAGAGAGGTTCAAAGGGCACCTCGCAGAGAACTCAAAGCACCAAATTAAGGCTCCAAGATGGACAAGTAGCCCAGACAGGCGGGTTCAAATGCTTGGCACCTTTGAGGAACCGAACAATATCCAGATGGGCCGCCACCGTGTAACCATCGACCCGCCCTAGGAGGGAACCGAGAGTCAAAACCTACACCTGCAAGGAACTGAAGGACTGTCATAATCCACTATGTTGATGGGAGGAGCAATCAGATAGGAGTAGCAATCTGATGTATTCCGTAGGCGGAGTAGCAATCTGTAGTTATAGACTGCTGGAGAGTAGTGGGTGGATCCTTGGGCCGGTAGCAGATGACCACGCCCCCGGGGGAAGATCCCGAGAGGGACCACCGGCTAGGCTTAGAGTATGGAGACAGACACACAATAGTTCTTTTACTAAACAGGTCTTGAAACCACCAGAGGTGGCAGTAGTTAGCTGAAGTGCCCAGCAGGGCTGAAGTCCCTCAGATACTGGAACAGCAATCCCTGGATGGCTGAGCTGTTGAGAAACTGTAGGCAGTGAGTAGGTAGGGTATGCAGAGTTCATGAACAGAACTTAGATGACAACACTCACATATTGGTCTCAGGGAGCTCAGGAGCTGGAAAGGATAGGCCCTCGAGGAGCGAGTACCTGGTTCCAGGGAAAGCTCTGAGAGAGCGATGGCAACTCACAATGATGTAGATAGTGATGGCTTCCAGGCAGAAGAGAATCAGCAGATAGTCAGGAATGAGGGCCCTCGAGGAGCAAGTACCGGTTCCTGTCTAACCTGAAAAGCAAAAGAGAGCGAGGCCCCCGAGGAGCGGGTACCTCTGGTAAGTCCGAGGAGGCAGAGTAGCCAGAGTAAACCTTGTCCTAAACCAAACCCTTGCTAACTCGGTTTGTCAGCGATATCAGAGACCTTTAAATATCGGAAGTGGATGACGTCATTAGAGGGGGACGCCCCTGAGGTTGGCCCCCTTGCTGGTACTTCACTCGGAGTGCGCGCGTGCCCTAAGCTTCAGGCAACATGGCAGATCTGCAGCGTCGAGCCGGTCCGGGGATGCTGGAAAGAGACAGCAGGGAGACGCCGCGGCAGCCAGCCGTCCTTCAGACCTGGAGGGAGTTACCACAGAGGTAAAGAAGGCGGAGTGGAGATGTCGGGCAGCGACGGTCCCAACAAGGACAAACCTTTGGAGAGGCCATTCTGGAGAAAAGAGAGAACCTGGGACATCGGGGCCTTGCGTGCTGGCACTCCAGACTTGGCACACATATTCTCAAACACTCTCCATACCCAGGTATACGTGAGAGATGTAGAAGTTTTACGTGCCCGCAACAGCATGGATATAACTTCTTCCTTATAACCCTTCTTCCTCAGTCGCCGCCGCTCAAAAGCCAGGCCGCTAGACAAAAGCGATCTGCCTGATCGAAAAATATGGGACCTTGGCGCATTAGGTTTGGAAGGTGACCGAGGCGAAGAGGACCCTCCGTTGCGAGGTTTACAAGATCCCCAAACTATGGTCTCCGCGGCCACGAGAATGACTTGCCCCATATGAAGTTCTAACCATCTGAGTACCTTTCCCACCAGAGGACAAGGTGGGAACACGCAGAGGAGAACGTCGTGAGACCAGGGGAGGACCAGGGTATCCACGCCTTCCGAACAGTGCTCCCTTCTGCGTCTGAAGAATCTGGGAGTCTTTGCATTTCCCAGGGTGGCCATCAGATGCAAGTGGGGAGCTCCTCACTTGCGCACGATCAGATCCATCGCTTCTTCGGACAACTCCCACTCTCCGGGATCTAGATGTTGACTGAGGAAGTCGGCTTGTATATTCTCCTTCCCCGCAATGTGGGAGGCCGCCAGCCGATCAGATGGCGCTCCGCCCAGGAGAGGAGCTTGCTGGCTTCCAAGAATACCAGACGACTCCTGGTGTTGCCCTGGCGATTGATGTAAGCTACCATGGTGGCATTATCGGAGAAGACTCGTACCACCTTGCGACGAATCAAGGGTAGGAAGGACTTGAGTGCCAGACGAACCGCTCGGGCCTCCAGACGATTGATGTGCCACTGGGATTGAACTGAGGATCATAGCCCCTGGGTAGACTGATTCTGACACACCACTCCCCAGCCGGAGAGGATGGCATCTGTAACAATAATCCACTGGGGAGTCCTCATGGGCATTCCCTTCAGAAGGTGAGTGGGCGAGAACCACCACTGCATGCTGGCGATGGTAGAGTCGGAGAGAGGTAGAGGTGTCCAAAACTCCTCCGAAAATGGCTTCCAGCAGGAGAGCAAAGACTTCTGTAAAAGATGTATATGCGCAAAAGCCCAAGGAACCAAATTGATAGTTGAAGCCATAGAGCCCAGGACCTGAAGGTAGTCCCAGGCCGTGGGTACTGAGAGGGATAGAAGATTTTGCACTTGATCCATGAGTTTGAGCACCTGAGCCTCGGGCAGCAATACTTTGCCCATGCAGTTGTCGAAGCATGCTCCCAGGAACTCCAGGACCTGAGAGGGCTAA
Organism: Rhinatrema bivittatum; assembly: GCF_901001135.1. Classification (NCBI taxonomy): domain Eukaryota; kingdom Metazoa; phylum Chordata; class Amphibia; order Gymnophiona; family Rhinatrematidae; genus Rhinatrema; species Rhinatrema bivittatum. The sequence goes on along the minus strand of NC_042618.1, from coordinate 449,840,417 downwards.
AGGTTGCTCTTGGAGAAGTTGACTATCCACCCGAGGGAGGTGAGAAAAGTCAAGATTCTGTCGACCGCTATCTTGCAGAGTGTCTCCGACTTGGCTAGAATGAGCCAGTCGTCCAGGTAAGGATGGACTAGGACTCCGTCCCGGCAGAGGGCTGCCACCACCACCACCACCATGACCTTGGTAAAAGTGTGCGGTGCGGTGGCGAGACCGAACGGGAGCGCCCGAAACTGGAAGTGTTGCCCTAAAATGTTGAAACGGAGAAACTTCTGATGTTCGCGGTGGATCGGGATGTGGAGGTAAGCCTCCGTTAAGTCGAGAAAGGCCAGAAAGTCGCCCGAGCGAACTGCTGCTATAACCGCCCTCAGGGTCTCCATTCATAAATGGGGAACCCTGAGGGCCCGGTTGACTCTCTTGCAGTCCAGAATTGGGAGAAATAAGCCATCCTTTTTGGGCACGATGAAGTAGATGGAATACTGGCCAGACCCCTGTTCCTGCAAAGAAACCAGGACTATGGCTCAGAGCTCTTGTAGCCTGACAGGAGTCTGGCACACCGCTGGATGCTTCAGACTTCCGCAGGGAAAGATTATGCAGCGGTCCGGGAGGTCCCGAGCAAATTCTAATGCGTAGCCTTTTTTGATCACTTCGAGGACCCATTGATCCGTCATAACTTTGACCCATTCCTCGAAAAAGCGGGACAGACGTCCACCCAAGTTGGGAATGGAGGAATGGGCCGGCCGTATTTCATTGTGAGGAGGATTTTGCGGCAGAGCCTTGCAGGTTACCATCCTGGAAGGGACGTCGGCCCCGAAAGGAATGAGACTACGACTGGGATCTAGTGGAGGTACCTCTTTGAAAAGATGCTCGTATTCTGTTATACCTGCGCTGACCTCTAAAGCGAGAGCGTGAAGGAAAAAAGGACTTAGACAGTTTAGGACGGTCCTCAGGCAGCTTATGAATCTTTTTGTCTCCCAAAGATTTAATAAGCTGTTCAAGGTCCTCACCAAAAAGCAACTTACCCTTGAAGGAAAGCGTGCCCAACTGCGACTTAGAGGAGGGATCTGCCAACCAATTTCGCAGCCAGAGAAGTTGTCTGGCTGACACCACTGAAACCATAGCTCTGGCCTGCACCCGGAGTAAATCGTAGAGGGCATCAGCCCCATACACCACCACAGCATCCAGCCGTTCTGCCTGTTCCGCCTCTGCAGACGGGAGGTCCTGGGTGCTGAGTAATTGTTAAACCCACCTGAGACTTGCCCACTGCATGAGACTGCTACAGACTGTCGCCCGAACGCCTAAAGCCAGGACCTCAAAAATCCACTTGAGATGCAGTTCCGGTTTGCGATCCTGAATATATTTCAACACCGTAGCCCCCACCACCAGGATAGTGGTTCTTTTGGTGACTGCGGAGACCGAGGCGTCCATCTTAGGAACCTTAAGCATCTCTAGACATTGCTCAGGTAAGGGATAGAGTTTGTCCATTGCCCTACCCACTTGGAGAGCTGATTCGGGGGACTCCCATTCCCGGATGAGTAGCTGCATGAGCATGGGATGGAATGGGAACGTACATGGAGGAGCCCTAAGTCCCGCCAGGACCGGGGGTCCACGTTTCCTGGAGTAGTGGCAGTGGTGGATTCTTCAGGTGGGACCTCAATCCCCAGCTCGTCCAATACAAAAAGGAATGAGCAGATCCAGCTCTTCCCTTTGGAACAATCTTAAAACCTGCTGGGTCGTCTCCCTCAATAGGCGGATTTGAGAGCAGTAAATCTGTGTCCAGATCAGGATGAGGGGAGGGCTGGGGAGGGCCTGGGATAGTAGGAACACCCGGCACGGTCCTGACCCTGACAGAGTCCTGCGAATCTGGAGCTTTAGGGGGCTGGGAAATGGACACCCGAGGGATTTTTGCTGGAGGGGGGTCCAGAGAAGGATCATCCTGTTCCTGCAGACTGGCCAAATAGGATTTGTGCAGTAAAAGCACAAAATCAGTGGAAAACTGATGCTGCGATTTCCCGGGTAATGGGGGAGGAGGGACCAGGGGAGAAGGATCAGGGACCCCCCTCCGGGGAGTATACAGGACTTAAATCCGGCGGCGAATTAGAAAAATCAGGCTCCCCTCCCCCCTGAAGCCCCAAATCCACTGCTAGACCCGAGCTCAAAATGGCTGCCGTTCCCGCAGTTTTTTGTAAGGGAGCCGGCCTGGAAACACGTTTGGGAAGCCGACCACGGACCTTGCCACCACAGCGGAGGGACACTCTCCACCGGGTAAACTATCGGAGCACAGCCCATCGCAGAGAGCCACAAAACAAGCTCCCCACAGGCTAGACAGCAAGCTGAACGCGGCATGAGCAGAGGGGAAGCTGCCGTGGAGAAAATGTAAACAGCTGAGCCTGGCTGCACTTGCAAGCGGGAGCAGGCAAATAAACCCTGCTATGCTGCTTCCCCTTGTCCTCAGAGCAACCCAAACACGGGTAAGAGAAAGCTGAGCCTCCAAATGAATTATTTCAGGCTCTTTTACTTTTTTTTTTTTTTTTTTAAACACAATAGAAGAAAATTATTCCTTACCTTCTAATTTTCGTTCCTGTAGTACCATGGATCAGTCCAGACGGTGGGTTATGTCCCCCGTCCAGCAGATGGAGTCAGAACAAAAAGCTCGGGGGGAGGTCCTATATAACCTCACCTCCCTTACCTCAATCTTCAGTAACTAGACTAACAAAGCCAAGAAGAAAGAGACTGAGGGATCAAGTAAAACAAACGCCCTCTAGGCAAATTTTAACAAAATTCATAACTGCAGCTCAACTAACCCCAGAGGGAACTTAACAAACAGAACTATGAAACAAGTGACAGACCCTGGAAGCCCAGGGAGCATCGGAAAGACAGTCGAGCAGAGGCAAACCCCAACTACCCCCAACAGACAAACAGGGAGGGTGTCTAGACTGATCCATGGTACTACTGGAACGAAAATTAGCAGGTAAGGAATAACTTTCTTTTCCCTGTACGTACCAGGATCAGTCCAGACGGTGGGATGTACCAAAGCTTCCCTACTCCGGGTGGGCCGAAGACAGCCCTGCTCGAATGACTCTATCACCGAAGGATCCAAAGACTGGAGCACGCACGTCCAAACGATAGTGCCTTGAAAAAGTATGGAGTGACTTCCAAGTGGCCGCCCTGCAGATCTCCTGCATGGACACAGACGTGCTCTCTGCCCAAGACATGGCCTGGGACCGAAGGGAGTGTGCCTTAACCCCCAGTGGTGGGGGCCGGCCAGCCCCGAGATAAGTGGAAGAAATCGCTCCCTTCAGTCATCTGGCGACAGTGGCCTTTGATGCCATATGGCCCTTATTAGGTCCTGACCAGAGAACAAACAGATGATCCGAAAGGCGGAAATCATTAGTGGACTCCAAATAGCGCATCAAGCATCGCTTGACATCCAAACTACGAAGCTCTCTGGAATCCGCCGAGGAAAAGGAAGGCAATTCCACCGACTGATTGAGATGAAAGGCGGAAACTACCTTAGGGAGAAACGAAGGTACCATGCGCAAGGAGACCCCCTCCTCAGTGAAACGGAGGTATGGCTCTCGACAAGACAACGCTTGCAGTTTGGAAATGCCACGCGCTGAACTGATCGCTACGAGAAAAAGGGTCTTAAATGTGAGATCCTTGAAGGGTGGCAGCTCGAAGGGGCTTGAAAGATGAGCCACTGAGAACGCGGAGGACCAAGTTGAGACTCCAAGAAGGACAAGGTGGTCTAGATGGTGGCCTCAGATGTCGTACCCCCCTGAGGAAACGCAGTACAGTATGTCCGGGTGGGAAGAGAGTAACGAATCATGCCCATCATGAAGAAATGCTCCCAAAGCCACCACCTGCACCCTGATGGAGTTATACGTGAGACCCAAGTCCAGCCCGTCCTGTAGGAAGGAAAGAATCTGAGGTACCGAGGCGTGAGCCGGAAGGATAGTACGCGACGCACACCAAGTCTCAAAAACCTTCCACACCCGCACATACATAACGGAAGTGGACATCTTACGGGCCCGCAAAAGGGTCAAAATCACCACCTCCGGATAGCCACGGCGCCTCAACTTACGCCTCTGAAAAGCCAAGCCGCAAGACAGAAGCGATCTGCCCCCTCAAAAAATATAGAACCCTGTCGTAGAAGACGCAGGAGGTGACAGAGACGTACCGGCTCCTCCTCTGCCAGGTTGAGGAGGTCCGCGAACCATGGCCGTCGCGGCCACTCCGGCGCTACCAGGATTACCGGCCCCTGATGGTTCTCTATACGCCGAATCACCTTCCCCACCAGGGGCCACAGAGGAAAAACATACAATAGTATCTGTTTGGGCCATGGGAGAACCAGGGCATCAACCCCTTCCGCACCGTGTTCTCGTCTTCGGCTGAAGAATCGAGGAGCCTTTGCATTGCCTGCCGTGGCCATGAGATCCAGGTGAGGAATTCCCCACCGACGAACGATCAAACTCATTGCCTCCCCGGAGAGCTCCCACTCCCCAGGGTCTAAGCACTGATGGCTGAGGAAGTCCCACTGTACATTGTCCACGCCTGCAATGTGGGAGGCTGCCAGGTGGGTCAAATGAAGTTCCGCCCACTGCATCAACCTGTCCGACTCCCACGAGACATGTTGACTCCTCATGCCTCCCTGGCGATTGATGTATGCCACCGTGGTCGCGTTGTCCGAGAGGATCCTTACAGCCCGATGACGAACCAGCGGCAGGAAGGCCCTCAACGCCAAGCGGACCGCTCTGGTCTCCAAGCGGTTGATGGGCCACTGTGCCTGTTCTGTCGTCCAACGGCCCTGGATGGAGCTCATCCGACAGACTGCTCCCCAGCCAGTGAGACTGGCATCCGGGGTTACCACCACCCAGTCCGGAACCTCCAGGGACACTCCCTTGGCCAAGTGTTGAGGATCCAGCCACCAGCGGAGACTGAGACGAGCGGATGCCGGTAACGGAAGGACAGCAATGCCTTCTGGAGAGGATGCAGGTGCGCAAAGGCCCACGGCACCAGGTCGATAGTGGAAGCCATGGTCCCCAGAACCTGTAGATAATCCCACGCCGTTGGAGTCGTGAGCGTCATGAAACAAAGAATCTGCGCCCGCAGCGCTTGCGTCCTCTCCTGCCGCAAGAACACCTTGCCCTCCCTCGTGTCGAAGCATGCGCCCAAAAAATTCAACGACTGAGATGAGGTCAGGTTGCTCTTGCCATAGTTGATGATCCAACCCAGAGAACGAAGCAGTTGCACCACCCGGTCCACCGCTTGTAGGGCCTGGGTCCAAGACTTCGCGCGAATGAGCCAATCGTCCAAGTAAGGATGTACCAGAATCCCTTCCCGACACAGCTCCGCCGCTACTACAACCATTATCTTCGTAAAGACGCGCAGAGCCGTCGCCAACCCGAAGGGCAGAGCTCGAAACTGAAAATGTTGTCCCAGAACCTTGAAGCGCAGAAAGCGTTGATAATCCCGGTGGATCGGGATGTGAAGGTAGGCCTCCGTGAGATCCAGAGAAGCGAGGAACTCCCCTTGATGAACAGCAGCCAGTACCGAGCGGAGAGTTTCTATGCGAAAGCGGGGAACCCGGAGGGACCGGTTGACGGTCATGAGATCCAGAATGGGGCGGAAGGTACCTTCCTTCTTGGGTACCACGAAATAGATGGAATAATGCCCCCGACCCAGTTTGGAGGCGGATACCGGCACTATCGCCCCCCAGGGAGAGTAGGCGGTCGAGGGTTTGCCGAACAGCCCTTCGCTTGAGGGACCCGCATGGGGAGAAGAGAAACCTGTCCCTGGGCGCATGGGCAAAATCCAATACGTAGCCGTGTTTTAGGATATCCAGGACCCATTGATCCGATGTAATCGGACCCACTCTTCGTAGAAGAGAGCAAGCCGGCCCCCTACCCGAGGAGTCGGTTCGTGGGTCGGCCTGGCATTATTGTGCTGATTTAGAGACGGTGCTCGACCCATGGCCCTCCTTACCGGGCCTGCGCCCTCGAAAGGACCAGTTCCAGGTATGAGAGCGAGATGACGGAGCCCGAGGCGATTGCTGCTGTCTTGCAGGCCGGGACCGGCGCTGGTTCCGGGACCGGTTCCTGGAGAAACTGAACAACCTTGCGGAGCGAGGCCTATCCTCCGGGAGCTTGTGCACAGCATTCTCGTTGAGGGACTTGAAGATTTGATCCAGATCTTCTCCGAAGAGGAACTTGCCCTTGAATGGAAGCAAACCTAGTTGGGTCTTAGACTAGGCATCCGCCGACCAGTTGCGGAGCCACAGAAGGCGACGGGCCGAGACCACCGCCACCATTGACCGAGCCAGGACCCGGAGGAGGTCATATAGGACGTCTGCACCATAGGCCACCACGGCCTCCAATCTGTCCGCCTGCTGCGCCTCGGCCGCTGGTAAGTCCTGTGAAGTGAGAAGTTGTTGCACCCAACGTAGCCCTGCTCACTGTGGTAAGGAACTACAGATGGCTGCTCTCATCCTGAGCGCTGAGACCTCGAAAAGACTCTTTTAAGGTAGACCTCCAACTTCCTGTCCTGCAGGTCCTTCAGCACCGTGCCACCCGTCACCGGAATGGTCGTACGCTTTGTGACCGCCGAGACCGCTGAGTCCACGGCCGGGACCTTTAGCAGCTCCAGGGACTCCTCTGGGAGTGGATAGAGCTTCTCCATCGCCCTACTGACCCTGAGCGGTGCCTCCGGGGTGTCCCACTCCCTAGAGATCAATTGCAAAAAGGTAGGATGCATAGGGAAGGCCTTAGACATGGGCCGAAGGCCTCCCAGAAGGGGATCCCCCTTGCTTACCTTGGGATCAGGTGCGATCGGATCCGGAGGAGCATCGATGTCCATCTCCTGCAGAATATGGGGAATCAGGTCATCCAGTTCATCCAACTGGAAAATACGAAGGACCCTCGGATCGTCACCCTCCACCTGGGATGCCAAGGTGGGGTCATCCCCGGCTGGATCCGGGAGGGGGTCCTTCTCCGGAGGGGCGTGCAAACCTCACGTAGATCCCACCAGTTCACGAGAAGGACCCGGCTGCTCCCCCGTTGGCTGGCCACCGTCCCGTGGGGAGGACCTCCCCAGTGGGAAGACCATGCGCGCCAATTTGAAGGGAGGGGGGCCCCATGGAAAATCCCAGGGGCAGACTGCTACTCTGGAGAAAAGCCCTATGCATGAGTACCACGAATTCCAGGGAAGACGCGGGCAGCCCCGGGGGAGGGCCAACCGGGGTCTGCCCTCCGAAAGGCTCTGCTCCTGTTCCCCAAAAGGCGCTAGAACCAGTGGCACCGCTGTGGTCGGGCCCCCTGTTTCCTGATCCGACATGCCGGTATCGTCATCCAAAAACAAGATGGCCGCCGTTCCTGCGCTCAGCGGGAACTGGGCCTGCTGCTTGCGAGCCACGGGGTCCTCCCCGTGGGCTACTGTGCCATCTCCCAGACTAAAACTGTCTTCCCCCGCGGGGAGACAGCTCACGCAGAGTCCCTCATGCGACAGCCGGCTCCCCTGCCGGCCACAGTCTGAACAAGCCACTGCACGCGGCATCACGAGGCCCTGGGAGAGGCAGGAGCAAAAAACAGCGGCGGGAATCCCTGCGTCTTCCGGGCAGTGTGCGCGAACCACCCCCCACCGACCCGAAGGAGCCGCTGAGGAATCTGGCCTCCCAGCGGCTAGCGGCCCCGGGGAATAGTGCGTCGCGGGGCCGCGGGTCGGCGATGAGCAGCGGAAGGGGGGGGGGGAGAGAGATCAGCATCACTGTTGTGCACCCCCGCGATCCGGCGCGAATCCCAAGAACCGGTGAGTGTAGCTAAAAGAACCTTAACAGCCAAAAACAAAAGCAAACACTTACCCTGACCGGCCCAGAAAGGACAGAAGAAAGGGAAAACAGGAGGAAAAAGACAAGAAGCAGACCAGTCCACAAGTTCCCCCTGCTCCCCCAGCAACAGCTTACTCAGCTGCCCTGTCTTATCCTATTTCTCTTTTTTTTTTGTTTTAAACTTGATCCCTCACAGATAGAACAAGAGACCTAGAAGCCTAAGCTCCTGTGCTGGGGACTGTCAGTCCCCTGCTCACACCTGCTGGAGTCAGAAGATACTGAAGATTGAGGTAAGGAAGGTGAGGTTATATAGGACCTCCCCCCGAGCTTTTTGTTCTGACTCCATCTGCTGGACGGGGGACATAACCCACCGTCTGGACTGATCCTGGTACGTACAGGGAACAGAGGTATTAATTCCTCCCTGCTATGGGACCCGAGGCATTAGACATCTCTAGGGTCAGACAAGCCAAAGAGGGGGAGTGACTGGACCACCAGTATCACCCCAAGCCAGGCAATTAGGTCACCGGGGATAGGAATCCTAGGCTGAATACTCAAGGGGCACGCCCCCCTAGGACCCTATAAGAGCTAGGAGGACAAGACTGTCTCCCTTAGGAAACAGGTTTTGAAACTTGCCAAGAAAATCTTTTTTTTTTTTTTTATAAGAATTAAATAGGTAATACTTGCTTGATCCTGAAAAAGTAGAGGAATGAAGGAAAAATCTCACAGAAATAAATTGGTAAAGAAAGGGAACCGCAGGTTCAACTGCCTGCATCTGCTGGAGACAGAGAAATACTGAAGGGACGCAGGGTGGGCTCTGTCCTGATATAGGATACCCTTTCAGTTTTTCTCTGTCTCCATCTGCTGGATAGGAGGCTCAACCCACTGTCTGGACTGATCCAGGTATGTACAAGGGAAAGGCGTATTTAGTCAACAAAGTTCAAATATTCATTTGAAAGCTGGGTACAAATGGAGAAAGCAATGAAAATGTACAGAAAGAAAGAAGATAATCATGACGATGTGGAGTCAACATAATCAGGCGTTCCTGGAATCAAAAGTAGGGCACTGATCTACAGGCTTCACAGGTCATAGGGTGCTGGGACTGAAAATACTTCTGAAGGGAGATGTAAGCAGGTCTTTTATGCATAAACTTGATGGCCAAATACAGAGAATGAAGCCATAAAAAAGAGATGCATGATGATGCTATTTTGCAGAAAACAACTTGGCTACCATACGTTTGAGGCAAGACTAGATAGGTTGTTTGGTCTTTTTCTGATGCTTCTAAGTTTCGAAGTAGCGAAAATTGCTCAGCAACATTTCCAAACAAGACTGTAAGATGTCTCTACCCACCAGAAAAACTTTTCTGCATTTTTCCCCTTTATTTCCCTACTCTGGTCAGTCCCACTAATATTTGGGGCTGCTGTGTTTCTTCCCTTGTTTCTATCCAGTGCATCTATAATGCATTCTTATTGTTTAGCCAGTGGCATTTCATATTCCATTTTACAGATGGGGAACATCTGAGAAATATACTGGTAGCCAAGAATTACACTTTAAATTATGTTTGCACTAATTCTGAAGACATGGGACAGATGGGATTAATGGGTTACTTAGGCAGAGGGCTAGAGCGCCAAAACGGAGTATGTGCCACTGCTACTTTAAGTTTCATGCTAAATATAACTGTTGACTTTAACAATTTAATACACAAATAGTGCAAACTGCCACTGATCAAAGAATCATTTTTGTTTCAGCAGAGAAATACCAATTAAATACCATAGTCCTCAACTCTCTGAACAGATATGGAGTGGAGTTGGGACCTCCTGATTCAGATAATATACCACATTGACAGCTTTAATATGTTTGAGACAAATGCATATAACTGAACGTTTTGCGCTGGTTGGATATTTTAATTTAGTAAACTAAATTGTGTCTATGACTATACCTACATATTGCAGCAGAGGCTGGAGATGTATGTCACTTTGTATATGAGGACCATAGAATTTAATTGGCATATCTGAGGAAATTCGTACCGTTTCTATATTAAGTTTTTGCCTATGGTTTATTCTAGCCTTCTTTTTTTTTTTTAATACCTGTATTATTTTTACAATTCTGCATACATTTTCCGTGGGTCAGAATTTTCTTGGTTCTTTTACTTGAAAGGTTCTTTGATTAAAGCAGTCCCCTAAAGCACCCGTGTTAGATATTTTACATTGCCTGGCACATGTCTGGGAGTGGTGGTAGCCAGAATGCAATCTCAACTCAGGTTCAACCACTTATCTAATCAGTTAGATTGATTTTCCCAGCCAGGGCCCTCTATAAAAGGATGAACTTGGTGAGAGATGGCTATATGGTATAACCATATTAAAAAAAAAAAAAAAAAAAAAAACCCAACAACTTACTTTTTGTTGTTTCTCCTTCAAGGCTAATTGATTCTTTAGCCGCTCCATCAGATTTTTCATTGTAGATGTTGGAGCTCTAGTGTTGGCTTCCTTCTGGGCCTCTATCTCAGTATTTAGATAGTGCAATTCCTTTTCCATCTGTGAAAGCCGGGACCTTAACTCATCTGCTTCATTTTTCAGTGCTTTCACTTCAACGGTATGGTCTCCCTCGAGCCTAACAAAATAAAGGCCACATATACAATGGAATAAAACACATGCAGCTTGGCATTCCAGAAAACAGACAATATACAGCACTTCAGAGGCTGGCATAATTTCACCAGCAGTTTTCCCGGTATTGAGCTTAATGGAAGCCTTGGGTGGAATGCCTCATTGGCTTCTCAGCCTGTACATGGCAGGTGGAGGAACAAATAAATACTCTTATGGAAACATTTGAAAGCTTGTTAAAAAATTTTTCTGTAAGTTGCTATAAAGAGTGTGCTGGAATCTATTCTTTTGGCAGCACTTGTTCCATAAATACAAGGAAGAAGATATGGTGAGAAACCAGTAATGTTGAAGGATGCTTTAGCAGCTCTCGTTCTCTTTCCAAATTTCAGCAGTAAAATCTCAATTCCATTCTTCAGTTTTGCTACTTAGCATCACAATAAAATTCAGCAGGTGAGTATCTTCCAGGCATTTATATGAAAACCATTATAAAACAGTACACTATTTTCTGAAAAGACAATTTTAAAACCATTTATGCAGGTAACTAAGGATGTATGCATGTAAATTGGCTATTACAAAACTTTGCCCCTTCAATGCAGCTAAAAGTACATGCGGTGTTGCTCAACACTGCATTTAGAGGAGGAAAACAACACACACAGACTGCATTTTCAACTCCACACACATTCTTTTCCATAAGAAAGAAAAATTACCTGCACAAAAAGTAGGTGCAAACATCCATGAGCACTCTATACCCATGGCAAGTTTCAAAATTAAAGTATACACATACTTGAATATTGGTGCGTCTGTAGGTAAGAAGTGCTCATGGCCTTTGTCGCTATGCGCAGTTTAAAAATTGACTCTTTAAAAAAATTGTGAGATAACTACTGCAAAAGAAAGAAGAAAATATAATTAGAATTTTTCATTTTATAATATATATAAGGGGGCGTGGGATAAACACTGTGGATCCATAAAGTCAAGAGGCCGCCAATGAAGAGTGGATGACTCGCCAGAATGATGGCTACTGCCTGGAGACAATACCCTTATTCAATAAACGTACACATGCTTACTGTGACTCCAACATCGTTCTAGCTTCAACAGCAAGAGGAAATGTGGAATAAAGGATTTGCACTCACAAAGAGGGGAGTAGCTGGCTTGTTACGGCAGTTACTACCCCAAACCAAATAAGCCTGATACTTCAATTTCTATGCATATACAGCATAGTTCTCTGCTTCAACGGCAGGGGAGAAGAAAAACTGATACTTCACACATCCAGCAGAGCTCTCTGCTTCAACGGCAGGGGAGGAGAAAAAAGGGTTCACACTCACAAAGCGGGGAGCAGCTGGCTTGTTACGGCGGTTACTACCCCAAACCAAATGTGCCTGATACTTCACTTTCGATGCATATCCAGCATAGCTCTCTGCTTCAACAGCATGGGAGAAGAATAAACTGATACTTCAAGCATATCCAGCATAGCTCCCTGCTTCAACGGCAGGGGAGAAGAAAAACAACCAATAAGGGCTGTATAACATAGTCTGGGTAAAACAAATAAGCATGGGTGTAGCTTGCTTATTGCGGCGATTACTACCCCTACTACCCCTAACTAATCAAGCTAGATATTTCACTTGGATGCAGCTCCATCACTGCTTTCTACATTAATGGTGGGGGTGGAAGGGAAATAGAACCAAGAGCTAAGAGAAACAGATAAGTATGACAGAAAAAAATGTGTGAAGCTTGCTGGGCAAACTGGATGGGCCGTTTGGTCTTCTTCTGCCGTCATTTCTATGTTTCTATGTTTCTATATACTAAAACAGACCTGCTCATAAGTCTTGAATTAAATTTTGCTGTGGCCTGAGGGAGGGAATTCAACTCCTGAAAGCTAATCTGAGAAATATGTCAGATTAGTTCAATATAAAGGTATCACCTTCATATCTTTTGTTTGTTTGTTAACCTTTATTTTTGTGCATTCAAGTGGACTAAGATGAAACCCACACTATTTTATCTATAATGTACACTAGAAATATAGAGGTATTTATTATGTTTGTCCAGTTGTTTGACATATATCCGGATAAATGCCAGGATTTAAAAATCCCACCAGTATGACCACACCTATATTCATTTATTTATTTATTTATTTAGGTGTTTTATATACATTCATTCCAAAAGATGATCACAACGGTTTACAGTATTAGCATTCATATTCATGGCCAATGGACATATACTTTGTATTAATGTTCACTCTTCTTATTCAACATCACAGAGAATACATATTCTGGTTCATAATTATACATCTTATCTAATTTAGTTCATATTAATTCATTCTAGGACTACATAACAGTAAAAAGATTCTAATCATACTAGGAAAACCTTTATCTCATTCATTATCTATTGTAGTTCGACTAGCGTTATCTCGTCCTGTCAAAGTAAGGCATGGATTCTCTAATACTGCTGGGCTTTTGAATCACGCAGTACAGGGGGGCGGCCATCATAAAAGGTGGTGCTATTGGGCGTGAAATTGGCAGCGAAAAGGGTTCTTTCATTTTCGCTGTCCGCGATGTGTTCGCCGCGTCCACCCTGGTGCCGCCCCAACTCCACCTCCATTTGGAAAATGACCCCCTTATTCTTAATATTATGGTTATTTACATTAAATCGTAAGTCTTTCTAAAAAGCCATATTTTCAGTTCCCACTTGAAGGTCTTTTTTTCTGTTATCTGAAACAATTGTGAGTTCCACAGCTTGGAGCCTGCTATTGAAAGCATTTGGTCTCTTATTTGCATTAGGTATGTGCTCCGAGTGGAGGGCACCATAAGGAGACCTTTGTTTTGTGATCTTAGCTCCCTCTGTGGTGTATAGAGTTGTAGCATCCCTCCTAATTGGCATGAATCGATATTGATGATGTTGAATATTAGTGACAACACTTTATAATGGATTCTAGATTGTACAGGTAGCTAGTGCAGGGCTATTAGCGATGGGCTGTTGTGATCGAATTTCCTTGTCCCTAGAAGGAGTCTTGTTGATCCGTTTTGAAGTAACTGTAATGGTTTTAGTAGGCTTGTGGCGAGGCCTAGTAAAAGGGAGCTGCAGTAGTCTAAGTTAGAGAATATAAGAGTTTGTAAGACAATGCGGAAGTTTTGTATTGTTAGCAGAGGTTTTAGTCGATGTAGCATTCTCAGGGTATCCTGATTTGATTAATTTGTTTATATGCTTTTTCATAGTGAAGTTCTCGTTGATTTGAATTCCAAGGTTTTGAACTTCATCTGATGGAGTAATGTTGGCAATTCCCAAGTATCGAGTTGTCTTTCCATAGCCATATCATTTCTGTTTTGTTTTTTTCTATGTGTTAGGAGTTAGATTCAGATGGGCAAGTTTTTGATGTATTGCCTCTTTATATTTGTTGACAGGGTTGCCACAGTTTTTTCAATTGCTTTGTGGAAAGGGATGTATAATTGTATATCGTCTACATATAAGAAGTTTAGTCCCAGGTTTGTCAGTAGTGCACATATAGGCAGGAGATAGATGTTGATCAGAATGCTGACCCTTGGGGGAAGCCTGTATCGATCGAGAAGGTGACTACGATTTGATTACCTAGTTTGACTTGTAATGTCCTATCTTTTAAGGAGGAGAACCATTTGATGATATAGTCAGATGACTTGTTATTCAGCAAAATAATAATCCGGCTCTGTCAGGGGCATTCTGGGGTAGAGTGGCTTTATCCATTCCATCCTAATGTAGATTAGAAAGAGTCTTGAATCATGTGTGGTATATAAAATGCATTTTTGTGAAAAATTAGGGTACTCAAAAAAATATAGCTAGGTATACTAAAAGCAAACTTATTAATGTTCTATCTTCCCATGCTGTTATATATTGGGGTAGATTTTAAAAAAGTGTGCCTTCGCGTACTTTTGTTGGCGCATACAAAAGTACGCTGGATTTTAGTAGATACGTGTGTAGCCGCGCGTATCCGCTAAAATCCTGGATCGGCGCGCGCAAGGCTGCCGATTTCGTGTAGCCAGTGCGCGTCGAGCCACGCAGCCTGCCGCCGTTCCCTCCAAGGCCGCTCCGAAATCGGAGCGGCCTCGGAGGGAACTCGCTTTCGCCCTCCCCTCACCTTCCCCTCCCTTCCTCTATCTAACCCACCCCCCCGGCCCTATCTAGACCCCCCCCTACCTTTGTCGGGGGATTTACGCCTCCTGGAGGGAGAAGTAAAGCCCCGCGCGCCAGCAGGCCGCTAGCGTGCCGAGACGCGACCTGGGGGCGGTTCCGGAGGGCGCGGCCATGCCCCCGGACCGCCCCGGGCCGAAACCACGCCCCCGGCCCGCCCCCGAAACGCCGCGTCCCGCCCCCAAAACGCCGCGCCGATCCGACACGCCCCCCCTCGAAAAACCCTGGGACTTACGCGAGTCCCGGGGCTCTGTGCGCGCCGGTAGGCCTATGGAACATAGGCGCACCGGCGCGCAAGGCACTGCTCGCGTAAATCCGGGCGGATTTACGCGAGCAGGGCTTTTAAAATCCGCCCCATTGTCTAGAAGATTTTTTTAACCTCTTACCTCATGGTATTAAGTCATCTAGGTTAGCTGGAGAACACTGAAAATTTGGATTATCTGGCTAACATAGCTGGATTTATTAAGCTGCAATAAGGCAATATTTGCAAGATAAACAGGATGTAATGTATGCTAAATGCTGTTTATCATGCGACAGGACACAAGATTTCCTCTTCCTATGGAAGATTTCTATTTCCTATGGAAATAAGGTACTTTGCATACATAAAATTTCCTAATGCAAGCAAAGCACAGGCAATCCTGTGTAAATAAAATAACACAGCTGATTTCGAAAAAACATCAGCCCCATTCATTTAGCACATTTCAGGGAGCTGCAACTATTTTCTCACAGGAACATCAGGACGCTAATGTGGGCCCCGATTGTCCCGTGGGAAAATTAAAAGTGCCAAGGCCCAAAAATAACCCCTCTCCCTGGGGTCAATGGTTGCCCTCCCCCCCACCATGCTGCCTTCTGAGGTGGCACTGGCTTCATGAAATTAAAAAAAAGAATGGTGCCAACCATACGACGATGAACCTCTCCCTTCCCCCACCCGCTTTAGCCCTCCCTACCACACAAAATCCCCATTCCTTCTCCCATGCCATCCAAATAAATTAATGTCCCTGGTGTCTGGAGTTCTCCCCACCCCCAAAAAATAACCCTGGTGGTCTGGCTGGGGCAGGCAGATCCCCACCCCCAGCCCCTCTTACCTCTAAAAGCAATCTTCGGTACTCAGTAGAGGGCTGGGTGCCCCTTAGCCCCGGTTGACACCATTTTTCAAAAAGGCACTGACCACAACTGATCAGATGCAAGCCACGTGGCCTAAGTCCAGTCCTTGCATCTTGCCTCTTTACGAGACAGGGAAAGGGCCTGGTTGGCACCATTTTGAAAACTGTCATCAATCAGGCCCAGGGTCGCCCCAGGCCATCCACTAAATACCAAAGGTTACTTTTAGAGGTAAAAGGGGTTTGGGGGTGGAGATATGCCAGTTCCCCCAGACCACCCCTTATCCAAATGAATATCCAGAGATATTCATTTGGATAAGGGAAAAGGATGGGGAATTTGTGTGTGTGTGTAAGGCTAAAGCCTAAGGTGGCACTTTTAATGAATAAGGGGGAGAGAGGGGGAGAGGTGAAGAAAGGGGGGCCATTATTGTGCGGTTGGCATCTTTTTTTTTTTTTCTCAAATCTCAAGGGGCCAGTGCTGCCTCGGAAGGCATTTGCCTGGGGGGGGGGGGGCAGCTGGGGGTCACCACTGATCCCCAGGGTGCTTTTGTATTTATTTGGAGGGAGGGGATGATATTTTGGGCCTCAGGCCCTTTAAGTGATGGCGGCTCCAACTGACATGCGCTGCCATCGCATGGGAAAGTCCCGTACCACGATTTTTATGTTGCAAGTTTGTACTATGATAAAAAAAAAAAAAAAGTCAAGCCACAGTACAGCCACAAAAGTTTGTTGAGGAGCCAAATATCAAGGGGGACACACTCTGCAATATTTCACCCCTCCCATGATAAACTATCACAGCTTAGTAAATCTCCCTATTAGCTGGGTAAAGGTGTTCTGCTCCAGAACACCCCTGTCATAGCTGGATAACTTTTTTGCCAGGTAACTCATCCAGCTACATCGGTGTAGTCAGTCTGGTGGGATTTTTAAATCCTGGCATTTGTCCGGCTAGGCATCAACTTAGCCGGACAAACATTCTGTTGTGTTTGTGGCATTGTGGACCCTTGGTCACTGTGATGGACTCCGTCCATAGGGAGGAGCCCCGTGGGGAACACAGTGATAGGCTAAACTCAGATAGCAGACACAGATAGAATGGAAGGCTTTATTGTACTGCTGTAGGTAGATGGCATGAAGCAGGAAGATAAGGCACTGAGGTCCGCGAGGTGACAATACGTTCAACAATCTCAGAAGTAGATTCTCACCCAGGTGTTTCAGAGAGGCTGAGACCTGCGGTGCGGGTAGCACTGAGCCTGGTGGGTAGCGTTGGAGCACCGGATCGCAAAGGTACTCACAGGAGTGTAGCTGTCTTCCTGGTAGAGATGGTGGGACTGAAGGTCCGTGGTACAGGATACTAGAATGGTAGGCCCTCGAGGAGGGAGTACCAGGTAGTCAAGAGTTCCTGTAGAATAAGAGAGAGAGAGACCCTCGAGGAGCGGTTGTCTCAATTACTAAGGCCCCGAAGGGAGATGGAAGCGAGAGACCCCTGAGGAGCGGGTGTCTTGAGCTTCTGAAGGAGCGAGGCCCTTGAAGTGTAGAGTGGCGTCTAAGCGTTCAGCTTAGAGCGGTCAGAGTAGCTTAACTGAAGTCCTTGCTAACTCAATGGTGGTAGCGAAGCGAAGGCTTGAAATACCCGGAGGTATTGACGTCATGCGGTGGGGACGCCCCCGAGGTTCCCGCCATGACGTGTATTTGAGCATAGGAGAGGTGCGCACGCCCTAGGAGGCCACGGGAGTGAGCATGGCAGACTGGAACGCTCATGCTAGACTGGAGACGTCGAGGCCCTTGGCACCGGAGGCAGCCATCTTGCCCAAAGAGGAGGAAAAGGGAAGAAAAGAGGTAAGGCAGAGTGGTCACAGCCGTCTGCGACCGACAGACGCAACAGTACCCCCCTTCAAAGAGTCCCCTCCAAGACCTCTTCCAGGTGGTCTGGGTTTTCGTGGGTGTGCCAGGTGGAATTGACGAATCATCTCCTTATCTGTAATGTTGGCCAGTGGTTCCCAGGAGTTCTCTTCTGGACCATAGTTCTCCCATGAGATGAGATATTCCCATGTATTGCCTCTTTTGCATACATCAAGGATGTCGTCCATGGCATATTCAATGTCATCTTCAGTATCCAGATTGGTAGGTTCTGGGGTTTTCCTGGAGAATTCAGAGAGCATCACTGACTTTAATAGAGATACATGGAATGCATTATGTATCTTCATTGATGGAGACAGTTTTAGACTGTACGTCAAATTCCCTAATCACCAAAGGATGGCAAAGGGTCCAACATAGCGAGGTGCAAATCTTGCGGAAGGAAGCTTAAGTCAAAGGTACTTGGTACTTAACCAGACTTTGTCTCAGAGCTGAAACTGTGGTGCCTTTTGATGATGAGCATAAGTTCTTTTTGCTTTTAGGCCTTCTTTGAGGAGAAGCTCCTTCATTTGCCTCCATAGTTGGGATAATTCTGCTGCAGTAAACTGGGCAGCAGGAGAGGCTACTATCAATGGAATTGGCAGAGGAGGTAATGTTTGTCTTCCATAGACAAGTTGGAAGGGGAAAGACCCCATTGCTGTAGCAGGATGCAAATTAATGGCAAATTCTGCCCAAGGCAGTAGTTCAGCCCAGTTGTTCTGTCTAGAATTGACATAGGATCGCAGAAATTGTTTCAGCGTTCTATTCATCCTCTCAGTCTGACCGTTAGACTGAGGATGGTAGGCAGAGGTTAAATCCAAGGCGATGTCAAATTTTTGACATAATGCTCTCCAAAATTTTGCAGTAAATTGTACTCCTCTGTCAGGATATGCTTAGGCATCCCATGAAGGCAGAAGATGTTTTTAATGAAGAGTTTTGCTAACTCTGTAGCAGAGGGCAATCCTGGTAGTGTTACAAAATGTGCCATTTTGGAGAAGTGGTCAACCTTGACCCAAATGGTGTTATTTTCGTTGGATGAAGGCAGGTCCACAACGAAATCGGTTGCTATATGCGTCCATGGTTCATCCGGCGATGGTAGAGGCTATAATAGGCCCCAAGGACGCCCGGGTGGTGGCTTTTGTTTGGCACAAACTGCACCTATGCTTGTACGTCCTTTTTCATGGTTGGCCACCAATAGTATCTCTGTAACATAGCTAGAGTACGACTCTGTCCCGGATGGCCTGCCAGACGGGAATCATGAGCCCACTTCAACAGTTTTTTCCTTAAACGTCTGGCGACCACCGTCTTCCCGGTGGGTACTGTGTGGGTGGCTGCGAGGACCACTCTTTCGGGATTAATGATATGACGGGGTTCATCCGGCACATCCTGAGAGGAGAAGGATCGTGAAAGGGCATCAGCCAGAGTGTTCTTTCCTCCTGGACGATACTTCAGAAGGAAGTCAAATCTGGTGAAAAACAGAGACCATCTTGCTTGACTGTGATTGAGTCGTTGAGCATGTCGAAGGTACTCCAGATTCTTGTGATCGGTGTACACTACAATTTGGTGTTGTGCGCCTTCTAGCCAAGGATGCCATTCTTCAAAAGCCAGCTTGATTGCGAGTAACTCCTTATCTCCTATCCCATAATTTCTCTCGGCAGTCGAGAATCCCCTTGAGAAGAAGGAACAAGGATGGAGCACATTGGATTCGCTGTACTGACTTAGAACCGCCCCTACACCAACGTCTGATGCGTCGACATCCACGATGAAAGGGCGGTGTGGATCAGAGTGGTGGAGGCACGTCTTCTTCTGAAAAGCCTCTCTGAGCATCAGAAAGGTTGATATGGCTTCTGGAAACCAATTGGCAGGGTTGGCTCCCTTCTTGGTCATAGCGGTTAGAGGGACTGTCAATGACGAGTAGTTTTTAATAAAGGATCGGTAGTAATTGGTGAAGCCCAAGAAGCAATGCAGTGCCTTCAGGCCTGTAGGTTGAGGCCAGTCCTGGATACTTTCTAATTTCTTAGGGTCCATTTGAAACCCGTTCTTAGACACAATGTATCCCAGGAAGGGTACAGATTCTTTGTGGAATTCGCACTTTTCAAGCTTTGCATATAAGTGGTACTCACGCAGGCGTCTTAGGACATTCTTGACATCCTCCTGATGAGTTTGCAGATCTTGCGAAAAGATCAGTATATCATCGAGATAGACTACCACACATTGATAAAGTAAGTCCCTTAAGATGTCGTTCATCATATTTTGAAAGACTGTGGGTGCGTTACTTAAACTGAAGGGCATGACGAGGTATTCAAAGTGTCCATCACAGGTGTTAAAAGCAGTCTTCCATTCGTCTCCTTCTCGAATATGCACCAAGTTGTAAGCTCCCTTAAGGTCCAATTTGGAGAATATTTTGGCTCCTTGGAGCTTATCAAACAGTTCAGAAATTAAGCGCAGGGGGTACCTGTCCTTGATGGTAATCTCATTCAGACCCCTGTAGTCGATGCAGGGGCGTAAGATGCCATCTTTTTTTTCCTATGAAAAAGAAGCCTGCATCAGCAGGAGATTTGGAGGGTCTGATGAATCCCTTTTGAAGATTTTCTTGTATGTAGGTAGACATTTCTTTAGTTTCAGCTACTGACAGAGGATAAACTCTTCCTTTGGGAGGTTCTGAATTAGGTTTCAGATTTATGACGCAGTCGAACTCTGTGCAGTGGAAGAACATCAGCTGCTTGTTTTGAGAAAACGTCCTGGAAAGAGGCGTATTGTGGAGGTAAGCCAGGTAGTGATGGAGTGGTGGGCATGCAGATAAGCGGTGAAACGTCTGCCAGACACTGGCCATGACAGTCTGGTCCCCATCGGGACAGTTCCAATGTGACCCAATTAAATTGTGGCTTATGGTCTTGAAGCCAGGGCAGCCCCAATACCACCGGATGCATGGCTTTCTCCAATACTAAGAAACGAAATGGATTCTGAGTGTAGAGTTCCAGTGTGCAGGCCAATGGCCTGGGTGGTCAATGAAACTTTTCCAGGAAGTGGTTCTCCATGGATAGAGGACAATAGCAAAGGCTTAGCTATTGGTGTGGTAGGAATCCTTAGATGTTCAACTAAGCGCTTCAGAATAAAATTACCTCCTGCACCGGAGTGAATGAGAGCGGGAGTCTGAAATTCAAGACCTCTGCAGAGCAGCGATACTGGTAAGGATAATGGAGGAGTGGGAGAGGTGAGGCCCAGGAGAAGTCCTCCTGCAGATCCTAGGCCCGTCATTTTCCCGGACAGATGGGACAAGTCTGGACTGCGTGGCCCGACTGGCCACAATACATGCATAACCCCATGCGCTTGCGGAAACGTCTCTCCTTGGAAGTTAAGTGGCTACGGCCTAACTGCATAGGCTCTTCTTCCTCTAAAGATGTAGACTGTAAGCCAGAAGCACTCGGCACAGGTTTAGGACAGTTAGCCCCCACCGTAGACTTTCGTGGACTCTTTGCCTCCTGAGTTCAGTTGCGGATGCGGCGGTCAATTCTCCCAGCCAATTCCATCAGGCCCTCTAGGGTATCTGGCAAATCACGAGCAACTAACTTGTCCTTTAGGCAAGAGTTGAGACCCGCCATGAATATGGAACGTATGCATCCAGTGTCCCAATGTAATTTGGATGCTAAAGTCTTAAATTCAATTGCAAAGTCTGTAAGCGGCTTGTTACCTTGCTGAAGATTGAGCAAAGCAGAACTAGCGACAGTCTGGTGAGCCAGGTCATCAAAAACAGACTTAAAAAGTTTTAGTAATCCTGGTAAGTTGTTCAGGATAGGATCTTCACGTTCCCATAACGGTGAAGCCCAGGCCAGGGCTCTTCCTTCTAGGAACGATAGGATGTAGGTGGTCTTGGAAGCTTCAGTGGGAAAGAGGGTAGGCTGTAATGAAAAATGCATGCTGCATTGATTAACAAACCCTCTACACATCTTGGCTTCAACCGTAAAGCGGGTAGGCGTGGATAGAGGCACAGTGGTCTTGAGGGTTACCACTGAAGACAGCAATTCCTTCACAGGAGGAGTTGAAGAATTCAGTTGAGCATGTAACTGATTGAAGGCAGTAGCTAGGCTTTCCAAAGACATTTTTTGTTCTGTGATCCGCTGGGCTAGGACATGGATGGCCTGCAGGGCCCCGAGCTGAGCCCAGCCCATGGAGAACAATCTTTTGTGTTTGTGGCATTATGTTCTTATGACACTTGGTCACTGTGAAGATGACTCCGCCCACGGGGAGGAGCCCCATGGTGAACACAGTGATAGGCTAAACTCAAATAGCAGACACAGATAGAATGGAAGGCTTTATTGTACTGCTGTAGGTAGATGGTATGAAGCAAGAAGATAAGGCACAGAGGTCCGCGAGGTGCCAATACGTTCAACAGTCTCAGAAGTAGATTCTCACCCAGATGTTTCAGAGAGGCGGGGACCCGCGGTGCAGGCAGCACCGAGCCTGATGGGTGGCGTTGGAGCATCAGATCGCAAAGGTACCTTCAGAAGTGTAGGCAAGACGCCTACACTTCTGAAGGTACCACCTGGTAGAAATGGAGGGACCGAAGGTCCGTGGTACAGGATACGAGAATGGTAGGCCCTCGAGGAGTGAGTACCAGGTAGTCCAGAGGTCCTGTAGAATAAGAGAGAGAGAGAGACCCTTGAGGAGCGGTTGTCTCAATTACTAAGGCCCCGAAGGGAGATGGAAGCGAGAGACCCCCGAGGAGCAGGTGTCTTGAGCTTCTGAAGGAGCGAGGCCCTTGGAGTGTAGAGCAGCATCTAAGCGTGCAGCTTAGAGTGGTCAGAGTAGCTTGCTAACTCAATGGTGGTAGCGGAGCGGAGGCTTGAAATACCCGGAGGTATTGACGTCATGCGGTGGGGACATCCCCAAGGTTCCCGCCATGACGTGTATTTGAACGTAGGAGAGGTGCGCGCGCCCTAGGAGGCCACGGGAGTGAGCATGGCAGACTGGAACGCTCATGCTAGACTGGAGATGTCGAGGCCCTTGGCACCGGAGGCAGCCATCTTGCCCAAAAAGGAGGAAAAGGGAAGAAAAGAGGTAAGGCAGAGCAGTTGCAGTCATCTGCAACCATCGGACGCAACACATACTGAAAGCAGAGTTGCTTACCTGTAACAGATGTTCTCACAGGATAGCAGGATGATAGTTCTCACATATGGGTGACATCATCAGGATGGAGCCCTCACAGAACACTTTGTCAATGTTTCTAGAACTTTGACTTGGCACACTGAGCATGCCCAGCATGCCACCTCACCCTCCATCCAGCAGGGGTCCCCCTTCATTCTCATATATAGAAAAAGTAGGAGTGAAAAATAAAATAATAAATTGTAAGCGAACCCAACTTCACGGGGTGGCGGGCGGGTTTCGTGAGGACTAACATCCTGCTGTCCTGTGAGAACACCTGTTACAGGTAAGCAATTCTGCTTTCTCACAGGACAAGCAGGATGGTAGTCCTCACATATGGGTGAATAGCGAGCTGAGGATGCCTGAGCAATGTACCAAAAACACCCAAAGATGTGCAACAGGCACAACAAGGGTGGGTTTGGATAGGAAGGCATCCTGAAATTCCAGTGGGTCGCTGGAAGGATATTGGGTACTAAGCCGCACCCGATTTTATAACATGTGCGCGCAGGTGCGCACGTTATAAAAATCGGGGGTCGGCATGAGCAGGGGGGTGCACACTTGTGCATCCTGCACGTGCCGACACCCGCGGCCTTGATCAGTTCCCAACCCCCAATCCAGGGGTCGGGAACCTTTTTGGCTGAGAGAGCCATGAACGCCACATATTTTAAAATGTAATTCCGTGAGAGCCATACTAACTACAACCCCCCACCCTCCTGACCCCCCCAAGACCTGCCAAATTAATTTACTACAACCCCCACCCTCCTGACCCCCCCCAAGACCTGCCAAAAGTCCCTGGTGGTCCAGCGGGGGTCCAGGGCTCGCAGACAAATCTTTAATAAAAAGTAAAAATCTAACAAAACCCCCCACCCTCCTGACACCCCCCCAAGACCTCCAAAATTAATTTACTACAACCCCCCACCCTCCTGACCCCCCCCCCAAGACCTGCCAAAAGTCCCTGGTGGTCCAGCGGTGGTCTAGGAGCAGTCCGGGAGCGATCTCCTGGATGGGCTGTCGGCTGCCAGTAGTCAAAATGGCGCCGACGGCCCTTTGCCCTCACTATGTCACTGGGGTCGACCAATGGCGGCGGTAGCCCCTGTGACATAGTAAGGGCACAGGGGCGTCTGTTGCCAGTAATCAAAATGGTGTCGACGGCCCTTTGCCCTTACTATGTCACTGGGGTCGACCAATGGCAGCGGTAGCCCCTGTGACATAGTAAGGGCAAAGGGCCGTCGAGGTGGAGACTTCCCCTACGCGTCTATGGTACGGCTACGGCGCTGACATGGACTCTGATGGAGGAAGTTTGTAGACCAACCTCCAAGAGATACCAGAGGTAGTCTAGGAACTTTGTAGTGGGGCAGGTAAAGGGATCAATTTCCTTTGATGTGCACCATAAGGAAAATCTCACTCTGGCAATGTGAGATGCTGCTAGCCACCCCAAGTGCTGCTCTGCCCAGAGAATCAACTCCCGAGTGTCTCAAGCCACTTCCTGATTCTTGGTTCCATCTTGACGATGTAGGCCAGTCATCGCATTGTTTGATAGCATCGTACTGGAGGGCTGTGTAACCTAGGCAAACAAGCAAAGCAAAATGCACTGCTCTTGTCTCTAACTTACTGATAGACAATGAGGCCTCCTGTTTTGACTACTGGCCCTGCGCCAACTGATCTTGCCACACCACCCTTCATCTAAAGAGGCCTGCATCGATGGTGTCTATTACCCATTTCGGAACCTCCAATTCTGCACCACATTTGAGATTGGTGCGAGTAAGCCACCAGGAAAGGACTGTCCTTGGCTTGCCCCTATAACAGAAGTGAAAGATGAAACTCTTCCAATAACGGATTCCAGCGGGAGAGAAGAATCCCCTGCAAAGGCCGCATATGCGCAAATACACAATGCATTAATTCCAATGTCGATGCCATAGAACCCAGAACTTGTAAATAATCTCAAATTCTGGGCACTGAAAGCTGTAGCAGAAGCCTAATCTGACTCTGCAATTTCAGTGACTCTTTCCGTGAGAAACACTCTCTCTGCCAGCGTGTCAAATTGAGCTCCCAGATACTCCAGAGTTTGAAAGAAGACTAAAAGGCTCGTTGCTAGATTCACCACCCATCCTAGAGACTTCAAGCGCATTGGTACCTTTTGTACTGATTGTCAACAGAGGTCCTCTGATTTCGCATGAATGAGCCAGTTGTCCAGATATAGAGGCACCAATACATCATCCTTTTGCAATGTGGCTGCCCCCACCACCATCACCTTGGTTAAGGTATGTGGAGCCATCGCCAGCTGAACAGATGGGCTCGAAACTGAAAATGTTCCCTTACGCCCATGAACCTCTGGAATCTCTGCTGCTTTGGCCTGATGGCTATGTGCAGATACGCCTCTGTCAAGGCAAGAGATGTCAAGGACTCTTCCTTGCATACTACACCATCTCTTACACCACCCCCTGGTGACCTCCCTTTCCTTATATTAAGGAACTAATTATATTGTAAATTGTTTCTGGTTCTTGTTTTTTAATCTATTTTTCCATACTGCCCTTGGTTAACTCCCCGCCCAGTTTTCCTTCCCTGTTGATATGTATTTTCAAGCCTTTTGTTAGTATGTGAACCGGTATGATGTCCCCACTAATACTGGTATATAAAAGTGTCTAAATAAATAAATAAATAAATACTACCGCTATGACAGACCTCAGAGTTGGACCTCCACTTTTCCATGCAGAAACAGGGAACCTTGAGAGCCGCATTTACCTTCTTTAAATCCATTATCTCTTGAACTGGATACAGGGGGGGAAAAACAGGATGCTTAACTTAAAACTGACTTCTGGCCACACTAAGTATGTTTAGGGTCTGAGCCAACAGACTCTGGCCACGCCAAGCGTGTTCAGGTCTGAATCAACAAACTCAGCAAGACATCCCTGTGAAAAATGAAAAAATCTGAGCAGAGTCCGAAGCAGCTCGCAATCATAAGCAATTTCTCCCTCTTCTAGAGGTGAGAAAGCCAATTTCCCATTGGAATCCTCCAATGTCACATGATCCACATCTCCTTGAACATTACCAGGGACAGCCTCCCTGCATTTGCTCGCTGTGACTGAAAAATGGGAGGCCTGAGCATGCGATCTCTACATAATAGGTTGCTTTGCCTTCGCTAGGCGCCCTGCCGAAAGGTCTGCAGGGCCTGGAAATATTCCATCCAGGAGAAGGAGGATGGATCTATAGTGGAGCCCATAAGCCCAAACTTGTTATCTCCAACCTCTCTCTCAGGGAGGCTTCTACCCTCAGAAACAAAGGAGGGGGAGAACTGACTTGCCTTGCCTCTCACTCCACTCCCCTCCAGAGACACATAGGCTGAGAGGATATCCCAACATGGGCAAATGCTGTAGTAGTCAAATCGCATTGAGCATGTAAACAGCACTGTCACAAACGGAGAGAGAGTGGGGGCTGAATTGCTATCAGATGGCAAGTCTCATAGATAGCAAGGTGCTTAGACCCGTTCATTCCTGGCACCTAGCTCTCCTGAACTTCAGCTCTAGGCAGCCTCCTGCGCGTTCACCAATGCCCCTCCAGGATGTGTGCAAATATGCGCTCATGACTAGGTTGTGGTCACATGCGCACAAGTACATGGCAAATATGTGCTCATATAGGCCTTGGTTGTATGCGCACAAGTACCTGTGCAAATATGCTTACGTTTAGATTGCACTCTTATGCACAGAAGTACCTGTGCAAATACGTGCTCCAGTCTAGGTTGCAGTTTTCCACGCAGAAATACGTGCTCAAGTACCTGCGCAAATACACATTCAAGTCTAGGTCACAGACATACGCATTCAAGTCTAGGCCACGGTCTTATACACATACAATCACTACGCGGTGAGAATGTGTGCGCACATGCCTACACACACAGGAAAAGAACCGTTGCTGTGGCCTACCACATGACTAAGCACAGCCTGTCTGCACCTTCAGCGCATTTAGGCCTGGATCTGTTCAACATCCGGCACTGAAAATCATCGAAGGCTTGAAGAGGTTCTCAACAGCTCAGGCTTCTTGACTGGCTGAAAATCCATGGAGACTAGAGTTAAATGCTAGCATCCCCTGCTGCTTGTTCTGTTAAACAAGCTTTGTGCATAAACAAGTTAAAACCAGCAGAAGACCTCTACCAGAACCAGAGACTCCTCCTTGGTACAAGTGCCTCTCTGCACCTCTGCGGGACAGAAATCCGCCAGCAATAGTTGAGGAGGGGATTCCCCTGCCTCTCCCACCGACGCTGCTAGGGAATTGAAAATGGCCGTCATTTCCGCGCTGATGGGGAAAGACTCAGTGGTAGACCCAGTCACCTGTGAGTTTCGTTCTTCCAGTGCAGCCATGTTTGATGCAGATCCCCCAACTCTATGCCACTTTTGTCAAACGCACCCCGCTGTTCCTTCCCACACCACCACTAGCACCTCAATGAGAAGCAGGGGAACAGTCCCTCAGGGCCATGAAGACAACACCCGGTCTCCTCCGCAGGCAGAGAAGTTGCTTAAAAACCCCATTGCTGAGCTCCCTGAGCTGCTAAGGTAGCTCACCTCTCCCCCCAGAATCCCAGTGCTGCACAGATTACTCTAATTTGTTGTTCTCTTTTTTTTCTCTCTCTCTGAAAACAAATAAAACTCTATAGAAACCAATACTTTCCTTTGGTGCAGAGGTTCCAGTTCCAGGAGCACAGGTCACATGGCAAATGAGAAAAGAGCCAGACCACTGGTTATATCAGTCTCCTTTAGCCAAACTTTAGCGACCCAGCCCAGGACAAACTGTATAAAAGGGATACTTTGCTGCTTCACTGGGCTTGCAGTGCAGAACTGCCAACAAGTTCCACTGCTGTCTCATGGGGGATACGGGACCTGGATCATCAGATGTCTACCCCTTGGACCTCCAGACCGAGCTATCAGAATGGTTGCCAACCCCCTACTTGTCTGCTTCAAACCAGGGAGGATGGTCCCAGCAGGACCTCACAACCCCATGGGAGGATCCAGAAATTTTGGCTTTTCATCTTTTTTTTCCTTTCTCTCCAGACTGTAGGTTTTACATCATCTATCATCTGCTGGAGACAGAGAAATACTGAGGAACTGCAGGTGGCACACTGAGTTATGTACAGTGTCAGTGAAATTTTCTGTCTCCATCTGCTAGCAGGGAGGCAAAACCCAGGAGTCAGGACTGATCTGGGTACGTACAGGGAACCTGTTTCCAATAATGGTCAATCCAAGTCACAAATACCTGACAAGTACCCAAACATTAAATAAATCCCATGTTACTAATGCCAGTAATAACCAGTGGTTATTCCCTATTGATTAATAGCAGTTTATGGACTTCTCCTCCAGGAAATTATCAACCCTTTTTTAAACCCAGCTACACTAGCTGTCTTAATAAGATCCTTTGGCTAATTCCAGAGCTTAATTGTGCATTGAGTGAAAAAGAATTTTCTCAGATTTGTTTTAAATGTGCTATTTACTAACTTCATGGAGTACTCCCTAGTCCTTGTATTATCCGAAAGAGTAAATAAAAGTTTCACATTTTCCCATTCAAGTCCTTTCATGATTTTATAGACCTCTATCATATCCCCCTTCAGCTAAATATTCTCCTAGTTGAACAGTCCTAACCTCTTTAGCCTTTCCTCATAGGGAGCCATTCCATGCACTTTCTCCATGCACTTTCTCCAATGCAACTATATCTTTTTTGAGATGTGGTGATCAGAATTGCACACGGTATTCAAGACGCAGGCTAACTATTGAGTGATACAGAGGCATTAATGCATCCTCCATTTTCTTTGCCATTCCCTTCCTAATATTCTGTTTGCTTTCTATACTGCCGCAATACCATCAGCAATACCATCAGCTTTCTATACTGCCGCAATACCATCAATGTAATATCAACTATGATGCCCAGATCTTTTTCCTGGGTAGTATCTCCTAAAATGGAGCCTAATAACATAACATGTAGCTACAGCATAATTATTTTTTCCTATATGCAACACTTTCCACTTCTCCACGTTAAATTTCATCTGCCATATGGACACCCAAATCTTCTAGCCTTGAAAGTTCCTCCTACAATTTATCACAATCCGCTTGACATTTAATTACTCTGAATAATTTTGTGTCATCTGTAAATCTGATCACCTCTTTCCAGATCATTTATAAATATATTAAAACGCACTGGTCCAGATCCCTGAGGCACTCCCCTGTTTAACTTTTTCCACTGTGAAAACAGACCATCTAACCAGTTTGCAATCCACGAAAGTACATCGGCTCCAATCCCATGACTTTTTAGTTTTCTTAGAAGCCTCTCATTTGACAAACTCTTTAATGTCTTCTGAAAATCCAAATACACCACATCTACCGGTTCACCTTTATCCACATTCTTATTCACTTCTTCGAAAAAAATGTAGCAGATTTGTGAGGCAAGACTTCCCTTGGGTAAATCTATGCTGACTGTGTCCCATTAAATTAATCTATATGTTCTGTGATTTTATTCTTTATAATAGTTTCCACATTTTTTCCCGGAACTGAAGTAAGGCTCTACCTGTCTATAGTATCCTGGATCACCTCTGGAGCCCTTTTATATATCGGAGTTCCATTGGCCACCTTCCAGTCTTCAGGTACAATGGATGGTTTTAATGATGGGTTACAAATTACTTGTAACAGGTCTGAAATTTCATTTTTGAGTTCTTTCAGAACCCTAGGATGTACAACATCCAGTTTGGGTGATTTGCTAATCTGGCCTACTAAATCTTCCAGGTTCACCATGATTTGGGTCAGTTTATATGAATAGTCATTCTTGAAAACCATCTCCAGCATGGGTATCTCCCCAACATCCTGTTCAGCAAACATTGAAGCAAAGAATTCATTTAGTCTCTCCACGATGGCCTTATCTTCCTTACAGGTCCCTTTAACCCTTTAAGAACATAAGAAATTACCATGCTGGGTCTGACCAAGGGTCCATCAAGCCCAGCATCCTGTTTCCAACAGAGGCCAAATCCAGGCCACAAGAACCTGGCAATTACCGAAACACTTTGATCATCTAATAGTCGCAAACACTCCCTCACAGGCTTCCTGATTCAGATATATTTAAAAACACTTATAAGTTTTTGCCTCCATGGCCAATTTCTTTTCAAATTCTCTTTTAGCCTCTTATCAATGTTTTACATTTAACTTGCCAATACATGCTTTTTTCCTATTTTCTTCAGATGGATCCTTCATCCAATTTTTGAAGGAAGATCTTTTGGCTAAAATAGCCTCTTTCACTTCACCTTTTAACCATATGAACAATTGTTTGGCCTTCTGTCCACATTTCTTAATGCATGGAATACATCTGGACTGCGCTTCTAAGATGGTTTTTTTTTGGGTTTTTTTTTAACAATGTCCACACCTTGGTACACTCGCAGCTGCACCTTTTAGTTTTTTTAAACTAATTTTTCTCATTTTATCAAAGTTTCCCTTTTGAAAGTTTAGTGCTAGAGCCAAGGATTTATTTCTTGTCCCCTTTCAGTCACTAATTCAAATTTGATCATGTTATGATCACTATTGCTAAGTGGTACCACCACTGTTATCTCTCTCACGAAATCCTGCACGCCACTAAGAATTAGATCTAAAATACCTCCTCTCTTGTCGGTTCCTGAACCAATTGCTCCATAAAGCTGTCATGTATTATATAGGAAAATTAGTTTCTTACCTGATAATTTTCGTTCCTGTAGTACCAAGGATCAGTCCAGGACAGTAACGTCTTCCGATCAGTCGCTTTTCGAAAGAGTATCCACTCTTTGCAAATTTCATTTCTTGACATTTTAATTTCTGTTGAAAATAACCAATTCGTGACTACACTCTTTCGAAAAGCGACTGATCGGAACACGTTACTGTCCTACTCCAGTTGTCACCCTAAACCCCTGCGGGATAATATTCCAACTGGCCAGTTTCTCAGACTGCGACGTCTGTGCTCATCCCGTACTGATTTTGTACCACAGGCTCAGATAATGTCTCAGAGATTTTTGGACCGAGGATATCCTCCACGGGTAGTGAAAAAAGCCTTCAAACGGGCATTATACATTAATCGGGATTGGTTATTCCTTCCCTCCGTGGAGGATGACGATATATCCCATAACTGTATCTTACCTTTCTCAGTTGTGAGCAAATCCATAGCCTCGATGATCCGCAGACACTGGCATAACTTAGCCTTATCATCTTTGTTTCAGGGTGCTTTACGGTTTTCATTCCGGAGAGGCAGCAACCTCCGAGATAAGTTGGTACACACGATGTTTTGCAGGAATGAGGTAGCCACCAGGGGGGCTGGATGCCATAGTCCCTGTGGTCGCTGCACTATGTGCAGTCATACTGCAGTAACTTCCTCTTTTAAACATCCTGACTCTGGTCAAATGTTCCAACTACGAGGGGTGTCCGACTGTACAACTAAGGGGGTAGTATACGTGGTACAGTGCCCCTGCCCTCGTTTATATGTGGGAAAAACCACGAGGATGGTGAAAACCCGCATTATCGAGCATTGTTCCAATATTAGACTTCTCAGAATTGATGAACCTTTAGTCTCCCATTGGACTCATTTGGGCCATTCTATCTCTGAGCTCACTTTTCAAGTATTAGAGATCGTTCCCCCCTCTATGAGGGGAGGAGATTATGCGGAGCTGTTAGGTAGAAGAGAGCAAAGGTGGATGGCATCTGTTTTGGCGCCAAGACTTCTTCTCCTTTAAATTGGTTGACAGGGTGAGGGCGTTCGCGCTCCATGGTCCCTTTAAAAGGTATGTGTTTACATTTTGATTGTGACATCTTAGTAGCCCAACTAGTTATGTTTCACCAAGATTGTATGCATTTATATTACAGATGTTATAGTCACTGTGGTCCCTCCCGATGCAGCCACCAGCGAAACACAGGACTGTGTCGGGGACTGATACCTGTTCATTCAAAAATATATGTGGAGTTGCCTTACCTTACTGACTGTGAGAATAAAATCTAGAATTTATACGCTTGACAGTTTGGTGGAACTTTAAATCTTTTCCTTGCACGTTTTGTCTTGGTAACTGAAATCTCCCAGTATTACTGCACTTCTAATTTGGTTAGCTTCCCCAATTTCTTTTGGCCAGGTGGATGGTGGTATACTCCTGTTGCTATACTCTTCCCCGACACACATGGAATTTCTACAGATAAAGATTCTATTGTACATTTAGTCTCTTGCAAGATCCTTATCCTGTTGGACTCTATGCCATTCCAGACATAAAGTGCCACCACCTCCACCAAGTTGCTCCTCCCTATTATTGCAATATAATTTGTATCCTGGTATGGCACTATTACATTGGTTATTCTCCTTCCACCATGTCTCTTAGATGCCAATTAAGTCTATCTCATCATTCACTGCTATACGCTCTAAGGGCCGGATTTTAAAAGCCCTGCACGAGTAAATCCGGCCGGATTTACGAGCGCAGGGCACTTGCGCACTGGTGCGCCTATTTTGCATAGGCCGCCGGCGCGCGCAGGGCCCCGGGACGCGCGTAAGTCCCGGGGCTTCATAAAATGGGAGGGGGCGTGTCCGGGGTCAGGGGGTGGTTCGAGGCGGGACCGGGGGCGTGGCGCCGGCCCGGGGGCGTGGTCGAGGCCTCCGGACCAGCCCCTGGGTCTGGTGATGGCGCGCCAGCAGCCTGCTGGCGCGCGCAGATTTACACCTGCTTTTGGCAGGCGTAAATCTGGCAACAAAGGTAGGGGGGGTGGGTTAGGTAGGGGAAGGGAGGGGAAGGTGCGGGGGGTGGAAAGAAAGTTCCCTCAGAGGCCGCTCCGATTTCGGAGCGGCCTCGGAGGGAACAGGCAGCGCGCGCCGGGCTCGTCACGCGCAAGTTGCACAAATGTGCACCCCCTTGCGCGTGTCGACCCCAGATTTTATAAGATATGCGCGGCTACGTGTGTATCTTATAAAATCCAGCGTACTTTTGTTTGCGCTCACGCAAATTTATAAAATCTACCCCTAATTCTCCCAGCTTAGACTAGCAGAAGGGCTATAATCATGTGAACACTTGCATACAGTGGACATTTTCAAAACGTTTTACTCGTGTAAATGGGCTTTTGAAAATTGCTTTTTCACATGTAACTCCTTTGAAAATTCACTCTTTTGGGTTGAATTAACCAAAGACTATATGCATAAATGGGTTTTTGAAAATTGCTACTTTTACATGTGCAACTCCTTTGAAAATTACCTCCTTGGGATTTAAGTTCACATCAAATTTATTGCACTATACAATCTCGCATAGTATAATTAAAGACTTACTTAGCCTTGCTGCTTTCAAATTCTTTAATTTTTATTAAAGTGATTTGCTTTTGCTTCTCCAGTTCTGCTGTCATTCTCTTTAATTTGCCTGAAAGTGAAGCAATCGAGTTGTCCTGCTCTGCAACAATCTGCTCCATCTCAGCAAGACGCATCAAGTCTTTGTTTGTAGGAACTGGTAAAGAAGGTTTTTTCATCAGCTCCTGTAAGTTTCATGATAAAAAATGATTGAATTTTCATACAGGGGAATGTGTTACAATTCTGTAGCCATCTTAGCCTATTAGAATAGTATCATTACCAATAACCCAGATCAAAGTCACTTGCTAGCAATTCATGATTGAAGTTTGTCTCTAATATTTCCTCAGTGCATGTGCCTGGTGCTGCTAGTGTCCGACAAGTTCTGGATGGCTCCAGTTTTCTTCTCTCTCCTGCTCTCACAGTATTTCCACAGTTTCTCTTGCAAACTACTAATGCCATCACATAGTGAAAGAAGAAAGGAGCCACTAGAAATAAAACTAAAAGACTGTTTAAAACCAAGTGGGCCTGCTATTTAGTCACTGGCTGGTTTGAAGAATTAGCCGGATAATTTATCTGGCTAACTATGCTTGCATATTCAGCAGCACAGTCACCCCACTGAATATCCACGGCTATTTCAAAGTTCCCCAGATAAGTATATCCAGCTAATTTTAGGACTGCTTTTGTGTAATTAAGTTATCCAGATAACACTAAATATCAGTGTTTACCAGACCAAATTAACCAGGCAGCTGACTTCACTCCAGAACGCCACAGCCCTACCCCCACCATATCAGACTAATTTTTTAGCTAGATATTTAAATAGCACCATTTGTCCAGCTATGTCTGAACTTACTTGGACAAATGGCACTGAATACTGGACTCAGGTGAATCTGAAACTAATACAGTAATAAGTAAACACCTTTAGCTACATAAAAAGTCTGCCATTAATTTTGAGGAACTGTCCTCCTTCAGAGCATGTAGAATGCAAACTACCAAGAACTA